>NC_064615.1:1152489822-1153131732 GCF_023898315.1 Schistocerca nitens
TCGTTTTAGAAAGATAATGCAGGGAACCTAGAGTATTTCATATGGACGCCAATTGTGTGTTAATTCGGCAATGTGAGGGAGCGAGGGATGCAGTAAAGGAGGAATAATTCATCGGAAAAGAGATACTCGTAATCCCAAAGAAAATCCTATCGTTTCCGTAGAAACGTATCTCGTTTTAGAAAGATAGTGCAGGGAACCCAGAGTATTTCATATGGACGCAAATTGTGTGTTAGTTCGGCAATGTGAGGGAGCGAGGGATGCAGTAAAGGAGGAATAATGCATCGGAAAAGAGATACTCGGAACCCCAAAGAAAATCCTATCGTTTCGGTATAAACGTATCTCGATTTAGGAAGACAATGCAGGGAATCCAGAGTATTTCATATGGACGCAAATTGTGTGTTAATTCGTCAATGTGAGGGAGCGAGGGATGCAGTAAAGGATGAAAAATGCATCGGAAAAGAGATACTCGGAACCCCAAAGAAAATCCTATCGTTTCCGTAGAAACGTATCTCGATTTAGAAGGACAATGCAGGGAATCCAGAGTATTTCATATGGACGCAAATTGTGTGTTAATTCGTCAATGTGAGGGAGCGAGGGATGCAGTAAAGGAGGAATAATGCATCGGAAAAGAGATACTCGGCACCCCAAAGAAAATCCTATCGTTTCCGTAGAAACGTATCTCGATTTACAAGGACAATGCAGGCAATCCAGAGTATTTCATATGGACGCAAATTGGGTGTTAATTAGTCAATGTCAGAGAGCGAGGGATGCAGTAAAGGAGGAATAATGCATCGGAAAAGAGATACTCGGAACCCCAAAGAAAATCCTATCGTTTCCGTAGAAACGTATCTCGATTTAGAAGGACAATGCAGGGAATCCAGAGTATTTTATGTGGACGCAAATTGTGTGTTAATTCCTCAATGTGAGGGAGCGAGGGATGCAGTAAAGGAGGAATAATGCATCAGAAAAGAGATACTCGGAACCCCAAAGAAAATCCTGTCGTTTCCGTAGAAACGTATCTCGATTTAGAAGGACAATGCAGGGAATCCAGAGTATTTCATATGGACGCAAATTGTGTGTTAATTGGTCAATGTGAGGGAGCGAGGGATGCAGTAGAGGAGGAATAATGTATCGGAAAAGAGATACTTGGAACCCCAAAGAAAATCCTATCGTTTCCGTAGAAACGTATCTCGATTAGAAGGACAATCCAGGGAATCCAGAGTATTTCACATGGACGCAAATTGTGTGTTAATTCGTCAATTTGAGGGAGCGAGGGATGCAGTAAAGGAGGAATAATCCATCGGAAAAGAGATACTCGGAACCCCAAAGAAAATCCTATCGTTTCCATAGAAAAGAATCTCGATTTAGAAGGACAATGCTGGGAATCCAGAGTATTTCATATGGACGCAAATTGTGTGTTAATTCGTCAAAGTGAGGGAGCGAGGGATGCAGTAAAGGAGGAATAATGCATCGGAAAAGAGATACTCGGAACCCCAAAGAAAATCCTATCGTTTCCGTAGAAACGTATCTTGATTTAGAAGGACAATGCAAGGAATCCAGATTATTTCATATGGACGCAAATTGTGTGTTAATTCGTCAATGTGAGGGAGCGAGGGATGCAGTAAAGGAGGAATAGATGCAGTAAAAGAGGAATAATGCATCGGAAAAGAGATACTCGACTCCCAAAAGAAAATCCTATCGTTTCCGTAGAAACGTATCTCGTTTTAGAAAGATAATGCAGGGAACCTAGAGTATTTCATATGGACGCAAATTGTGTGTTAATTCGGCAATGTGAGGGAGCGAGGGATGCAGTAAAGGAGGAATAATTCATCGGAAAAGAGATACTCGGAATCCCAAAGAAAATCCTATCGTTTCCGTAGAAACGTATCTCGATTTAGAAGGACAATGCAAGGAATCCAGAGTATTTCATATGGACGCAAATTGTGTGTTAATTCATCAATGTGAGGGAGCGAGGGATGCAGTAAAGGAGGAATAATGCATCGGAAAAGGGATACTCGGAACCCCAAAGAAAATCCTATCGTTTCCGTAGAAACGTAACTCGTTTTAGAAAGATAATGCAGGGAACCTAGAGTATTTCATATGGACGCAAATTGTGTGTTAATTCGGCAATGTGAGGGAGCGAGGGATTCAGTAAAGGAGGAATAATGCATCGGAAAAGAGATACTCGGAACCCCAAAGAAAATCCTATCGTTTCCGTAGAAACGTATCTCGATTTAGAAGGACAATGCAAGGAATCCAGAGTATTTCATATGGACGCAAATTGTGTGTTAATTCGTCAATGTGAGGGAGCGAGGGATGCAGTAAAGGAGGAATAATGCATCGGAAAAGGGATACTCGGAACCCCAAAGAAAATCCTATCGTTTCCGTCGAAACGTATCTAGATTTAGAAGGACAATTCAGGGAATCCAGAGTATTTCATATGGACGCAAATTGTGTGTTAATTCGTCAATGTGAGGGAGCGAGGGTTGCAGTAAAGGAGGAATAATGCATCGGAAAAGAGATACTCGGAACCCCAAAGAAAATCCTATCGTTTCCGTAGAAACGTATCTCGATTTAGAAGGGCTATGCAGGGAATCCAGAGTATTTCATATGGACGCAAATTGTGTGTTAATTCGTCAATGTGAGGGAGCGAGGGATGCAGTAAAGGATGAATAATGCATCGGAAAAGAGATACTCGGAACCCCAAAGAAAATCCTATCGTTTCCGTAGAAACGTATCTCGTTTTAGAAAGATAGTGCAGGGAACCCAGAGTATTTCATATGGACGCAAATTGTGTGTTAGTTCGGCAATGTAAGGGAGCGAGGGATGCAGTAAAGGAGGAATAATGCATCGGAAAAGAGATACTCGGAACCCCAAAGAAAATCCTATCGTTTCGGTAGAAACGTATCTCGATTTAGGAAGACAATGCAGGGAATCCAGAGTATTTCATATGGACGCAAATTGTGTGTTAATTCGTCAATGTGAGGGAGCGAGGGATGCAGTAAAGGATGAATAATGCATCGGAAAAGAGATACTCGGAACCCCAAAGAAAATCCTATCGTTTCCGTAGAAACGTATCTCGATTTAGAAGGACAATGCAGGGAATCCAGAGTATTTCATATGGACGCAAATTGTGTGTTAATTCGTCAATGTGAGGGAGCGAGGGATGCAGTAAAGGAGGAATAATGCATCGGAAAAGAGATACTCGGCACCCCAAAGAAAATCCTATCGTTTCCGTAGAAACGTATCTCGATTTACAAGGACAATGCAGGCAATCCAGAGTATTTCATATGGACGCAAATTGGGTGTTAATTAGTCAATGTCAGGGAGCGAGGGATGCAGTAAAGGAGGAATAATGCATCGGAAAAGAGGTACTCGGAACCCCAAAGAAAATCCTATCGTTTCCGTAGAAACGTATCTCGATTTAGAAGGACAATGCAGGGAATCCAGAGTATTTTATGTGGACGCAAATTGTGTGTTAATTGCTCAATGTGAGGGAGCGAGGGATGCAGTAAAGGAGGAATAATGCATCAGAAAAGAGATACTCGGAACCCCAAAGAAAATCCTGTCGTTTCCGTAGAAACGTATCTCGATTTAGAAGGACAATGCAGGGAATCCAGAGTATTTCATATGGACGCAAATTGTGTGTTAATTGGTCAATGTGAGGGAGCGAGGGATGCAGTAGAGGAGGAATAATGTATCGGAAAAGAGATACTTGGAACCCCAAAGAAAATCCTATCGTTTCCGTAGAAACGTATCTCGATTAGAAGGACAATCCAGGGAATCCAGAGTATTTCACATGGACGCAAATTGTGTGTTAATTCGTCAATTTGAGGGAGCGAGGGATGCAGTAAAGGAGGAATAATCCATCGGAAAAGAGATACTCGGAACCCCAAAGAAAATCCTATCGTTTCCGTAGAAAAGAATCTCGATTTAGAAGGACAATGCTGGGAATCCAGAGTATTTCATATGGACGCAAATTGTGTGTTAATTCGTCAAAGTGAGGGAGCGAGGGATGCAGTAAAGGAGGAATAATGCATCGGAAAAGAGATACTCGGAACCCCAAAGAAAATCCTATCGTTTCCGTAGAAACGATTCCCGATTTAGAAGGACAATCCAGGGAACCCAGAGTATTTCATTTGGACGCAATTTGTGTGTTAATTCGTCAATGTGAGGGAGCGAGGGATGCAGTAAAGGAGGAATAATGCATCGGAAAACAGATACTCGGAACCCCAAAGAAAATCCTATCGTTTCCATAGAAACGTATCTCGATTTAGAAGGACAATGCAGGGAATCCAGAGTATTTCATATGGACGCAAATTGTGTGTTAATTCGTCAATGTGAGGGAGCGAGGGATGCAGTGAAGGAGGAATAATGCATCGGAAAAGAGATACTCGGAACCCCAAAGAAAATCCTCTCGTTTCCGTAGAAACGTAACTCGATTTACAAGGACAATGCAGGGAATCCAGAGTATTTCATATTGACGCAAATTGTGTGTTAATTCGTCAATGTGAGGGAGCGAGGGGTGCAGTAAAGGAGGAATAATGCATCGGAAAAGAGATACTCGGAACCCCAAAGAAAATCCTACCGTTTCCGGAGAAACGTATCTCGATTTAGAAGGACAATGCAGGGAATCCAGAGTATTTCATATGGACGCAAATTGTGTGTTAATTCGTCAATGTGAGGGAGCGAGTGATGCAGTAAAGGAGGAATAATGCATCGGAAAAGAGATACTCGGAACCCCAAAGAAAATACTATCGTTTCCGTAGAAACGTATCTCGATTTAGAAGGACAATGCAGGGAATCCAGAGTATTTCATATGGAAGCAAATTGTGTGTTAATTCGTCAATGTGAGGGAGCGAGGGATGCAGTAAAGGGGGAATAATTCATCGGAAAAGAGATACTCGGAACCCCAAAGAAAATCCTATCGTTTCCGTAGAAACGTATCTCGATTTAGAAGGACAATGCAGGGAATCCAGAGTATTTCATATGGACGCAAATTGTGTGTAAATTCGTCAATGTGAGGGAGCGAGGGATGCAGTAAAGGAGGAATATTGCATCGGATAAGCGATACACGGAACCCCAAAGAAAATCCTATCGTTTCCGTAGAAACGTATCTCGATTTAGAAGGACAATGCAGGGAATCCAGAGTATTTCATATGGACGCAAATTGTGTGTTAATTCGTCAATGTGAGGGAGCGAGAAATACAGTAAAGGAGGAATAATGCATTGGAAAAGAGATACTCGGAACCCCAAAGAAAATCCTATCGTTTCCGTAGAAACGTATCTCGATTTAGAAGGACAATGCAGGGAATCCAGAGTATATCATATGGACGCAAATTGTGTGTTAATTCGTCAATGTGAGGGAGCCAGGGATGCAGTAAAGGAGGAATAATGCATCGGAAAAGAGATACTCGACTCCCAAAAGAAAATCCTATCGTTTCCGTAGAAACGTATCTCGTTTTAGAAAGATAATGCAGGGAACCCAGAGTATTTCATATGGACGCAAATTGTGTGTTAATTCGGCAATGTGAGGGAGCGAGGGATGCAGTAAAGGAGGAATAATGCATCGGAAAAGAGATACTCGGAACCCCAAAGAAAATCCTATCGTTTCCGTAGAAACGTATCTCGATTTAGAAGGACAATGCAAGGAATCCAGAGTATTTCATAAGGACGCAAATTGTGTGTTAATTCGTCAATGTGAGGGAGCGAGGGATGCAGTAAAAGAAGGAATAATGCATCGGAAAAGAGATTCTCGGAACCCCAAAGAAAATCCTATCGTTTCCGTAGAAACGTATCTCGATTTAGAAGGACAATGCAGGGAATCCAGAGTATTTCATATGGACGCAAATTGTGTGTTAATTCGTCAATGTGAGGGAGCGAGGGATGCAGTAAAGGAGGAATAATGCATCGGATAAGCGATACACGGAACCCCAAAGAATCCTATCGTTTCCGAAGAAACGTATCCTGATTTAGAAGGACAATGCAGGGAATCCAGAGTATTTCATATGGACGCAAATTGTGTGTTAATTCGTCAATGTGAGGGAGCGAGAAATGCAGTAAAGGAGGAATAATGCATTGGAAAAGAGATACTCGGAACCCCAAAGAAAATTCTATCGTTTCCGTAGAAACGTATCTCGATTTAGAAGGACAATGCAGGGAATCCAGAGTATGTCATATGGACGCAACTTGTGTGGTAATTCGTCAATGTGAGGGAGCGAGGGATGCAGTAAAGGAGGAATAATGCATCGGAAAAGAGATACTCGGAACCCCAAAGAAAATCCTATCGTTTCCGTAGAAACGTATCTCGATTTAGAAGGACAATGCAGGGAATCCAGAGTATTTTATGTGGACGCAAATTGTGTGTTAATTCCTCAATGTGAGGGAGCGAGGGATGCAGTAAAGGAGGAATAATGCATCAGAAAAGAGATACTCGGAACCCCAAAGAAAATCCTGTCGTTTCCGTAGAAACGTATCTCGATTTAGAAGGACAATGCAGGGAATCCAGAGTATTTCATATGGACGCAAATTGTGTGTTAATTGGTCAATGTGAGGGAGCGAGGGATGCAGTAAAGGAGGAATAATGTATCGGAAAAGAGATACTTGGAACCCCAAAGAAAATCCTATCGTTTCCGTAGAAACGTATCTCGATTAGAAGGACAATCCAGGGAATCCAGAGTATTTCACATGGACGCAAATTGTGTGTTAATTCGTCAATTTGAGGGAGCGAGGGATGCAGTAAAGGAGGAATAATCCATCGGAAAAGAGATACTCGGAACCCCAAAGAAAATACTATCGTTTCCGTAGAAACGTATCTCGATTTAGAAGGACAATGCAGGGAATCCAGAGTATTTCATATGGAAGCAAATTGTGTGTTAATTCGTCAATGTGAGGGAGCGAGGGATGCAGTAAAGGGGGAATAATGCATCGGAAAAGAGATACTCGGAACCCCAAAGAAAATCCTATCGTTTCCGTAGAAACGTATCTCGATTTAGAAGGACAATGCAGGGAATCCAGAGTATTTCATATGGACGCAAATTGTGTGTAAATTCGTCAATGTGAGGGAGCGAGGGATGCAGTAAAGGAGGAATATTGCATCGGATAAGCGATACACGGAACCCCAAAGAAAATCCTATCGTTTCCGTAGAAACGTATCTCGATTTAGAAGGACAATGCAGGGAATCCAGAGTATTTCATATGGACGCAAATTGTGTGTTAATTCGTCAATGTGAGGGAGCGAGAAATACAGTAAAGGAGGAATAATGCATTGGAAAAGAGATACTCGGAACCCCAAAGAAAATCCTATCGTTTCCGTAGAAACGTATCTCGATTTAGAAGGACAATGCAGGGAATCCAGAGTATATCATATGGACGCAAATTGTGTGTTAATTCGTCAATGTGAGGGAGCCAGGGATGCAGTAAAGGAGGAATAATGCATCGGAAAAGAGATACTCGACTCCCAAAAGAAAATCCTATCGTTTCCGTAGAAACGTATCTCGTTTTAGAAAGATAATGCAGGGAACCCAGAGTATTTCATATGGACGCAAATTGTGTGTTAATTCGGCAATGTGAGGGAGCGAGGGATGCAGTAAAGGAGGAATAATGCATCGGAAAAGAGATACTCGGAACCCCAAAGAAAATCCTATCGTTTCCGTAGAAACGTATCTCGATTTAGAAGGACAATGCAAGGAATCCAGAGTATTTCATAAGGACGCAAATTGTGTGTTAATTCGTCAATGTGAGGGAGCGAGGGATGCAGTAAAAGAAGGAATAATGCATCGGAAAAGAGATTCTCGGAACCCCAAAGAAAATCCTATCGTTTCCGTAGAAACGTATCTCGATTTAGAAGGACAATGCAGGGAATCCAGAGTATTTCATATGGACGCAAATTGTGTGTTAATTCGTCAATGTGAGGGAGCGAGGGATGCAGTAAAGGAGGAATAATGCATCGGATAAGCGATACACGGAACCCCAAAGAATCCTATCGTTTCCCAAGAAACGTATCCTGATTTAGAAGGACAATGCAGGGAATCCAGAGTATTTCATATGGACGCAAATTGTGTGTTAATTCGTCAATGTGAGGGAGCGAGAAATGCAGTAAAGGAGGAATAATGCATTGGAAAAGAGATACTCGGAACCCCAAAGAAAATTCTATCGTTTCCGTAGAAACGTATCTCGATTTAGAAGGACAATGCAGGGAATCCAGAGTATGTCATATGGACGCAACTTGTGTGGTAATTCGTCAATGTGAGGGAGCGAGGGATGCAGTAAAGGAGGAATAATGCATCGGAAAAGAGATACTCGGAACCCCAAAGAAAATCCTATCGTTTCCGTAGAAACGTATCTCGATTTAGAAGGACAATGCAGGGAATCCAGAGTATTTTATGTGGACGCAAATTGTGTGTTAATTCCTCAATGTGAGGGAGCGAGGGATGCAGTAAAGGAGGAATAATGCATCAGAAAAGAGATACTCGGAACCCCAAAGAAAATCCTGTCGTTTCCGTAGAAACGTATCTCGATTTAGAAGGACAATGCAGGGAATCCAGAGTATTTCATATGGACGCAAATTGTGTGTTAATTGGTCAATGTGAGGGAGCGAGGGATGCAGTAAAGGAGGAATAATGTATCGGAAAAGAGATACTTGGAACCCCAAAGAAAATCCTATCGTTTCCGTAGAAACGTATCTCGATTAGAAGGACAATCCAGGGAATCCAGAGTATTTCACATGGACGCAAATTGTGTGTTAATTCGTCAATTTGAGGGAGCGAGGGATGCAGTAAAGGAGGAATAATCCATCGGAAAAGAGATACTCGGAACCCCAAAGAAAATCCTATCGTTTCCATAGAAAAGAATCTCGATTTAGAAGGACAATGCTGGGAATCCAGAGTATTTCATATGGACGCAAATTGTGTGTTAATTCGTCAAAGTGAGGGAGCGAGGGATGCAGTAAAGGAGGAATAATGCATCGGAAAAGAGATACTCGGAACCCCAAAGAAAATCCTATCGTTTCCGTAGAAACGATTCCCGATTTAGAAGGACAATCCAGGGAACCCAGAGTATTTCATTTGGACGCAATTTGTGTGTTAATTCGTCAATGTGAGGGAGCGAGGGATGCAGTAAAGGAGGAATAATGCATCGGAAAACAGATACTCGGAACCCAAAAGAAAATCCTATCGTTTCCATAGAAACGTATCTCGATTTAGAAGGACAATGCAGGGAATCCAGAGTATTTCATATGGACGCAAATTGTGTGTTAATTCGTCAATGTGAGGGAGCGAGGGATGCAGTGAAGGAGGAATAATGCATCGGAAAAGAGATACTCGGAACCCCAAAGAAAATCCTCTCGTTTCCGTAGAAACGTATCTCGATTTACAAGGACAATGCAGGGAATCCAGAGTATTTCATATTGACGCAAATTGTGTGTTAATTCGTCAATGTGAGGGAGCGAGGGGTGCAGTAAAGGAGGAATAATGCATCGGAAAAGAGATACTCGGAACCCCAAAGAAAATCCTATCGTTTCCGGAGAAACGTATCTCGATTTAGAAGGACAATGCAGGGAATCCAGGGTATTTCATATGGACGCAAATTGTGTGTTAATTCGTCAATGTGAGGGAGCGAGGGATGCAGTAAAGGAGGAATAATGCATCGGAAAAGAGATACTCGGAACCCCAAAGAAAATACTATCGTTTCCGTAGAAACGTATCTCGATTTAGAAGGACAATGCAGGGAATCCAGAGTATTTCATATGGAAGCAAATTGTGTGTTAATTCGTCAATGTGAGGGAGCGAGGGATGCAGTAAAGGGGGAATAATGCATCGGAAAAGAGATACTCGGAACCCCAAAGAAAATCCTATCGTTTCCGTAGAAACGTATCTCGATTTAGAAGGACAATGCAGGGAATCCAGAGTATTTCATATGGACGCAAATTGTGTGTAAATTCGTCAATGTGAGGGAGCGAGGGATGCAGTAAAGGAGGAATATTGCATCGGATAAGCGATACACGGAACCCCAAAGAAAATCCTATCGTTTCCGTAGAAACGTATCTCGATTTAGAAGGACAATGCAGGGAATCCAGAGTATTTCATATGGACGCAAATTGTGTGTTAATTCGTCAATGTGAGGGAGCGAGAAATACAGTAAAGGAGGAATAATGCATTGGAAAAGAGATACTCGGAACCCCAAAGAAAATCCTATCGTTTCCGTAGAAACGTATCTCGATTTAGAAGGACAATGCAGGGAATCCAGAGTATATCATATGGACGCAAATTGTGTGTTAATTCGTCAATGTGAGGGAGCCAGGGATGCAGTAAAGGAGGAATAATGCATCGGAAAAGAGATACTCGACTCCCAAAAGAAAATCCTATCGTTTCCGTAGAAACGTATCTCGTTTTAGAAAGATAATGCAGGGAACCCAGAGTATTTCATATGGACGCAAATTGTGTGTTAATTCGGCAATGTGAGGGAGCGAGGGATGCAGTAAAGGAGGAATAATGCATCGGAAAAGAGATACTCGGAACCCCAAAGAAAATCCTATCGTTTCCGTAGAAACGTATCTCGATTTAGAAGGACAATGCAAGGAATCCAGAGTATTTCATAAGGACGCAAATTGTGTGTTAATTCGTCAATGTGAGGGAGCGAGGGATGCAGTAAAGGAAGGAATAATGCATCGGAAAAGAGATTCTCGGAACCCCAAAGAAAATCCTATCGTTTCCGTAGAAACGTATCTCGATTTAGAAGGACAATGCAGGGAATCCAGAGTATTTCATATGGACGCAAATTGTGTGTTAATTCGTCAATGTGAGGGAGCGAGGGATGCAGTAAAGGAGGAATAATGCATCGGATAAGCGATACACGGAAACCCAAAGAATCCTATCGTTTCCGAAGAAACGTATCCTGATTTAGATGGACAATGCAGGGAATCCAGAGTATTTCATATGGACGCAAATTGTGTGTTAATTCGTCAATGTGAGGGAGCGAGAAATGCAGTAAAGGAGGAATAATGCATTGGATAAGAGATACTCGGAACCCCAAAGAAAATTCTATCGTTTCCGTAGAAACGTATCTCGATTTAGAAGGACAATGCAGGGAATCCAGAGTATGTCATATGGACGCAACTTGTGTGGTAATTCGTCAATGTGAGGGAGCGAGGGATGCAGTAAAGGAGGAATAATGCATCTGAAAAGAGATACTCGGAACCCCAAAGAAAATCCTATCGTTTCCGTAGAAACGTATCTCGATTTAGAAGGACAATGCAGGGAATCCAGAGTATTTTATGTGGACGCAAATTGTGTGTTAATTCCTCAATGTGAGGGAGCGAGGGATGCAGTAAAGGAGGAATAATGCATCAGAAAAGAGATACTCGGAACCCCAAAGAAAATCCTGTCGTTTCCGTTGAAACGTATCTCGATTTAGAAGGACAATGCAGGGAATCCAGAGTATTTCATATGGACGCAAATTGTGTGTTAATTGGTCAATGTGAGGGAGCGAGGGATGCAGTAGAGGAGGAATAATGTATCGGAAAAGAGATACTTGGAACCCCAAAGAAAATCCTATCGTTTCCGTAGAAACGTATCTCGATTAGAAGGACAATCCAGGGAATCCAGAGTATTTCACATGGACGCAAATTGTGTGTTAATTCGTCAATTTGAGGGAGCGAGGGATGCAGTAAAGGAGGAATAATCCATCGGAAAAGAGATACTCGGAACCCCAAAGAAAATCCTATCGTTTCCATAGAAAAGAATCTCGATTTAGAAGGACAATGCTGGGAATCCAGAGTATTTCATATGGACGCAAATTGTGTGTTAATTCGTCAAAGTGAGGGAGCGAGGGATGCAGTAAAGGAGGAATAATGCATCGGAAAAGAGATACTCGGAACCCCAAAGAAAATCCTATTGTTTCCGTAGAAACGATTCCCGATTTAGAAGGACAATCCAGGGAACCCAGAGTATTTCATTTGGACGCAATTTGTGTGTTAATTCGTCAATGTGAGGGAGCGAGGGATGCAGTAAAGGAGGAATAATGCATCGGAAAACAGATACTCGGAACCCCAAAGAAAATCCTATCGTTTCCATAGAAACGTATCTCGATTTAGAAGGACAATGCAGGGAATCCAGAGTATTTCATATGGACGCAAATTGTGTGTTAATTCGTCAATGTGAGGGAGCGAGGGATGCAGTGAAGGAGGAATAATGCATCGGAAAAGAGATACTCGGAACCCCAAAGAAAATCCTCTCGTTTCCGTAGAAACGTATCTCGATTTACAAGGACAATGCAGGGAATCCAGAGTATTTCATATTGACGCAAATTGTGTGTTAATTCGTCAATGTGAGGGAGCGAGGGGTGCAGTAAAGGAGGAATAATGCATCGGAAAAGAGATACTCGGAACCCCAAAGAAAATCCTATCGTTTCCGGAGAAACGTATCTCGATTTAGAAGGACAATGCAGGGAATCCAGGGTATTTCATATGGACGCAAATTGTGTGTTAATTCGTCAATGTGAGGGAGCGAGGGATGCAGTAAAGGAGGAATAATGCATCGGAAAAGAGATACTCGGAACCCCAAAGAAAATACTATCGTTTCCGTAGAAACGTATCTCGATTTAGAAGGACAATGCAGGGAATCCAGAGTATTTCATATGGAAGCAAATTGTGTGTTAATTCGTCAATGTGAGGGAGCGAGGGATGCAGTAAAGGGGGAATAATGCATCGGAAAAGAGATACTCGGAACCCCAAAGAAAATCCTATCGTTTCCGTAGAAACGTATCTCGATTTAGAAGGACAATGCAGGGAATCCAGAGTATTTCATATGGACGCAAATTGTGTGTAAATTCGTCAATGTGAGGGAGCGAGGGATGCAGTAAAGGAGGAATATTGCATCGGATAAGCGATACACGGAACCCCAAAGAAAATCCTATCGTTTCCGTAGAAACGTATCTCGATTTAGAAGGACAATGCAGGGAATCCAGAGTATTTCATATGGACGCAAATTGTGTGTTAATTCGTCAATGTGAGGGAGCGAGAAATACAGTAAAGGAGGAATAATGCATTGGAAAAGAAATACTCGGAACCCCAAAGAAAATCCTATCGTTTCCGTAGAAACGTATCTCGATTTAGAAGGACAATGCAGGGAATCCAGAGTATATCATATGGACGCAAATTGTGTGTTAATTCGTCAATGTGAGGGAGCCAGGGATGCAGTAAAGGAGGAATAATGCATCGGAAAAGAGATACTCGACTCCCAAAAGAAAATCCTATCGTTTCCGTAGAAACGTATCTCGTTTTAGAAAGATAATGCAGGGAACCCAGAGTATTTCATATGGACGCAAATTGTGTGTTAATTCGGCAATGTGAGGGAGCGAGGGATGCAGTAAAGGAGGAATAATGCATCGGAAAAGAGATACTCGGAACCCCACAGAAAATCCTATCGTTTCCGTAGAAACGTATCTCGATTTAGAAGGACAATGCAAGGAATCCAGAGTATTTCATAAGGACGCAAATTGTGTGTTAATTCGTCAATGTGAGGGAGCGAGGGATGCAGTAAAAGAAGGAATAATGCATCGGAAAAGAGATTCTCGGAACCCCAAAGAAAATCCTATCGTTTCCGTAGAAACGTATCTCGATTTAGAAGGACAATGCAGGGAATCCAGAGTATTTCATATGGACGCAAATTGTGTGTTAATTCGTCAATGTGAGGGAGCGAGGGATGCAGTAAAGGAGGAATAATGCATCAGATAAGCGATACACGGAACCCCAAAGAATCCTATCGTTTCCGAAGAAACGTATCCTGATTTAGAAGGACAATGCAGGGAATCCAGAGTATTTCATATGGACGCAAATTGTGTGTTAATTCGTCAATGTGAGGGAGCGAGAAATGCAGTAAAGGAGGAATAATGCATTGGAAAAGAGATACTCGGAACCCCAAAGAAAATCCCATCGTTTCCGTAGAAACGTATCTCGATTTAGAAGGACAATGCAGGGAATCCAGAGTATGTCATATGGACGCAACTTGTGTGGTAATTCGTCAATGTGAGGGAGCGAGGGATGCAGTAAAGGAGGAATAATGCATCGGAAAAGAGATACTCGAGTCCCAAAAGAAAATCCTATCGTTTCCGTAGAAACGTATCTCGTTTTAGAAAGATAATGCAGGGAACACAGAGTATTTCATATGGACGCAAATTGTGTGTTAATTCGGCAATGTGAGGGAGCGAGGGATGCAGTAAAGGGGGAATAATGCATCGGAAAAGAGATACACGGAACCCCAAAGAAAAACCTATCGTTTCAGTAGAAACGTATCTCGATTTAGAAGGACAATGCAAGGAATCCAGAGTATTTCATAAGGACGCAAATTGTGTGTTAATTCGTCAATGTGAGGGAGCGAGGGATGCACTAAAAGAAGGAATAATGCATCGGAAAAGAGATACTCGGAACCCCAAAGAAAGTCCTATCGTTTCCGTAGAAACGTATCTCGATTAGAAGGACAATCCAGGGAATCCAGAGTATTTCACATGGACGCAAATTGTGTGTTAATTCGTCAATTTGAGGGAGCGAGGGATGCAGTAAAGGAGGAATAATCCATCGGAAAAGAGATACTCGGAACCCCAAAGAAAATCCTATCGTTTCCGTAGAAAAGAATCTCGATTTAGAAAGACAATGCTGGGAATCCAGAGTATTTCATATGGACGCAAATTGTGTGTTAATTCGTCAAAGTGAGGGAGCGAGGGATGCAGTAAAGGAGGAATAATGCATCGGAAAAGAGATACTCGGAACCCCAAAGAAAATCCTATCGTTTCCGTAGAAACGATTCCCGATTTAGAAGGACAATCCAGGGAACCCAGAGTATTTCATTTGGACGCAATTTGTGTGTTAATTCGTCAATGTGAGGGAGCGAGGGATGCAGTAAAGGAGGAATAATGCATCGGAAAACAGATACTCGGAACCCCAAAGAAAATCCTATCGTTTCCATAGAAACGTATCTCGATTTAGAAGGACAATGCAGGGAATCCAGAGTATTTCATATGGACGCAAATTGTGTGTTAATTCGTCAATGTGAGGGAGCGAGGGATACAGTGAAGGAGGAATAATGCATTGGAAAAGAGATACTCGGAACCCCAAAGAAAATCCTCTCGTTTCCGTAGAAACGTATCTCGATTTACAAGGACAATGCAGGGAATCCAGAGTATTTCATATTGACGCAAATTGTGTGTTAATTCGTTAATGTTAGGGAGCGAGGGGTGCAGTAAAGGAGGAATAATGCATCGGAAAAGAGATACTCGGAACCCCAAAGAAAATCCTATCGTTTCCGGAGAAACGTATCTCGATTTAGAAGGACAATGCAGGGAATCCAGAGTATTTCATATGGACGCAAATTGTGTGTTAATTCGTCAATGTGAGGGAGCGAGGGATGCAGTAAAGGAGGAATAATGCATCGGAAAAGAGATACTCGGAACCCCAAAGAAAATACTATCGTTTCCGTAGAAACGTATCTCGATTTAGAAGGACAATGCAGGGAATCCAGAGTATTTCATATGGAAGCAAATTGTGTGTTAATTAGTCAATGTGAGGGAGCGAGGGATGCAGTAAAGGGGGAATAATGCATCGGAAAAGAGATACTCGGAACCCCAAAGAAAATCCTATCGTTTCCGTAGAAACGTATCTCGATTTAGAAGGACAATGCAGGGAATCCAGAGTATTTCATATGGACGCAAATTGTGTGTAAATTCGTCAATGTGAGGGAGCGAGGGATGCAGTAAAGGAGGAATATTGCATCGGATAAGCGATACACGGAACCCCAAAGAAAATCCTATCGTTTCCGTAGAAACGTATCTCGATTTAGAAGGACAATGCAGGGAATCCAGAGTATTTCATATGGACGCAAATTGTGTGTTAATTCGTCAATGTGAGGGAGCGAGAAATGCAGTAAAGGAGGAATAATGCATTGGAAAAGAGATACTCGGAACCCCAAAGAAAATCCCATCGTTTCCGTAGAAACGTATCTCGATTTAGAAGGACAATGCAGGGAATCCAGAGTATGTCATATGGACGCAACTTGTGTGGTAATTCGTCAATGTGAGGGAGCGAGGGATGCAGTAAAGGAGGAATAATGCATCGGAAAAGAGATACTCGAGTCCCAAAAGAAAATCCTATCGTTTCCGTAGAAACGTATCTCGTTTTAGAAAGATAATGCAGGGAACACAGAGTATTTCATATGGACGCAAATTGTGTGTTAATTCGGCAATGTGAGGGAGCGAGGGATGCAGTAAAGGGGGAATAATGCATCGGAAAAG
This sequence comes from Schistocerca nitens, assembly GCF_023898315.1. Lineage (NCBI taxonomy): Eukaryota > Metazoa > Arthropoda > Insecta > Orthoptera > Acrididae > Schistocerca > Schistocerca nitens. The sequence continues at coordinate 1,152,506,104 of NC_064615.1, forward strand.
AGATACACGGAACCCCAAAGAAAAACCTATCGTTTCAGTAGAAACGTATCTCGATTTAGAAGGACAATGCAAGGAATCCAGAGTATTTCATAAGGACGCAAATTGTGTGTTAATTCGTCAATGTGAGGGAGCGAGGGATGCACTAAAAGAAGGAATAATGCATCGGAAAAGAGATACTCGGAACCCCAAAGAAAGTCCTATCGTTTCCGTAGAAACGTATCTCGATTAGAAGGACAATCCAGGGAATCCAGAGTATTTCACATGGACGCAAATTGTGTGTTAATTCGTCAATTTGAGGGAGCGAGGGATGCAGTAAAGGAGGAATAATCCATCGGAAAAGAGATACTCGGAACCCCAAAGAAAATCCTATCGTTTCCGTAGAAAAGAATCTCGATTTAGAAAGACAATGCTGGGAATCCAGAGTATTTCATATGGACGCAAATTGTGTGTTAATTCGTCAAAGTGAGGGAGCGAGGGATGCAGTAAAGGAGGAATAATGCATCGGAAAAGAGATACTCGGAACCCCAAAGAAAATCCTATCGTTTCCGTAGAAACGATTCCCGATTTAGAAGGACAATCCAGGGAACCCAGAGTATTTCATTTGGACGCAATTTGTGTGTTAATTCGTCAATGTGAGGGAGCGAGGGATGCAGTAAAGGAGGAATAATGCATCGGAAAACAGATACTCGGAACCCCAAAGAAAATCCTATCGTTTCCATAGAAACGTATCTCGATTTAGAAGGACAATGCAGGGAATCCAGAGTATTTCATATGGACGCAAATTGTGTGTTAATTCGTCAATGTGAGGGAGCGAGGGATACAGTGAAGGAGGAATAATGCATTGGAAAAGAGATACTCGGAACCCCAAAGAAAATCCTCTCGTTTCCGTAGAAACGTATCTCGATTTACAAGGACAATGCAGGGAATCCAGAGTATTTCATATTGACGCAAATTGTGTGTTAATTCGTTAATGTGAGGGAGCGAGGGGTGCAGTAAAGGAGGAATAATGCATCGGAAAAGAGATACTCGGAACCCCAAAGAAAATCCTATCGTTTCCGGAGAAACGTATCTCGATTTAGAAGGACAATGCAGGGAATCCAGAGTATTTCATATGGACGCAAATTGTGTGTTAATTCGTCAATGTGAGGGAGCGAGGGATGCAGTAAAGGAGGAATAATGCATCGGAAAAGAGATACTCGGAACCCCAAAGAAAATACTATCGTTTCCGTAGAAACGTATCTCGATTTAGAAGGACAATGCAGGGAATCCAGAGTATTTCATATGGAAGCAAATTGTGTGTTAATTAGTCAATGTGAGGGAGCGAGGGATGCAGTAAAGGGGGAATAATGCATCGGAAAAGAGATACTCGGAACCCCAAAGAAAATCCTATCGTTTCCGTAGAAACGTATCTCGATTTAGAAGGACAATGCAGGGAATCCAGAGTATTTCATATGGACGCAAATTGTGTGTAAATTCGTCAATGTGAGGGAGCGAGGGATGCAGTAAAGGAGGAATATTGCATCGGATAAGCGATACACGGAACCCCAAAGAAAATCCTATCGTTTCCGTAGAAACGTATCTCGATTTAGAAGGACAATGCAGGGAATCCAGAGTATTTCATATGGACGCAAATTGTGTGTTAATTCGTCAATGTGAGGGAGCGAGAAATACAGTAAAGGAGGAATAATGCATTGGAAAAGAGATACTTGGAACCCCAAAGAAAATCCTATCGTTTCCGTAGAAACGTATCTCGATTTAGAAGGACAATGCAGGGAATCCAGAGTATATCATATGGACGCAAATTGTGTGTTAATTCGTCAATGTGAGGGAGCCAGGGATGCAGTAAAGGAGGAAAAATGCATCGGAAAAGAGATACTCGGCTCCCAAAAGAAAATCCTATCGTTTCCGTAGAAACGTGTCTCGTTTTAGAAAGATAATGCAGGGAACCCAGAGTATTTCATATGGACGCAAATTGTGTGTTAATTCGGCAATGTGAGGGAGCGAGGGATGCAGTAAAGGAGGAATAATGCATCGGAAAAGAGATACTCGGAACCCCAAAGAAAATCCTATCGTTTCCGTAGAAACGTATCTCGATTTAGAAGGACAATGCAAGGAATCCAGAGTATTTCATAAGGACGCAAATTGTGTGTTAATTCGTCAATGTGAGGGAGCGAGGGATGCAGTAAAAGAAGGAATAATGCATCGGAAAAGAGATTCTCGGAACCCCAAAGAAAATCCTATCGTTTCCGTAGAAACGTATCTCGATTTAGAAGGACAATGCAGGGAATCCAGAGTATTTCATATGGACGCAAATTGTGTGTTAATTCGTCAATGTGAGGGAGCGAGGGATGCAGTAAAGGAGGAATAATGCATCGGATAAGCGATACACGGAACCCCAAAGAATCCTATCGTTTCCGAAGAAACGTATCCTGATTTAGAAGGACAATGCAGGGAATCCAGAGTATTTCATATGGACGCAAATTGTGTGTTAATTCGTCAATGTGAGGGAGCGAGAAATGCAGTAAAGGAGGAATAATGCATTGGAAAAGAGATACTCGGAACCCCAAAGAAAATTCTATCGTTTCCGTAGAAACGTATCTCGATTTAGAAGGACAATGCAGGGAATCCAGAGTATGTCATATGGACGCAACTTGTGTGGTAATTCGTCAATGTGAGGGAGCGAGGGATGCAGTAAAGGAGGAATAATGCATCGGAAAACAGATACTCGGAACCCAAAAGAAAATCCTATCGTTTCCATAGAAACGTATCTCGATTTAGAAGGACAATGCAGGGAATCCAGAGTATTTCATATGGACGCAAATTGTGTGTTAATTCGTCAATGTGAGGGAGCGAGGGATGCAGTGAAGGAGGAATAATGCATCGGAAAAGAGATACTCGGAACCCCAAAGAAAATCCTCTCGTTTCCGTAGAAACGTATCTCGATTTACAAGGACAATGCAGGGAATCCAGAGTATTTCATATTGACGCAAATTGTGTGTTAATTCGTCAATGTGAGGGAGCGAGGGGTGCAGTAAAGGAGGAATAATGCATCGGAAAAGAGATACTCGGAACCCCAAAGAAAATCCTATCGTTTCCGGAGAAACGTATCTCGATTTAGAAGGACAATGCAGGGAATCCAGGGTATTTCATATGGACGCAAATTGTGTGTTAATTCGTCAATGTGAGGGAGCGAGGGATGCAGTAAAGGAGGAATAATGCATCGGAAAAGAGATACTCGGAACCCCAAAGAAAATACTATCGTTTCCGTAGAAACGTATCTCGATTTAGAAGGACAATGCAGGGAATCCAGAGTATTTCATATGGAAGCAAATTGTGTGTTAATTCGTCAATGTGAGGGAGCGAGGGATGCAGTAAAGGGGGAATAATGCATCGGAAAAGAGATACTCGGAACCCCAAAGAAAATCCTATCGTTTCCGTAGAAACGTATCTCGATTTAGAAGGACAATGCAGGGAATCCAGAGTATTTCATATGGACGCAAATTGTGTGTAAATTCGTCAATGTGAGGGAGCGAGGGATGCAGTAAAGGAGGAATATTGCATCGGATAAGCGATACACGGAACCCCAAAGAAAATCCTATCGTTTCCGTAGAAACGTATCTCGATTTAGAAGGACAATGCAGGGAATCCAGAGTATTTCATATGGACGCAAATTGTGTGTTAATTCGTCAATGTGAGGGAGCGAGAAATACAGTAAAGGAGGAATAATGCATTGGAAAAGAGATACTCGGAACCCCAAAGAAAATCCTATCGTTTCCGTAGAAACGTATCTCGATTTAGAAGGACAATGCAGGGAATCCAGAGTATATCATATGGACGCAAATTGTGTGTTAATTCGTCAATGTGAGGGAGCCAGGGATGCAGTAAAGGAGGAATAATGCATCGGAAAAGAGATACTCGACTCCCAAAAGAAAATCCTATCGTTTCCGTAGAAACGTATCTCGTTTTAGAAAGATAATGCAGGGAACCCAGAGTATTTCATATGGACGCAAATTGTGTGTTAATTCGGCAATGTGAGGGAGCGAGGGATGCAGTAAAGGAGGAATAATGCATCGGAAAAGAGATACTCGGAACCCCAAAGAAAATCCTATCGTTTCCGTAGAAACGTATCTCGATTTAGAAGGACAATGCAAGGAATCCAGAGTATTTCATAAGGACGCAAATTGTGTGTTAATTCGTCAATGTGAGGGAGCGAGGGATGCAGTAAAGGAAGGAATAATGCATCGGAAAAGAGATTCTCGGAACCCCAAAGAAAATCCTATCGTTTCCGTAGAAACGTATCTCGATTTAGAAGGACAATGCAGGGAATCCAGAGTATTTCATATGGACGCAAATTGTGTGTTAATTCGTCAATGTGAGGGAGCGAGGGATGCAGTAAAGGAGGAATAATGCATCGGATAAGCGATACACGGAAACCCAAAGAATCCTATCGTTTCCGAAGAAACGTATCCTGATTTAGATGGACAATGCAGGGAATCCAGAGTATTTCATATGGACGCAAATTGTGTGTTAATTCGTCAATGTGAGGGAGCGAGAAATGCAGTAAAGGAGGAATAATGCATTGGATAAGAGATACTCGGAACCCCAAAGAAAATTCTATCGTTTCCGTAGAAACGTATCTCGATTTAGAAGGACAATGCAGGGAATCCAGAGTATGTCATATGGACGCAACTTGTGTGGTAATTCGTCAATGTGAGGGAGCGAGGGATGCAGTAAAGGAGGAATAATGCATCTGAAAAGAGATACTCGGAACCCCAAAGAAAATCCTATCGTTTCCGTAGAAACGTATCTCGATTTAGAAGGACAATGCAGGGAATCCAGAGTATTTTATGTGGACGCAAATTGTGTGTTAATTCCTCAATGTGAGGGAGCGAGGGATGCAGTAAAGGAGGAATAATGCATCAGAAAAGAGATACTCGGAACCCCAAAGAAAATCCTGTCGTTTCCGTTGAAACGTATCTCGATTTAGAAGGACAATGCAGGGAATCCAGAGTATTTCATATGGACGCAAATTGTGTGTTAATTGGTCAATGTGAGGGAGCGAGGGATGCAGTAGAGGAGGAATAATGTATCGGAAAAGAGATACTTGGAACCCCAAAGAAAATCCTATCGTTTCCGTAGAAACGTATCTCGATTAGAAGGACAATCCAGGGAATCCAGAGTATTTCACATGGACGCAAATTGTGTGTTAATTCGTCAATTTGAGGGAGCGAGGGATGCAGTAAAGGAGGAATAATCCATCGGAAAAGAGATACTCGGAACCCCAAAGAAAATCCTATCGTTTCCATAGAAAAGAATCTCGATTTAGAAGGACAATGCTGGGAATCCAGAGTATTTCATATGGACGCAAATTGTGTGTTAATTCGTCAAAGTGAGGGAGCGAGGGATGCAGTAAAGGAGGAATAATGCATCGGAAAAGAGATACTCGGAACCCCAAAGAAAATCCTATTGTTTCCGTAGAAACGATTCCCGATTTAGAAGGACAATCCAGGGAACCCAGAGTATTTCATTTGGACGCAATTTGTGTGTTAATTCGTCAATGTGAGGGAGCGAGGGATGCAGTAAAGGAGGAATAATGCATCGGAAAACAGATACTCGGAACCCCAAAGAAAATCCTATCGTTTCCATAGAAACGTATCTCGATTTAGAAGGACAATGCAGGGAATCCAGAGTATTTCATATGGACGCAAATTGTGTGTTAATTCGTCAATGTGAGGGAGCGAGGGATGCAGTGAAGGAGGAATAATGCATCGGAAAAGAGATACTCGGAACCCCAAAGAAAATCCTCTCGTTTCCGTAGAAACGTATCTCGATTTACAAGGACAATGCAGGGAATCCAGAGTATTTCATATTGACGCAAATTGTGTGTTAATTCGTCAATGTGAGGGAGCGAGGGGTGCAGTAAAGGAGGAATAATGCATCGGAAAAGAGATACTCGGAACCCCAAAGAAAATCCTATCGTTTCCGGAGAAACGTATTTCGATTTAGAAGGACAATGCAGGGAATCCAGGGTATTTCATATGGACGCAAATTGTGTGTTAATTCGTCAATGTGAGGGAGCGAGGGATGCAGTAAAGGAGGAATAATGCATCGGAAAAGAGATACTCGGAACCCCAAAGAAAATACTATCGTTTCCGTAGAAACGTATCTCGATTTAGAAGGACAATGCAGGGAATCCAGAGTATTTCATATGGAAGCAAATTGTGTGTTAATTCGTCAATGTGAGGGAGCGAGGGATGCAGTAAAGGGGGAATAATGCATCGGAAAAGAGATACTCGGAACCCCAAAGAAAATCCTATCGTTTCCGTAGAAACGTATCTCGATTTAGAAGGACAATGCAGGGAATCCAGAGTATTTCATATGGACGCAAATTGTGTGTAAATTCGTCAATGTGAGGGAGCGAGGGATGCAGTAAAGGAGGAATATTGCATCGGATAAGCGATACACGGAACCCCAAAGAAAATCCTATCGTTTCCGTAGAAACGTATCTCGATTTAGAAGGACAATGCAGGGAATCCAGAGTATTTCATATGGACGCAAATTGTGTGTTAATTCGTCAATGTGAGGGAGCGAGAAATACAGTAAAGGAGGAATAATGCATTGGAAAAGAGATACTCGGAACCCCAAAGAAAATCCTATCGTTTCCGTAGAAACGTATCTCGATTTAGAAGGACAATGCAGGGAATCCAGAGTATATCATATGGACGCAAATTGTGTGTTAATTCGTCAATGTGAGGGAGCCAGGGATGCAGTAAAGGAGGAATAATGCATCGGAAAAGAGATACTCGACTCCCAAAAGAAAATCCTATCGTTTCCGTAGAAACGTATCTCGTTTTAGAAAGATAATGCAGGGAACCCAGAGTATTTCATATGGACGCAAATTGTGTGTTAATTCGGCAATGTGAGGGAGCGAGGGATGCAGTAAAGGAGGAATAATGCATCGGAAAAGAGATACTCGGAACCCCACAGAAAATCCTATCGTTTCCGTAGAAACGTATCTCGATTTAGAAGGACAATGCAAGGAATCCAGAGTATTTCATAAGGACGCAAATTGTGTGTTAATTCGTCAATGTGAGGGAGCGAGGGATGCAGTAAAAGAAGGAATAATGCATCGGAAAAGAGATTCTCGGAACCCCAAAGAAAATCCTATCGTTTCCGTAGAAACGTATCTCGATTTAGAAGGACAATGCAGGGAATCCAGAGTATTTCATATGGACGCAAATTGTGTGTTAATTCGTCAATGTGAGGGAGCGAGGGATGCAGTAAAGGAGGAATAATGCATCAGATAAGCGATACACGGAACCCCAAAGAATCCTATCGTTTCCGAAGAAACGTATCCTGATTTAGAAGGACAATGCAGGGAATCCAGAGTATTTCATATGGACGCAAATTGTGTGTTAATTCGTCAATGTGAGGGAGCGAGAAATGCAGTAAAGGAGGAATAATGCATTGGAAAAGAGATACTCGGAACCCCAAAGAAAATCCCATCGTTTCCGTAGAAACGTATCTCGATTTAGAAGGACAATGCAGGGAATCCAGAGTATGTCATATGGACGCAACTTGTGTGGTAATTCGTCAATGTGAGGGAGCGAGGGATGCAGTAAAGGAGGAATAATGCATCGGAAAAGAGATACTCGAGTCCCAAAAGAAAATCCTATCGTTTCCGTAGAAACGTATCTCGTTTTAGAAAGATAATGCAGGGAACACAGAGTATTTCATATGGACGCAAATTGTGTGTTAATTCGTCAATGTGAGGGAGCGAGGGATACAGTGAAGGAGGAATAATGCATTGGAAAAGAGATACTCGGAACCCCAAAGAAAATCCTCTCGTTTCCGTAGAAACGTATCTCGATTTACAAGGACAATGCAGGGAATCCAGAGTATTTCATATTGACGCAAATTGTGTGTTAATTCGTTAATGTGAGGGAGCGAGGGGTGCAGTAAAGGAGGAATAATGCATCGGAAAAGAGATACTCGGAACCCCAAAGAAAATCCTATCGTTTCCGGAGAAACGTATCTCGATTTAGAAGGACAATGCAGGGAATCCAGAGTATTTCATATGGACGCAAATTGTGTGTTAATTCGTCAATGTGAGGGAGCGAGGGATGCAGTAAAGGAGGAATAATGCATCGGAAAAGAGATACTCGGAACCCCAAAGAAAATACTATCGTTTCCGTAGAAACGTATCTCGATTTAGAAGGACAATGCAGGGAATCCAGAGTATTTCATATGGAAGCAAATTGTGTGTTAATTAGTCAATGTGAGGGAGCGAGGGATGCAGTAAAGGGGGAATAATGCATCGGAAAAGAGATACTCGGAACCCCAAAGAAAATCCTATCGTTTCCGTAGAAACGTATCTCGATTTAGAAGGACAATGCAGGGAATCCAGAGTATTTCATATGGACGCAAATTGTGTGTAAATTCGTCAATGTGAGGGAGCGAGGGATGCAGTAAAGGAGGAATATTGCATCGGATAAGCGATACACGGAACCCCAAAGAAAATCCTATCGTTTCCGTAGAAACGTATCTCGATTTAGAAGGACAATGCAGGGAATCCAGAGTATTTCATATGGACGCAAATTGTGTGTTAATTCGTCAATGTGAGGGAGCGAGAAATACAGTAAAGGAGGAATAATGCATTGGAAAAGAGATACTCGGAACCCCAAAGAAAATCCTATCGTTTCCGTAGAAACGTATCTCGATTTAGAAGGACAATGCAGGGAATCCAGAGTATATCATATGGACGCAAATTGTGTGTTAATTCGTCAATGTGAGGGAGCCAGGGATGCAGTAAAGGAGGAAAAATGCATCGGAAAAGAGATACTCGGCTCCCAAAAGAAAATCCTATCGTTTCCGTAGAAACGTGTCTCGTTTTAGAAAGATAATGCAGGGAACCCAGAGTATTTCATATGGACGCAAATTGTGTGTTAATTCGGCAATGTGAGGGAGCGAGGGATGCAGTAAAGGAGGAATAATGCATCGGAAAAGAGATACTCGGAACCCCAAAGAAAATCCTATCGTTTCCGTAGAAACGTATCTCGATTTAGAAGGACAATGCAAGGAATCCAGAGTATTTCATAAGGACGCAAATTGTGTGTTAATTCGTCAATGTGAGGGAGCGAGGGATGCAGTAAAAGAAGGAATAATGCATCGGAAAAGAGATTCTCGGAACCCCAAAGAAAATCCTATCGTTTCCGTAGAAACGTATCTCGATTTAGAAGGACAATGCAGGGAATCCAGAGTATTTCATATGGACGCAAATTGTGTGTTAATTCGTCAATGTGAGGGAGCGAGGGATGCAGTAAAGGAGGAATAATGCATCGGATAAGCGATACACGGAACCCCAAAGAATCCTATCGTTTCCGAAGAAACGTATCCTGATTTAGAAGGACAATGCAGGGAATCCAGAGTATTTCATATGGACGCAAATTGTGTGTTAATTCGTCAATGTGAGGGAGCGAGAAATGCAGTAAAGGAGGAATAATGCATTGGAAAAGAGATACTCGGAACCCCAAAGAAAATTCTATCGTTTCCGTAGAAACGTATCTCGATTTAGAAGGACAATGCAGGGAATCCAGAGTATGTCATATGGACGCAACTTGTGTGGTAATTCGTCAATGTGAGGGAGCGAGGGATGCAGTAAAGGAGGAATAATGCATCGGAAATGAGATACTCGACTCCCAAAAGAAAATCCTATCGTTTCCGTAGAAACGTATCTCGTTTTTGAAAGATAATGCAGGGAACACAGAGTATTTCATATGGACGCAAATTGTGTGTTAATTCGGCAATGTGAGGGAGCGAGGGATGCAGTAAAGGGGGAATAATGCATCGGAAAAGAGATACACGGAACCCCAAAGTAAAACCTATCGTTTCAGTAGAAACGTATCTCGATTTAGAAGGACAATGCAAGGAATCCAGAGTATTTCATAAGGACGCAAATTGTGTGTTAATTCGTCAATGTGAGGGAGCGAGGGATGCACTAAAACAAGGAATAGTGCATCGGAAAAGAGATACTCGGAACCCCAAAGAAAATCCTATCGTTTCCGTAGAAACGTATCTCGATTTAGAAGGACAATGCAGGGAATCCAGAGTATTTCATATGGACGCAAATTGTGTGTTATTTCGTCAATGTGAGGGAGCGAGGGATGCAGTAAAGGAGGAATAATGCATCGGAAACTAGATACTCGGAACCCCAAAGAAAATCCTATCGTTTCCGTAGAAACGTATCTCGATTTAGAAGGACAATGTAGTGAATCCAGAGTATTTCATATGGACGCAAATTGTGTGTTAATTCGTCAATGTGAGGGAGCGAGGGATGCGGTAAACGAGGAATAATGCATCGGAAAAGAGATACGCAGAACCCCAAAGAAAATCCTATCGTTTCCGTAGAAACGTATCTCGATTTAGAAGGATAATGCAGGGAATCCAGAGTATTTCATATGGACGCAAATTGTGTGTTAATTCGTCAATGTGAGGGAGCGAGGGATGCAGTAAAGGAGGAATAATGCATCGGAAAAGAGATACTCGGAACCCCAAAGAAAATCCTATCGTTTCCATAGAAACGTATCTTGATTTAGAAGGACAATGCTGGGAATCCAGAGTATTTCATATGGACGCAAATTGTGTGTTAATTCGTCAATGTGAGGGAGCGAGGGATGCAGTAAAGGGGGAATAATGCATCGGAAAAGAGATACTCGGAACCCCAAAGAAAATCCTATCGTTTACGTAGAAACGTATCTCGATTTAGAAGGACAATGCAGAGAATCCAGAGTATGTCATATGGACGCAACTTGTGTGGTAATTCGTCAATGTGAGGGAGCGAGGGATGCAGTAAAGGAGGAATAATGCATCGGAAAAGAGATACTCGACTCCCAAAAGAAAATCCTATCGTTTCCGTAGAAACGTATCTCGTTTTAGAAAGATAATGCAGGGAACACAGAGTATTTCATATGGACGCAAATTGTGTGTTAATTCGGCAATGTGAGGGAGCGAGGGATGCAGTAAAGGGGGAATAATGCATCGGAAAAGAGATACACGGAACCCCAAAGAAAAACCTATCGTTTCAGTAGAAACGTATCTCGATTTAGAAGTACAATGCAAGGAATCCAGAGTATTTCATAAGGACGCAAATTGTGTGTTAATTCGTCAATGTGAGGGAGCGAGGGATGCACTAAAAGAAGGAATAATGCATCGGAAAAGAGATACTCGGAACCCCAAAGAAAATCCTATCGTTTCCGTAGAAACGTATCTCGATTTAGAAGGACAATGCAGGGAATCCAGAGTATTTCATATGGACGCAAATTGTGTGTTATTTCGTCAATGTGAGGGAGCGAGGGATGCAGTAAAGGAGGAATAATGCATCGGAAAAGAGATACTCGGAACCCCAAAGAAAATCCTATCGTTTCCATAGAAACGTATCTTGATTTAGAAGGACAATGCTGGGAATCCAGAGTATTTCATATGGACGCAAATTGTGTGTTAATTCGTCAATGTGAGGGAGCGAGGGATGCAGTAAAGGGGGAATAATGCATCGGAAAAGAGATACTCGGAACCCCAAAGAAAATCCTATCGTTTACGTAGAAACGTATCTCGATTTAGAAGGACAATGCAGGGAATCCAGAGTATTTCATATGGACGCAAATTGTGTGTTAATTCGTTAATGTGAGGGAGCGAGGGATGCAGTAAAGGAGGAATAATGCATCGGAAAAGAGATACTCGACTCCGAAAAGAAAATCCTATCGTTTCCGTAGAAACGTGTCTCGTTTTAGAAAGATAATGCAGGGAACCCAGAGTATTTCATATTGACGCAATTTGTGTGTTAATTCGGCAATGTGAGGGAGCGAGGGATGCAGTAAAGGGGGAATAATGCATCGGAAAAGAGATACTCGGAACCCCAAAGAAAATCCTATCGTTTACGTAGAAACGTATCTCGATTTAGAAGGACAATGCAGGGAATCCCGAGTATTTCATATGGACGCAAATTGTGTGTTAATTCGTCAATGTGAGGGAGCGAGGGATGCAGTAAAGGAGGAATAATGCATCGGAAAAGAGATACTCGGAACCCCAAAGAAAATCCTATCGTTTCCGTAGAAACGTATCTCGATTTAGATTGGTTGGTTGGTTTGGGGAAGGAGACCAGACAGCGAGGTCATCGGTCTCATCGGATTAGGGAAGGACGGGGAAGGAAGTCGGCCGTGCCCTTTGAAAGGAACCATCCCGGCATTTGCCTGGAGCGATTTAGGGAAATCACGGAAAACCTAAATCAGGATGGCCGGACGCGGGATTGAACCGTCGTCCTCCCGAATGCGAGTCCAGTGTCTAACCACTGCGCCACCACGCTCGGTCTCGATTTAGAAGGACAATGCAAGGAATCCAGAGTATTTCATATGGACGCAAATTGTGTGTTAATTCGTCAATGTGAGTTAGCGAGGGATGCAGTAAAGGAGGAATAATGCATCGGAAAAGAGATACTCGGAACCCCAAGGAAAATCCTACCGTTTCCGTTGAAACGTATCTCGATTTCGAAGGACAATGCAAGGAATCCAGAGTATTTCATATGGACGCAAATTGTGTGTTAATTCGGCAATGTGAGGGAGCGAGGGATGCAGTAAAGGGGGAATAATGCATCGGAAAAGAGATACACGGAACCCCAAAGAAAAACCTATCGTTTCAGTAGAAACGTATCTCGATTTAGAAGGACAATGCAAGGAATCCAGAGTATTTCATAAGGACGCAAATTGTGTGTTAATTCGTCAATGTGAGGGAGCGAGGGATGCACTAAAAGAAGGAATAATGCATCGGAAAAGAGATACTCGGAACCCCAAAGAAAATCCTATCGTTTCCGTAGAAACGTATCTCGATTTAGAAGGACAATGCAGGGAATCCAGAGTATTTCATATGGACGCAAATTGTGTGTTATTTCGTCAATGTGAGGGAGCGAGGGATGCAGTAAAGGAGGAATAATGCATCGGAAAAGAGATACTCGGAACCCCAAAGAAAATCCTATCGTTTCCATAGAAACGTATCTTGATTTAGAAGGACAATGCTGGGAATCCAGAGTATTTCATATGGACGCAAATTGTGTGTTAATTCGTCAATGTGAGGGAGCGAGGGATGCAGTAAAGGGGGAATAATGCATCGGAAAAGAGATACTCGGAACCCCAAAGAAAATCCTATCGTTTACGTAGAAACGTATCTCGATTTAGAAGGACAATGCAGGGAATCCAGAGTATTTCATATGGACGCAAATTGTGTGTTAATTCGTTAATGTGAGGGAGCGAGGGATGCAGTAAAGGAGGAATAATGCATCGGAAAAGAGATACTCGACTCCGAAAAGAAAATCCTATCGTTTCCGTAGAAACGTGTCTCGTTTTAGAAAGATAATGCAGGGAACCCAGAGTATTTCATATTGACGCAATTTGTGTGTTAATTCGGCAATGTGAGGGAGCGAGGGATGCAGTAAAGGGGGAATAATGCATCGGAAAAGAGATACTCGGAACCCCAAAGAAAATCCTATCGTTTACGTAGAAACGTATCTCGATTTAGAAGGACAATGCAGGGAATCCCGAGTATTTCATATGGACGCAAATTGTGTGTTAATTCGTCAATGTGAGGGAGCGAGGGATGCAGTAAAGGAGGAATAATGCATCGGAAAAGAGATACTCGGAACCCCAAAGAAAATCCTATCGTTTCCGTAGAAACGTATCTCGATTTAGATTGGTTGGTTGGTTTGGGGAAGGAGACCAGACAGCGAGGTCATCGGTCTCATCGGATTAGGGAAGGACGGGGAAGGAAGTCGGCCGTGCCCTTTGAAAGGAACCATCCCGGCATTTGCCTGGAGCGATTTAGGGAAATCACGGAAAACCTAAATCAGGATGGCCGGACGCGGGATTGAACCGTCGTCCTCCCGAATGCGAGTCCAGTGTCTAACCACTGCGCCACCACGCTCGGTCTCGATTTAGAAGGACAATGCAAGGAATCCAGAGTATTTCATATGGACGCAAATTGTGTGTTAATTCGTCAATGTGAGTTAGCGAGGGATGCAGTAAAGGAGGAATAATGCATCGGAAAAGAGATACTCGGAACCCCAAGGAAAATCCTACCGTTTCCGTTGAAACGTATCTCGATTTCGAAGGACAATGCAAGGAATCCAGAGTATTTCATATGGACGCAAATTGTGTGTTAATTCGGCAATGTGAGGGAGCGAGGGATGCAGCAAAGGAGGAATAATGCATCGGAAAAGAGATACCTTGGAACCCCAAAGAAAATGCTATCGTTTCCGTAGAAACGTATCTCGATTTCGAAGGACAATGCAAGGAATCCAGAGTATTTCATATGGACGCAAATTGTGTGTTAATTCGTCAATGTGAGGGAGCGAGGGATGCAGTAAAGGAGGAATAATGCATCGGAAAAGAGATACTCGGAACCCCAAAGAAAATCCTCTCGTTTCCGTAGAAACGTATCTCGATTTAGAAGGACAATGCAGGGAATCCAGAGTATTTCATATGGACGCAAATTGTGTGTTAATTCGTCAATGTGAGTTAGCGAGGGATGCAGTAAAGGAGGAATAATGCATCGGAAAAGAGATACTCGGAACCCCAAGGAAAATCCTACCGTTTCCGTTGAAACGTATCTCGATTTAGAAGGACAATGCAGGGAATACAGAGTATTTCATATGGACGCAAATTGTGTGTTAATTCGTCAATGTGAGGGAGCGAGGGATGCAGTAAAGGAGGAATAATGCATCAGAAAAGAGATACTCGGAACCCCAAAGAAAATCCTGTCGTTTCCGTAGAAACGTATCTCGATTTAGAAGGACAATGCAGGGAATCCAGAGTATTTCATATGGACGCAAATTGTGTGTTAATTGGTCAATGTGAGGGAGCGAGGGATGCAGTAAAGGAGGAATAATGTATCGGAAAAGAGATACTTGGAACCCCAAAGAAAATCCTATCGTTTCCGTAGAAACGTATCTCGATTAGAAGGACAATCCAGGGAATCCAGAGTATTTCACATGGACGCAAATTGTGTGTTAATTCGTCAATGTGAGGGAGCGAGGGATGCAGTAAAGGAGGAATAATGCATCGGAAAAGAGATACTCGGAACCCCAAAGAAAATCCTCTGGTTTCCGTAGAAACGTATCTCGATTTAGAAGGACAATGCAGGGTATCCAGAGTACTTCATATGGACGCAAATTGTGTGTTAATTCGTCAATGTGAGGGAGCGAGGGATGCAGTGAAGGAGGAATAATGCATCGGAAAAGAGATACTCGGAACCCCAAAGAAAATCCTCTCGTTTCCGTAGAAACGTATCTCGATTTAGAAGGACTATGCAGGGAATCCAGAGTATTTCATATTGACGCAAATTGTGTGTTACTTCGTCAATGTGAGGGAGCGAGGGGTGCAGTAAAGGAGGAATAATGCATCGGAAAAGAGATACTCGGAACCCCAAAGAAAATCCTATCGTTTCCGGAGAAACGTATCTCGATTTAGAAGGACAATACAGGGAATCCAGAGTATTTCAAATTGGACGCAAATTGTGTGTTAATTCGTCAATGTGAGGGAGCGAGGGATGCAGTAAAGGAGGAATAATGCATCGGAAAAGAGATACTCGGAACCCCAAAGAAAATCCTATCGTTTCCGTAGAAACGTATCTCGATTTAGAAGGACAATGCAGGGAATCCAGAGTATTTCATATGGAAGCAAATTGTGTGTTAATTCGTCAATGTGAGGGAGCGAGGGATGCAGTAAAGGGGGAATAATGCATCGGAAAAAAGATACTCGGAACCCCAAAGAAAATCCTATCGTTTCCGTAGAGACGTATCTCGATTTAGAAGGACAATGCAGGGAATCCAGAGTATTTCATATGGACGCAAATTGTGTGTTAATTCGTCAATGTGAGGGAGCGAGGGATGCAGTAAAGGAGGAATATTGCATCGGATAAGCGATACACGGAACCCCAAAGAAAATCCTATCGTTTCCGTAGAAACGTATCTCGATTTAGAAGGACAATGCAGGGAATCCAGAGTATTTCATATGGACGCAAATTGTGTGTTAATTCGTCAATGTGAGGGTGCGAGAAATACAGTAAAGGAGGAATAATGCATTGGAAAAGAGATACTCGGAACCCCAAAGAAAATCCCATCGTTTCCGTAGAAACGTATCTCGATTTAGAAGGACAATGCAGGGAATCCAGAGTATATCATATGGACGCAAATTGTGTGTTAATTCGTCAATGTGAGGGAGCCAGGGATGCAGTAAAGGAGGAATAATGCATCGGAAAAGAGATACTCGACTCCCAAAAGAAAATCCTATCGTTTCCGTAGAAACGTATCTCGTTTTAGAAAGATAATGCAGGGAACCCAGAGTATTTCATATGGACGCAAATTGTGTGTTATTTCGGCAATGTGAGGGAGCGAGGGATGCAGTAAAGGAGGAATAATGCATCGGAAAAGAGATACTCGGAACCCCAAAGAAAATCCCATCGTTTCCGTAGAAACGTATCTCGATTTAGAAGGACAATGCAAGGAATCCAGAGTATTTCATAAGGACGCAAATTGTGTGTTAATTCGTCAATGTGAGGGAGCGAGGGATGCAGTAAAAGAAGGAATAATGCATCGGAAAAGAGATTCTCGGAACCCCAAAGAAAATCCTATCGTTTCCGTAGTAACGTATCTCGATTTAGAAGGACAATGCAGGGAATCCAGAGTATTTCATATGGACGCAAATTGTGTGTTAATTCGTCAATGTGAGGGAGCGAGGGATGCACTAAAGGAGGAATAATGCATCGGATAAGCGATACACGGAACCCCAAAGAATCCTATCGTTTCCGAAGAAACGTATCCTGATTTAGAAGGACAATGCAGGGAATCCAGAGTATTTCATATGGACGCAAATTGTGTGTTAATTCGTCAATGTGAGGGAGCGAGAAATGCAGTAAAGGAGGAATAATGCATTGGAAAAGAGATACTCGGAACCCCAAAGAAAATTCTATCGTTTCCGTAGAAACGTATCTCGATTTAGAAGGACAATGCAGGGAATCCAGAGTATATCATATGGACGCAACTTGTGTGTTAATTCGTCAATGTGAGGGAGCGAGGGATGCAGTAAAGGAGGAATAATGCATCGGAAAAGAGACACTCGACTCCCAAAAGAAAATCCTATCGTTTCCGTAGAAACGTATCTCGTTTTAGAAAGATAATGCAGGGAACACAGAGTATTTCATATGGACGCAAATTGTGTGTTAATTCGGCAATGTGAGGGAGCGAGGGATGCAGTAAAGGGGGAATAATGCATCGGAAAAGAGATACACGGAACCCCAAAGAAAAACCTATCGTTTCAGTAGAAACGTATCTCGATTTAGAAGGACAATGCAAGGATTCCAGAGTATTTCATAAGGACGCAAATTGTGTGTTAATTCGTCAATGTGAGGGAGCGAGGGATGCACTAAAAGAAGGAATAATGAATCGGAAAAGAGATACTCGGAACCCCAAAGAAAATCCTATCGTTTCCGTAGAAACGTATCTCGATTTAGAAGGACAATGCAGGGAATCCAGAGTACTTCATATGGGCGCAAATTGTGTGTTAATTCGTCAATGTGAAGGAGCGAGGGATGCAGTAAAGGAGGAATAATGCATCGGAAAAGAGATACTCGGAACCCCAAAGAAAATCCTATCGTTTCCGTAGAAACGTATCTCGATTTAGAAGGACAATGTAGTGAATCCAGAGTATTTCATATGGACGCAAATTGTGTGTTAATTCGTCAATGTGAGGGAGCGAGGGATGCAGAAAAGGAGGAATAATGCATCGGAAAAGAGATACGCAGAACCCCAAAGAAAATCCTATCGTTTCCGTAGAAACGTATCTCGATTTAGAAGGACAATGCAGGGAATCCAGAGTATTTCATATGGACGCAAATTGTGTGTTAATTCGTCAATGTGAGGGAGCGAGGGATGCAGTAAAGGAGGAATAATACATCGGAAAAGAGATACTCGGAACCCCAAAGAAAATCCTATCGTTTCCATAGAAACGTATCTTGATTTAGAAGGACAATGCAGGGAATCCAGAGTATTTCATATGGACGCAAATTGTGTGTTAATTCGTCAATGTGAGGGAGCGAGGGATGCAGTAAAGGGGGAATAATGCATCGGAAAAGAGATACTCGGAACCCCAAAGAAAATCCTATCGTTTACGTAGAAACGTATCTCGATATAGAAGGACAATGCAGGGAATCCGGAGTATATCATATGGACGCAAATTGTGTGTTAATTCATCAATGTGAGGGAGCGAGGGAAGCAGTAAAGGAGGAAGAGATGCAGTAAAGGAGGAATAATGCATCGGAAAAGAGATACTCGACTCCCAAAACAAAATCCTATCGTTTCCGTAGAAACGTATCTCGATTTAGAAAGATAATGCAGGGAACCCAGAGTATTTCATATGGACGCAATTTGTGTGTTAATTCGGCAATGTGAGGGAACGAGGGATGCAGTAAAGGAGGAATAATGCATCGGAAAAGAGATACTCGGAACCCCAAATAAAATCCTGTCGTTTCCGTAGAAACGAATCCCGATTTCGAAGGACAATGCAGGGAATCCAGAGTATTTCATATGGACGCAAATTGTGTGTTAATTCGTCAATGTGAGGGAGCGAGGGATGCAGTAAAGGAGGAATAATGCATCGGAAAAGAGATACCCGGAATCCCAAAGAAAATCCTATCGTTTCCGTAGAAACGTATCTCGATTTAGAAGGACAATGCAGGGAATCCAGAGTATTTCATATGGACGCAAATTGTGTGTTAATTCGTCAATGTGAGGGAGCGAGGGATGCAGTAAAGGAGGAATAATACATCGGAAAAGAGATACTCGGAACCCCAAAGAATATCCTATCGTTTCCATAGAAACGTATCTTGATTTAGAAGGACAATGCAGGGAATCCAGAGTATTTCATATGGACGCAAATTGTGTGTTAATTCGTCAATGTGAGGGAGCGAGGGATGCAGTAAAGGGGGAATAATGCATCGGAAAAGAGATACTCGGAACCCCAAAGAAAATCCTATCGTTTACGTAGAAACGTATCTCGATATAGAAGGACAATGCAGGGAATCCGGAGTATATCATATGGACGCAAATTGTGTGTTAATTCATCAATGTGAGGGAGCGAGGGAAGCAGTAAAGGAGGAAGAGATGCAGTAAAGGAGGAATAATGCATCGGAAAAGAGATACTCGACTCCCAAAACAAAATCCTATCGTTTCCGTAGAAACGTATCTCGATTTAGAAAGATAATGCAGGGAACCCAGAGTATTTCATATGGACGCAATTTGTGTGTTAATTCGGCAATGTGAGGGAACGAGGGATGCAGTAAAGGAGGAATAATGCATCGGAAAAGAGATACTCGGAACCCCAAATAAAATCCTGTCGTTTCCGTAGAAACGAATCCCGATTTCGAAGGACAATGCAGGGAATCCAGAGTATTTCATATGGACGCAAATTGTGTGTTAATTCGTCAATGTGAGGGAGCGAGGGATGCAGTAAAGGAGGAATAATGCATCGGAAAAGAGATACTCGGAATCCCAAAGAAAATCCTATCGTTTCCGTAGAAACGTATCTCGATTTAGAAGGACAATGCAGGGAATCCAGAATATTTCATATGGACGCAAATTGTGTGTTAATTCGTCAATGTGAGGGAGCGAGGGATGCAGTAAAGGAGGAATAATGCATCGGAAAAAGATACTCGGAACCCCAAAGAAAATCCTATCGTTTCCGTAGAAACGTATCTCGATTTAGGAGGACAATGCAGGGAATCCAGAGTATTTCATATGGACGCGAATTTTGTGTTAATGCGTCAATGTGAGGGAGCTAGGGATGCAGTAAAGGAGGAATAATGCATCGGAAAAGAGATACTCGGAACCCCAAAGAAAATCCTATCGTTTCCGTGTAAACGTATCTCGATTTACAAGGACAATGCAGGGAATCCAGAGTATTTCATATGGACGCAAATTGTGTGATAATTCGTCAATGTCAGGGAGCGATGGATGCAGTAAAGGAGGAATAATGCATCGGAAAAGAGATACTAGGAACCCCAAAGGAAATCCTATCGTTTCCGTAGAAACGTATCTCGATTTAGAAGGACAATGCAGGGAATCCAGAGTATTTCATATGGACGCAAATTGTGTGTTAATTCGTCAATGTGAGGGAGCGAGGGATGCAGTAAAGGATGAATAATGCATCGGAAAAGAGATACTAGGAACCCCAAAGAAAATCCTATCGTTTCCGTAGAAACGTATCTCGATATAGAAGGACAATGCAGGGAATCCGGAGTATATCATATGGACGCAAATTGTGTGTTAATTCGTCAATGTGAGGGAGCCAGGGATGCAATAAAGGAGGAATAGATGCAATAAAGGAGGAATAATGCATCGGAAAAGAGATACTCGACTCCCAAAAGAAAATCCTATTGTTTCCGTAGAAACGTATCTCGTTTTAGAAAGATAATGCAGGGAACCCAGAGTATTTCATATGGACGCAATTTGTGTCTTAATTCGGCAATGTGAGGGAGCGAGGGATGCAGTAAAGGAAGAATAATGCATCGGAAAAGAGATACTCGGAACCCCAAAGAAAATCCTATCGTTTCCGTAGAAACGTATCTCGATATAGAAGGACAATGCAGGGAATCCGGAGTATATCATATGGACGCAAATTGTGTGTTAATTCGTCAATGTGAGGGAGCGAGGGATGCAGTAAAGGAGGAATAGATGCAGTAAAGGAGGAATAATGCATCGGAAAAGAGATACTCGACTCCCAAAAGAAAATCCTATCGTTTCCGTAGAAACGTATCTCGTTTTAGAAAGATAATGCAGGGAACCTAGAGTATTTCATATGGACGCTAATTGTGTGTTAATTCGGCAATGTGAGGGAGCGAGGGATGCAGTAAAGGAGGAATAATGCATCGGAAAAGAGATACTCGGAACCCCAAAGAAAATCCTATCGTTTCCATAGAAACGTATCTCGATTAAAAGGACAATGCAAGGAATCCAGAGTATTTCATATGGACGCAAATTGTGTGTTAATTCGTCAATGTGAGGGAGCGAGGGATGCAGTAAAGGAGGAATAGATGCAGTAAAGGAGGAATAATGCATCGGAAAAGAGATACTCGGAACCCCAAAGAAAATCCTCTGGTTTCCGTAGAAACGTATCTCGATTTAGAAGGACAATGCAGGGTATCCAGAGTACTTCATATGGACGCAAATTGTGTGTTAATTCGTCAATGTGAGGGAGCGAGGGATGCAGTGAAGGAGGAATAATGCATCGGAAAAGAGATACTCGGAACCCCAAAGAAAATCCTCTCGTTTCCGTAGAAACGTATCTCGATTTAGAAGGACAATGCAGGGAATCCAGAGTATTTCATATTGACGCAAATTGTGTGTTACTTCGTCAATGTGAGGGAGCGAGGGGTGCAGTAAAGGAGGAATAATGCATCGGAAAAGAGATACTCGGAACCCCAAAGAAAATCCTATCGTTTCCGGAGAAACGTATCTCGATTTAGAAGGACAATACAGGGAATCCAGAGTATTTCAAATTGGACGCAAATTGTGTGTTAATTCGTCAATGTGAGGGAGCGAGGGATGCAGTAAAGGAGGAATAATGCATCGGAAAAGAGATACTCGGAACCCCAAAGAAAATCCTATCGTTTCCGTAGAAACGTATCTCGATTTAGAAGGACAATGCAGGGAATCCAGAGTATTTCATATGGAAGCAAATTGTGTGTTAATTCGTCAATGTGAGGGAGCGAGGGATGCAGTAAAGGGGGAATAATGCATCGGAAAAAAGATACTCGGAACCCCAAAGAAAATCCTATCGTTTCCGTAGAGACGTATCTCGATTTAGAAGGACAATGCAGGGAATCCAGAGTATTTCATATGGACGCAAATTGTGTGTTAATTCGTCAATGTGAGGGAGCGAGGGATGCAGTAAAGGAGGAATATTGCATCGGATAAGCGATACACGGAACCCCAAAGAAAATCCTATCGTTTCCGTAGAAACGTATCTCGATTTAGAAGGACAATGCAGGGAATCCAGAGTATTTCATATGGACGCAAATTGTGTGTTAATTCGTCAATGTGAGGGAGCGAGAAATACAGTAAAGGAGGAATAATGCATTGGAAAAGAGATACTCGGAACCCCAAAGAAAATCCCATCGTTTCCGTAGAAACGTATCTCGATTTAGAAGGACAATGCAGGGAATCCAGAGTATATCATATGGACGCAAATTGTGTGTTAATTCGTCAATGTGAGGGAGCCAGGGATGCAGTAAAGGAGGAATAATGCATCGGAAAAGAGATACTCGACTCCCAAAAGAAAATCCTATCGTTTCCGTAGAAACGTATCTCGTTTTAGAAAGATAATGCAGGGAACCCAGAGTATTTCATATGGACGCAAATTGTGTGTTATTTCGGCAATGTGAGGGAGCGTTGGATGCAGTAAAGGAGGAATAATGCATCGGAAAAGAGATACTCGGAACCCCAAAGAAAATCCCATCGTTTCCGTAGAAACGTATCTCGATTTAGAAGGACAATGCAAGGAATCCAGAGTATTTCATAAGGACGCAAATTGTGTGTTAATTCGTCAATGTGAGGGAGCGAGGGATGCAGTAAAAGAAGGAATAATGCATCGGAAAAGAGATTCTCGGAACCCCAAAGAAAATCCTATCGTTTCCGTAGAAACGTATCTCGATTTAGAAGGACAATGCAGGGAATCCAGAGTATTTCATATGGACGCAAATTGTGTGTTAATTCGTCAATGTGAGGGAGCGAGGGATGCACTAAAGGAGGAATAATGCATCGGATAAGCGATACACGGAACCCCAAAGAATCCTATCGTTTCCGAAGAAACGTATCCTGATTTAGAAGGACAATGCAGGGAATCCAGAGTATTTCATATGGACGCAAATTGTGTGTTAATTCGTCAATGTGAGGGAGCGAGAAATGCAGTAAAGGAGGAATAATGCATTGGAAAAGAGATACTCGGAACCCCAAAGAAAATTCTATCGTTTCCGTAGAAACGTATCTCGATTTAGAAGGACAATGCAGGGAATCCAGAGTATATCATATGGACGCAACTTGTGTGTTAATTCGTCAATGTGAGGGAGCGAGGGATGCAGTAAAGGAGGAATAATGCATCGGAAAAGAGACACTCGACTCCCAAAAGAAAATCCTATCGTTTCCGTAGAAACGTATCTCGTTTTAGAAAGATAATGCAGGGAACACAGAGTATTTCATATGGACGCAAATTGTGTGTTAATTCGGCAATGTGAGGGAGCGAGGGATGCAGTAAAGGGGGAATAATGCATCGGAAAAGAGATACACGGAACCCCAAAGAAAAACCTATCGTTTCAGTAGAAACGTATCTCGATTTAGAAGGACAATGCAAGGATTCCAGAGTATTTCATAAGGACGCAAATTGTGTGTTAATTCGTCAATGTGAGGGAGCGAGGGATGCACTAAAAGAAGGAATAATGAATCGGAAAAGAGATACTCGGAACCCCAAAGAAAATCCTATCGTTTCCGTAGAAACGTATCTCGATTTAGAAGGACAATGCAGGGAATCCAGAGTATTTCATATGGGCGCAAATTGTGTGTTAATTCGTCAATGTGAAGGAGCGAGGGATGCAGTAAAGGAGGAATAATGCATCGGAAAAGAGATACTCGGAACCCCAAAGAAAATCCTATCGTTTCCGTAGAAACGTATCTCGATTTAGAAGGACAATGTAGTGAATCCAGAGTATTTCATATGGACGCAAATTGTGTGTTAATTCGTCAATGTGAGGGAGCGAGGGATGCAGTAAAGGAGGAATAATGCATCGGAAAAGAGATACGCAGAACCCCAAAGAAAATCCTATCGTTTCCGTAGAAACGTATCTCGATTTAGAAGGACAATGCAGGGAATCCAGAGTATTTCATATGGACGCAAATTGTGTGTTAATTCGTCAATGTGAGGGAGCGAGGGATGCAGTAAAGGAGGAATAATACATCGGAAAAGAGATACTCGGAACCCCAAAGAAAATCCTATCGTTTCCATAGAAACGTATCTTGATTTAGAAGGACAATGCAGGGAATCCAGAGTATTTCATATGGACGCAAATTGTGTGTTAATTCGTCAATGTGAGGGAGCGAGGGATGCAGTAAAGGGGGAATAATGCATCGGAAAAGAGATACTCGGAACCCCAAAGAAAATCCTATCGTTTACGTAGAAACGTATCTCGATATAGAAGGACAATGCAGGGAATCCGGAGTATATCATATGGACGCAAATTGTGTGTTAATTCATCAATGTGAGGGAGCGAGGGAAGCAGTAAAGGAGGAAGAGATGCAGTAAAGGAGGAATAATGCATCGGAAAAGAGATACTCGACTCCCAAAACAAAATCCTATCGTTTCCGTAGAAACGTATCTCGATTTAGAAAGATAATGCAGGGAACCCAGAGTATTTCATATGGACGCAATTTGTGTGTTAATTCGGCAATGTGAGGGAACGAGGGATGCAGTAAAGGAGGAATAATGCATCGGAAAAGAGATACTCGGAACCCCAAATAAAATCCTGTCGTTTCCGTAGAAACGAATCCCGATTTCGAAGGACAATGCAGGGAATCCAGAGTATTTCATATGGACGCAAATTGTGTGTTAATTCGTCAATGTGAGGGAGCGAGGGATGCAGTAAAGGAGGAATAATGCATCGGAAAAGAGATACTCGGAATCCCAAAGAAAATCCTATCGTTTCCGTAGAAACGTATCTCGATTTAGAAGGACAATGCAGGGAATCCAGAATATTTCATATGGACGCAAATTGTGTGTTAATTCGTCAATGTGAGGGAGCGAGGGATGCAGTAAAGGAGGAATAATGCATCGGAAAAAGATACTCGGAACCCCAAAGAAAATCCTATCATTTCCGTAGAAACGTATCTCGATTTAGGAGGACAATGCAGGGAATCCAGAGTATTTCATATGGACGCGAATTTTGTGTTAATGCGTCAATGTGAGGGAGCTAGGGATGCAGTAAAGGAGGAATAATGCATCGGAAAAGAGATACTCGGAACCCCAAAGAAAATCCTATCGTTTCCGTGTAAACGTATCTCGATTTACAAGGACAATGCAGGGAATCCAGAGTATTTCATATGGACGCAAATTGTGTGATAATTCGTCAATGTCAGGGAGCGATGGATGCAGTAAAGGAGGAATAATGCATCGGAAAAGAGATACTAGGAACCCCAAAGGAAATCCTATCGTTTCCGTAGAAACGTATCTCGATTTAGAAGGACAATGCAGGGAATCCAGAGTATTTCATATGGACGCAAATTGTGTGTTAATTCGTCAATGTGAGTAAGCGAGGGATGCAGTAAAGGATGAATAATGCATCGGAAAAGAGATACTAGGAACCCCAAAGAAAATCCTATCGTTTCCGTAGAAACGTATCTCGATATAGAAGGACAATGCAGGGAATCCGGAGTATATCATATGGACGCAAATTGTGTGTTAATTCGTCAATGTGAAGGAGCCAGGGATGCAATAAAGGAGGAATAGATGCAGTAAAGGAGGAATAATGCATCGGAAAAGAGATACTCGACTCCCAAAAGAAAATCCTATTGTTTCCGTAGAAACGTATCTCGTTTTAGAAAGATAATGCAGGGAACCCAGAGTATTTCATATGGACGCAATTTGTGTCTTAATTCGGCAATGTGAGGGAGCGAGGGATGCAGTAAAGGAAGAATAATGCATCGGAAAAGAGATACTCGGAACCCCAAAGAAAATCCTATCGTTTCCGTAGAAACGTATCTCGATATAGAAGGACAATGCAGGGAATCCGGAGTATATCATATGGACGCAAATTGTGTGTTAATTCGTCAATGTGAGGGAGCGAGGGATGCAGTAAAGGAGGAATAGATGCAGTAAAGGAGGAATAATGCATCGGAAAAGAGATACTCGACTCCCAAAAGAAAATCCTATCGTTTCCGTAGAAACGTATCTCGTTTTAGAAAGATAATGCAGGGAACCTAGAGTATTTCATAAGGACGCTAATTGTGTGTTAATTCGGCAATGTGAGGGAGCGAGGGATGCAGTAAAGGAGGAATAATGCATCGGAAAAGAGATACTCGGAACCCCAAAGAAAATCCTATCGTTTCCATAGAAACGTATCTCGATTAAAAGGACAATGCAAGGAATCCAGAGTATTTCATATGGACGCAAATTGTGTGTTAATTCGTCAATGTGAGGGAGCGAGGGATGCAGTAAAGGAGGAATAATGCATCGGAAAAAGATACTCGGAACCCCAAAGAAAATCCTATCGTTTCCGTAGAAACGTATCTCGATTTAGGAGGACAATGCAGGGAATTCAGAGTATTTCATATGGACGCAAATTTTGTGTTAATTCGTCAATGTGAGGGAGCGAGGGATGCAGTAAAGGATGAATAATGCATCGGAAAAGAGATACTCGGAAACCCAAAGAAAATCCCATCGTTTCCGTAGAAACGTATCTCGATATAGAAGGACAATGCAGGGAATCCGGAGTATATCATATGGACGCAAATTGTGTGTTAATTCGTCTATGTGCGGGAGCCAGGGATGCAATAAAGGAGGAATAGATGCAGTAAAGGAGGAATAATGCATCGGAAAAGAGATACTCGACTCCCAAAAGAAAATCCTATTGTTTCCGTAGAAACGTATCTCGTTTTAGAAAGATAATGCAGGGAACCCAGAGTATTTCATATGGACGCAATTTGTGTCTTAATTCGGCAATGTGAGGGAGCGAGGGATGCAGTAAAGGAAGAATAATGCATCGGAAAAGAGATACTCGGAACCCCAAAGAAAATCCTATCGTTTCCGTAGAAACGAATCCCGATTTAGAAAGACAATGCAGGGAATCCAGAGTATTTCATATGGACGCAAATTGTGTGTTAATTCGTCAATGTGAGGGAACGAGTGATGAAGTAAAGGAGGAATAATGCATCGGAAAAGAGATACTGGGAACCCCAAAGATAATCCTATCGTTTCCGTAGAAACGTATCTCGATTTAGAAGGACAATGCAGGGAATCCAGTGTATTTCATATGGACGCAAATTGTGTGTTAATTCGTCAATGTGAGGGAGCGAGGGATGCAGTAAAGGGGGAATAATGCATCGGAAAAGAGATACTCGGAACCCCAAAGAAAATCCTATCGTTTCCGTAGAGACGTATCTCGATTTAGAAGGACAATGCAGGGAATCCAGAGTATTTCATATGGACGCAAATTGTGTGTTAATTCGTCAATGTGAGGGAGCGAGGGATGCAGTAAAGGAGGAATATTGCATCGGATAAGCGATACACGGAACCCCAAAGAAAATCCTATCGTTTCCGTAGAAACGTATCTCGATTTAGAAGGACAATGCAGGGAATCCAGAGTATTTCATATGGACGCAAATTGTGTGTTAATTCGTCAATGTGAGGGAGCGAGAAATACAGTAAAGGAGGAATAATGCATTGGAAAAGAGATACTCGGAACCCCAAAGAAAATCCTATCGTTTACGTAGAAACGTATCTCGATTTAGAAGGACAATGCAGGGAATCCAGAGTATATCATATGGACGCAAATTGTGTGTTAATTCGTCAATGTGAGGGAGCCAGGGATGCAGTAAAGGAGGAATAATGCATCGGAAAAGAGATACTCGACTCCCAAAAGAAAATCCTATCGTTTCCGTAGAAACGTATCTCGTTTTAGAAAGATAATGCAGGGAACCCAGAGTATTTCATATGGACGCAAATTGTGTGTTATTTCGGCAATGTGAGGGAGCGAGGGATGCAGTAAAGGAGGAATAATGCATCGGAAAAGAGATACTCGGAACCCCAAAGAAAATCCCATCGTTTCCGTAGAAACGTATCTCGATTTAGAAGGACAATGCAAGGAATCCAGAGTATTTCATAAGGACGCAAATTGTGTGTTAATTCGTCAATGTGAGGGAGCGAGGGATGCAGTAAAAGAAGGAATAATGCATCGGAAAAGAGATTCTCGGAACCCCAAAGAAAATCCTATCGTTTCCGTAGAAACGTATCTCGATTTAGAAGGACAATGCAGGGAATCCAGAGTATTTCATATGGACGCAAATTGTGTGTTAATTCGTCAATGTGAGGGAGCGAGGGATGCAGTAAAGGAGGAATAATGCATCGGATAAGCGATACACGGAACCCCAAAGAATCCTATCGTTTCCGAAGAAACGTATCCTGATTTAGAAGGACAATGCAGGGAATCCAGAGTATTTCATATGGACGCAAATTGTGTGTTAATTCGTCAATGTGAGGGAGCGAGAAATGCAGTAAAGGAGGAATAATGCATTGGAAAAGAGATACTCGGAACCCCAAAGAAAATTCTATCGTTTCCGTAGAAACGTATCTCGATTTAGAAGGACAATGCAGGGAATCCAGAGTATATCATATGGACGCAACTTGTGTGTTAATTCGTCAATGTGAGGGAGCGAGGGATGCAGTAAAGGAGGAATAATGCATCGGAAAAGAGACACTCGACTCCCAAAAGAAAATCCTATCGTTTCCGTAGAAACGTATCTCGTTTTAGAAAGATAATGCAGGGAACACAGAGTATTTCATATGGACGCAAATTGTGTGTTAATTCGGCAATGTGAGGGAGCGAGGGATGCAGTAAAGGGGGAATAATGCATCGGAAAAGAGATACACGGAACCCCAAAGAAAAACCTATCGTTTCAGTAGAAACGTATCTCGATTTAGAAGGACAATGCAAGGAATCCAGAGTATTTCATAAGGACGCAAATTGTGTGTTAATTCGTCAATGTGAGGGAGCGAGGGATGCACTAAAAGAAGGAATAATGAATCGGAAAAGAGATACTCGGAACCCCAAAGAAAATCCTATCGTTTCCGTAGAAACGTATCTCGATTTAGAAGGACAATGCAGGGAATCCAGAGTATTTCATATGGGCGCAAATTGTGTGTTAATTCGTCAATGTGAGGGAGCGAGGGATGCAGTAAAGGAGGAATAATGCATCGGAAAAGAGATTCTCGGAACCCCAAAGAAAATCCTATCGTTTCCGTAGAAACGTATCTCGATTTAGAAGGACAATGTAGTGAATCCAGAGTATTTCATATGGACGCAAATTGTGTGTTAATTCGTCAATGTGAGGGAGCGAGGGATGCAGTAAAGGAGGAATAATGCATCGGATAAGCGATACACGGAACCCCAAAGAATCCTATCGTTTCCGAAGAAACGTATCCTGATTTAGAAGGACAATGCAGGGAATCCAGAGTATTTCATATGGACGCAAATTGTGTGTTAATTCGTCAATGTGAGGGAGCGAGAAATGCAGTAAAGGAGGAATAATGCATTGGAAAAGAGATACTCGGAACCCCAAAGAAAATTCTATCGTTTCCGTAGAAACGTATCTCGATTTAGAAGGACAATGCAGGGAATCCAGAGTATATCATATGGACGCAACTTGTATGTTAATTCGTCAATGTGAGGGAGTGAGGGATGCAGTAAAGGAGGAATAATGCATCGGAAAAGAGACACTCGACTCCCAAAAGAAAATCCTATCGTTTCCGTAGAAACGTATCTCGTTTTAGAAAGATAATGCAGGGAACACAGAGTATTTCATATGGACGCAAATTGTGTGTTAATTCGGCAATGTGAGGGAGCGAGGGATGCAGTAAAGGGGGAATAATGCATCGGAAAAGAGATACACGGAACCCCAAAGAAAAACCTATCGTTTCAGTAGAAACGTATCTCGATTTAGAAGGACAATGCAAGGAATCCAGAGTATTTCATAAGGACGCAAATTGTGTGTTAATTCGTCAATGTGAGGGAGCGAGGGATGCACTAAAAGAAGGAATAATGAATCGTAAAAGAGATACTCGGAACCCCAAAGAAAATCCTATCGTTTCCGTAGAAACGTATCTCGATTTAGAAGGACAATGCAGGGAATCCAGAGTATTTCATATGGGCGCAAATTGTGTGTTAATTCGTCAATGTGAGGGAGCGAGGGATGCAGTAAAGGAGGAATAATGCATCGGAAAAGAGATTCTCGGAACCCCAAAGAAAATCCTATCGTTTCCGTAGTAACGTATCTCGATTTAGAAGGACAATGTAGTGAATCCAGAGTATTTCATATGGACGCAAATTGTGTGTTATTTCGTCAATGTGAGGGAGCGAGGGATGCAGTAAAGGAGGAATAATGCATCGGAAAAGAGATACGCAGAACCCCAAAGAAAATCCTATCGTTTCCGTAGAAACGTATCTCGATTTAGAAGGACAATGCAGGGAATCCAGAGTATTTCATATGGACGCAAATTGTGTGTTAATTCGTCAATGTGAGGGAGCGAGGGATGCAGTAAAGGAGGAATAATACATCGGAAAAGAGATACTCGGAACCCCAAAGAAAATCCTATCGTTTCCATAGAAACGTATCTTGATTTAGAAGGACAATGCAGGGAATCCAGAGTATTTCATATGGACGCAAATTGTGTGTTAATTCGTCAATGTGAGGGAGCGAGGGATGCAGTAAAGGGGGAATAATGCATCGGAAAAGAGATACTCGGAACCCCAAAGAAAATCCTATCGTTTACGTAGAAACGTATCTCGATATAGAAGGACAATGCAGGGAATCCGGAGTATATCATATGGACGCAAATTGTGTGTTAATTCGTCAATGTGAGGGAGCGAGGGAAGCAGTAAAGGAGGAAGAGATG
Organism: Schistocerca nitens; assembly: GCF_023898315.1. Classification (NCBI taxonomy): domain Eukaryota; kingdom Metazoa; phylum Arthropoda; class Insecta; order Orthoptera; family Acrididae; genus Schistocerca; species Schistocerca nitens. Next base: position 1,152,536,850 of record NC_064615.1, read on the forward strand.
CAGTAAAGGAGGAATAATGCATCGGAAAAGAGATACTCGGAACCCCAAAGAAAATCCTATCGTTTCCGTAGAAACGTACCTCGATTTAGAAGGACAATGCAGGGAATCCAGAGCATTTCATATGGACGCAAATTGTGGGTTAATTCGTCAATGTGAGGGAGCGAGGGATGCAGTAAAGGAGGAATAATGCATCGGAAAAGAGATACTCGACTCCCAAAACAAAATCCTATCGTTTCCGTAGAAACGTATCTCGATTTAGAAAGATAATGCAGGGAACCCAGAGTATTTCATATGGACGCAATTTGTGTGTTAATTCGGCAATGTGAGGGAACGAGGGATGCAGTTAAGGAGGAATAATGCATCGGAAAAGAGATACTCGGAACCCCAAAGAAAATCCTGTCGTTTCCGTAGAAAGGAATCCCGATTTCGAAGGACAATGCAGGGAATCCAGAGTATTTCATATGGACGCAAATTGTGTGTTAATTCGTCAATGTGAGGGAGCGAGGGATGCAGTAAAGGAGGAATAATGCATCGGAAAAGAGATACTCGGAATCCCAAAGAAAATCCTATCGTTTCCGTAGAAACGTATCTCGATTTAGAAGGACAATGCAGGGAATCCAGAGTATTTCATATGGACGCTAATTGTGTGTTAATTCGTCAATGTGAGGGAGCGAGGGATGCAGTAAAGGAGGAATAATGCATCGGAAAAAGATACTCGGAACCCCAAAGAAAATCCTATCGTTTCCGTAGAAACGTATCTCGATTTAGGAGGACAATGCAGGGAATCCAGAGTATTTCATATGGACGCAAATTTTGTGTTAATTCGTCAATGTGAGGGAGCTAGGGATGCAGTAAAGGAGGAATAATGCATCGGAAAAGAGATACTCGGAACCCCAAAGAAAATCCTATCGTTTCCGTGTAAACGTATCTCGATTTACAAGGACAATGCAGGGAATCCAGAGTATTTCATATGGACGCAAATTGTGTGATAATTCGTCAATGTCAGGGAGCGATGGATGCAGTAAAGGAGGAATAATGCATCGGAAAAGAGATACTAGGAACCCCAAAGGAAATCCTATCGTTTCCGTAGAAACGTATCTCGATTTAGAAGGACAATGCAGGGAATCCAGAGTATTTCATATGGACGCAAATTGTGTGTTAATTCGTCAATGTGAGGGAGCGAGGGATGCAGTAAAGGATGAATAATGCATCGGAAAAGAGATACTAGGAACCCCAAAGAAAATCCTATCGTTTCCGTAGAAACGTATCTCGATATAGAAGGACAATGCAGGGAATCCGGAGTATATCATATGGACGCAAATTGTGTGTTAATTCGTCAATGTGAGGGAGCCAGGGATGCAATAAAGGAGGAATAGATGCAGTAAAGGAGGAATAATGCATCGGAAAAGAGATACTCGACTCCCAAAAGAAAATCCTATTGTTTCCGTAGAAACGTATCTCGTTTTAGAAAGATAATGCAGGGAACACAGAGTATTTCATATGGACGCAATTTGTGTCTTAATTCGGCAATGTGAGGGAGCGAGGGATGCAGTAAAGGAAGAATAATGCATCGGAAAAGAGATACTCGGAACCCCAAAGAAAATCCTATCGTTTCCGTAGAAACGTATCTCGATATAGAAGGACAATGCAGGGAATCCGGAGTATATCATATGGACGCAAATTGTGTGTTAATTCGTCAATGTGAGGGAGCGAGGGATGCAGTAAAGGAGGAATAGATGCAGTAAAGGAGGAATAATGCATCGGAAAAGAGATACTCGACTCCCAAAAGAAAATCCTATCGTTTCCGTAGAAACGTATCTCGTTTTAGAAAGATAATGCAGGGAACCTAGAGTATTTCATATGGACGCTAATTGTGTGTTAATTCGGCAATGTGAGGGAGCGAGGGATGCAGTAAAGGAGGAATAATGCATCGGAAAAGAGATACTCGGAACCCCAAAGAAAATCCTATCGTTTCCGTAGAAACGTATCTCGATTAAAAGGACAATGCAAGGAATCCAGAGTATTTCATATGGACGCAAATTGTGTGTTAATTCGTCAATGTGAGGGAGCGAGGGATGCAGTAAAGGAGGAATAATGCATCGGAAAAAGATACTCGGAACCCCAAAGAAAATCCTATCGTTTCCGTAGAAACGTATCTCGATTTAGGAGGACAATGACGGGAATCCAGAGTATTTCATATGGACGCAAATTTTGTGTTACTTCGTCAATGTGAGGGAGCGAGGGATGCAGTAAAGAATGAATAATGCATCGGAAAAGAGATACTCGGAAACCCAAAGAAAATCCCATCGTTTCCGTAGAAACGTATCTCGATATAGAAGGACAATGCAGGGAATCCGGAGTATATCATATGGACGCAAATTGTGTGTTAATTCGTCTATGTGAGGGAGCCAGGGATGCAATAAAGGAGGAATAGATGCAGTAAAGGAGGAATAATGCATCGGAAAAGAGATACTCGACTCCCAAAAGAAAATCCTATTGTTTCCGTAGAAACGTATCTCGTTTTAGAAAGATAATGCAGGGAACCCAGAGTATTTCATATGGACGCAATTTGTGTCTTAATTCGGCAATGTGAGGGAGCGAGGGATGCAGTAAAGGAAGAATAATGCATCGGAAAAGAGATACTCGGAACCCCAAAGAAAATCCTATCGTTTCCGTAGAAACGAATCCCGATTTAGAAAGACAATGCAGGGAATCCAGAGTATTTCATATGGACGCAAATTGTGTGTTAATTCGTCAATGTGAGGGAACGAGTGATGAAGTAAAGGAGGAATAATGCATCGGAAAAGAGATACTGGGAACCCCAAAGATAATCCTATCGTTTCCGTAGAAACGTATCTCGATTTAGAAGGACAATGCAGGGAATCCAGTGTATTTCATATGGACGCAAATTGTGTGTTAATTCGTCAATGTGAGGGAGCGAGGGATGCAGTAAAGGAGGAATAATGCATCGGAAAAGAGATACTCGGAACCCCAAGGAAAGTCCTACCGTTTCCGTAGAAACGTATCTCGTTTTAGAAAGATAATGCAGGGAACCTAGAGTATTTCATATGGACGCTAATTGTGTGTTAATTCGGCAATGTGAGGGAGCGATAAATGCAGTAAAGGAGGAATAATGCATTGGAAAAGAGATACTCGGAACCCCAAAGAAAATTCTATCGTTTCCGTAGAAACGTATCTCGATTTAGAAGGACAACGCAGGGAATCCAGAGTATATCATATGGACGCAACTTGTGTGTTAATTCGTCAATGTGAGGGAGCGAGGGATGCAGTAAAGGAGGAATAATGCATCGGAAAAGAGACACTCGACTCCCAAAAGAAAATCCTATCGTTTCCGTAGAAACGTATCTCGTTTTAGAAAGATAATGCAGGGAACACAGAGTATTTCATATGGACGCAAATTGTGTGTTAATTCGGCAATGTGAGGGAGCGAGGGATGCAGTAAAGGGGGAATAATGCATCGGAAAAGAGATACACGGAACCCCAAAGAAAAACCTATCGTTTCAGTAGAAACGTATCTCGATTTAGAAGGACAATGCAAGGAATCCAGAGTATTTCATAAGGACGCAAATTGTGTGTTAATTCGTCAATGTGAGGGAGCGAGGGATGCACTAAGAGAAGGAATAATGAATCGGAAAAGAGATACTCGGAACCCCAAAGAAAATCCTATCGTTTCCGTAGAAACGTATCTCGATTTAGAAGGACAATGCAGGGAATCCAGAGTATTTCATATGTGCGCAAATTGTGTGTTAATTCGTCAATGTGAGGGAGCGAGGGATGCAGTAAAGGAGGAATAATGCATCGGAAAAGAGATACTCGGAACCCCAAAGAAAATCCTATCGTTTCCGTAGAAACGTATCTCGATTTAGAAGGACAATGTAGTGAATCCAGAGTATTTCATATGGACGCAAATTGTGTGTTAATTCGTCAATGTGAGGGAGCGAGGGATGCAGTAAAGGAGGAATAATGCATCGGAAAAGAGATACGCAGAACCCCAAAGAAAATCCTATCGTTTCCGTAGAAACGTATCTCGATTTAGAAGGACAATGCAGGGAATCCAGAGTATTTCATATGGACGCAAATTGTGTGTTAATTCGTCAATGTGAGGGAGCGAGGGATGCAGTAAAGGAGGAATAATGCATCGGAAAAGAGATACTCGGAACCCCAAAGAAAATCCTATCGTTTCCATAGAAACGTATCTTGATTTAGAAGGACAATGCAGGGAATCCAGAGTATTTCATATGGACGCAAATTGTGTGTTAATTCGTCAATGTGAGGGAGCGAGGGATGCAGTAAAGGGGGAATAATGCATTGGAAAAGAGATACTCGGAACCCCAAAGAAAATCCTATCGTTTACGTAGAAACGTATCTCGATATAGAAGGACAATGCAGGGAATCCGGAGTATATCATATGGACGCAAATTGTGTGTTAATTCGTCAATGTGAGGGAGCGAGGGAAGCAGTAAAGGAGGAAGAGATGCAGTAAAGGAGGAATAATGCATCGGAAAAGAGATACTCGGAACCCCAAAGAAAATCCTATCGTTTCCGTAGAAACGTACCTCGATTTAGAAGGACAATGCAGGGAATCCAGAGCATTTCATATGGACGCAAATTGTGGGTTAATTCGTCAATGTGAGGGAGCGAGGGATGCAGTAAAGGAGGAATAATGCATCGGAAAAGAGATACTCGACTCCCAAAACAAAATCCTATCGTTTCCGTAGAAACGTATCTCGATTTAGAAAGATAATGCAGGGAACCTAGAGTATTTCATATGGACGCAATTTGTGTGTTAATTCGGCAATGTGAGGGAGCGAGGGATGCAGTAAAGGAGGAATAATGCATCGGAAAAGAGATACTCGGAACCCCAAAGAAAATCCTGTCGTTTCCGTAGAAACGAATCCCGATTTCGAAGGACAATGCAGGGAATCCAGAGTATTTCATATGGACGCTAATTGTGTGTTAATTCGTCAATGTGAGGGAGCGAGGGATGCAGTAAAGGAGGAATAATGCATCGGAAAAGAGATACTCGGAATCCCAAAGAAAATCCTATCGTTTCCGTAGAAACGTATCTCGATTTAGAAGGACAATGCAGGGAATCCAGAGTATTTCATATGGACGCAAATTGTGTGTTAATTCGTCAATGTGAGGGAGCGAGGGATGCAGTAAAGGAGGAATAATGCATCGGAAAAAGATACTCGGAACCCCAAAGAAAATCCTATCGTTTCCGTAGAAACGTATCTCGATTTAGGAGGACAATGCAGGGAATCCAGAGTATTTCATATGGACGCAAATTTTGTGTTAATTCGTCAATGTAAGGGAGCGAGGGATGCAGTAAAGGAGGAATAATGCATCAGAAAAGAGATACTCGGAAACCCAAAGAAAATCCCATCGTTTCCGTAGAAACGTATCTCGATTGAGAAGGACAATGCAGGGAATCCAGAGTATATCATATGGACGCAAATTGTGTGTTAATTCGTCAATGTGAGGGAGCTAGGGATGCAGTAAAGGAGGAATAATGCATCGGAAAAGAGATACTCGGAACCCCAAAGAAAATCCTATCGTTTCCGTGTAAACGTATCTCGATTTACAAGGACAATGCAGGGAATCCAGAGTATTTCATATGGACGCAAATTGTGTGATAATTCGTCAATGTCAGGGAGCGATGGATGCAGTAAAGGAGGAATAATGCATCGGAAAAGAGATACTAGGAACCCCAAAGGAAATCCTATCGTTTCCGTAGAAACGTATCTCGATTTAGAAGGACAATGCAGGGAATCCAGAGTATTTCATATGGACGCAAATTGTGTGTTAATTCGTCAATGTGAGGGAGCGAGGGATGCAGTAAAGGATGAATAATGCATCGGAAAAGAGATACTAGGAACCCCAAAGAAAATCCTATCGTTTCCGCAGAAACGTATCTCGATATAGAAGGACAATGCAGGGAATCCGGAGTATATCATATGGACGCAAATTGTGTGTTAATTCGTCAATGTGAGGGAGCCAGGGATGCAATAAAGGAGGAATAGATGCAGTAAAGGAGGAATAATGCATCGGAAAAGAGATACTCGACTCCCAAAAGAAAATCCTATTGTTTCCGTAGAAACGTATCTCGTTTTAGAAAGCTAATGCAGGGAACCCAGAGTATTTCATATGGACGCAATTTGTGTCTTAATTCGGCAATGTGAGGGAGCGAGGGATGCAGTAAAGGAAGAATAATGCATCGGAAAAGAGATACTCGGAACCCCAAAGAAAATCCTATCGTTTCCGTAGAAACGAATCCCGATTTAGAAAGACAATGCAGGGAATCCAGAGTATTTCATATGGACGCTAATTGTGTGTTAATTCGTCAATGTGAGGGAACGAGTGATGAAGTAAAGGAGGATAATGCATCGGAAAAGAGATACTGGGAACCCCAAAGAAAATCCTATCGTTTCCGTAGAAACGTATCTCGATTTAGAAGGACAATGCAGGGAATCCAGTGTATTTCATATGGACGCAAATTGTGTGTTAATTCGTCAATGTGAGGGAGCGAGGGATGCACTAAAGGAGGAATAATGCATCGGAAAAGAGATACTCGGAACCCCAAGGAAAGTCCTACCGTTTCCGTTGAAACGTATCTCGATTTAGAAGGACACTGCAGGGAATCCAGAGTATTTCATATGGACGCAAATTGTGTGTTAATTCGTCAATGTGAGGGAGCGAGGGATGCAGTAAAGGAGGAATAATGCATCGGAAAAGAGATACTCGGAACCCCAAGGAAAGTCCTACCGTTTCCGTAGAAACGTATCTCGTTTTAGAAAGATAATGCAGGGAACCTAGAGTATTTCATATGGACGCTAATTGTGTGTTAATTCGGCAATGTGAGGGAGCGAGAAATGCAGTAAAGGAGGAATAATGCATTGGAAAAGAGATACTCGGAACCCCAAAGAAGTTCTATCGTTTCCGTAGAAACGTATCTCGATTTAGATGGACAATGCAGGGAATCCAGAGTATATCATATGGACGCAACTTGTGTGTTAATTCGTCAATGTGAGGGAGCGAGGGATGCAGTAAAGGAGGTATAATGCATCGGAAAAGAGACACTCGACTCCCAAAAGAAAATCCTATCGTTTCCGTAGAAACGTATCTCGTTTTAGAAAGATAATGCAGGGAACACAGAGTATCTCATATGGACGCAAATTGTGTGTTAATTCGGCAATGTGAGGGAGCGAGGGATGCAGTAAAGGGGGAAAAATGCATCGGAAAAGAGATACACGGAACCCCAAAGAAAAACCTATCGTTTCAGTAGAAACGTATCTCGATTTAGAAGGACAATGCAAGGAATCCAGAGTATTTCATAAGGACGCAAATTGTGTGTTAATTCGTCAATGTGAGGGAGCGAGGGATGCACTAAAAGAAGGAATAATGAATCGGAAAAGAGATACTCGGAACCCCAAAGAAAATCCTATCGTTTCCGTAGAAACGTACCTCGATTTAGAAGGACAATGCAGGGAATCCAGAGCATTTCATATGGACGCAAATTGTGGGTTAATTCGTCAATGTGAGGGAGCGAGGGATGCAGTAAAGGAGGAATAATGCATCGGAAAAGAGATACTCGACTCCCAAAACAAAATCCTATCGTTTCCGCAGAAACGTATCTCGATTTAGAAAGATAATGCAGGGAACCCAGAGTATTTCATATGGACGCAATTTGTGTGTTAATTCGGCAATGAGAGGGAGCGAGGGATGCAGTAAAGGAGGAATAATGCATCGGAAAAGAGATACTCGGAACCCCAAAGAAAATCCTGTCGTTTCTGTAGAAACGAATCCCGATTTCGAAGGACAATGCAGGGAATCCAGAGTATTTCATATGGACGCTAATTGTGTGTTAATTCGTCAATGTGAGGGAGCGAGGGATGCAGTAAAGGAGGAATAATGCATCGGAAAAGAGATACTCGGAATCCCAAAGAAAATCCTATCGTTTCCGTAGAAACGTATCTCGACTTAGAAGGACAATGCTGGGAATCCAGAGTATTTCATATGGACGCAAATTGTGTGTTAATTCGTCAATGTGAGGGAGCGAGGGATGCAGTAAAGGAGGAATAATGCATCGGAAAAAGATACTCGGAACCCCAAAGAAAATCCTATCGTTTCCGTAGAAACGTATCTCGATTTAGGAGGACAATGCAGGGAATCCAGAGTATTTCATATGGACGCAAAGTTTGTGTTAATTCGTCAATGTGAGGGAGCGAGGGATGCAGTAAAGGAGGAATAATGCATCGGAAAAGAGATACTCGGAAACCCAAAGAAAATCCCATCGTTTCCGTAGAAACGTATCTCGATTGAGAAGGACAATGCAGGGAATCCAGAGTATATCATATGGACGCAAATTGTGTGTTAATTCGTCAATGTGAGGGAGCTAGGGATGCAGTAAAGGAGGAATAATGCATCGGAAAAGAGATACTCGGAACCCCAAAGAAAATCCTATCGTTTCCGTGTAAACGTATCTCGATTTACAAGGACAATGCAGGGAATCCAGAGTATTTCATATGGACGCAAATTGTGTGATAATTCGTCAATGTCAGGGAGCGATGGATGCAGTAAAGGAGGAATAATACATCGGAAAAGAGATACTAGGAACCCCAAAGGAAATCCTATCGTTTCCGTAGAAACGTATCTCGATTTAGAAGGACAATGCAGGGAATCCAGAGTATTTCATATGGACGCAAATTGTGTGTTAATTCGTCAATGTGAGGGAGCGAGGGATGCAGTAAAGGATGAATAATGCATCGGAAAAGAGATACTAGGAACCCCAAAGAAAATCCTATCGTTTCCGTAGAAACGTATCTCGATATAGAAGGACAATGCAGGGAATCCGGAGTATATCATATGGACGCAAATTGTGTGGTAATTCGTCAATGTGAGGGAGCCAGGGATGCAATAAAGGAGGAATAGATGCAGTAAAGGAGGAATAATGCATCGGAAAAGAGATACTCGACTCCCAAAAGAAAATCCTATTGTTTCCGTAGAAACGTATCTCGTTTTAGAAAGATAATGCAGGGCACCCAGAGTATTTCATATGGACGCAATTTGTGTCTTAATTCGGCAATGTGAGGGAGCGAGGGATGCAGTAAAGGAAGAATAATGCATCGGAAAAGAGATACTCGGAACCCCAAAGAAAATCCTATCGTTTCCGTAGAAACGAAACCCGATTTAGAAAGACAATGCAGGGAATCCAGAGTATTTCATATGGACGCTAATTGTGTGTTAATTCGTCAATGTGAGGGAACGAGTGATGAAGTAAAGGAGGATAATGCATCGGAAAAGAGATACTGGGAACCCCAAAGAAAATCCTATCGTTTCCGTAGAAACGTATCTCGATTCAGAAGGACAATGCAGGGAATCCAGTGTATTTCATATGGACGCAAATTGTGTGTTAATTCGTCAATGTGAGGGAGCGAGGGATGCACTAAAGGAGGAATAATGCATCGGAAAAGAGATACTCGGAACCCCAAGGAAAGTCCTACCGTTTCCGTAGAAACGTATCTCGATTTAGAAGGACAATGCAGGGAATCCAGAGTATTTCATATGGACGCAAATTGTGGGTTAATTCGTCAATGTGAGGGAGCGAGGGATGCAGTAAAGGAGGAATAATGCATCGGAAAAGAGATACTCGGAACCCCAAAGAAAATCCTATCGTTTCCGTAGAAACGTATCTCGATTTAGAAGGACAATGTAGTGAATCCAGAGTATTTCATATGGACGCAAATTGTGTGTTAATTCGTCAATGTGAGGGAGCGAGGGATGCAGTAAAGGAGGAATAATGCATCGGAAAAGAGATACGCAGAACCCCAAAGAAAATCCTATCGTTTCCGTAGAAACGTATCTCGATTTAGAAGGACAATGCAGGGAATCCAGAGTATTTCATATGGACGCAAATTGTGTGTTAATTCGTCAATGTGAGGGAGCGAGGGATGCAGTAAAGGAGGAATAATGCATCGGAAAAGAGATACTCGGAACCCCAAAGAAAATCCTATCGTTTCCATAGAAACGTATCTTGATTTAGAAGGACAATGCAGGGAATCCTGAGTATTTCATATGGACGCAAATTGTGTGTTAATTCGTCAATGTGAGGGAGCGAGGGATGCAGTAAAGGGGGAATAATGCATTGGAAAAGAGATACTCGGAACCCCAAAGAAAATCCTATCGTTTACGTAGAAACGTATCTCGATATAGAAGGACAATGCAGGGAATCCGGAGTATATCATATGGACGCAAATTGTGTGTTAATTCGTCAATGTGAGGGAGCGAGGGAAGCAGTAAAGGAGGAAGAGATGCAGTAAAGGAGGAATAATGCATCGGAAAAGAGATACTCGGAACCCCAAAGAAAATCCTATCGTTTCCGTAGAAACGTACCTCGATTTAGAAGGACAATGCAGGGAATCCAGAGCATTTCATATGGACGCAAATTGTGGGTTAATTCGTCAATGTGAGGGAGCGAGGGATGCAGTAAAGGAGGAATAATGCATCGGAAAAGAGATACTCGACTCCCAAAACAAAATCCTATCGTTTCCGCAGAAACGTATCTCGATTTAGAAAGATAATGCAGGGAACCCAGAGTATTTCATATGGACGCAATTTGTGTGTTAATTCGGCAATGTGAGGGAGCGAGGGATGCAGTAAAGGAGGAATAATGCATCGGAAAAGAGATACTCGGAACCCCAAAGAAAATCCTGTCGTTTCTGTAGAAACGAATCCCGATTTCGAAGGACAATGCAGGGAATCCAGAGTATTTCATATGGACGCTAATTGTGTGTTAATTCGTCAATGTGAGGGAGCGAGGGATGCAGTAAAGGAGGAATAATGCATCGGAAAAGAGATACTCGGAATCCCAAAGAAAATCCTATCGTTTCCGTAGAAACGTATCTCGATTTAGAAGGACAATGCTGGGAATCCAGAGTATTTCATATGGACGCAAATTGTGTGTTAATTCGTCAATGTGAGGGAGCGAGGGATGCAGTAAAGGAGGAATAATGCATCGGAAAAAGATACTCGGAACCCCAAAGAAAATCCTATCGTTTCCGTAGAAACGTATCTCGATTTAGGAGGACAATGCAGGGAATCCAGAGTATTTCATATGGACGCAAAGTTTGTGTTAATTCGTCAATGTGAGGGAGCGAGGGATGCAGTAAAGGTGGAATAATGCATCGGAAAAGAGATACTCGGAAACCCAAAGAAAATCCCATCGTTTCCGTAGAAACGTATCTCGATTGAGAAGGACAATGCAGGGAATCCAGAGTATATCATATGGACGCAAATTGTGTGTTAATTCGTCAATGTGAGGGAGCTAGGGATGCAGTAAAGGAGGAATAATCTATCGGAAAAGAGATACTCGGAACCCCAAAGAAAATCCTATCGTTTCCGTGTAAACGTATCTCGATTTACAAGGACAATGCAGGGAATCCAGAGTATTTCATATGGACGCAAATTGTGTGATAATTCGTCAATGTCAGGGAGCGATGGATGCAGTAAAGGAGGAATAATACATCGGAAAAGAGATACTAGGAACCCCAAAGGAAATCCTATCGTTTCCGTAGAAACGTATCTCGATTTAGAAGGACAATGCAGGGAATCCAGAGTATTTCATATGGACGCAAATTGTGTGTTAATTCGTCAATGTGAGGGAGCGAGGGATGCAGTAAAGGATGAATAATGCATCGGAAAAGAGATACTAGGAACCCCAAAGAAAATCCTATCGTTTCCGTAGAAACGTATCTCGATATAGAAGGACAATGCAGGGAATCCGGAGTATATCATATGGACGCAAATTGTGTGGTAATTCGTCAATGTGAGGGAGCCAGGGATGCAATAAAGGAGGAATAGATGCAGTAAAGGAGGAATAATGCATCGGAAAAGAGATACTCGACTCCCAAAAGAAAATCCTATTGTTTCCGTAGAAACGTATCTCGTTTTAGAAAGATAATGCAGGGAACCCAGAGTATTTCATATGGACGCAATTTGTGTCTTAATTCGGCAATGTGAGGGAGCGAGGGATGCAGTAAAGGAAGAATAATGCATCGGAAAAGAGATACTCGGAACCCCAAAGAAAATCCTATCGTTTCCGTAGAAACGAAACCCGATTTAGAAAGACAATGCAGGGAATCCAGAGTATTTCATATGGACGCTAATTGTGTGTTAATTCGTCAATGTGAGGGAACGAGTGATGAAGTAAAGGAGGATAATGCATCGGAAAAGAGATACTGGGAACCCCAAAGAAAATCCTATCGTTTCCGTAGAAACGTATCTCGATTTAGAAGGACAATGCAGGGAATCCAGTGTATTTCATATGGACGCAAATTGTGTGTTAATTCGTCAATGTGAGGGAGCGAGGGATGCACTAAAGGAGGAATAATGCATCGGAAAAGAGATACTCGGAACCCCAAGGAAAGTCCTACCGTTTCCGTAGAAACGTATCTCGATTTAGAAGGACAATGCAGGGAATCCAGAGTATTTCATATGGACGCAAATTGTGGGTTAATTCGTCAATGTGAGGGAGCGAGGGATGCAGTAAAGGAGGAATAATGCATCGGAAAAGAGATACTCGGAACCCCAAAGAAAATCCTATCGTTTCCGTAGAAACGTATCTCGATTTAGAAGGACAATGCAGGGAATCCAGAGTATTTATATGGACGCAAATTGTGTGTTAATTCGTCAATGTGAGGGAGCGAGGGATGCAGAAAAGGATGAATAATGCATCGGAAAAGAGATACTCGGAACCCCAAAGAAAATCCTATCGTTTCCGTAGAAACGTATCTCGATATAGAAGGACAATGCAGGGAATCCGGAGTATATCATATGGACGCAAATTGTGTGATAATTCGTCAATGTGAGGGAGCGAGGGATGCAGTAAAGGAGGAATAGATGCAGTAAAGGAGGATTAATGCATCGGAAAATGGATACTCGACTCCCAAAAGAAAATCCTATCGTTTCCGTAGAAACGTATCTCGTTTTAGAAAGATAATGCAGGGAACCTAGAGTATTTCATATGGACGCTAATTGTGTGTTAATTCGGCAATGTGAGGGAGCGAGGGATGCAGTAAAGGAGGAATAATGCATCGGAAAAGAGATACTCGGAACCCCAAAGAAAATCCTATCGTTTCCGTAGAAACGTATCTCGATTAAAAGGACAATTCAAGGAATCCAGAGTATTTCATATGGACGCAAATTGTGTGTTAATTCGTCAATGTGAGGGAGCGAGGGATGCAGTAAAGGATGAATAATGCATCGGAAAAGAGATACTCGGAAACCCAAAGAAAATCCCATCGTTTCCGTAGAAACGTATCTCGATATAGAAGGACAATGCAGGGAATCCGGAGTATATCATATGGCCGCAAATTGTGTGTTAATTCGTCAATGTGAGGGAGCCAGGGATGCAATAAAGGAGGAATAGATGCAGTATAGGAGGAATAATGCATCGGAAAAGAGATACTCGACTCCCAAAAGAAAATCCTATTGTTTCCGTAGAAACGTATCTCGTTTTAGAAAGATAATGCAGGGAACCCAGAGTATTTCATAAGGACGCAATTTGTGACTTAATTCGGCAATGTGAGGGAGCGAGGGATGCAGTAAAGGAAGAATAATGCATCGGAAAAGAGATACTCGGAACCCCAAAGAAAATCCTATCGTTTCCGTAGAAACGAATCCCGATTTAGAAAGACAATGCAGGGAATCCAGAGTATTTCATATGGACGCAAATTGTGTGTTAATTCGTCAATGTGAGGGAACGAGTGATGAAGTAAAGGAGGAATAATGCATCGGAAAAGAGATACTGGGAACCCCAAAGATAATCCTATCGTTTCCGTGTAAACGTATCTCGATTTACAAGGACAATGCAGGGAATCCAGAGTATTTCATATGGACGCAAATTGTGTGATAATTCGTCAATGTCAGGGAGCGATGGATGCAGTAAAGGAGGAATAATGCATCGGAAAAGAGATACTAGGAACCCCAAAGGAAATCCTAACGTTTCCGTGGAAACATATCTCGATTTAGAAGGACAATGCAGGGAATCCAGAGTATATCATATGGACGCAAATTGTGTGTTAATTCGTCAATGTGAGGGAGCGAGGGATGCACTAAAGGAGGAATAATGCATCGGAAAAGAGATACTCGGAACGCCAAAGAAAATCCTATCGTTTCCGTAGAAACGTATCTCGATTTAGGAGGACAATGCAGGGAATCCAGAGTATTTCATATGGACGCAATTTGTGACTTAATTCGGCAATGTGAGGGAGCGAGGGATGCAGTAAAGGAGGAATAATGCATCGGAAAAGAGATACTCGGAATCCCAAAGAAAATCCTATCGTTTCCGTAGAAACGTATCTCGATTTAGAAGGACAATGCAGGGAATCCAGAGTATTTCATATGGACGCAAATTGTGTGTAAATTCGTCAATGTGAGGGAGCGAGGGATGCAGTAAAGGAGGAATAATGCATCGGAAAAAGATACTCCGAACCCCAAAGAAAATCCTATCGTTTCCGTAGAAACGTATCTCGATTTAGGAGGACAATGCAGGGAATCCGGAGTATATCATATGGACGCAGATTTTGTGTTAATTCGTCAATGTGAGGGAGCGAGGGATGCAGTAAAGGAGGAATAATGCATCGGAAAAGAGATACTCGGAAACCCAAAGAAAATCCCATCGTTTCCGTAGAAACGTATCTCGATTGAGAAGGACAATGCAGGGAATCCAGAGTATATCATATGGACGCAAATTGTGTGTTAATTCGTCAATGTGAGGGAGCTAGGGATGCAGTAAAGGAGGAATAATGCATCGGAAAAGAGATACTCGGAACCCCAAAGAAAATCCTATCGTTTCCGTGTAAACGTATCTCGATTTACAAGGACAATGCAGGGAATCCAGAGTATTTCATATGGACGCAAATTGTGTGATAATTCGTCAATGTCAGGGAGCGATGGATGCAGTAAAGGAGGAATAATGCATCGGAAAAGAGATACTAGGAACCCCAAAGGAAATCCTATCGTTTCCGTAGAAACGTATCTCGATTTAGAAGGACAATGCAGGGAATCCAGAGTATTTCATATGGACGCAAATTGTGTGTTAATTCGTCAATGTGAGGGAGCGAGGGATGCAGTAAAGGATGAATAATGCATCGGAAATAGATACTAGGAACCCCAAAGAAAATCCTATCGTTTCCGTAGAAACGTATCTCGATATAGAAGGACAATGCAGGGAATCCGGAGTATATCATATGGACGCAAATTGTGTGTTAATTCGTCAGTGTGAGGGAGCCAGGGATGCAATAAAGGAGGAATAGATGCAGTAAAGTAGGAATAATGCATCGAAAAAGAGATACTTGACTCCCAAAAGAAAATCCTATTGTTTCCGTAGAAACGTATCTCGTTTTTGAAAGATAATGCAGGGAACCCAGAGTATTTCATATGGACGCAATTTGTGTCTTAATTCGGCAATGTGAGGGAGCGAGGGATGCAGTAAAGGAAGAATAATGCATCGGAAAAGAGATACTCGGAACCCCAAAGAAAAACCTATCGTTTCCGTAGAAACGAATCCCGATTTAGAAAGACAATGCAGGGAATCCAGAGTATTTCATATGGACGCAAATTGTGTGTTAATTCGTCAATGTGAGGGAACGAGTGATGAAGTAAAGGAGGATAATGCATCGGAAAAGAGATACTGGGAACCCCAAAGAAAATCCTATCGTTTCCGTAGAAACGTATCTCGATTTAGAAGGACAATGCAGGGAATCCAGTGTATTTCATATGGACGCAAATTGTGTGTTAATTCGTCAATGTGAGGGAGCGAGGGATGCACTAAAGGAGGAATAATGCATCGGAAAAGAGATACTCGGAACCCCAAGGAAAGTCCTACCGTTTCCGTAGAAACGTATCTCGATTTAGAAGGACAATGCAGGGAATCCAGAGTATTTCATATGGACGCAAATTGTGTTAATTCGTCAATGTGAGGGAGCGAGGGATGCAGTAAAGGAGGAATAATGCATCGGAAAAGAGATACTCGGAACCCCAAAGAAAATCCTATCGTTTCCGTAGAAACGTATCTCGATTTAGAAGGACAATGCAGGGAATCCAGAGTATTTATATGGACGCAAATTGTGTGTTAATTCGTCAATGTGAGGGAGCGAGGGATGCAGAAAAGGATGAATAATGCATCGGAAAAGAGATACTCGGAACCCCAAATAAAATCCTATCGTTTCCGTAGAAACGTATCTCGATATAGAAGGACAATGCAGGGAATCCGGAGTATATCATATGGACGCAAATCGTGTGTTAATTCGTCAATGTGAGGGAGCGAGGGATGCAGTAAAGGAGGAATAGATGCAGTAAAGGAGGAATAATGCATCGGAAAAGAGATACTCGACTCCCAAAAGAAAATCCTATCGTTTCCGTAGAAACGTATCTCGTTTTAGAAAGATAATGCAGGGAACCTAGAGTATTTCATATGAACGCTAATTGTGTGTTAATTCGGCAGTGTGAGGGAGCGAGGGATGCAGTAAAGGAGGAATAATGCATCGGAAAAGAGATACTCGGAACCCCAAAGAAAATCCTATCGTTTCCGTAGAAACGTATCTCGATTAAAAGGACAATGCAAGGAATCCAGAGTATTTCATATGGACGCAAATTGTGTGTTAATTCGTCAATGTGAGGGAGCGAGGGATGCAGTAAAGGAGGAATAATGCATCGGAAAAAGATACTCGGAACCTAAAAAAGAAAATCCTATCGTTTCCGTAGAAACGTATCTCGATTTAGGAGGACAATGCAGGGAATCCAGAGTATTTCATATGGACGCAAATTTTGTGTTAATTCGTCAATGTGAGGGAGCGAGGGATGCAGTAAAGGATGAATAATGCATCGGAAAAGAGATACTCGGAAACCCAAAGAAAATCCCATCGTTTCCGTAGAAACGTATCTCGATATAGAAGGACAATGCAGGGAATCCGGAGTATATCATATGGACGCAAATTGTGTGTTAATTCGTCAATGTGAGGGAGCCAGGGATGCAATAAAGGAGGAATAGATGCAGTAAAGGAGGAATAATGCATCGGAAAAGAGATACTCGACTCCCAAAAGAAAATCCTATTGTTTCCGTAGAAACGTATCTCGTTTTAGAAAGATAATGCAGGGAACCCAGAGTATTTCATATGGACGCAATTTGTGTCTTAATTCGGCAATGTGAGGGAGCGAGGGATGCAGTAAAGGAAGAATAATGCATCGGAAAAGAGATACTCGGAACCCCAAAGAAAATCCTATCGTTTCCGTAGAAACGAATCCCGATTTAGAAAGACAATGCAGGGAATCCAGAGTATTTCATATGGACGCAAATTGTGTGTTAATTCGTCAATGTGAGGGAACGAGTGATGAAGTAAAGGAGGAATAATGCATCGGAAAAGAGATACTGTGAACCCCAAAGATAATCCTATCGTTTCCGTAGAAACGTATCTCGATTTAGAAGGACAATGCAGGGAATCCAGTGTATTTCATATGGACGCAAATTGTGTGTTAATTCGTCAATGTGAGGGAGCGAGGGATGCAGTAAAGGAGGAATAATGCATCGGAAAAGAGATACTCGGAACCCCAAGGAAAGTCCTACCGTTTCCGTAGAAACGTATCTCGTTTTAGAAAGATAATGCAGGGAACCTAGAGTATTTCATATGGACGCAAATTGTGTGTTAATTCGTCAATGTGAGTTAGCGAGGGATGCAGTAAAGGAGGAATAATGCATCGGAAAAGAGATACTCGGAACCCCAAAGAAAATCCTATCGTTTACGTAGAAACGTATCTCGATATAGAAGGACAATGCAGGGAATCCGGAGTATATCATATGGACGCAAATTGTGTGTTAATTCGTCAATGTGAGGGAGCGAGGGAAGCGGTAAAGGAGGAAGAGATGCAGTAAAGGAGGAATAATGCATCGGAAAAGAGATACTCGGAACCCCAAAGAAAATCCTATCGTTTCCGCAGAAACGTACCTCGATTTAGAAAGACAATGCAGGGAATCCAGAGCATTTCATATGGACGCAAATTGTGGGTTAATTCGTCAATGTGAGGGAGCGAGGGATGCAGTAAAGGAGGAATAATGCATCGGAAAAGAGATACTCGACTCCCAAAACAAAATCCTATCGTTTCCGTAGAAACGTATCTCGATTTAGAAAGATAATGCAGGGAACCCAGAGTATTTCATATGGACGCAATTTGTGTGTTAATTCGGCAATGTGAGGGAGCGAGGGATGCAGTAAAGGAGGAATAATGCATCGGAAAAGAGATACTCGGAACCCCAAAGGAAATCCTGTCGTTTCCATAGAAACGAATCCCGATTTCGAAGGACAATGCAGGGAATCCAGAGTATTTCATATGGACGCAAATTGTGTGTTAATTCGTCAATGTGAGGGAGCGAGGGATGCAGTAAAGGAGGAATAATGCATCGGAAAAGAGATACTCGGAACCCCAAAGAAAATCCTATCGTTTCCGTGTAAACGTATCTCGATTTACAAGGACAATGCAGGGAATCCAGAGTATTTCATATGGACGCAAATTGTGTGATAATTCGTCAATGTCAGGGAGCGATGGATGCAGTAAAGGAGGAATAATGCATCGGAAAAGAGATACTAGGAACCCCAAAGGAAATCCTATCGTTTCCGTAGAAACGTATCTCGATTTAGAAGGACAATGCAGGGAATCCAGAGTATTTCATATGGACGCAAATTGTGTGTTAATTCGTCAATGTGAGGGAGCGAGGGATGCAGTAAAGGATGAATAATGCATCGGAAAAGAGATACTAGGAACCCCAATGAAAATCCTATCGTTTCCGTAGAAACGTATCTCGATATAGAAGGACAATGCAGGGAATCCGGAGTATATCATATGGACGCAAATTGTGTGTTAATTCGTCAGTGTGAGGGAGCCAGGGATGCAATAAAGGAGGAATAGATGCAGTAAAGGAGGAATAATGCATCGGAAAAGAGATACTCGACTCCCAAAAGAAAATCCTATTGTTTCCGTAGAAACGTATCTCGTTTTTGAAAGATAATGCAGGGAACCCAGAGTATTTCATATGGACGCAATTTGTGTCTTAATTCGGCAATGTGAGGGAGCGAGGGATGCAGTAAAGGAAGAATAATGCATCGGAAAAGAGATACTCGGAACCCCAAAGAAAAACCTATCGTTTCCGTAGAAACGAATCCCGATTTAGAAAGACAATGCAGGGAATCCAGAGTATTTCATATGGACGCAAATTGTGTGTTAATTCGTCAATGTGAGGGAACGAGTGATGAAGTAAAGGAGGATAATGCATCGGAAAAGAGATACTGGGAACCCCAAAGATAATCCTATCGTTTCCGTAGAAACGTATCTCGATTTAGAAGGACAATGCAGGGAATCCAGTGTATTTCATATGGACGCAAATTGTGTGTTAATTCGTCAATGTGAGGGAGCGAGGGATGCACTAAAGGAGGAATAATGCATCGGAAAAGAGATACTCGGAACCCCAAGGAAAGTCCTACCGTTTCCGTAGAAACGTATCTCGATTTAGAAGGACAATGCAGGGAATCCAGAGTATTTCATATGGACGCAAATTGTGTGTTAATTCGTCAATGTGAGGGAGCGAGGGATGCAGTAAAGGAGGAATAATGCATCGGAAAAGAGATACTCGGAACCCCAAAGAAAATCCTATCGTTTCCGTAGAAACGTATCTCGATTTAGAAGGACAATGCAGGGAATCCAGAGTATTTATATGGACGCAAATTGTGTGTTAATTCGTCAATGTGAGGGAGCGAGGGATGCAGAAAAGGATGAATAATGCATCGGAAAAGAGATACTCGGAACCCCAAAGAAAATCCTATCGTTTCCGTAGAAACGTATCTCGATATAGAAGGACAATGCAGGGAATCCGGAGTATATCATATGGACGCAAATTGTGTGTTAATTCGTCAATGTGAGGGAGCGAGGGATGCAGTAAAGGAGGAATAGATGCAGTAAAGGAGGAATAATGCATCGGAAAAGAGATACTCGACTCCCAAAAGAAAATCCTATCGTTTCCGTAGAAACGTATCTCGTTTTAGAAAGATAATGCAGGGAACCTAGAGTATTTCATATGGACGCTAATTGTGTGTTAATTCGGCAATGTGAGGGAGCGAGGGATGCAGTAAAGGAGGAATAATGCATCGGAAAAGAGATACTCGGAACCCCAAAGAAAATCCTATCGTTTCCGTAGAAATGTATCTCGATTAAAAGGACAATGCAAGGAATCCAGAGTATTTCATATGGACGCAAATTGTGTGTTAATTCGTCAATGTGAGGGAGCGAGGGATGCAGTAAAGGAGGAATAATGCATCGGAAAAAGATACTCGGAACCTAAAAAAGAAAATCCTATCGTTTCCGTAGAAACGTATCTCGATTTAGGAGGACAATGCAGGGAATCCAGAGTATTTCATATGGACGCAAATTTTGTGTTAATTCGTCAATGTGAGGGAGCGAGGGATGCAGTAAAGGATGAATAATGCATCGGAAAAGAGATACTCGGAAACCCAAAGAAAATCCCATCGTTTCCGTAGAAACGTATCTCGATATAGAAGGACAATGCAGGGAATCCGGAGTATATCATATGGACGCAAATTGTGTGTTAATTCGTCAATGTGAGGGAGCCAGGGATGCAATAAAGGAGGAATAGATGCAGTAAAGGAGGAATAATGCATCGGAAAAGAGATACTAGACTCCCAAAAGAAAATCCTATTGTTTCCGTAGAAACGTATCTCGTTTTAGAAAGATAATGCAGGGAACCCAGAGTATTTCATATGGACGCAATTTGTGTCTTAATTCGGCAATGTGAGGGAGCGAGGGATGCAGTAAAGGAAGAATAATGCATCGGAAAAGAGATACTCGGAACCCCAAAGAAAATCCTATCGTTTCCGTAGAAACGAATCCCGATTTAGAAAGACAATGCAGGGAATCCAGAGTATTTCATATGGACGCAAATTGTGTGTTAATTCGTCAATGTGAGGGAACGAGTGATGAAGTAAAGGAGGAATAATGCATCGGAAAAGAGATACCGGGAACCCCAAAGATAATCCTATCGTTTCCGTAGAAACGTATCTCGATTTAGAAGGACAATGCAGGGAATCCAGTGTATTTCATATGGACGCAAATTGTGTGTTAATTCGTCAATGTGAGGGAGCGAGGGATGCAGTAAAGGAGGAATAATGCATCGGAAAAGAGATACTCGGAACCCCAAGGAAAGTCCTACCGTTTCCGTAGAAACGTATCTCGTTTTAGAAAGATAATGCAGGGAACCTAGAGTATTTCATATGGACGCTAATTGTGTGTTAATTCGGCAATGTGAGGGAGCGAGGGATGCAGTAAAGGAGGAATAATGCATCGGAAAAGAGATACTCGGAACCCCAAAGAAAATCCTATCGTTTCCGTAGAAACGTATCTCGATTTAGAAGGACAATGCAGGGAATCCAGAGTATTTCATATGGACGCAAATTGTGTGTTAATTCGTCAATGTGAGTTAGCGAGGGATGCAGTAAAGGAGGAATAATGCATCGGAAAAGAGATACTCGGAACCCCAAAGAAAATCCTATCGTTTACGTAGAAACGTATCTCTATATAGAAGGACAATGCAGGGAATCCGGAGTATATCATATGGACGCAAATTGTGTGTTAATTCGTCAATGTGAGGGAGCGAGGGAAGCAGTAAAGGAGGAAGAGATGCAGTAAAGGAGGAATAATGCATCGGAAAAGAGATACTCGGAACCCCAAAGAAAATCCTATCGTTTCCGTAGAAACGTACCTCGATTTAGAAGGACAATGCAGGGAATCCAGAGCATTTCATATGGACGCAAATTGTGGGTTAATTCGTCAATGTGAGGGAGCGAGGGATGCAGTAAAGGAGGAATAATGCATCGGAAAAGAGATACTCGACTCCCAAAACAAAATCCTATCGTTTCCGTAGAAACTTATCTCGATTTAGAAAGATAATGCAGGGAACCCAGAGTATTTCATATGGACGCAATTTGTGTGTTAATTCGGCAATGTGAGGGAGCGAGGGACGCAGTAAAGGAGGAATAATGCATCGGAAAAGAGATACTCGGAACCCCAAAGGAAATCCTATCGTTTCCGTAGAAACGTATCTCGATTTAGAAGGACAATGCAGGGAATCCAGAGTATTCATATGGACGCAAATTGTGTGTTAATTCGTCAATGTGAGGGAGCGAGGGATGCAGAAAAGGATGAATAATGCATCGGAAAAGAGATACTCGGAACCCCAAAGAAAATCCTATCGTTTCCGTAGAAACGTATCTCGATATAGAAGGACAATGCAGGGAATCCGGAGTATATCATATGGACGCAAATTGTGTGTTAATTCGTCAATGTGAGGGAGCGAGGGATGCAGTAAAGGAGGAATAGATGCAGTAAAGGAGGAATAATGCATCGGAAAAGAGATACTCGACTCCCAAAAGAAAATCCTATCGTTTCCGTAGAAACGTATCTCGTTTTAGAAAGATAATGCAGGGAACCTAGAGTATTTCATATGGACGCTAATTGTGTGTTAATTCGGCAATGTGAGGGAGCGAGGGATGCAGTAAAGGAGGAATAATGCATCGGAAAAGAGATACTCGGAACCCCAAAGAAAATCCTATCGTTTCCGTAGAAACGTATCTCGATTAAAAGGACAATGCAAGGAATCCAGAGTATTTCATATGGACGCAAATTGTGTGTTAATTCGTCAATGTGAGGGAGCGAGGGATGCAGTAAAGGAGGAATAATGCATCGGAAAAAGATACTCGGAACCTAAAAAAGAAAATCCTATCGTTTCCGTAGAAACGTATCTCGATTTAGGAGGACAATGCAGGGAATCCAGAGTATTTCATATGGACGCAAATTTTGTGTTAATTCGTCAATGTGAGGGAGCGAGGGATGCAGTAAAGGATGAATAATGCATCGGAAAAGAGATACTCGGAAACCCAAAGAAAATCCCATCGTTTCCGTAGAAACGTATCTCGATATAGAAGGACAATGCAGGGAATCCGGAGTATATCATATGGACGCAAATTGTGTGTTAATTCGTCAATGTGAGGGAGCCAGGGATGCAATAAAGGAGGAATAGATGCAGTAAAGGAGGAATAATGCATCGGAAAAGAGATACTAGACTCCCAAAAGAAAATCCTATTGTTTCCGTAGAAACGTATCTCGTTTTAGAAAGATAATGCAGGGAACCCAGAGTATTTCATATGGACGCAATTTGTGTCTTAATTCGGCAATGTGAGGGAGCGAGGGATGCAGTAAAGGAAGAATAATGCATCGGAAAAGAGATACTCGGAACCCCAAAGAAAATCCTATCGTTTCCGTAGAAACGAATCCCGATTTAGAAAGACAATGCAGGGAATCCAGAGTATTTCATATGGACGCAAATTGTGTGTTAATTCGTCAATGTGAGGGAACGAGTGATGAAGTAAAGGAGGAATAATGCATCGGAAAAGAGATACTGGGAACCCCAAAGATAATCCTATCGTTTCCGTAGAAACGTATCTCGATTTAGAAGGACAATGCAGGGAATCCAGTGTATTTCATATGGACGCAAATTGTGTGTTAATTCGTCAATGTGAGGGAGCGAGGGATGCAGTAAAGGAGGAAAATGCATCGGAAAAGAGATACTCGGAACCCCAAGGAAAGTCCTACCGTTTCCGTAGAAACGTATCTCGTTTTAGAAAGATAATGCAGGGAACCTAGAGTATTTCATATGGACGCTAATTGTGTGTTAATTCGGCAATGTGAGGGAGCGAGGGATGCAGTAAAGGAGGAATAATGCATCGGAAAAGAGATACTCGGAACCCCAAAGAAAATCCTATCGTTTCCGTAGAAACGTATCTCGATTTAGAAGGACAATGCAGGGAATCCAGAGTATTTCATATGGACGCAAATTGTGTGTTAATTCGTCAATGTGAGTTAGCGAGGGATGCAGTAAAGGAGGAATAATGCATCGGAAAAGAGATACTCGGAACCCCAAAGGAAATCCTATCGTTTCCGTAGAAACGTATCTCGATTTAGAAGGACAATGCAGGGAATCCAGAGTATTTCATATGGACGCAAATTGTGTGTTAATTCGTCAATGTGAGGGAGCGAGGGATGCAGTAAAGGATGAATAATGCATCGGAAAAGAGATACTAGGAACGCCAAAGAAAATCCTATCGTTTCCGTAGAAACGTATCTCGATATAGAAGGACAATGCAGGGAATCCGGAGTATATCATATGAACGCAAATTGTGTGGTAATTCGTCAATGTGAGGGAGCCAGGGATGCAATAAAGGAGGAATAGATGCAGTAAAGGAGGAATAATGCATCGGAAAAGAGATACTCGACTCCCAAAAGAAAATCCTATTGTTTCCGTAGAAACGTATCTCGTTTTAGAAAGATGATGCAGGGAACCCAGAGTATTTCATATGGACGCAATTTGTGTCTTAATTCGGCAATGTGAGGGAGCGAGGGATGCAGTAAAGGAAGAATAATGCATCGGAAAAGATATACTCGGAACCCCAAAGAAAATCCTGTCGTTTCCGTAGAAACGAATCCCGATTTAGAAAGACAATGCAGGGAATCCAGAGTATTTCATATGGACGCAAATTGTGTGTTAATTCGTCAATGTGAGGGAACGAGTGATGAAGTAAAGGAGGATAATGCATCGGAAAAGAGATACTGGGAACCCCAAAGAAAATCCTATCGTTTCCGTAGAAACGTATCTCGATTTAGAAGGACAATGCAGGGAATCCAGTGTATTTCATATGGACGCAAATTGTGTGTTAATTCGTCAATGTGAGGGAGCGAGGGATGCACTAAAGGAGGAATAATGCATCGGAAAAGAGATACTCGGAACCCCAAGGAAAGTCCTACCGTTTCCGTAGAAACGTATCTCGATTTAGAAGGACAATGCAGGGAATCCAGAGTATTTCATATGGACGCAAATTGTGTGTTAATTCGTCAATGTGAGGGAGCGAGGGATGCAGTAAAGGAGGAATAATGCATCGGAAAAGAGATACTCGGAACCCCAAAGAAAATCCTATCGTTTCCGTAGAAACGTATCTCGATTTAGAAGGACAATGCAGGGAATCCAGAGTATTTATATGGACGCAAATTGTGTGTTAATTCGTCAATGTGAGGGAGCGAGGGATGCAGAAAAGGATGAATAATGCATCGGAAAAGAGATACTCGGAACCCCAAAGAAAATCCTATCGTTTCCGTAGAAACGTATCTCGATATAGAAGGACAATGCAGGGAATCCGGAGTATATCATATGGACGCAAATTGTGTGTTAATTCGTCAATGTGAGGGAGCGAGGGATGCAGTAAAGGAGGAATAGATGCAGTAAAGGAGGAATAATGCATCGGAAAAGAGATACTCGACTCCCAAAAGAAAATCCTATCGTTTCCGTAGAAACGTATCTCGTTTTAGAAAGATAATGCAGGGAACCTAGAGTATTTCATATGGACGCTAATTGTGTGTTAATTCGGCAATGTGAGGGAGCGAGGGATGCAGTAAAGGAGGAATAATGCATCGGAAAAGAGATACTCGGTACCCCAAAGAAAATCCTATCGTTTCCGTAGAAACGTATCTCGATTAAAAGGACAATGCAAGGAATCCAGAGTATTTCATATGGACGCAAATTGTGTGTTAATTCGTCAATGTGAGGGAGCGAGGGATGCAGTAAAGGAGGAATAATGCATCGAAAAAAATACTCGGAACCCCAAAGAAAATCCTATCGTTTCCGTAGAAACGTATCTCGATTAAAAGGACAATGCAAGGAATCCAGAGTATTTCATATGGACGCAAATTGTGTGTTAATTCGTCAATGTGAGGGAGCGAGGGATGCAGTAAAGGAGGAATAATGCATCGAAAAAAATACTCGGAACCCCAAAGAAAATCCTATCGTTTCCGTAGAAACGTATCTCGATTTAGGAGGACAATGCAGGGAATCCAGAGTATTTCATATGGACGCAAATTTTGTGTTAATTCGTCAATGTGAGGGAACGAGTGATGAAGTAAAGGAGGAATAATGCATCGGAAAAGAGATACTGGGAACCCCAAAGATAATCCTATCGTTTCCGTAGAAACGTATCTCGATTTAGAAGGACAATGCAGGGAATCCAGTGTATTTCATATGGACGCAAATTGTGTGTTAATTCGTCAATGTGAGGGAGCGAGGGATGCAGTAAAGGAGGAATAATGCATCGGAAAAGAGATACTCGGAACCCCAAGGAAAGTCCTACCGTTTCCGTAGAAACGTATCTCGTTTTAGAAAGATAATGCAGGGAACCTAGAGTATTTCATATGGACGCTAATTGTGTGTTAATTCGGCAATGTGAGGGAGCGAGGGATGCAGTAAAGGAGAAATAATGCATCGGAAAAGAGATACTCGGAACCCCAAAGAAAATCCTATCGTTTCCGTAGAAACGTATCTCGATTTAGAAGGACAATGCAAGGAATCCAGAGTATTTCATATGGACGCAAATTGTGTGTTAATTCGTCAATGTGAGGGAGCGAGGGATGCAGTAAAGGAGGAATAATGCATCAGAAAAGGGATACTCGGAACCCCAAAGAAAATCCTATCGTTTCCGTAGAAACGTATCTCGATTTAGAAGGACAATGCAGGGAATCCAGAGTATTTCATATGGACGCAAATTGTGTGTTAATTCGTCAATGTGAGTTAGCGAGGGATGCAGTAAAGGAGGAATAATGCATCGGAAAAGAGATACTCGGAACCCCAAAGAAAATCCTACCGTTTCTGTAGAAACGTATCTCGATTTAGAAGGACTATGCATGAAATTCAGAGTATTTCATATGGACGCAAATTGTGTGTTAATTCGTCAATGTGAGGGAGCGAGGGATGCAGTAAAGGATGAATAATGCATCGGAAAAGAGATACTCGGAACCCCAAAGAAAATCCTATCGTTTCCGTAGAAACGTATCTCGATATAGAAGGACAATGCAGGGAATCCGGAGTATATCATATGGACGCAAATTTTGTGTTAATTCGTCAATGTGAGGGAGCGAGGGATGCAGTAAAGGAGGAATAGATGCAGTAAAGGAGGAATAATGCATCGGAAAAGAGATACTCGACTCCCAAAAGAAAATCCTATCGTTTCCGTAGAAACGTATCTCGTTTTAGAAAGATAATGCAGGGAACCCAGAGTATTTCATATGGACGCAAATTGTGTGTTAATTCGGCAATGTGAGGGAGCGAGGGATGCAGTAAAGGAGGAATAATGCATCGGAAAAGAGATACTCGGAACCCCAAAGAAAATCCTATCGTTTCCATAGAAACGTATCTCCATTTAGAAGGACAATGCAGGGAATCCAAAGTATTTCATATGGACGCAAATTGTGTGTTAATTCGTCAATGTGAGGAAGCGAGGGATGCAGTAAATGAGGAATAATGCATCGGAAAAGAGATATGCGGAACCCCAAAGAAAATCCTATCGTTTCCGTAGAAACGTATCTCGATTTAGAAGGACAATGCAGGGAATCCAGAGTATTTCATATGGACGCAAATTGTGTGTTAATTCGTCAATGTGAGGGAACGAGGGATGCAGTAAAGGAGGAATAATGCATCGGAAAAGAGATACTCGCAATCCCAAAGAAAATCCTATGGTTCCGTAGAAACGTATCTTGATTTAGAAGGACAATGCATGGAATCCAGAGTATTTCATATGGACGCAAATTGTGTGTTAATTCGTCAATGTGAGGGAGCGAGGGATGCAGTAAAGGAGGAATAATGCATCGGAAAAGAGATACTCGGAACCCCATAGAAAATACTATCGTTTCCGTAGAAACGTATCTCGATTTAGGAGGACAATGCAGGGAACCCAGAGTATTTCATATGGACGCAAATTTTGTGTTAATTCGTCAATGTGAGGGAGCGAGGGATTCGGTAAAGGAGGAATAATCCATCGGAAAAGAGATACTCGGAACCCCAAAGAAAATCCTATCGTTTCCGTAGAAACGTATCTCGATTTAGAAGGACAATGCAGGGAATCCAGAGTATATCATATGGACGCAAATTGTGTGTTAATTCGTCAATGTGAGGGAGTGAGGGATGCAGTAAAGGAGGAATAATGCATCGGAAAAGAGATACTCGGAACCCCAAAGAAAATCCTATCGTTTCCGTATAAACGGATCTCGATTTACAAGGACAATGCAGGGAATCCAGAGTATTTCATATGGACGCAAATTGTGTGTTAATTCGTCAATGTGAGGGAGCGAGGGATGCAGTAAAGGAGGAATAATGCATCAGAAAAGGGATACTCGGAACCCCAAAGAAAATCCTATAGTTTCCGTAGAAACGTATCTCGATTTAGAAGGACAATGCAGGGAATCCAGAGTATTTCATATGGACGCAAATTGTGTGTTAATTCGTCAATGTGAGTTAGCGAGGGATGCAGTAAAGGAGGAATAATGCATCGGAAAAGAGATACTCGGAACCCCAAAGAAAATCCTATCGTTTCTGTAGAAACGTATCTCGATTTAGAAGGACTATGCATGAAATTCAGAGTATTTCATATGGACGCAAATTGTGTGTTAATTCGTCAATGTGAGGGAGCGAGGGATGCAGTAAAGGATGAATAATGCATCGGAAAAGAGATACTCGGAACCCCAAAGAAAATCCTATCGTTTCCGTAGAAACGTATCTCGATATAGAAGGACAATGCAGGGAATCCGGAGTATATCATATGGACGCAAATTTTGTGTTAATTCGTCAATGTGAGGGAGCGAGGGATGCAGTAAAGGAGGAATAGATGCAGTAAAGGAGGAATAATGCATCGGAAAAGAGATACTCGACTCCCAAAAGAAAATCCTATCGTTTCCGTAGAAACGTATCTCGTTTTAGAAAGATAATGCAGGGAACCCAGAGTATTTCATATGGACGCAAATTGTGTGTTAATTCGGCAATGTGAGGGAGCGAGGGATGCAGTAAAGGAGGAATAATGCATCGGAAAAGAGATACTCGGAACCCCAAAGAAAATCCTATCGTTTCCATAGAAACGTATCTCCATTTAGATGGACAATGCAGGGAATCCAGAGTATTTCATATGGACGCAAATTGTGTGTTAATTCGTCAATGTGAGGAAGCGAGGGATGCAGTAAATGAGGAATAATGCATCGGAAAAGAGATATGCGGAACCCCAAAGAAAATCCTATCGTTTCCGTAGAAACGTATCTCGATTTAGAAGGACAATGCAGGGAATCCAGAGTATTTCATATGGACGCAAATTGTGTGTTAATTCGTCAATGTGAGGGAACGAGGGATGCAGTAAAGGAGGAATAATGCATCGGAAAAGAGATACTCGCAATCCCAAAGAAAATCCTATGGTTCCGTAGAAACGTATCTTGATTTAGAAGGACAATGCAGGGAATCCAGAGTATTTCATATGGACGCAAATTGTGTGTTAATTCGTCAATGTGAGGGAGCGAGGGATGCAGTAAAGGAGGAATAATGCATCGGAAAAGAGATACTCGGAACCCCAAGGAAAATCCTAGCGTTTCCGTAGAAACGTATCTCGATTTAGAAGGACAATGCAGGGAATCCAGAGTATTTCATATGGACGCAAATTGTGTGTTAATTCGTCAATGTGAGGGAGCGAGGGATGCAGTAAAGGAGGAATAATGCATCGGAAAAGAGATACTCGACTCCCAAAAGATAATCCAATCGTTTCCGTAGAAACGTATCTCGATTTAGAAAGATAATGCAGGGAACCCAGAGTATTTCATATGGACGCAATTTGTGTGTTAATTCGGCAATGTGAGGGAGCGAGGGATGCAGTAAAGGAGGAATAATGCATCGGAAAAGAGATACTCGAAACCCCAAAGAAAATCCTGTCGTTTTTGTAGAAACGAATCCCGATTTAGAAGGACAATGCAGGGAATCCGGAGTATTTCATATGGACGCAAATTGTGTGTTAATTCGTCGATGTGAGGGAGCGAGGGATGCAGTAAAGGAGGAATAATGCATCGGAAAAGAGATACTCGGAATCCCAAAGAAAATCCTATGGTTTCCGTAGAAACGTATCTCGATTTAGAAGGACAATGCAGGGAATCCAGAGTATTTCATATGGATACAAATTGTGTGTTAATTCGTCAATGTGAGGGAGCGAGGGATGCAGTAAAGGAGGAATAATGCATCGGAAAAAGATACTCGGAACCCCATAGAAAATACTATCGTTTCCGTAGAAACGTATCTCGATTTAGGAGGACAATGCAGGGAACCCAGAGTATTTCATATGGACGCAAATTTTGTGTTAATTCGTCAATGTGAGGGAGCGAGGGATTCGGTAAAGGAGGAATAATCCATCGGAAAAGAGATACTCGGAACCCCAAAGAAAATCCTATCGTTTCCGTAGAAACGTATCTCGATTTAGAAGGACAATGCAGGGAATCCAGAGTATTTCATATGGACACAAATTGTGTGTTAATTCGTCAATGTGAGGGAGCGAGGGATTCAGTAAAGGAGGAATAATCCATCGGAAAAGAGATACTCGGAACCCCAAAGAAAATCCTATCGTTTCCGTAGAAACGTATCTCGATTCAGAAGGACAATGCAGGGAATCCAGAGTATATCATATGGACGCAAATTGTGTGTTAATTCGTCAATGTGAGGGAGTGAGGGATGCAGTAAAGGAGGAATAAAGCATCGGAAAAGTGATAACCGGAACCCCAAAGAAAATCCTATCGTTTCCGTATAAACGTATCTCGATTTACAAGGACAATGCAGGGAATTCAGAGTATTTCATATGGACGCAAATTGTGTGATAATTCGTCTATGTCTGGGAGCGATGGATGCAGTAAAGGAGGAATAATGCATCGGAAAAGAGATACTCGGAACCCCAAAGAAAATCCTACCGTTTCCGTAGAAACGTATCTCGATTTAGAAGGACAATGCAGGGAAACCAGAGTATTTCATATGGACGCAAATTGTGTGTCAATTCGTCAATGTGAGGAAGCGAGGGATGCAGTAAAGGAGGAATAATGCATCGGAAAAGTGATACGCGGAACCCCAAAGAAAATCCTATCTTTTCCGTAGAAACGTATCTCGATTTAGAAGGACAATGCAGGGAATCCAATGTATTTCATATGAACGCAAATTGTGTGTTAATTCATCAATGTGAGGGAGCGAGGGATGCAGTAAAGGAGGAATAATGCATCGGAAAAGAGATACTCGGAACCCCAAAGAAAATCCTATCGTTTCCGTAGAAACGTATCTTGATTGAGAAGGACAATGCAGGGAATCCAGAGTATTTCATATGGACGCAAATTGTGTGTTAATTCGTCAATGTGAGGGAGCGAGGGATGCAGTAAAGGAGGAATAATGCATCGGAAAAGAGATACTCGGAACCCCAAAGAAAATCCACTCGTTTCCGTAGAAACGTATCTCGATTTAGATGGACAATGCAGGGAAACCAGAGTATTTCGTATGGACGCAAATTGTGTGTTAATTCGTCAATGTGAGGAAGCGAGGGATGCAGTAAAGGAGGAATAATGCATCGGAAAAGAGATACGCGGAACCCCAAAGAAAATCCTATCGTTTCCGTAGAAACGTATCTCGATTTAGAAGGACAATGCAGGGAATCCAATGTATTTCATATGGACGCAAATTGTGTGTTAATTCGTCAATGTGAGGGAACGAGGGATGCAGTAAAGGAGGAATAATGCATCGGCAAAGAGATACTCGCAATCCCAAAGAAATTCCTATCGTTTCCGTAGAAACGTATCTTGATTTAGAAGGACAATGCAGGGAATCCAGAGTATTTCATATGGACGCAAATTGTGTGTTAATTCGTCAATTTGAGGGAGCGAGGGATGCAGTAAAGGAGGAATAATGCATCGGAAAAGAGATACTCGGAACCCCAAAGGAAATCCTATCGTTTCCGTAGAAACGTATCTCGATTTAGAAGGACAATGCAGGGAATCCAGAGTATTTCATAAGGACGCAAATTGTGTGTTAATTCGTCAATGTGAGGGAGCGAGGGATGCAGTAAAGGAGGAATAATGCATCGGAAAAGAGATACTCGACTCCCAAAAGAAAATCCTATCGTTTCCGTAGAAACGTATCTCGATTTAGAAAGATAATGCAGGGAGCCCAGAGTATTTCATATGGACGCAATTTGTGTGTTAATTCGGCAATGTGAGGGAGCGAGGGATGCAGTAAAGGAGGAATAATGCATCGGAAAAGAGATACTCGGAACCCCAAAGAAAATCCGGTCGTTTTTGTAGAAACGAATCCCGATTTAGAAGGACAATGCAGGGAATCCAGAGTATTTCATATGGACGCAAATTGTGTGTTAATTCGTCAATGTGAGGGAGCGAGGGATGCAGTAAAGGAGGAATAATGCATCGGAAAAGAGATACTCGGAATCCAAAGAAAATCCTATCGTTTCCGTAGAAACGTATCTCGATTTAGAAGGACAATGCAGGGAATCCAGAGAATTTCATATGGACACAAATTGTGTGTTAATTCGTCAATGTGAGGGAGCGAGGGATGCAGTAAAGGAGGAATAATGCATCGGAAAAAGATACTCGGAACCCCATAGAAAATCCTATCGTTTCCGTAGAAACGTATTTCGATTTAGGAGGACAATGCAGGGAACCCAGAGTATTTCATATGGACGCAAATTTTGTGTTAATTCGTCAATGTGAGGGAGCGAGGGATTCGGTAAAGGAGGAATAATCCATCGGAAAAGAGATACTCGGAACCCCAAAGAAAATCCTATCGTTTCCGTAGAAACGTATCTCGATTTAGAAGGACAATGCAGGGAATCTAGAGTATATCATATGGACGCAAATTGTGTGTTAATTCGTCAATGTGAGGGAGTGAGGGATGCAGTAAAGGAGGAATAATGCATCGGAAAAGAGATACACGGAACCCCAAAGAAAATCCTATCGTTTCCGTATAAACGTATCTCGATTTACAAGGACAATGCAGGGAATCCAGAGTATTTCATATGGACGCAAATTGTGTGATAATTCGTCTATGTCAGGGAGCGATCGATGCAGTAAAGGAGGAATAATGCATCGGAAAAGAGATACTCGCAATCCCAAAGAAAATCCTATCGTTTCCGTAGAAACGTATCTTGATTTAGAAGGACAATGCAGGGAATCCAGAGTATTTCATATGGACGCAAATTGTGTGTTAATTCGTCAATGTGAGGGAGCGAGGGATGCAGTAAAGGAGGAATAATGCATCGGAAAAGAGATACTCGGAACCCCAAAGGAAATCCTATCGTTTCCGTAGAAACATATCTCGATTTAGAAGGACAATGCAGGGAATCCAGAGTATTTCATATGGACGCAAATTGTGTGTTAATTCGTCAATGTGAGGGAGCGAGGGATGCAGTAAAGGAGGAATAATGCATCGGAAAAGAGATACTCGACTCCCAAAAGAAAATCCTATCGTTTCCGTAGAAACGTATCTCGATTTAGAAAGATAATGCAGGGAACCCAGAGTATTTCATATGGACGCAATTTGTGTGTTAATTCGGCAATGTGAGGGAGCGAGGGATGCAGTAAAGGAGGAATAATGCATCGGAAAAGAGATACTCGGAACCCCAAAGAAAATCCGGTCGTTTTTGTAGAAACGAATCCCGATTTAGAAGGACAATGCAGGGAATCCAGAGTATTTCATATGGACGCAAATTGTGTGTTAATTCGTCAATGTGAGGGAGCGAGGGATGCAGTAAAGGAGGAATAATGCATCGGAAAAGAGATACTCGGAATCCAAAGAAAATCCTATCGTTTCCGTAGAAACGTATCTCGATTTAGAAGGACAATGCAGGGAATCCAGAGAATTTCATATGGACACAAATTGTGTGTTAATTCGTCAATGTGAGGGAGCGAGGGATGCAGTAAAGGAGGAATAATGCATCGGAAAAAGATACTCGGAACCCCATAGAAAATCCTATCGTTTCCGTAGAAACGTATTTCGATTTAGGAGGACAATGCAGGGAACCCAGAGTATTTCATATGGACGCAAATTTTGTGTTAATTCGTCAATGTGAGGGAGCGAGGGATTCAGTAAAGGAGGAATAATCCATCGGAAAAGAGATACTCGGAACCCCAAAGAAAATCCTATCGTTTCCGTAGAAACGTATCTCGATTTAGAAGGACAATGCAGGGAATCCAGAGTATATCATATGGACGCAAATTGTGTGTTAATTCGTCAATGTGAGGGAGTGAGGGATGCAGTAAAGGAGGAATAATGCATCGGAAAAGAGATACTCGGAACCCCAAAGAAAATCCTATCGTTTCCGTATAAACGTATCTCGATTTACAAGGACAATGCAGGGAATCCAGAGTATTTCATATGGACGCAAATTGTGTGATAATTCGTCTATGTCAGGGAGCGATGGATGCAGTAAAGGAGGAATGGTGCATCGGAAAAGAGATACTCGGAACCCCAAAGAAAATCCACTCGTTTCCGTAGAAACGTATCTCGATTTAGAAGGACAATGCAGGGAAACCAGAGTATTTCATATGGACGCAAATTGTGTGTTAATTCGTCAATGTGAGGAAGCGAGGGATGCAGTAAAGGAGGAATAATGCATCGGAAAAGAGATACGCGGAACCCCAAAGAAAATCCTATCGTTTCCGTAGAAACGTATCTCAATTTAGAAGGACAATGCAGGGAATCCAGAGTATTTCATATGGACGCAAATTGTGTGTTAATTCGTCAATGTGAGGGAACGAGGGATGCAGTAAAGGAGGAATAATGCATCGGCAAAGAGATACTCGGAACCCCAAAGAAAATCCTATCGTTTCCGTAGAAACGTATCTTGATTTAGAAGGACAATGCAGGGAATCCAGAGTATTTCATATGGACGCAAATTGTGTGTTAATTCGTCAATTTGAGGGAGCGAGGGATGCAGTAAAGGAGGAATAATGCATCGGAAAAGAGATACTCGGAACCCCAAAGGAAATCCTATCGTTTCCGTAGAAACGTATCTCGATTTAGAAGGACAATGCAGGGAATCCAGAGTATTTCATATGGACGCAAATTGTGTGTTAATTCGTCAATGTGAGGGAGCGAGGGATGCAGTAAAGGAGGAATAATGCATCGGAAAAGAGATACTCGACTCCCAAAAGAAAATCCTATCGTTTCCGTAGAAACGTATCTCGATTTAGAAAGATAATGCAGGGAACCCAGAGTATTTCATATGGACGCAATTTGTGTGTTAATTCGGCAATGTGAGGGAGCGAGGGATGCAGTAAAGGAGGAATAATGCATCGGAAAAGAGATACTCGGAACCCCAAAGAAAATCCGGTCGTTTTTGTAGAAACGAATCCCGATTTAGAAGGACAATGCAGGGAATCCAGAGTATTTCATATGGACGCAAATTGTGTGTTAATTCGTCAATGTGAGGGAGCGAGGGATGCAGTAAAGGAGGAATAATGCATCGGAAAAGAGATACTCGGAATCCAAAGAAAATCCTATCGTTTCCGTAGAAACGTATCTCGATTTAGAAGGACAATGCAGGGAATCCAGAGAATTTCATATGGACACAAATTGTGTGTTAATTCGTCAATGTGAGGGAGCGAGGGATGCAGTAAAGGAGGAATAATGCATCGGAAAAAGATACTCGGAACCAAATAGAAAATCTGATCGTTTCCGTAGAAACGTATTTCGATTTAGGAGGACAATGCAGGGAACCCAGAGTATTTCATATGGACGCAAATTTTGTGTTAATTCGTCAATGTGAGGGAGCGAGGGATTCAGTAAAGGAGGAATAATCCATCGGAAAAGAGATACTCGGAACCACAAAGAAAATCCTATCGTTTCCGTAGAAACGTATCTCGATTTAGAAGGACAATGCAGGGAATCTAGAGTATATCATATGGACGCAAATTGTGTGTTAATTCGTCAATGTGAGGGAGTGAGGGATGCAGTAAAGGAGGAATAATGCATCGGAAAAGAGATACACGGAACCCCAAAGAAAATCCTATCGTTTCCGTATAAACGTATCTCGATTTACAAGGACAATGCAGGGAATCCAGAGTATTTCATATGGACGCAAATTGTGTGATAATTCGTCTATGTCAGGGAGCGATCGATGCAGTAAAGGAGGAATAATGCATCGGAAAAGAGATACTCGGAACCCCACAGAAAATCCTATCGTTTCCGTAGAAACGTATCTCGATTTAGAAGGACAATGCAGGGAAACCAGAGTATTTCAAATGGACGCAAATTGTGTGTTAATTCGTCAATGTGAGGAAGCGAGGGATGCAGTAAAGGAGGAATAATGCATCGGAAAAGAGATACGCGGAACCCCAAAGAAAATCCTATCGTTTCCGTAGAAACGTATCTCGATTTAGAAGGACAATGCAGGGAAACCAGAGTATTTCATATGGACGCAAATTGTGTGTTAATTCGTCAATGTGAGGGAGCGAGGGATGCAGTAAATGAGGAATAATGCATCGGAAAAGAGATACTCGGAACCCCAAAGAAAATCTTATCGTTTCCATAGAAACGTATCTCGATTTAGAAGGACAATGCAGGGAATCCAGAGTATTTCATATGGACGCAAATTGTGTGTTAATTCGTCAATGTAAGGGAGCGAGGGATGCAGTAAAGGAGCAATAATGCATCGGAAAAGAGATACTCGACTCCCAAAAGAAAATCCTATCGTTTCCGTAGAAACGTATCAAGATTTAGAAAGATAATGCAGGGAACCCAGAGTATTTCATATGGACGCAATTTGTGTGTTAATTCGGCAATGTGAGGGAGCGAGGGATGTAGTAAAGGAGGAATAATGCATCGGAAAAGAGATACTCGGAACCCCAAAGAAAAACCTATCGTTTCCGTAGAAACGTATCTCGATTTACAAGGACAATGCAGGGAATGCAGAGTATTTCATATGGACGCAAATTGTGTGTTAATTCGTCAATGTGAGGAAGCGAGGGATGCAGTAAAGGAGGAATAATGCATCGGACAAGAGATACTCGGATCCCCAAAGAAAAACCTATCGTTTCTGTAGAAACGTATCTTGATTTAGAAGGACAATGCAGGGAATCCAGAGTATTTCATATGGACGCAAATTGTGTGTTAATTCGTCAATGTGAGGGAGCGAGGGATGCAGTAAAGGAGGAATAATGCATCGGAAAAAGAGATACTCGGAACCCCAAAGAAAATCCTATCGTTTCCGTAGAAACGTACCTCGATTTAGAAGGACAATGCAGGGAATCCAGAGTATTTCATATGGACGCAAATTGTGTGTTAATTCGTCAATGTGAGGGAGCGAGGGATGCAGTAAAGGAGGAATAATGCATCGGAAAAGAGATACTCGACTCCCAAAAGAAAATCGTATCGTTTCCGAAGAAACGTATCTCGATTTAGAAAGATAATGCAGGGAACCCAGAGTATTTCATATGGACGCAATTTGTGTGTTAATTCGATAATGTGAGGGAGCGAGGGATGCAGTAAAGGAGGAATAATGCATCGGAAAAGAGATACTCGGAACCCCTAAGAAAATCCGGTCGTTTCCGTAGAAACGAATCCCGATTTAGAAGGACAATGCAGGGAATCCAGAGTATTTCATATGGACACAAATTGTGTGTTAATTCGTCAATGTGAGGGAGCGAGGAATGCAGTAAAGGAGGAATAATGCATCGGAAAAGAGATACTCTTAACCCCAAAGAAAATCCTATCTTATCCATAGAAACATATCTCGATTTAGAAGGACAATGCAGGGAATCCAGAGTATTTCATATGGACGCAAATTGTGTGTTAATTCGGCAATGTGAGGGAGCGAGGGATGCAGTAAAGGAGGAATAATGCATCGGAAAAGAGATACTCGGAACCCCAAAGAAAATAATATCGATTCCATAGAAACGTATCTCGATTTAGAAGGACAATGCAGGGAATCCAGAGTATTTCATATGGACGCAAATTGTGTATTAATTCGTCAATGTGAGGGAGCGAGGGATGCAGTAAAGGAGGAATAATGCATCGGAAAAGAAATACTCGGAACCCCAAAGAAAATCCTATTGTTTCCGTAGAAACGAATCCCGATTTAGAAGGACAATGCAGGGAATCCAGGGAATTTCATATGGACGCAAATTGTGTGTTAATTTGTCAATGTGAGGGAGCGAGGTATGCAGTAAAGGAGGAATAATGCATCAGAAAAGAGATACTCGGAACCCCAAAGAAAATCCTATCGTTTCCGTAGAAACATATCTCGATTTTGAAGGACAATGCAGGGAATCCAGAGTATTTCATATGGACGCAAATTGTGTGTTAATTGGTCAATGTGAGGGAGCGAGGGATGAAGTAAAGTAGGAATAATGTATCGGAAAAGAAATACTTGGAACCCCAAAGAAAATCCTATCGTTTCCGTAGAAACGTATCTCGATTTAGAAGGACAATGCAGGGAATCCAGAGTATTTCATATGGACGCAAATTGTGTGTTAATTCGCCAATGTGAGGGAGCGAGGGATGCAGTAAAGGAGGAATAATGCATCGGAAAAGAGATACTCGGAACCCCAAAGAAAATCCTATCGTTTCCGTAGAAACGTATCTCGATTTAGAAGGACAATGCAGGGAATCCAGAGTATTTCATATGGACGCAATTTGTGTGTTAATTCGTCAATGTGAGGGAGCGAGGGATGCAGTGAAGGAGGAATAATGCATCGGAAAAGAGATACTCGGAACCCCAAAGAAAATCCTATCGTTTCCGTAGAAACGTATCTCGATTTTGAAGGACAATGCAATGAATCCAGCGTATTTCATATGGACGAAAATTGTGTGTTAATTCGTCAATGTGAGGGAGCGAGGGATGCAGTAACGGAGGAATAATGCATCGGAAAAGAGATACTCGGAACCCCAAAGAAAATCCTATCGCTTCCGTAGAAACGTATCTCGATTTAGAAGGACAATGCAGGGAATCCAGAGTATTTCATATGGACGCAAATTGTGTGTTAATTGGTCAATGTGAGGGAGCGAGGGATGCAGTAAAGGGGGAATAATAATGCATCGGAAAAGAGATACTCGGAACCCCAAAGAAAATCCTATCGTTTCCGTAGAAACGTATCTCGATTTAGAAGGACAATGCAGGGAAACCAGAGTATTCCAAATGGACGCAAATTGTGTGTTAATTCGTCAATGTGAGGGAGCGAGGGATGCAGTAAAGGAGGAATAATGCATCGGATAAGCGATACACGGAACCCCAAAGAAAATCCTATCGTTTCCGTAGAAAAATATCTCGATTTAGAAGGACAATGCAGGGAATCCAGAGTATTTCATATGGACGCAAATTGTGTGTTAATTCGTCAATGTGAGGGAGCGAGAAATGCAGTAAAGGAGGAATAATGCATTGGAAAAGAGATACTCGGAACCCCAAAAAAAATCCTATCGTTTCCGTAGAAACGTATCTCGATTTAGAAGGACAATGCAGGGAATCCAGAGTATATCATATGGACGCAAATTGTGTGTTAATTCGTCAGTGTGAGGGAGCGAAGGATGCAGTAAAGGAGGAATAATGCATCGGGAAAGAGATACTCGACTCCCAAAAGAAAATCCTATCGTTTCCGTAGAAACGTATCTCGTTTTAGAAAGATAATGCAGGGAACCCAGAGTATTTCATATGGACGCAAATTGTGTGTTAATTCGGCAATGTGAGGGAGCGAGGGATGCAGTAAAGGAGGAATAATGCATCGGAAAAGAGATACTCGGAACCCCAAAGAAAATCCTCTCGTTTCCGTAGAAACGTATCTCGATTTACAAGGACAATGCAGGGAATCCAGAGTATTTCATAAGGGCGCAAATTGTGTGTTGATTCGTCGATGTGAGGGAGCGAGGGATGCAGTAAAGGAGGAATAATGCATCGGAAAAGAGATACTCGGAACCCCAAGGAAAATCCTACAGTTTCCGTAGAAACGTATCTCGATTTAGAAGGACAATGCAGGGAATCCAGAGTATTTCATATAGACGCAAATTGTGTGTTAATTCTTCAGTGTGAGGGAGCGAGGGATGCAGTAACGGAGGAATAATGCATCGGAAAAGAGATACTCGGAACCCCAAAGAAAATCCTATCGTTTCTGTAGAAACGTATCTCGATTTAGAAGGACAATGCAGGGAATCCAGAGTATTTCATATGGACACAAATTGTGTGTTAATTCGTCAATGTGAGGGAGCGAGAAATGCAGTAAAGGAGGAATAATGCATCGGAAAAGAGATACTCTTAACCCCAAAGAAAATCCTATCTTATCCATAGAAACATATCTCGATTTAGAAGGACAATGCAGGGAATCCAGAGTATTTCATATGGACACAAATTGTGTGTTAATTCGTCAATGTGAGGGAGCGAGGGATGCAGTAAAGGAGGAATAATGCATCGGAAAAAGATACTCGGAACCCCATAGAAAATCCTATCGTTTCCGTAGAAACGTATTTCGATTTAGGAGGACAATGCAGGGAACCCAGAGTATTTCATATGGACGCAAATTTTGTGTTAATTCGTCAATGTGAGGGAGCGAGGGATTCAGTAAAGGAGGAATAATCCATCGGAAAAGAGATACTCGGAACCCCAAAGAAAATCCTATCGTTTCCGTAGAAACGTATCTCGATTTAGAAGGACAATGCAGGGAATCCAGAGTATATCATATGGACGCAAATTGTGTGTTAATTCGTCAATGTGAGGGAGTGAGGGATGCAGTAAAGGAGGAATAATGCATCGGAAAAGAGATACACGGAACCCCAAAGAAAATCCTATCGTTTCCGTAGAAACGTATCTCGATTTACAAGGACAATGCAGGGAATCCAGAGTATTTCATATGGACGCAAATTGTGTGATAATTCGTCTATGTCAGGGAGCGATGGATGCAGTAAAGGAAGAATAATGCATCGGAAAAGAGATACTCGGAGCCCCAAAGAAAATCCTATCGTTTCCGTAGAAACGTATCTCGATTTAGAAGGACAATGCAGGGAAACCAGAGTATTTCATATGGACGCAAATTGTGTGTTAATTCGTCAATGTGAGGAAGCGAGGGATGCAGTAAAGGAGGAATAATGCATCGGAAAAGAGATACGCGGAACCCCAAAGAAAATCCTATCGTTTCCGTAGAAACGTATCTCGATTTAGAAGGACAATGCAGGGAATCCAATGTATTTCATATGGACGCAAATTGTGTGTTAATTCGTCAATGTGAGGGAGCGAGGGATGCAGTAAAGGAGGAATAATGCATCGGAAAAGAGATACTCGGAACCCCAAAGAAAATCCTATCGTTTCCGTAGAAAGGTATCTTGATTTAGAAGGACAATGCAGGGAATACAGAGTATTTCATATGGACGCAAATTGTGTGTTAATTCGTCAATGTGAGGGAGCGAGGGATGCAGTAAAGGAGGAATAATGCATCGGAAAAGAGATACTCGGAACCCCAAAGAAAATCCTATCGTTTCCGTAGAAATGTATCTCGATTTAGAAGGACGATGCAGGGAATCCAGAGTATTTCATATGGACGCAAATTGTGTGTTAATTCGTCAATGTAAGGGAGCGAGGGATGCAGTAAAGGAGCAATAATGCATCGGAAAAGAGATACTCGACTCCCAAAAGAAAATCCTATCGTTTCCGTAGAAACGTATCAAGATTTAGAAAGATAATGCAGGGAACCCAGAGTATTTCATATGGACGCAATTTGTGTGTTAATTCGGCAATGTGAGGGAGCGAGGGATGTAGTAAAGGAGGAATAATGCATCGGAAAAGACATACTCGGAACCCCAAAGAAAATCCTGTCGTTTCCGTAGAAACGAATCCCGATTGAGAAGGACAATGCAGGGAATCCAGAGTATTTCATATGGACGCAAATTGTGTGTTAATTCGTCAATGTGAGGGAGCGAGGGATGCAGTAAAGGAGGAATAATGCATCGGAAAAGAGATACTCGGAACCCCAAAGAAAATCCTATCGTTTCCGTAGAAACGTATCTCGATTTTGGAGGACAATGCAGGGAATCCAGAGTATTTCATATGGACGCAAATTGTGTGTTAATTCGTCAATGTGAGGGAGCGAGGGATGCAGTAATGGAGGAATGATGCATCGGAAAAGAGATACTCGGAACCCCAAAGAAAATCCTATCGTTTCCGTAGAAACGTATCTCGATTTAGAAGGACAATGCAGGGAATCCAGAGTATATCATATGGACGCAAATTGTGTGTTAATTCGTCAATGTGAGGGAGCGAGGGATGCAGTAAAGGAGGAATAATGCATCGGAAAAGAGATACTCGGAACCCCAAAGAAAATCCTATCGTTTCCGTAGAAACGTATCTCGATTTACAAGGACAATGCAGGGAATCCAGAGTATTTCATATGGACGCAAATTGTGTGTTAATTCGTCAATGTGAGGAAGCGAGGGATGCAGTAAAGGAGGAATAATGCATCGGAAAAGAGATACTCGGAACCCCAAAGAAAAACCTATCGTTTCCGTAGAAACGTATCTCGATTTACAAGGACAATGCAGGGAATGCAGAGTATTTCATATGGACGCAAATTGTGTGTTAATTCGTCAATGTGAGGAAGCGAGGGATGCAGTAAAGGAGGAATAATGCATCGGACAAGAGATACTCGGATCCCCAAAGAAAAACCTATCGTTTCTGTAGAAACGTATCTTGATTTAGAAGGACAATGCAGGGAATCCAGAGTATTTCATATGGACGCAAATTGTGTGTTAATTCGTCAATGTGAGGGAGCGAGGGATGCAGTAAAGGAGGAATAATGCATCGGAAAAGAGATACTCGGAACCCCAAAGAAAATCCTATCGTTTCCGTAGAAACGTACCTCGATTTAGAAGGACAATGCAGGGAATCCAGAGTATTTCATATGGACGCAAATTGTGTGTTAATTCGTCAATGTGAGGGAGCGAGGGATGCAGTAAAGGAGGAATAATGCATCGGAAAAGAGATACTCGACTCCCAAAAGAAAATCGTATCGTTTCCGTAGAAACGTATCTCGATTTAGAAAGATAATGCAGGGAACCCAGAGTATTTCATATGGACGCAATTTGTGTGTTAATTCGATAACGTGAGGGAGCGAGGGATGCAGTAAAGGAGGAATAATGCATCGGAAAAGAGATACTCGGAACCCCTAAGTAAATCCTGTCGTTTCCGTAGAAACGTATCCCGATTTAGAAGGACAATGCAGGGAATCCAGAGTATTTGATATGGACGCAAATTGTGTGTTAATTCGTCAATGTGAGGGAGCGAGGGATGCAGTAAAGGAGGAATAATGCATCGGAAAAGAGATACTCGGAACCCCATAGAAAATCCTATCGTTTCCGTAGAAACGTATCTCGATTTAGAAGGACAATGCAGGGAATCCAGAGTATATCATATGGACGCAAATTGTGTGTTAATTCGTCAATGTGAGGGAGCGAGGGCTGCAGTAAAGGAGGAATAATGCATCGGAAAAGAGATACTCGACTCCCAAAAGGAAATCCTATCTTTCCGTAGAAACGTATCTCGATTTACAAGGGCAATGCAGGGAATCCAGAGTATTTCCTAAGGGCGCAAATTGTGTGTTGATTCGTCGATGTGAGGGAGCGAGGGATGCAGTAAAGGAGGAATAATGCATCGGAAAAGAGATACTTGGAACCCCAAGGAAAATCCTACAGTTTCCGTAGAAACGTTCCTCGATTTAGAAGGACAATGCAGGGAATGCAGAGTATTTCATATGGACGCAAATTGTGTGTTAATTCGTCAATGTGAGGAAGCGAGGGATGCAGTAAAGGAGGAATAATGCATCGGACAAGAGATACTCGGATCCCCAAAGATAAACCTATCGTTTCTGTAGAAACGTATCTTGATTTAGAAGGACAATGCAGGGAATCCAGAGTATTTCATATGGACGCAAATTGTGTGTTAATTCGTCAATGTGAGGGAGCGAGGGATGCAGTAAAGGAGGAATAATGCATCGGAAAAGAGATACTCGGAACCCCAAAGAAAATCTTATCGTTTCCGTAGAAACGTACCTCGATTTAGAAGGACAATGCAGGGAATCCAGAGTATATCATATGGACGCAAATTGTGTGTTAATTCGTCAATGTGAGGGAGCGAGGGATGCAGTAAAGGAGGAATAATGCATCGGAAAAGAGATACTCGGAACCCCAAAGAAAATCCTATCGTTTCCGTAGAAACGTATCTCGATTTACAAGGACAATGCAGGGAATCCAGAGTATTTCATATGGACGCAAATTGTGTGTTAATTCGTCAATGTGAGGAAGCGAGGGATGCAGTAAAGGAGGAATAATGCATCGGAAAAGAGATACTCGGAACCCCAAAGAAAAACCTATCGTTTCCGTAGAAACGTATCTCGATTTACAAGGACAATGCAGGGAATGCAGAGTATTTCATATGGACGCAAATTGTGTGTTAATTCGTCAATGTGAGGAAGCGAGGGATGCAGTAAAGGAGGAATAATGCATCGGACAAGAGATACTCGGATCCCCAAAGAAAAACCTATCGTTTCTGTAGAAACGTATCTTGATTTAGAAGGACAATGCAGGGAATCCAGAGTATTTCATATGGACGCAAATTGTGTGTTAATTCGTCAATGTGAGGGAGCGAGGGATGCAGTAAAGGAGG
Source organism: Schistocerca nitens (assembly GCF_023898315.1). Taxonomy (NCBI): domain Eukaryota; kingdom Metazoa; phylum Arthropoda; class Insecta; order Orthoptera; family Acrididae; genus Schistocerca; species Schistocerca nitens. The sequence continues at coordinate 1,152,581,507 of NC_064615.1, forward strand.
AATAATGCATCGGAAAAGAGATACTCGGAACCCCAAAGAAAATCCTATCGTTTCCGTAGAAACGTACCTAGATTTAGAAGGACAATGCAGGGAATCCAGAGTATTTCATATGGACGCAAATTGTGTGTTAATTCGTCAATGTGAGGGAGCGAGGGATGCAGTAACGGAGGAATAATGCATCGGAAAAGAGATACTCGACTCCCAAAAGAAAATCGTATCGTTTCCGTAGAAACGTATCTCGATTTAGAAAGATAATGCAGGGAACCCAGAGTATTTCATATGGACGCAATTTGTGTGTTAATTCGATAATGTGAGGGAGCGAGGGATGCAGTAAAGGAGGAATAATGCATCGGAAAAGAGATACTCGGAACCCATAAGAAAATCCTGTCGTTTCCGTAGAAACGAATCCCGATTTAGAAGGACAATGCAGGGAATCCAGAGTATTTGATATGGACGCAAATTGTGTGTTAATTCGTCAATGTGAGGGAGCGAGGGATGCAGTAAAGGAGGAATAATGCATCGGAAAAGAGATACTCGGAACCCCATAGAAAATCCTATCGTTTCCGTAGAAACGTATCTCGATTTAGAAGGACAATGCAGGGAATCCAGAGTATTTCATATGGACGCAAATTGTGTGATAATTCGTCAATGTGAGGGAGCGAGAAATGCAGTAAAGGAGGAATAATGCATTGGAAAAGAGATCCTCGGAACCCCAAAGAAAATCCTATCGTCTCCGTAGAAACGTATCTCGATTTAGAAGGACAATGCAGGGAATCCAGAGTATATCATATGGACGCAAATTGTGTGTTAATTCGTCAATGTGAGGGAGCGAGGGATGCAGTAAAGGAGGAATAATGCATCGGTAAAGAGATACTCGACTCCCAAAAGGAAATCCTATCTTTCCGTAGAAATGTATCTCGATTTACAAGGACAATGCAGGGAATCCAGAGTATTTCATAAGGGCGCAAATTGTGTGTTGATTCGTCGATGTGAGGGAGCGAGGGATGCAGTAAAGGAGGAATAATGCATCGGAAAAGAGATACTCGGAACCCCAAGGAAAATCCTACAGTTTCCGTAGAAACGTTCCTCGATTTAGAAGGACAATGCAGGGAATGCAGAGTATTTCATATGGACGCAAATTGTGTGTTAATTCGTCAATGTGAGGAAGCGAGGGATGCAGTGAAGGAGGAATAATGCATCGGACAAGAGATACTCGGATCCCCAAAGAAAAACCTATCGTTTCTGTAGAAACGTATCTTGATTTAGAAGGACAATGCAGGGAATCCAGAGTATTTCATATGGACGCAAATTGTGTGTTAATTCGTCAATGTGAGGGAGCGAGGGATGCAGTAAAGGAGGAATAATGCATCGGAAAAGAGATACTCGGAAACCCAAAGAAAATCTTATCGTTTCCGTAGAAACGTACCTCGATTTAGAAGGACAATGCAGGGAATCCAGAGTATTTCATATGGACGCAAATTGTGTGTTAATTCGTCAATGTGAGGGAGCGAGGGATGCAGTAAAGGAGGAATAATGCATCGGAAAAGAGATACTCGACTCCCAAAAGAAAATCGTATCGTTTCCGTAGAAACGTATCTCGATTTAGAAAGATAATGCAGGGAACCCAGAGTATTTCATATGGACGCAATTTGTGTGTTAATTCGATAATGTGAGGGAGCGAGGGATGCAGTAAAGGAGGAATAATGCATCGGAAAAGAGATACTCGGAACCCCTAAGAAAATCCTGTCGTTTCCGTAGAAACGAATCCCGATTTAGAAGGACAACGCAAGGAATCCAGAGTATTTGATATGGACGCAAATTGTGTGTTAATTCGTCAATGTGAGGGAGCGAGGGATGCAGTAAAGGAGGAATAATGCATCGGAAAAGAGATACTCGGAACCCCATAGAAAATCCTATCGTTTCCGTAGAAACGTATCTCCATTTAGAAGGACAATGCAGGGAATCCAGAGTATTTCATATGGACGCAAATTGTGTGATAATTCGTCAATGTGAGGGAGCGAGAAATGCAGTAAAGGAGGAATAATGCATTCTAAAAGAGATCCTCGGAACCCCAAAGAAAATCCTATCGTTTCCGTAGAAACGTATCTCGATTTAGAAGGACAATGCAGGGAATCCAGAGTATATCATATGGACGCAAATTGTGTGTTAATTCGTCAATGTGAGGGAGCGAGGGATGCAGTAAAGGAGGAATAATGCATCGGAAAAGAGATACTCGACTCCCAAAAGGAAATCCTATCTTTCCGTAGAAACGTATCTCGATTTACAAGGACAATGCAGGGAATCCAGAGTATTTCATAAGGGCGCAAATTGTGTGTTGATTCGTCGATGTGAGGGAGCGAGGGATGCAGTAAAGGAGGAATAATGCATCGGAAAAGAGATACTCGGAACCCCAAGGAAAATCCTACAGTTTCCGTAGAAACGTTCCTCGATTTAGAAGGACAATGCAGGGAATCCAGAGTATTTCATATAGACGCAAATTGTGTGTTAATTCTTCAGTGTGAGGGAGCGAGGGATGCTGTAATGGAGGAATAATGCATCGGAAAAGAGATACTCGGAACCCCAAAGAAAATCCTATCGTTTCCGTAGAAACGTATCTCGATTTAGAGGGACAATGCAGGGAATGCAGAGTATTTCATATGGACACCAATTGTGTGTTAATTCGTCAATGTGAGGGAGCGAGGAATGCAGTAAAGGAGGAATAATGCATCGGAAAAGAGATACTCTTAACCCCAAAGAAAATCCTATCTTATCCATAGAAACATATCTCGATTTAGAAGGACAATGCAGGGAATCCAGAGTATTTCATATGGACGCAAATTGTGTGTTAATTCGGCAATGTGAGGGAGCGAGGGATGCAGTAAAGGAGGAATAATGCATCGGAAAAGAGATACTCGGAACCCCAAAGAAAATCCTATCGATTCCATAGAAACGTATCTCGATTTAGAAGGACAATGCAGGGAATCCAGAGTATTTCATATGGACGCAAATTGTGTATTAATTCGTCAATGTGAGGGAGCGAGGGATGCAGTAAAGGAGGAATAATGCATCGGAAAAGAGATACTCGGAACCCCAAAGAAAATCCTATTGTTTCCGTAGAAACGAATCCCGATTTAGAAGGACAATGCAGGGAATCCAGGGAATTTCATATGGACGCAAATTGTGTGTTAATTTGTCAATGTGAGGGAGCGAGGTATGCAGTAAAGGAGGAATAATGCATCAGAAAAGAGATACTCGGAACCCCAAAGAAAATCCTATCGTTTCCGTAGAAACATATCTCGATTTTGAAGGACAATGCAGGGAATCCAGAGTATTTCATATGGACGCAAATTGTGTGTTAATTGGTCAATGTGAGGGAGCGAGGGATGAAGTAAAGTAGGAATAATGTATCGGAAAAGAGATACTTGGAACCCCAAAGAAAATCCTATCGTTTCCGTAGAAACGTATCTCGATTTAGAAGGACAATGCAGGGAATCCAGAGTATTTCATATGGACGCAAATTGTGTGTTAATTCGCCAATGTGAGGGAGCGAGGGATGCAGTAAAGGAGGAATAATGCATCGGAAAAGAGATACTCGGAACCCCAAAGAAAATCCTATCGTTTCCGTTGAAACGTATCTCGATTTAGAAGGACAATGCAGGGAATCCAGAGTATTTCATATGGACGCAATTTGTGTGTTAATTCGTCAATGTGAGGGAGCGAGGGATGCAGTGAAGGAGGAATAATGCATCGGAAAAGAGATACTCGGAACCCCAAAGAAAATCCTATCGTTTCCGTAGAAACGTATCTCGATTTTGAAGGACAATGCAATGAATCCAGAGTATTTCATATGGACGAAAATTGTGTGTTAATTCGTCAATGTGAGGGAGCGAGGGATGCAGTAACGGAGGAATAATGCATCGGAAAAGAGATACTCGGAACCCCAAAGAAAATCCTATCGCTTCCGTAGAAACGTATCTCGATTTAGAAGGACATTGCAGGGAATCCAGAGTATTTCATATGGACGCAAATTGTGTGTTAATTGGTCAATGTGAGGGAGCGAGGGATGCAGTAAAGGGGGAATAATAATGCATCGGAAAAGAGATACTCGGAACCCCAAAGAAAATCCTATCGTTTCCGTAGAAACGTATCTCGATTTAGAAGGACAATGCAGGGAAACCAGAGTATTCCAAATGGACGCAAATTGTGTGTTAATTCGTCAATGTGAGGGAGCGAGGGATGCAGTAAAGGAGGAATAATGCATCGGATAAGCGATACACGGAACCCCAAAGAAAATCCTATCGTTTCCGTAGAAACGTATCTCGATTTAGAAGGACAATGCAGGGAATCCAGAGTATTTCATATGGACGCAAATTGTGTGTTAATTCGTCAATGTGAGGGTGCGAGAAATGCAGTAAAGGAGGAATAATGCATTGGAAAAGAGATACTCGGAACCCCAAAAAAAATCCTATCGTTTCCGTAGAAACGTATCTCGATTTAGAAGGACAATGCAGGGAATCCAGAGTATATCATATGGACGCAAATTGTGTGTTAATTCGTCAATGTGAGGGAGCGAAGGATGCAGTAAAGGAGGAATAATGCATCGGGAAAGAGATACTCGACTCCCAAAAGAAAATCCTATCGTTTCCGTAGAAACGTATCTCACTTTAGAAAGATAATGCAGGGAACGCAGAGTATTTCATATGGACGCAAATTGTGTGTTAATTCGGCAATGTGAGGGAGCGAGGGATGCAGTAAAGGGGAATAATGCATCGGAAAAGAGATACTCGGAACCCCCAAGAAAATCCTCTCGTTTCCGTAGAAACGTATCTCGATTTAGAAGGACAATGCAGGGAATCCAGAGTATTTCATAAGGGCGCAAATTGTGTGTTGATTCGTCGATGTGATGGAGCGAGGGATGCAGTAAAGGAGGAATAATGCATCGGAAAAGAGATACTCGGAACCCCAAGGAAAATCCTACAGTTTCCGTAGAAACGTATCTCGATTTAGAAGGACAATGCAGGGAATCCAGAGTATTTCATATGGACGCAAATTGTGTGTTAATTTGTCAATGTGAGGGAGCGAGGTATGCACTAAAGGAGGAATAATGCATCAGAAAAGAGATACTCGGAACAACAAAGAAAATCCTATCGTTTCCGTAGAAACATATCTCGATTTAGAAGGACAATGCAGGGAATCCAGAGTATTTCTTATGGACGCAAATTGTGTGTTAATTGGTCAATGTGAGGGAGCGAGGGATGAAGTAAAGTAGGAATAATGTATCGGAAAAGAGCTACTTGGAACCCCAAAGAAAATCCTATCGTTTCCGTAGAAACGTATCTCGATTTAGAAGGACAATGCAGGGAATCCAGAGTATTTCATATGGACGCAAATTGTGTGTTAATTCGTCAATGTGAGGGAGCGAGGGATGCAGTAAAGGAGGAATAATGCATCGGAAAAGAGATACTCGGAACCCCAAAGAAAATCCTATCGTTTCCGTTGAAACGTATCTCGATTTAGAAGGACAATGCAGGGAATCCAGAGTATTTCATATGGACGCAATTTGTGTGTTAATTCGTCAATGTGAGGGAGCGAGGGATGCAGTGAAGGAGGAATAATGCATCGGAAAAGAGATACTCGGAACCCCAAAGAAAATCCTATCGTTTCCGTAGAAACGTATCTCGATTTTGAAGGACAATGCAATGAATCCAGAGTATTTCATATGGACGAAAATTATGTGTTAATTCGTCAATGTGAGGGAGCGAGGGATGCAGTAAAGGAGGAATAATGCATCGGAAAAGAGATACTCGGAACCCCAAAGAAAATCCTATCGCTTCCGTAGAAACGTATCTCGATTTAGAAGGACAATGCAGGGAATCCAGAGTATTTCATATGGACGCAAATTGTGTGTTAATTGGTCAATGTGAGGGAGCGAGGGATGCAGTAAAGGGGGAATAATAATGCATCGGAAAAGAGATACTCGGAACCCCAAAGAAAATCCTATCGTTTCCGTAGAAACATATCTCGATTTTGAAGGACAATGCAGGGAATCCAGGGTATTTCATATGGACGCAAATTTTGTGTTAATTGGTCAATGTGAGGGAGCGAGGGATGAAGTAAAGTAGGAATAATGTATCGGAAAAGAGATACTTGGAACCCCAAAGAAAATCCTATCGTTTCCGTAGAAACGTATCTCGATTTAGAAGGACAATGCAGGGAATCCAGAGTATTTCATATGGACGCAAATTGTGTGTTAATTCGCCAATGTGAGGGAGCGAGGGATGCAGTAAAGGAGGAATAATGCATCGGAAAAGAGATACTCGGAACCCCAAAGAAAATCCTATCGTTTCCGTAGAAACGTATCTCGATTTAGAAGGACAATGCAGGGAATCCAGAGTATTTCATATGGACGCAATTTGTGTGTTAATTCGTCAATGTGAGGGAGCGAGGGATGCAGTGAAGGAGGAATAATGCATCGGAAAAGAGATACTCGGAACCCCAAAGAAAATCCTATCGTTTCCGTAGAAACGTATCTCGATTTTGAAGGACAATGCAATGAATCCAGAGTATTTCATATGGACGAAATTTGTGTGTTAATTCGTCAATGTGAGGGAGCGAGGGATGCAGTAACGGAGGAATAATGCATCGGAAAAGAGATACTCGGAACCCCAAAGAAAATCCTATCGCTTCCGTAGAAACGTATCTCGATTTAGAAGGACATTGCAGGGAATCCAGAGTATTTCATATGGACGCAAATTGTGTGTTAATTGGTCAATGTGAGGGAGCGAGGGATGCAGTAAAGGGGGAATAATAATGCATCGGAAAAGAGATACTCGGAACCCCAAAGAAAATCCTATCGTTTCCGTAGAAACGTATCTCGATTTAGAAAGACAATGCAGGGAAACCAGAGTATTCCAAATGGACGCAAATTGTGTGTTAATTCGTCAATGTGAGGGAGCGAGGGATGCAGTAAAGGAGGAATAATGCATCGGATAAGCGATACACGGAACCCCAAAAAAAAACCTATCGTTTCCGTAGAAACGTATCTCGATTTAGAAGGACAATGCAGGGAATCCAGAGTATTTCATATGGACGCAAATTGTGTGTTAATTCGTCAATGTGAGGGAGCGAGAAATGCAGTAAAGGAGGAATAATGCATTGGAAAAGAGATACTCGGAACCCCAAAAAAAATCCTATCGTTTCCGTAGAAACGTATCTCGATTTAGAAGGACAATGCAGGGAATCCAGAGTATATCATATGGACGCAAATTGTGTGTTAATTCGTCAATGTGAGGGAGCGAAGGATACAGTAAAGGAGGAATAATGCATCGGGAAAGAGATACTCGACTCCCAAAAGAAAATCCTATCGTTTCCGTAGAAACGTATCTCGCTTTAGAAAGATAATGCAGGGAATCCAGAGTATTTCATATGGACGCAAATTGTGTGTTAATTGGTCAATGTGAGGGAGCGAGGGATGCAGTAAAGGGGGAATAATAATGCATCGGAAAAGAGATACTCGGAACCCTAAAGAAAATCCTATCGTTTCCGTAGAAACGTATCTCGATTTAGAAGGACAATGCAGGGAAACCAGAGTATTCCAAATGGACGCAAATTGTGTGTTAATTCGTCAATGTGAGGGAGCGAGGGATGCAGTAAAGGAGGAATAATGCATCGGATAAGCGATACACGGAACCCCAAAGAAAATCCTATCGTTTCCGTAGAAAAATATCTCGATTTAGAAGGACAATGCAGGGAATCCAGAGTATTTCATATGGACGCAAATTGTGTGTTAATTCGTCAATGTGAGGGAGCGAGGAATGCAGTAAAGGAGGAATAATGCATCGGAAAAGAGATACTCTTAACCCCAAAGAAAATCCTATCTTATCCAAAGAAACATATCTCGATTTAGAAGGACAATGCAGGGAATCCAGAGTATTTCATATGGACGCAAATTGTGTGTTAATTCGGCAATGTGAGGGAGCGAGGGATGCAGTAAAGGAGGAATAATGGATCGGGAAAGAGATACTCGGAACCCCAAAGAAAATCCTATCGTTTCGATAGAAACTTATCTCGATTTAGAAGGACAATGCAGGGAATCCAGAGTATTTCATATGGACGCAAATTGTGTATTAATTCGTCAATGTGAGGGAGCGAGGGATGCTGTAAAGGAGGAATAATGCATCGGAAAAGAGATACTCGGAACCCCAAAGAAAATCCAATCGTTTCCGTAGAAACGAATCCCGATTTAGAAGGACAATGCAGGGAATCCAGTGAATTTCATATGGACGCAAATTGTGTGTTAATTTGTCAATGTGAGGGAGCGAGGTATGCACTAAAGGAGGAATAATGCATCAGAAAAGAGATACTCGGAACAACAAAGAAAATCCTATCGTTTCCGTAGAAACATATCTCGATTTAGAAGGACAATGCAGGGAATCCAGAGTATTTCATATGGACGCAAATTGTGTGTTAATTGGTCAATGTGAGGGAGCGAGGGATGAAGTAAAGTATTAATAATGTATCGGAAAAGAGCTACTTGGAACCCCAAAGAAAATCCTATCGTTTCCGTAGAAACGTATCTCGATTTAGAAGGACAATGCAGGGAATCCAGAGTATTTCATATGGACGCAAATTGTGTGTTAATTCGTCAATGTGAGGGAGCGAGGGATGCAGTAAAGGAGGAATAATGCATCGGAAAAGAGATACTCGGAACCCCAAAGAAAATCCTATCGTTTCCGTTGAAACGTATCTCGATTTAGAAGGACAATGCAGGGAATCCAGAGTATTTCATATGGACGCAATTTGTGTGTTAATTCGTCAATGTGAGGGAGCGAGGGATGCAGTGAAGGAGGAATAATGCATCGGAAAAGAGATACTCGGAACCCCAAAGAAAATCCTATCGTTTCCGTAGAAACGTATCTCGATTTTGAAGGACAATGCAATGAATCCAGAGTATTTTATATGGACGAAAATTGTGTGTTAATTCGTCAATGTGAGGGAGCGAGGGATGCAGTAAAGGAGGAATAATGCATCGGAAAAGAGATACTCGGAACCCCAAAGAAAATCCTATCGCTTCCGTAGAAACGTATCTCGATTTAGAAGGACAATGCAGGGAATCCAGAGTATTTCATATGGACGCAAATTGTGTGTTAATTGGTCAATGTGAGGGAGCGAGGGATGCAGTAAAGGGGGAATAATAATGCATCGGAAAAGAGATACTCGGAACCCCAAAGAAAATCCTATCGTTTCCGTAGAAACGTATCTCGATTTAGAAGGACAATGCAGGGAAACCAGAGTATTCCAAATGGACGCAAATTGTGTGTTAATTCGTCAATGTGAGGGAGCGAGGGATGCAGTAAAGGAGGAATAATGCATCGGATAAGCGATACACGGAACCCCAAAGAAAATCCTATCGTTTCCGTAGAAACGTCTCTCGATTTAGAAGGACAATGCAGGGAATCCAGAGTATTTCATATGGACGCAAATTGTGTGTTAATTCGTCAATGTGAGGGAGCGAGAAATGCAGTAAAGGAGGAATAATGCATTGGAAAAGAGATACTCGGAACCCCAAAAAAAATCCTATCGTTTCCGTAGAAACGTATCTCGATTTAGAAGGACAATGCAGGGAATCCAGAGTATATCATATGGACGCAAATTGTGTGTTAATTCGTCAATGTGAGGGAGCGAAGGATGCAGTAAAGGAGGAATAATGCATCGGGAAAGAGATACTCGACTCCCAAAAGAAAATCCTATCGTTTCCGTAGAAACGTATCTCGCTTTAGAAAGATAATGCAGGGAACGCAGAGTATTTCATATGGACGCAAATTGTGTGTTAATTCGGCAATGTGAGGGAGCGAGGGATGCAGTAAAGGGGAATAATGCATCGGAAAAGAGATACTCGGAACCCCCAAGAAAATCCTCTCGTTTCCGTAGAAACGTATCTCGATTTAGAAGGACAATGCAGGGAATCCAGAGTATTTCATAAGGGCGCAAATTGTGTGTTGATTCGTCGATGTGAGGGAGCGAGGGATGCAGTAAAGGAGGAATAATGCATCGGAAAAGAGATACTCGGAACCCCAAGGAAAATCCTACAGTTTCCGTAGAAACGTATCTCGATTTAGAAGGACAATGCAGGGAATCCAGAGTATTTCATATAGACGCAAATTGTGTGTTAATTCTTCAGTGTGAGGGAGCGAGGGATGCAGTAACGGAGGAATAATGCATCGGAAAAGAGATACTCGGAACCCCAAAGAAAATCCTATCGTTTCCGTAGAAACGTATCTCGATTTAGAAGGACAATGCAGGGAATCCAGAGTATTTCATATGGACACAAATTGTGTGTTAATTCGTCAATGTGAGGGAGCGAGGAATGCAGTAAAGGAGGAATAATGCATCGGAAAAGAGATACTCTTAACCCCAAAGAAAATCCTATCTTATCCATAGAAACATATCTCGATTTAGAAGGACAATGTAGGGAATCCAGAGTATTTCATATGGACGCAAATTGTGTGTTAATTCGGCAATGTGAGGGAGCGAGGGATGCAGTAAAGGAGGAATAATGGATCGGGAAAGAGATACTCGGAACCCCAAAGAAAATCCTATCGTTTCGATAGAAACTTATCTCGATTTAGAAGGACAATGCAGGGAATCCAGAGTATTTCATATGGACGCAAATTGTGTATTAATTCGTCAATGTGAGGGAGCGAGGGATGCTGTAAAGGAGGAATAATGCATCGGAAAAGAGATACTCGGAACCCCAAAGAAAATCCTATCGTTTCCGTAGAAACGAATCCCGATTTAGAAGGACAATGCAGGGAATCCAGTGAATTTCATATGGACGCAAATTGTGTGTTAATTTGTCAATGTGAGGGAGCGAGGTATGGACTAAAGGAGGAATAATGCATCAGAAAAGAGATACTCGGAACAACAAAGAAAATCCTATCGATTCCGTAGAAACATATCTCGATTTAGAAGGACAATGCAGGGAATCCAGAGTATTTCATATGGACGCAAATTGTGTGTTAATTGGTCAATGTGAGGGAGCGAGGGATGAAGTAAAGTAGGAATAATGTATCGGAAAAGAGCTACTTGGAACCCCAAAGAAAATCCTATCGTTTCCGTAGAAACGTATCTCGATTTAGAAGGACAATGCAGGGAATCCAGAGTATTTCATATGGACGCAAATTGTGTGTTAATTCGTCAATGTGAGGGAGCGAGGGATGCAGTAAAGGAGGAATAATGCATCGGAAAAGAGATACTCGGAACCCCAAAGAAAATCCTATCGTTTCCGTTGAAACGTATCTCGATTTAGAAGGACAATGCAGGGAATCCAGAGTATTTCATATGGACGCAATTTGTGTGTTAATTCGTCAATGTGAGGGAGCGAGGGATGCAGTGAAGGAGGAATAATGCATCGGAAAAGAGATACTCGGAACCCCAAAGAAAATCCTATCGTTTCCGTAGAAACGTATCTCGATTTTGAAGGACAATGCAATGAATCCAGAGTATTTTATATGGACGAAAATTGTGTGTTAATTCGTCAATGTGAGGGAGCGAGGGATGCAGTAAAGGAGGAATAATGCATCGGAAAAGAGATACTCGGAACCCCAAAGAAAATCCTATCGCTTCCGTAGAAACGTATCTCGATTTAGAAGGACAATGCAGGGAATCCAGAGTATTTCATATGGACGCAAATTGTGTGTTAATTGGTCAATGTGAGGGAGCGAGGGATGCAGTAAAGGGGGAATAATAATGCATCGGAAAAGAGATACTCGGAACCCCAAAGAAAATCCTATCGTTTCCGTAGAAACGTATCTCGATTTAGAAGGACAATACAGGGAAACCAGAGTATTCCAAATGGACGCAAATTGTGTGTTAATTCGTCAATGTGAGGGAGCGAGGGATGCAGTAAAGGAGGAATAATGCATCGGATAAGCGATACACGGAACCCCAAAGAAAATCCTATCGTTTCCGTAGAAACGTATCTCGATTTAGAAGGACAATGCAGGGAATCCAGAGTATTTCATATGGACGCAAATTGTGTGTTAATTCGTCAATGTGAGGGAGCGAGAAATGCAGTAAAGGAGGAATAATGCATTGGAAAAGAGATACTCGGAACCCCAAAGAAAATCCTCTCGTTTCCGTAGAAACGTATCTCGATTTAGAAGGACAATGCAGGGAATCCAGAGTATATCATATGGACGCAAATTGTGTGTTAATTCGTCAATGTGAGGGAGCGAAGGATGCAGTAAAGGAGGAATAATGCATCGGGAAAGAGATACTCGACTCCCAAAAGAAAATCCTATCGTTTCCGTAGAAACGTATCTCGTTTTAGAAAGATAATGCAGGGAACCCAGAGTATTTCATATGGACGCAATTTGTGTGTTAATTCGGCAATGATAGGGAGCGAGGGATGCAGTAAAGGAGGAATAATGCATCGGAAAAGAGATACTCGGAACCCCAAAAAAATCCTATCGTTTCCGTAGAAACGAATCCCGATTTAGAAAGACAATGCTGGGAATCCAGAGTATTTCATATGGACGCAAATTGTGTGTTAATTCGTAAATGTGAGTAAACGAGGGATGCAGAAAAGGAGGAATAATGCATCGGAAAAGAGATACTCGGAACCCCAAAGGAAATCCTATCGTTTCCGTAGAAACGTATCTCGATTTAGAAGGACAGTGCATGGAATCCCGAGTATTTCATATGGACGCAAATGGTGTGTTAATTCGTCAATGTGAGTTAGCGAGGGATGCAGTAAAGGAGGAATAATGCATCGGGAAAGAGATACTCGGAACCCCAAAGAAAATCCTGTCGTTTCCGTAGAAACGTATCTCGATTTAGAAGGACAATGCAGGGAATCCAGAGTATTTCATATGGACGCAAATTGTGTGTTAATTCGTCAATATGAGGGAGCGAGGGATGCAGTAAAGGAGGAATAATGCATCGGAAAAGAGATAATCGGTACCCCAAAGAAAATCCTATCGATTCCGTAGAAACGTATCTCGATTTAGAAGGACAATGCAGGGAATCCAGAGTATTTCATATGGACGCAAATTGTGTGTTATTTCGTCAATGTGAGGGAGCGAGGGATGCAGTAAAGGATGAATAATGCATCGGAAAAGAGATACTCGGAACCCCAAAGAAAATCCTATCGTTTCCGTAGAAACGTATCTCGATATAGAAGGACAATGCAGGCAATCCGGAGTATATCATATGGACGCAAATTGTATGTTAATTGGTCAATGTGAGGGAGCGAGGGATGCAGTAAAGGAGGAATAGATGCAGTGAAGGTGGAATAATGCATCGGAAAAGAGATACTCGACTCCCAAAAGAAAATCCTATCGTTTCCGTAGAAACGTATCTCGTTTTAGAAAGATAATGCAGGGAACCCAGAGTATTTCATATGGACGCAAATTGTGTGTTAATTCGGCAATGTGAGGGAGCGAGGGATGCAGTAAAGGAGGAATAATGCATCGGAAAAGAGATACTCGGAACCCCTAATAAAATCCTATCGTTTCCGTAGAAACGTATCTCGATTTAGAAGGACAATGCAAGGAATCCAGAGTATTTGATATGGACGCAAATTGTGAGTTAATTGGTCAATGTGAGGAAGCGAGGGATGCAGTAAAGGAGGAATAATGCATCGCAAAAGAGATACTCGGAACCCCATAGAAAATCCTATCGTTTCTGTGGAAACGTATCTCGATTTAGAAGGACAATGCAGGGAATCCAGAGTATTTCATATGGACGCAAATTGTGTGTTAATTCGTCAATGTGAGGGAGCGAGGGATGCAGTAAAGGAGGAATAATGCATCGGAAAAGAGATACTCGGAACCCCAAAGAAAATCCTATCGTTTCCGTAGAAACGTATCTCGATTTAGAAGGACAATGCAGGGAATCCAGAGTATTTCATATGGACGCAAATTGTGTGTTAATTCGTCAATGTGAGGGAGCGAGGGATGCAGTAAAGGAGGAATAATGCATCGGAAAAGAGATACTCGACTCCCAAAAGAAAATCCTGTCGTATCCGTAGCAACGTATCTCGATTTAGAAAGATAATGCAGGGAACCCAGAGTATTTCATATGGACGCAATTCGTGTGTTAATTCGGCAATGTGAGGGAGCGAGGGATGCAGTAAAGGAGGAATAATGCATCGCAAAAGGGATACTCGGAACCCCAAAGAAAATCCTATCGTTTCCGTAGAAATGTATCTCGATTTAGAAGGACAATGCAGGGAATCCAGGGTATATCATATCGACGCAAATTGAGTGTTAATTCGTCAATGTGAGGGAGCGAGGGATGCAGTAAAGGAGGAATAATGCATCGGAAAAGAGATACTCGGAACCCCAAAGAAAATCCTATCGTTTCCGTAGAAACGTATCTCGATTTAGAAGGACAATGCAGGGAATCCAGAGTATTTCATATGGACGCAAATTGTGTGTTAATTCGTCAATGTGAGGGAGCGAGGGATGCAGTAAAGGAGGAATAATGCATCGGAAAAGAGATACTCGGAACCCCAAAGAAAATCCTATCGTTTCCGTAGAAACGTATCTCGATTTAGAAGGACAATACAGGGAATCCAGAGTATTTCATATGGACGCAAATTGTGTGTTAATTCGTCAATGTGAGGAAGCGAGGGATGCAGTAAAGGAGGAATAATGCATCGGAAAAGTGATATGCGGAACCCCAAAGAAAATCCTATCGTTTCCGTAGAAGCGTATCTCGATTTAGAAGGACAATGCAGGGAATCCAGAGTATTTCATATGGACGCAATTTGTGTGTTAATTCGGCAATGTGAGGGAGCGAGGTATGCAGTAAAGGAGGAATATTGCATCGGAAAAGAGATACTAGGAACCCCAAAGAAAATCCTGTCGTTTCCGTAGAAAGGAATCCCGATTTAGAAGGACAATGCAGGGAATCCGGAGTATTTCATATGGACGCAAATTGTGTGTTAATTCGTCAATGTGAGGAAGCGAGGGATGCAGTAAAGGAGGAATAATGCATCGGAAAAGAGATACTCGGAACCCCAAAGAAAATCCTATCGTTTCCGTAGAAACGTATCTCGATTTAGAAGGACAATGCAGGGAATCCAGAGTATTTCATATGGACGCAAATTGTGTGTTAATTCGTCAATGTGAGTTAGCGAGGGATGCAGTAAAGGAGGAATAATGCATCGGAAAAGAGATACTCGGAACCCCAAAGAAAATCCTATCGTTTCTGTAGAAACGTATCTCGATTTAGAAGGACAATGCAGGGAATCCTGAGTATTTCATATGGACGCAAATTGTGTGTTAATTCGTCAATGTGAGGGAGCGAGGGATGCAGTAAAGGAGGAATAATGCATCGGAAAAGAGATACTCGGAACCCCAAAGAAAATCCAATTGTTACCGTAGAAACTTATCTCGATTTAGGAGAACAATGCAGGGAATCCAGAGTATTTCATATGGACGCAAATTGTGTGTTAATTCGTCAATGTGAGGGAGCGAGGGATGCAGTAAAGGAGGAATAATGCATAGGAAAAGAGATACTCGGAACCCCAAAGAAAATATTCCCGTTTCCGTAGAAACGTATCTCGATTTAGAAGGACAATGCAGGGAATCCAGAGTATTTAATATAGACGCAAATTGTGTGTTAATTCTTCAATGTGAGGGAGCGAGGGATGCAGTAAAGGAGGAATAATGCATCGGAAAAGAGATACTCGGAACCCCAAAGAAAATCCTCTCGTTTCCGCAGAAACGTAGTTCGATTTAGAAGGACAATGCAGGGAATCCAGAGTATTTTATGTGGACGCAAATTGTGTGTTAATTCGTCAATGTGAGGGAGCGAGGGATGCAGTAAAGGAGGAATAATGCATCGGAAAAGAGATACGCGGAACCCCAAAGTAAATCATATCGTTTCCGTAGAAACGTATCTCGATTTAGAAGGACAATGCAAGGAATCCAGAGTATTTCATATGGACGCAAGTTGTGTGTTAATTCGTCAATGTGAGGGAGCGAGAAATGCAGTAAAGGAGGAATAATGCATTGGAAAAGAGATACTCGGAACCCCAAAGAAAATCCTATCGTTTCCGTAGAAACGTATCTCGATTTAGAAGGACAATGCAGGGAATCCAGAGTATATCATATGGACGCAAATTGTGTGTTAATTCGTCAATGTGAGGGAGCGAGGTATGCAGTAAAGGAGGAATAATGCATCGGAAAAGAGATACTCGGAACCCCAAGGAAAATCCTTTCGTTTCCGTAGAAACGAATCCCGATTTAGAAGGACAATGCAGGGAATCCAGAGAATTTCATATGGACGCAAATTGTGTGTTAATTTGTCAATGTGAGGGAGCGAGGTATGCAGTAAAGGAGGAATAATGCATCAGAAAAGAGATACTCGGAACCCCAAAGAAAATCCTATCGTTTCCGTAGAAACATATCTCGATTTAGAAGGACAATGCAGGGAATCCAGAGTATTTCATATGGACGAAAATTGTGTGTTAATTGGGCAATGTGAGGGAGCTAGGGATGCAGTAAAGGAGGAATAATGTATCGGAAAAGAGATACTTGGAACCCCAAAGAAAATCCTATCGTTTCCGTAGAAACGTATCTCGATTGAGAAGGACAATGCAGGGAATCCAGAGTAATTCATACGGACGCAAATTGTGTGTTAATTCGTCAGTGTGAGGGAGCGAGGGATGCAGTAAAGGAGGAATAATGCATCGGAAGAGAGATACTCGGAACCCCAAAGAAAATCCTATCGTTTCCGTAGAAACGTATCTCGATTTAGAAGGACAATGCAGGGAATCCAGAGTATTTCATATGGACTCAAATTGTGTGTTAATTCGTCAATGTGACGGAGCGAGGGATGCAGTAAAGGAGGAATAATGCATCGGAAAAGAGATACTCGGAACCGCAAAGAAAATCCTATCGTTTCCGTAGGATCGAATCCCGATTTAGAAGGACAATGCAGGGAACCCAGAGTATTTCATATGGACGCAATCTGTGTGTTAATTCGTCAATGTGAGGGAGCGAGGTATGCAGTAAAGGAGGAATAATGCATCAGAAAAGAGATACTCGGAACCCCAAAGAAAATCCTGTCGTTTCCGTAGAAACTTATCTCGATTTAGAAGGACAATGCAGGGAATCCAGAGTATTTCATATGGACGCAAATTGTGTGTTAATTGGGCAATGTGCGGGAGCTAGGGATGCAGTAAAGGAGGAATAATGTATCGGAAAAGAGATACTTGGAACCCCAAAGAAAATCCTATCGTTTCCGTAGAAACGTATCTCGATTGAGAAGGTCAATGCAGGGAATCCAGAGTATTTCATACGGACGCAAATTGTGTGTTAATTCGTCAGTGTGGGGGAGCGAGGGATGCAGTAAAGGAGGAATAATGCATCGGAAGAGAGATACTCGGTACCCCAAAGAAAATCCTATCGTTTCCGTAGAAACGTATCTCGATTTAGAAGGACAATGCAGGGAATCCAGAGTATTTCATATGGACGCAAATTGTGTGTTAATTCGTCAATGTGAGGGAGCGAGGGATGCAGTAAAGGAGGAATAATGCATCGGAAAAGAGATACTCGGAACCCCAAAGAAAATCCTATCGTTTCCGCAGAAACATATCTCGATTTAGAAGGACAATGCAGGGAATCCAGAGTATTTCATATGGACGCTAATTGTGTGTTAATTCGTCAATGTGAGGGAGCGAGGGATGCAGTAAAGGAGGAATAATGCATCGGAAAAGAGATACTCGGAACCCCAAAGAAAATCCTCTCGTTTCCGTAGAAACGTATCTCGATTTAGAATGACAATGCAGGGAATCCAGAGTATTTCATATGGACGTAAATTGTGTGTTAATTCGTCAATGTGAGGGAGCGAGGGATGCAGTGAAGGAGGAATAATGCATCGGAAAAGAGATACTTGGAACCCCAAAGAAAATCCTATCGTTTCCGTAGAAACGTATCTCGATTGAGAAGGACAATGCAGGGAATCCAGAGTAATTCATACGGACGCAAATTGTGTGTTAATTCGTCAGTGTGAGGGAGCGAGGGATGCAGTAAAGGAGGAATAATGCATCGGAAGAGAGATACTCGGAACCCCAAAGAAAATCCTATCGTTTCCGTAGAAACGTATCTCGATTTAGAAGGACAATGCAGGGAATCCAGAGTATTTCATATGGACTCAAATTGTGTGTTAATTCGTCAATGTGAGGGAGCGAGGGATGCAGTAAAGGAGGAATAATGCATCGGAAAAGAGATACTCGGAACCGCAAAGAAAATCCTATCGTTTCCGTAGAATCGAATCCCGATTTAGAAGGACAATGCAGGGAACCCAGAGTATTTCATATGGACGCAATCTGTGTGTTAATTCGTCAATGTGAGGGAGCGAGGTATGCAGTAAAGGAGGAATAATGCATCAGAAAAGAGATACTCGGAACCCCAAAGAAAATCCTGTCGTTTCCGTAGAAACTTATCTCGATTTAGAAGGACAATGCAGGGAATCCAGAGTATTTCATATGGACGCAAATTGTGTGTTAATTGGGCAATGTGCGGGAGCTAGGGATGCAGTAAAGGAGGAATAATGTATCGGAAAAGAGATACTTGGAACCCCAAAGAAAATCCTATCGTTTCCGTAGAAACGTATCTCGATTGAGAAGGACAATGCAGGGAATCCAGAGTATTTCATACGGACGCAAATTGTGTGTTAATTCGTCAGTGTGAGGGAGCGAGGGATGCAGTAAAGGAGGAATAATGCATCGGAAGAGAGATACTCGGTACCCCAAAGAAAATCCTATCGTTTCCGTAGAAACGTATCTCGATTTAGAAGGACAATGCAGGGAATCCAGAGTATTTCATATGGACGCAAATTGTGTGTTAATTCGTCAATGTGAGGGAGCGAGGGATGCAGTAAAGGAGGAATAATGCATCGGAAAAGAGATACTCGGAACCCCAAAGAAAATCCTATCGTTTCCGCAGAAACATATCTCGATTTAGAAGGACAATGCAGGGAATCCAGAGTATTTCGTATGGACGCTAATTGTGTGTTAATTCGTCAATGTGAGGGAGCGAGGGATGCAGTAAAGGAGGAATAATGCATCGGAAAAGAGATACTCGGAACCCCAAAGAAAATCCTCTCGTTTCCGTAGAAACGTATCTCGATTTAGAATGACAATGCAGGGAATCCAGAGTATTTCATATGGACGTAAATTGTGTGTTAATTCGTCAATGTGAGGGAGCGAGGGATGCAGTGAAGGAGGAATAATGCATCGGAAAAGAGATACTTGGAACCCCAAAGAAAATCCTATCGTTTCCGTAGAAACGTATCTCGATTGAGAAGGACAATGCAGGGAATCCAGAGTAATTCATACGGACGCAAATTGTGTGTTAATTCGTCAGTGTGAGGGAGCGAGGGATGCAGTAAAGGAGGAATAATGCATCGGAAGAGAGATACTCGGAACCCCAAAGAAAATCCTATCGTTTCCGTAGAAACGTATCTCGATTTAGAAGGACAATGCAGGGAATCCAGAGTATTTCATATGGACTCAAATTGTGTGTTAATTCGTCAATGTGAGGGAGCGAGGGATGCAGTAAAGGAGGAATAATGCATCGGAAAAGAGATACTCGGAACCGCAAAGAAAATCCTATCGTTTCCGTAGAATCGAATCCCGATTTAGAAGGACAATGCAGGGAACCCAGAGTATTTCATATGGACGCAATCTGTGTGTTAATTCGTCAATGTGAGGGAGCGAGGTATGCAGTAAAGGAGGAATAATGCATCAGAAAAGAGATACTCGGAACCCCAAAGAAAATCCTGTCGTTTCTGTAGAAACTTATCTCGATTTAGAAGGACAATGCAGGGAATCCAGAGTATTTCATATGGACGCAAATTGTGTGTTAATTGGGCAATGTGCGGGAGCTAGGGATGCAGTAAAGGAGGAATAATGCATCGGAAAAGAGATACTCGGAACCCCAAAGAAAATCCAATCGTTTCCGCAGAAACATATCTCGATTTAGAAGGACAATGCAGGGAATCCAGAGTATTTCGTATGGACGCTAATTGTGTGTTAATTCGTCAATGTGAGGGAGCGAGGGATGCAGTAAAGGAGGAATAATGCATCGGAAAAGAGATACTCGGAACCCCAAAGAAAATCCTCTCGTTTCCGTAGAAACGTATCTCGATTTAGAATGACAATGCAGGGAATCCAGAGTATTTCATATGGACGTAAATTGTGTGTTAATTCGTCAATGTGAGGGAGCGAGGGATGCAGTGAAGGAGGAATAATGCATCGGAAAAGAGATACTTGGAACCCCAAAGAAAATCCTATCGTTTCCGTAGAAACGTATCTCGATTGAGAAGGACAATGCAGGGAATCCAGAGTAATTCATACGGACGCAAATTGTGTGTTAATTCGTCAGTGTGAGGGAGCGAGGGATGCAGTAAAGGAGGAATAATGCATCGGAAGAGAGATACTCGGAACCCCAAAGAAAATCCTATCGTTTCCGTAGAAACGTATCTCGATTTAGAAGGACAATGCAGGGAATCCAGAGTATTTCATATGGACTCAAATTGTGTGTTAATTCGTCAATGTGAGGGAGCGAGGGATGCAGTAAAGGAGGAATAATGCATCGGAAAAGAGATACTCGGAACCGCAAAGAAAATCCTATCGTTTCCGTAGAATCGAATCCCGATTTAGAAGGACAATGCAGGGAACCCAGAGTATTTCATATGGACGCAATCTGTGTGTTAATTCGTCAATGTGAGGGAGCGAGGTATGCAGTAAAGGAGGAATAATGCATCAGAAAAGAGATACTCGGAACCCCAAAGAAAATCCTGTCGTTTCCGTAGAAACTTATCTCGATTTAGAAGGACAATGCAGGGAATCCAGAGTATTTCATATGGACGCAAATTGTGTGTTAATTGGGCAATGTGCGGGAGCTAGGGATGCAGTAAAGGAGGAATAATGTATCGGAATAGAGATACTTGGAACCCCAAAGAAAATCCTATCGTTTCCGTAGAAACGTATCTCGATTGAGAAGGACAATGCAGGGAATCCAGAGTATTTCATACGGACGCAAATTGTGTGTTAATTCGTCAGTGTGAGGCAGCGAGGGATGCAGTAAAGGAGGAATAATGCATCGGAAGAGAGATACTCGGTACCCCAAAGAAAATCCTATCGTTTCCGTAGAAACGTATCTCGATTTAGAAGGACAATGCAGGGAATCCAGAGTATTTCATATGGACGCAAATTGTGTGTTAATTCGTCAATGTGAGGGAGCGAGGGATGCAGTAAAGGAGGAATAATGCATCGGAAAAGAGATACTCGGAACCCCAAAGAAAATCCTATCGTTTCCGCAGAAACATATCTCGATTTAGAAGGACAATGCAGGGAATCCAGAGTATTTCGTATGGACGCTAATTGTGTGTTAATTCGTCAATGTGAGGGAGCGAGGGATGCAGTAAAGGAGGAATAATGCATCGGAAAAGAGATACTCGGAACCCCAAAGAAAATCCTCTCGTTTCCGTAGAAACGTATCTCGATTTAGAATGACAATGCAGGGAATCCAGAGTATTTCATATGGACGTAAATTGTGTGTTAATTCGTCAATGTGAGGGAGCGAGGGATGCAGTGAAGGAGGAATAATGCATCGGAAAAGAGATACTTGGAACCCCAAAGAAAATCCTATCGTTTCCGTAGAAACGTATCTCGATTGAGAAGGACAATGCAGGGAATCCAGAGTATTTCATACGGACGCAATTTGTGTGTTAATTCGTCAATGTGAGGGAGCGAGGGATGCAGTAAAGGAGGAATAATGCATCGGAAGAGAGATACTCGGAACCCCAAAGAAAATCCTATCGTTTCCGTAGAAACGAATCCCGATTTTGAAGGACAATGCAGGGAACCCAGAGTATTTCATATGGACGCAATTTGTGTGTTAATTCGTCAATGTGAGGGAGCAAGGGATGCAGTAAAGGAGGAATAATGCATCGGAAAAGACATACTCGGAACCCCAAAGAAAATCCTATCGTTTCCATAGAAACGTATCTCGATTTAGAAGGACAATGCAGGGAAACCAGAGTATTTCATATGGACGCAGATTGTGTGTTATTTCGTCAATGTGAGGGAGCGAGGGATGCAGTAAAGGAGGAATAATGCATCGGAAAAGAGATACTCGGAACCCCAAAGAAAATCCTATCGTTTCCGCAGAAACATATCTCGAATTAGAAGGACAATGCAGGGAATCCAGAGTATTTCATATGGACGCAAATTGTGTGTTAATTCGTCAATGTGAGGGAGCGAGGGATGCAGTAAAGGAGGAATAGATGCAGTAAAGGAGGAATAATGCATCGGAAAAGAGATACTCGACTCCCAAAAGAAAATCCTATCGTTTCCGTAGAAACGTATCTCGTTTTAGAAAGATAATGCAGGGAACCCAGAGTATTTCATATGGACGCAAATTGTGTGTTAATTCGGCAATGTGAGGGAGCGAGGGATGCAGTAAAGCAGGAATAATGCATCGGAAAAGAGATACACGGAACCCCTAAGAAAATCCTATCGTTTCCGTAGAAACGTATCTCGATTTAGAAGGACAATGCAAGGAATCCAGAGTATTTCATATGGACGCAAATTGTGTGTTAATTCGTCAATGTGAGGAAGCGAGGGATGCAGTAAAGGAGGAATAATGCATCGGAAAAGAGATACTCGGAACCCCATTGAAAATCCTATCGTTTCTGCAGAAACGTATCTCGATTTAGAAGGACAATGCAGGGAATCCAGAGTATTTCATATGGACGCAAATTGTGCGTTAATTCGTCAATGTGAGGGAGCGAGGGATGCAGTAAAGGAGGAATAATGCATCGGAAAAGAGATACTCGGAACCCCAAAGAAAATCTTATTGTCTCCGTAGAAACGTATCTTGATTTAGAAGGACAATGCAGGGAATCCAGAGTATTTCATATGGACGCAAATTGTGTGTTAATTCGTCAATGTGAGGGAGTGAGGGATGCAGTAAAGGAGGAATAATGCATCGGAAAAGAGATACTCGGATCCCCAAAGAAAATCCTATCGTTTCCGTAGAAAAGTATCTCGATTTAGAAGGACAATGCAGGGAATCCAGAGTATTTCATATGGACGCAAATTGTGTGTTAATTCGTCAATGTGAGGGAGCGAGGGATGCAGTAAAGGAGGAATAATGCATCGGCAAAGAGATACTCGGAACCGCAAAGAAAATCCTATTGTTTCCGTAGAAACGAATCCCGATTTTGAAGGACAATGCAGGGAACCCAGAGTATTTCATATGGACGCAATTTGTGTGTTAATTCGTCAATGTGAGGGAGCGAGGGATGCAGTAAAGGAGGAATAATGCATCGGAAAAGACATACTCGGAACCCCAAAGAAAATCCTATCGTTTCCATAGAAACGTATCTCGATTTAGAAGGACAATGCAGGGAATCCAGAGTATTTCATATGGACGCAAATTGTGTGTTAATTCGTCAATGTGAGGGAGCAAGGGATTCAGTAAAGGAGGAATAATGCATCGGAAAAGAGATACTCGGAACCCCAAAGAAAATCCTATCGTTTCCGCAGAAACATATCTCGATTTAGAAGGACAATGCAGGGAATCCAGAGTATTTCATATGGACGCAAATTGTGTGTTAATTCGTCAATGTGAGGGAGCGAGGGATGCAGTAAAGGAGGAATAATGCATCGGAAAAGAGATACTCGGAACCCCAAAGAAAATCCTGTCGTTTCCGTAGAAACGTATCTCGATATAGAAGGACAATGCAGGGAATCCGGAGTATATCATATGGACGCAAATTGTATGTTAATTGGTCAATGTGAGGGAGCGAGGGATGCAGTAAAGGAGGAATAGATGCAGTAAAGGAGGAATAATGCATCGGAAAAGAGATACTCGACTCCCAAAAGAAAATCCTATCGTTTCCGTAGAAACGTATCTCGTTTTAGAAAGATAATGCAGGGAACCCAGAGTATTTCATATGGACGCAAATTGTGTGTTAATTCGGCAATGTGAGGGAGCGAGGGATGCAGTAAAGGAGGAATAATGCATCGGAAAAGAGAAACACGGAACACTTAAGGAAATCCTATCGTTTCCGTAGAGACGTATCTCGATTTAGAAGGACAATGCAAGGAATCCAGAGTATTTCATATGGACGCAAATTGTGTGTTAATTCGGCAATGTGAGGGAGCGAGGGATGCAGTAAAGGAGGAATAATGCATCGCAAAAGGGATACTCGGAACCCCAAAGAAAATCCTATCGTTTCCGTAGAAATGTATCTCGATTTAGAAGGACAATGCAGGGAATCCAGGGTATATCATATCGACGCAAATTGAGTGTTAATTCGTCAATGTGAGGGAGCGAGGGATGCAGTAAAGGAGGAATAATGCATCGGAAAAGAGATACTCGGAACCCCAAAGAAAATCCTATCGTTTCCGTAGAAACGTATCTCGATTTAGAAGGACAATGCAGGGAATCCAGAGTATTTCATATGGACGCAAATTGTGTGTTAATTCGTCAATGTGAGGGAGCGAGGGATGCAGTAAAGGAGGAATAATGCATCGGAAAAGATATACTCGGAACCCCAAAGAAAATCCTATCGTTTCCGTAGAAACGTATCTCGATTTAGGAGGACAATGCAGGGAACCCAGAGTATTTCATATGGACGCAAATTGTGTGTTAATTCGTCAATGTGAGGGGGCGAGGGATGCAGTAAAGGACGAATAATGCATCGGAAAAGAGATACTCGGAACCCCAAAGAAAATCCTATCGTTTCCGTAGAAACGTATCTCGATTTAGAAGGACAATACAGGGAATCCAGAGTATTTCATATGGACGCAAATTGTGTGTTAATTCGTCAATGTGAGGAAGCGAGGGATGCAGTAAAGGAGGAATAATGCATCGGAAAAGTGATATGCGGAACCCCAAAGAAAATCCTATCGTTTCCGTAGAAACGTATCTCGATTTAGAAGGACAATGCAGGGAATCCAGAGTATTTCATATGGACGCAATTTGTGTGTTAATTCGGCAATGTGAGGGAGCGAGGGATGCAGTAAAGGAGGAATATTGCATCGGAAAAGAGATACTAGGAACCCCAAAGAAAATCCTGTCGTTTCCGTAGAAACGAATCCCGATTTAGAAGGACAATGCAGGGAATCCGGAGTATTTCATATGGACGCAAATTGTGTGTTAATTCGTCAATGTGAGGGAGCGAGGGATGCAGTAAAGGAGGAATAATGCATCGGAAAAGAGATACTCGGAACCCCAAAGAAAATCCTATCGTTTCCGTAGAAACGTATCTCGATTTAGAAGGACAATGCAGGGAATCCAGAGTATTTCATATGGACGCAAATTGTGTGTTAATTCGTCAATGTGAGTTAGCGAGGGATGCAGTAAAGGAGGAATAATGCATCGGAAAAGAGATACTCGGAACCCCAAAGATAATCCTATCGTTTCTGTAGAAACGTATCTCGATTTAGAAGGACAATGCAGGGAATCCTGAGTATTTCATATGGACGCAAATTGTGTGTTAATTCGTCAATGTGAGGGAGCGAGGGATGCAGTAAAGGAGGAATAATGCATCGGAAAAGAGATACTCGGAACCCCAAAGAAAATCCTATTGTTTCCGTAGAAACGTATCTCGATTTAGGAGAACAATGCAGGGAATCCAGAGTATTTCATATGGACGCAAATTGTGTGTTAATTCGTCAATGTGAGGGAGCGAGGGATGCAGTAAAGCAGGAATAATGCATAGGAAAAGAGATACTCGGAACCCCAAAGAAAATATTCCCGTTTCCGTAGAAACGTATCTCGATTTAGAAGGACAATGCAGGGAATCCAGAGTATTTAATATAGACGCAAATTGTGTGTTAATTCTTCAATGTGAGGGAGCGAGGGATGCAGTAAAGGAGGAATAATGCATCGGAAAAGAGATACTCGGAACCCCAAAGAAAATCCTCTCGTTTCCGCAGAAACGTAGTTCGATTTAGAAGGACAATGCAGGGAATCCAGAGTATTTCATATGGACACAAATTGTGTGTTAATTCGTCAATGTGAGGGAGCGAGGGATGCAGTATAGGAGGAATAATGCATCGGAAAAGAGATACTCTTAACGCCAAAGAAAATCCTATCTTATCGGTAGAAACGTATCTCGATTTAGAAGGACAATGCAGGGAATCCAGAGTATTTCATATGGACACAAATTGTGTGTTAATTCGTCAAAGTGAGGGAGCGAGGGATGCAGTACAGGAGGAATAATGCATCGGAAAAGAGATACTCGGAACCCCAAAGAAAATCCTATCGTTTCCATAGAAACGTATCTCGATTTAGAAGGACAATGCAGGGAATCCAGAGTATTTCATATGGACGCAAATTGTGTGTTAATTCGTCAATGTGAGGGAGCGAGGTATGCAGTAAAGGAGGAATAATGCATCGGAAAAGAGATACTCGGAACCCCAAGGAAAATCCTTTCGTTTCCGTAGAAACGAATCCCGATTTAGAAGGACAATGCAGGGAATCCAGAGAATTTCATATGGACGCAAATTGTGTGTTAATTTGTCAATGTGAGGGAGCGAGGTATGCAGTAAAGGAGGAATAATGCATCAGAAAAGAGATACTCGGAACCCCAAAGAAAATCCTATCGTTTCCGTAGAAACATATCTCGATTTAGAAGGACAATGCAGGGAATCCAGAGTATTTCATATGGACGAAAATTGTGTGTTAATTGGGCAATGTGAGGGAGCTAGGGATGCAGTAAAGGAGGAATAATGTATCGGAAAAGAGATACTTGGAACCCCAAAGAAAATCCTATCGTTTCCGTAGAAACGTATCTCGATTGAGAAGGACGATGCAGGGAATCCAGAGTAATTCATACGGACGCAAATTGTGTGTTAATTCGTCAGTGTGAGGGAGCGAGGGATGCAGTAAAGGAGGAATAATGCATCGGAAGAGAGATACTCGGAACCCCAAAGAAAATCCTATCGTTTCCGTAGAAACGTATCTCGATTTAGAAGGACAATGCAGGGAATCCAGAGTATTTCATATGGACTCAAATTGTGTGTTAATTCGTCAATGTGAGGGAGCGAGGGATGCAGTAAAGGAGGAATAATGCATCGGAAAAGAGATACTCGGAACCGCAAAGAAAATCCTATCGTTTCCGTAGAATCGAATCCCGATTTAGAAGGACAATGCAGGGAACCCAGAGTATTTCATATGGACGCAATCTGTGTGTTAATTCGTCAATGTGAGGGAGCGAGGTATGCAGTAAAGGAGGAATAATGCATCAGAAAAGAGATACTCGGAACCCCAAAGAAAATCCTGTCGTTTCCGTAGAAACTTATCTCGATTTAGAAGGACAATGCAGGGAATCCAGAGTATTTCATATGGACGCAAATTGTGTGTTAATTGGGCAATGTGCGGGAGCTAGGGATGCAGTAAAGGAGGAATAATGTATCGGAAAAGAGATACTTGGAACCCCAAAGAAAATCCTATCATTTCCGTAGAAACGTATCTCGATTGAGAAGGACAATGCAGGGAATCCAGAGTATTTCATACGGACGCAAATTGTGTGTTAATTCGTCAGTGTGAGGGAGCGAGGGATGCAGTAAAGGAGGAATAATGCATCGGAAGAGAGATACTCGGAACCCCAAAGAAAATCCTATCGTTTCCGTAGAAACATATCTCGATTTAGAAGGACAATGCAGGGAATCCAGAGTATTTCATATGGACGCAAATTGTGTGTTAATTCGTCAATGTGAGGGAGCGAGGGATGCAGTAAAGGAGGAATAATGCATCGGAAAAGAGATACTCGGAACCCCAAAGAAAATCCTATCGTTTCCGCAGAAACATATCTCGATTTAGAAGGACAATGCAGGGAATCCAGAGTATTTCGTATGGACGCTAATTGTGTGTTAATTCGTCAATGTGAGGGAGCGAGGGATGCAGTAAAGCAGGAATAATGCATCGGAAAAGAGATACTCGGAACCCCAAAGAAAATCCTCTCGTTTCCGTAGAAACGTATCTCGATTTAGAATGACAATGCAGGGAATCCAGAGAGTTTCATATGGACGTAAATTGTGTGTTAATTCGTCAATGTGAGGGAGCGAGGGATGCAGTGAAGGAGGAATAATGCATCGGAAAAGAGATACTTGGAACCCCAAAGAAAATCCTATCGTTTCCGTAGAAACGTATCTCGATTGAGAAGGACAATGCAGGGAATCCAGAGTATTTCATACGGACGCAATTTGTGTGTTAATTCGTCAATGTGAGGGAGCGAGGGATGCAGTAAAGGAGGAATAATGCATCGGAAGAGAGATAGTCGGAACCCCAAAGAAAATTATATCGTTTCCGTAGAAACGTATCTCGATTTAGAAGGACAATGCAGGGAATCCCGAGAATTTCATATGGACGCAAATTGTGTGTTAATTCGTCAATGTGAGGGAGCGAGGGATGCAGTAAAGGAGGAATAATGCATCGGAAAAGAGATACTCGGAACCCCAAAGAAAATCCTATCGTTTCCGTAGAAACGAATCCCGATTTTGAAGGACAATGCAGGGAACCGAGAGTATTTCATATGGACGCAATTTGTGTGTTAATTCGTCAATGTGAGGGAGCGAGGGATGCAGTAAAGGAGGAATAATGCATCGGAAAAGACATACTCGGAACCCCAAAGAATATCCTATCGTTTCCATAGAAACGTATCTCGATTTAGAAGGACAATGCAGGGAATACAGAGTATTTCATATGGACGCAAATTGTGTGTTATTTCGTCAATGTGAGGGAGCGAGGGATGCAGTAAAGGAGGAATAATGCATCGGAAAAGAGATACTCGGAACCCCAAAGAAAATCCTATCGTTTCCGCAGAAACATATCTCGATTTAGAAGGACAATGCAGGGAATCCAGAGTATTTCATATGGACGCAAATTGTGTGTTAATTCGTCAATGTGAGGGAGCGAGGGATGCAGTAAAGGAGGAATAATGCATCGGAAAAGAGATACTCGGAACCCCAAAGAAAATCCTGTCGTCTCCGTAGAAACGTATCTCGATATAGAAGGACAATGCAGGGAATCCGGAGTATATCATATGGACGCAAATTGTATGTTAATTGGTCAATGTGAGGGAGCGAGGGATGCAGTAAAGGAGGAATAGATGCAGTAAAGGAGGAATAATGCATCGGAAAAGAGATACTCGACTCCCAAAAGAAAATCCTATCGTTTCCGTAGAAACGTATCTCGTTTTAGAAAGATAATGCAGGGAACCCAGAGTATTTCATATGGACGCAAATTGTGTGTTAATTCGGCAATGTGAGGGAGCGAGGGATGCAGTAAAGGAGGAATAATGCATCGGAAAAGAGATACACGGAACCCCTAAGAAAATCCTATCGTTTCCGTAGAAACGTATCTCGATTTAGAAGGACAATGCAAGGAATCCAGAGTATTTCATATGGACGCAAATTGTGTGTTAATTCGTCAATGTGAGGAAGCGAGGGATGCAGTAAAGGAGGAATAATGCATCGGAAAAGAGATACTCGGAACCCCATAGAAAATCCTATCGTTTCTGCAGAAACGTATCTAGATTTAGAAGGACAATGCCGGGAATCCAGAGTATTTCATATGGACGCAAATTGTGCGTTAATTCGTCAATGTGAGGGAGCGAGGGATGCAGTAAAGGAGGAATAATGCGTCGGAAAAGAGATACTCGGAACCCCAAAGAAAATCCTGTCGTTTCCGTAGAAACTTATCTCGATTTAGAAGGACAATGCAGGGAATCCAGAGTATTTCATATGGACGCAAATTCTGTGTTAATTCGTCAATGTGAGGGAGTGAGGGATGCAGTAAAGGAGGAATAATGCATCGGAAAAGAGATACTCGAATCCCCAAAGAAAATCCTATCGTTTCCGTAGAAAAGTATCTCGATTTAGAAGGACAATGCAGGGAATCCAGAGTATTTCATATGGACGCAAATTGTGTGTTAATTCGTCAATGTGAGGGAGCGAGGGATGCAGTAAAGGAGGAATAATGCATCGGAAAAGAGATACTCGGAACCGCAAAGAAAATTCTATTGTTTCCGTAGAAACGAGTCCCGATTTTGAAGGACAATGCAGGGAACCCAGAGTATTTCATATGGACGCAATTTGTGTGTTAATTCGTCAATGTGAGGGAGCGAGGGATGCAGTAAAGGAGGAATAATGCATCGGAAAAGACATACTCGGAACCCCAAAGAAAATCCTATCGTTTCCATAGAAACGTATCTCGATTTAGAAGGACAATGCAGGGAATCCAGAGTATTTCATATGGACGCAAATTGTGTGTTAATTCGTCAATGTGAGGGAGCAAGGGATTCAGTAAAGGAGGAATAATGCATCGGAAAAGAGATACTCGGAACCCCAAAGAAAATCCTACCGTTTCCGCAGAAACATATCTCGATTTAGAAGGACAATGCAGGGAATCCAGAGTATTTCATATGGACGCAAATTGTGTGTTAATTCGTCAATGTGAGGGAGCGAGGGATGCAGTAAAGGAGGAATAATGCATCGGAAAAGAGATACTCGGAACCCCAAAGAAATTCCTGTCGTTTCCGTAGAAACGTATCTCGATATAGAAGGACAATGCAGGGAATCCGGAGTATATCATATGGACGCAAATTGTATGTTAATTGGTCAATGTGAGGGAGCGAGGGATGCAGTAAAGGAGGAATAGATGCAGTAAAGGAGGAATAATGCATCGGAAAAGAGATACTCGACTCCCAAAAGAAAATCCTATCGTTTCCGTAGAAACGTATCTCGTTTTAGAAAGATAATGCAGGGAACCCAGAGTATTTCATATGGACGCAAATTGTGTGTTAATTCGGCAATGTGAGGGAGCGAGGGATGCAGTAAAGGAGGAATAATGCATCGGAAAAGAGATACACGGAACACTTAAGGAAATCCTATCGTTTCCGTAGAAACGTATCTCGATTTAGAAGGACAATGCAAGGAATCCAGAGTATTTCATATAGACGCAAATTGTGTGTTAATTCGTCAATGTGAGGAAGCGAGGGATGCAGTAAAGGAGGAATAATGCATCGGAAAAGAGATACTCGGAACCCCATAGAAAATCCTATCGTTTCTGTAGAAACGTATCTCGATTTAGAAGGACAATGCAGGGAATCCAGAGTATTTCATATGGACGCAAATTGTGCGTTAATTCGTCAATGTGAGGGAGCGAGGGATGCAGTAAAGGAGGAATAATGCATCGGAAAAGAGATACTCGGAACCCCAAAGAAAATCTTATCGTCTCCGTAGAAACGTATCTTGACTTAGAAGGACAATGCAGGGAATCCAGAGTATTTCATATGGACGCAAATTGTGTGTTAATTCGTCAATGTGAGGGAGTGAGGGATGCAGTAAAGGAGGAATAATGCATCGGAAAAGAGATACTCGGAACCCCAAAGAAAATCCTATCGTTTCCGTAGAAACGTATCTCGATTTAGAAGGACAATGCAGGGAATCCAGAGTATTTCATATGGACGCAAATTGTGTGTTAATTCGTCAATGTGAGGGAGCGAGGGATGCAGTAAAGGAGGAATAAGGCATCGGAAAAGAGATACTCGACTCCCAAAAGAAAATCCTATCGTTTCCGTAGCACCGTATCTCGATTTAGAAAGTTAATGCAGGGAACCCAGAGTATTTCATATGGACGCAATTCGTGTGTTAATTCGGCAATGTGAGGGAGCGAGGGATGCAGTAAAGGAGGAATAATGCATCGCAAAAGATATACTCGGAACCCCAAAGAAAATCCTATCGTTTCCGTAGAAACGCTTCTCTATTTAGGAGGACAATGCAGGGAACCCAGAGTATTTCATATGGACGCAAATTGTGTGTTAATTCGTCAATGTGAGGGGGCGAGGGATGCAGTAAAGGACGAATAATGCATCGGAAAAGAGATACTCGGAACCCCAAAGAAAATCCTATCGTTTCCGTAGAAACGTATCTCGATTTAGAAGGACAATGCAGGGAATCCAGAGTATATCATATGGACGCAAATTGAGTGTTAATTCGTCAATGTGAGGGAGCAGGGGATGCAGTAAAGGAGGAATAATGCATCGGAAAAGAGATACTCGGAACCCCAAAGAAAATCCTATGTTTCCGTTGAAACGTATCTCGATTTACAAGGACAATGCAGGGAATCCAGAGTATTTCATATGGACGCAAATTGTGTGTTAATTCGTCAATGTCAGGGAGCGAGGGATGCAGTAAAGGAGGAATAATGCATCGGAAAAGATATACTCGGAACCCCAAAGAAAATCCTATTGTTTCCGTAGAAACGTATCTCGATTTAGAAGTACAATGCAGGGAATCCAGAGTATTTCATATGGACGCAAATTGTGTGTTAATTCGTCAATGTGAGGAAGCGAGGGATGCAGTAAAGGAGGAATAATGCATCGGAAAAGAGATACGCGGAACCCCAAAGAAAATCCTATCGTTTCCGTAGAAACGTATCTCGATTTAGAAGGACAATGCAGGGAATCCAGAGTATTTCATATGGACGCAATTTGTGTGTTAATTCGGCAATGTGAGGGAGCGAGGGATGCAGTAAAGGATGAATAATGCATCGGAAAAGAGATACTCGGAACCCCAAAGAAAATCCTGTCGTTTCCGTAGAAACGAATCCCGATTTAGAAGGACAATGCAGGGAATCCAGAGTATTTCATATGGATGAAAATTGTGTGTTAATTCGTCAATGTGAGGGAGCGAGGGATGCAGTAAAGGAGGAATAATGCATCGGAAAAGAGATACTCGGAACCCCAAAAAAAATCCAATCGTTTCCGTAGAAACGTATCTCGATTTAGAAGGACAATGCAGGGAATCCAGAGTATTTCATATGGACGCAAATTGTGTGTTAATTCGTCAAAGTGAGGGGCGAGGGATGCAGTAAAGGAGGAATAATGCATCGGAAAAGAGATACTCGGAACCCCAAAGAAAATCCTATCGTTTCCATAGAAACGTATCTCGATTTAGAAGGACAATGCAGGGAATCCAGAGTATTTCATATGGACGCAAATTGTGTGTTAATTCGTCAATGTGAGGGAGCGAGGTATGCAGTAAAGGAGGAATAATGCATCGGAAAAGAGATACTCGGAACCCCAAAGAAAATCCTATCGTTTCCGTAGAAACGAATCCCGATTTAGAAGGACAATGCAGGGAATCCAGAGAATTTCATATGGACGCAAATTGTGTGTTAATTTGTCAATGTGAGGGAGCGAGGTATGCAGTAAAGGAGGAATAATGCATCAGAAAAGAGATACTCGCAACCCCAAAGAAAATCCTATCGTTTCCGTAGAAACGTATCTCAATTTAGAAGGACAATGCAGGGAATCCAGAGTATTTCATATGGACGCAAATTGTGTGATAATTCGTCAATGTGAGTTAGCGAGGGATGCAGTAATGGAGGAATTATGCATCGGAAAAGAGATACTCGGAACCCCAAAGAAAATCCTATCGTTTCCGTAGAAACGTATCTCGATTTAGAAGGACATTGCAGGGAATCCAGAGTATTTCATATGGACGCAAATTGTGTGTTAATTCGTCAATGTGAGGGAGCGAGGGATGCAGT
This sequence comes from Schistocerca nitens, assembly GCF_023898315.1. Taxonomy (NCBI): domain Eukaryota; kingdom Metazoa; phylum Arthropoda; class Insecta; order Orthoptera; family Acrididae; genus Schistocerca; species Schistocerca nitens. Next base: position 1,152,615,100 of record NC_064615.1, read on the forward strand.
AAAGGAGGAATAATGCATCGGAAAAGAGATACCCGGAACCCCAAAGAAACTCCTATCGTTTCCATAGAAACGTATCTCGATTTAGGAGGACAATGCAGGGAATCCAGAGTATTTCATATGGACGCAAATTGTGTGTTAATTCCTTAATGTGAGGGAGCGAGGGATGCAGTAAAGGAGAAATAATGCATCGAAAAAGAGATACTCGGAACCCCAAAGAAAATCCTATCGTTTCCGTTGAAATATATCTCGATTTAGAAGGACAATGCAGGGAATCCAGAGTATATCATATGGACGCAAATTGTGTGTTAATTCGTCAATGTGAGGGAGCGAGGGATGCAGTAAAGGAGGAATAATGCATCGGAAAAGAGATACTCGGAACCCCAAAGAAAATCCTATCGTTTCCGTAGAAACGTATCTCGATTTACAAGGACAATGCAGGGAATCCAGAGTATTTCATATGGACGCAAATTGTGTGTTAATTCGTCAATGTCAGGGAGCGAGGGATGCAGTAAAGGAGGAATAATGCATCGGAAAAGAGATACTCGGAACCCCAAGGAAAATCCAATCGTTTCCGTAGAAACGTATCTCGATTTAGAAGGACAATGCAGGGAATCCAGAGTATTTCTTATGGACGTAAATTGTGTGTTAATTCGTCAATGTGAGGAAGCGAGGGATGCAGTAAAGGAGGAATAATGCATCGGAAAAGATATAAGCGGAACCCCAAAGAAAATCCTATCGTTTCTGTAGAAACGTATCTCGATTTAGAAGGACAATGCAGGGAATCCAGAGTATTTCATATGGACGCAAATTGTGTGTTAATTCGTCAATGTGAGGGAGCGAGGGATGCAGTAAAGGAGGAATAATGCATCGGAAAAGAGATACTCGGAACCCCAAAGGAAATCCTATCGTTTCCGTAGGAACATATCTCGATTTGGAAGGACAATGCAGGGAATCCAGTGTATTTCATATGGACGCAAATTGTGTGTTAATTCGTCAATGTGAGGGAGCGAGGGATGCAGTAAAGGAGGAATAATGCATCGGAAAAGAGATACTCGGAACCCCAAAGGAAATCCTATCGTTTCCGTGGAAACGTATCTCGATTTGGAAGTCAATGCCGGGAATCCAGAGTATTTCATATGGACGCAATTTGTGTGTTAATTCGGCAATGTGAGTTAGCGAGGGATGCAGTAAAGGAGGAATAATGCATCGGAAAAGAGATACTCGGAACCCCAAAGAAAATCCTATCGTTTCCGTAGGAACGTATCTCGATTAAGAAGGACAATGCAGGGAATCCAGAGTATATCATATGGACGCAAATTGTGTGTTAATTCGTCAATGTGAGGGAGCGAGGGATGCAGTAAAGGAGGAATAATGCATCGGAAAAGAGATACTCGGAACCCCAAAGAAAATCCTATCGTTTCCGTAGAAACGTATCTCGATTTACAAGGACAATGCAGGGAATCCAGAGTATTTCATATGGACGCAAATTGTGTGTTAATTCTTCAATGTGATGGAGCGAGGGATGCAGTAAAGGAGGAATAATGCATCGGAAAAGAGATACTCGGAACCCTGAGGAAAATCCTACCGTTTCCGTAGAAACGTATCTCGATTTAGAAGGACAATGCAGGGAATCCAGAGTATTTCATATAGACGCAAATTGTGTGTTAATTCTTCAATGTGAGGGAGCGAGGGATGCAGTAAAGGAGGAATAATGCGTCGGAAAAGAGATACTCGGAACCCCAAAGAAAATCCTATCTTATCCGTAGAAACGTATCTCGATTTAGAAGGACAATGCAGGAAATCCAGAGTATTTCATATGGACACAAATTGTGTGTTAATTCGAAAATGTGAGGGAGCGAGGAATGCAGTAAAGGAGGAATAATGCATCGAAAAAGAGATACTCTTAACCCCAAAGAAAATCCTATCTTATCCGTAGAAACGTATCTCGATTTAGAAGGACAATGCAGGGAATCCAGAGTATTTCATATGGACGCAAATTGTGTGTTAATTCGTCAATGTGAGGGAGCGAGGGATGCAGTAAAGGAGGAATAATGAATCGGAAAAGAGATACTCGGAACCCCAAAGAAAATCCTATCGTTTCCATAGAAACTTATCTCTATTTAGAAGGACAATGCAGGGAATCCAGAGTATTTCATATGGACGCGAATTGTGTGTTAATTCGTCAATGTGAGGGAGCGAGGGATGCAGTAAAGGAGGAATAATGCATCGGAAAAGAGATACTCGGTTCCCCAAAGAAAATCCTATCGTTTCCGTAGAAACGTATCTTGATTTGGAAGGGCAATGCAGGGAATCCAGTGTATTTCATATGGACGCAAATTGTGTGCTAATTCGTCAATGTGAGGGAGCGAGGGATGCAGTAAAGGAGGAATAATGCATCGGAAAAGATATACTCGACTCCCAAAAGAAAATCCTTTCGTTTCCGTAGAAATGTATCTCGATTTAGAAGGACAATGCGGGGAACCCAGAGTATTTCATATGGACGCAATTTGTGTGTTAATTCGGCAATGTGAGGGAGCGAGGGATGCAGTAAAGGAGGAATAATGCATCTGAAAAGAGATACTCGGAACCCCAAAGAAAATCCTGTCGTTTCCGTAGCAACGAATCCCGATTTAGAAGGACAATGCAGGGAATCCAGAGTATTTCATATGGACGCAAATTGTGAGTTAATTCGTCAATGTGAGGGGGCGAGGGATGCAGTAAAGGAGGAATAATGCATCGGAAAAGAGATACTCGGAACCCCAAAGAAAATCCTATCGTTTCCGTAGAAACGTATCTCGATTTAGAAGGACAATGCAGGGAATCCAGAGTATTTCATATGGACGCAAATTGTGTGTTAATTCGTCAATGTGAGTTAGCGAGGGATGCAGTAAAGGAGGAATAATGCATCGGAAAAGAGATACTCGGAACCCCAAAGAAAATCCTATCGTTTCCGTAGAAACGTATCTCGATTTAGAAGGACAATGCAGGGAATCCTGAGTATTTCATATGGACGCAAATTGTGTGTTAATTCGTCAATGTGAGAGAGCGAGGGATGCAGTAAAGGAGGAATAATGCATCGGAAAAGAGATACTCGGAACCCCAAAGAAAATCCTATCGTTTCCGTAGAAACGTATCTCGATTTAGGAGGACAATGCAGGGAATCCAGAGTATTTCATATGGACGCAAATTGTGTGTTAATTCGTCAATGTGAGGGAGCGAGGGATGCAGTAAAGGAGGAATAATGCATCGGAAAAGAGATACTCGGAACCCCAAAGAAAATCCTATCGTTTCCGTAGAAACGTATCTCGATTTACAAGGACAATGCAGGGAATCCAGAGTATATCATATGGACGCAAACTGTGTGTTAATTCGTCAATGTGAGGGAGCGAGGGACGCAGTAAAGGAGGAATAATGCATCGGAAAAGAGATACTCGGAACCCCAAAGAAAATCCTACCGTTTCCGTAGAAACGTATCTCGATTTACAAGGACAATGCATGGAATCCAGAGTATTTCATATGGACGCAAATTGTGTGTTAATTCTTCAATGTGAGGGAGCGAGGGATGCAGTAAAGGAGGAATAATGCATCGGAAAAGAGATACTCGGAACCCCAAAGAAAATCCTATCGTTTCCGTAGAAACGTATCTCGATTTAGGAGGACAATGCAGGGAATCCAGAGTATTTCATATGGACGCAATTTGTGTGTTAATTCGTCAATGTGAGGGAGCGAGGGATGCAGTAAAGGAGGAATAATGCATCGGAAAAGAGATACTCGGAACCCCAAAGAAAATCCTATCGTTTCCGTAGAAATGTATCTCGATTTAGAAGGACAATGCAGGGAATCCAGAGTATATCATATGGACGCAAATTGTGTGTTAATTCGTCAATGTGAGGGAGCGAGGGATGCAGTAAAGGAGGAATAATGCATCGGAAAAGACATACTCGGAACCCCAAAGAAAATCCTATCGTTTCCGTAGAAACATATCTCGATTTACAAGGACAATGCAGGGAATCCAGAGTATTTCATATGGACTCAAATTGTATGTTAATTCTTCAATGTGAGGGAGCGAGGGATGCAGTAAAGGAGGAATAATGCATCGAAAAAGAGATACTCGGAACCCCGAGGAAAATCCTATCGTTTCCGCAGAAACGTATCTCGATTTAGAAGGACAATGCAGGGAATCCAGAGTATATCATATGGACGCAAATTGTGTGTTAATTCGTCAATGTGAGGGAGCGAGGGATGCAGTAAAGGAGGAATAATGCATCGGAAAAGAGATACTCGGAACCCCAAAGAAAATCCTATCGTTTCCGTAGAAACGTATCTCGATTTACAAGGACAATGCAGGGAATCCAGAGTATTTCATATGGACGCAAATTGTGTGCTAATTCTTCAATGTGAGGGAGCGAGGGATGCAGTAAAGGTGGAATAATGCATCGGAAAAGAGATACTCGGAACCCCAAAGAAAATCCTATCGTTTCCGTAGAAACGTATCTCGATTTAGGAGGACAATGCAGGGAATCCAGAGTATTTCATATGGACGCAAATTGTGTGTTAATTCTCAATGTGAGGGAGCGAGGGATGCAGTAAAGGAGGAATAATGCATCGGAAAAGAGATACTCGGAACCACAAAGAAAATCCTATCGTTTCCGTAGAAACGTATCTCGATTTAGGAGGACAATGCAGGGAATCCAGAGTATTTCATATGGACGCAAATTGTGTGTTAATTCGTCAATGTGAGGGAGCGAGGGATGCAGTAAAGGAGGAATAGTGCATCGGAAAAGAGATACTCGGAACCCCAAAGAAAATCCTATCGTTTCCGTAGAAACGTATCTCGATTTAGAAGGACAATGCAGGGAATCCAGAGTATATCATATGGACGCAAATTGTGTGTTAATTCGTCAATGTGAGGGAGCGAGGGATGCAGTAAAGTAGGAATAATGCATCGGAAAAGAGATACTCGGAACCCCAAAGAAAATCCTATCGTTTCCGTAGAAACGTATCTCGATTTACAAGGACAATGCAGGGAATCCAGAGTATTTCATATGGACGCAAATTGTGTGTAAATTCTTCAATGTGAGGGAGCGAGGGATGCAGTAAAGGAGGAATAATGCATCGAAAAAGAGATACTCGGAACCCCAAGGAAAATCCTACCGTTTCCGTAGAAACGTATCTCGATTTAGAAGGACAATGCAGGGAATCCAGAGTATTTCATATAGACGCAAATTGTGTGTTAATTCTTCAATGTGAGCGAGCGAGGGATGCAGTAAAGGAGGAATAATGCATCGGAAAAGAGATACTCGGAACCCCAAAGAAAATCCTATCTTATCTGTAGAAACGTATCTCGATTTAGAAGGACAATGCAGGGAATCCAGAGTATCTCATATGGACACAAATTGTGTGTGAATTCGACAATGTGAGGGAGCGAGGAATGCCGTACAGGAGGAATAATGCATCGAAAAAGAGATACTCTTAACCGCAAAGAAAATCCTAGCTTATCCGTAGAAATGTATCTCGATTTAGAAGGACGATGCAGGGAATCCAGTGTATTTCATATGGACGCAAATTGTGTGTTAATTCGTCAATGTGAGGGAGCGAGGTATGCAGTAAAGGAGGAATAATGCATCGGAAAAGAGATACTCGGAACCCCAAAGAAAATCCTATCGTTTCCATAGAATCGTATCTCGATTTAGAATGACAATGCAGGGAATCCAGAGTATTTCATATGGACGCAAATTGTGAGTTAATTCGTCAATGTGAGGGAGCGAGGGATGCAGTAAAGGAGGAATAATGCATCGGAAATGACATACTCGGAACCCCAAAGAAAATCCTATCGTTTCAGTAGAAACGAATCCCGATTTAGAAGGACAATGCAGGGAACCCAGAGTATTTCATATGGACGCATTTTGTGTGTTAATTCGTCAATGTGAGGGAGCGAGGGATGCAGTAAAGGAGGAATATGCATCGGAAAAGAGATACTCGGAACCCCAAAGAAAATCCTATCGTTTCCATAGAAACGTATCTCGATTTGGAAGGACAATGCAGGGAATCCAGAGTATTTCAAATGGACGCAAATTGTGTGTTAATTCGTCAATGTGAGTGGGCGAGGGATGCAGTAAAGGAGGAATAATGCATCGGAAAAGAGATACTCGGAACCCCAAAGAAAATCCTATCGTTTCCGTAGAAACGTATCTCGATTTACAATGACAATGCAGGGAATCCAGAGTATTTCATATGGACGCAAATTGTGTGTTAATTCGTCAATGTGAGGGTGCGGGGGATGCAGTAAAGGAGGAATAATGCATCGGAAAAGAGATACTCGGAACCCCAAGGAAAATCCTCTCGTTTCCGTAGAAACGTATCTCGATTTAGAAGGACAATGCAGGGAATCCAAAGTAATTCATATGGACGCAAATTCTGTGTTAATTCTTCAATGTGAGGGAGCGAGGGATGCAGTAAAGGAGGAATAATGCATCGGAAAAGAGATACTCGGAACCCCAAAGAAAATCCTATCGTTTCCGTAGAAACGTATCTCGATTTAGAAGGACAATGCAGGGAATCCAGAGTATTTCATATGGACGCAAATTGTGTGTTAATTCGTCAATGTGAGGGAGCGAGGGATGCAGTAAAGGAGGAATAATGCATCGGAAAAGAGATACTCGGAACCCCAAAGAAAATCCTATCGTTTCCCTAGAAACGTATTTCGATTTAGAAGGACAATGCAGGGAATCCAGAGTATTTCATATGGACGCAAATTCTGTGTTAATTCGTCAATGTGAGGGAGCGAGGGATGCAGTAAAGGAGGAATAATGCATCGGAAAAGAGATACTCGGAACCCCAAAGAAAATCCTATCGATTCCGTAGAAACGTATCTCGATTTAGAAGGACAATGCAGGGAATCCAGAGTATTCCACATGGACGCAAATTGTGTGTTAATTCGTCAATGTAAGGGAGCGAGGGATGCAGTAAAGGAGGAATAATGCATCGGATAAGCGTTACACGGAACCTTAAAGAAAATCCTATCGTTTCCGTAGAAACGTATCTCGATTTAGAAGGACAATGCGGGGAATCCAGAGTATTTCATATGGACGCAAATTGTGTGTTAATTCGGCAATGTGAGGGAGCGAGGGATGCAGTAAAGGAGGAATAATGCATCGGAAAAGAGATACTCGGAACCCCAAAGAAAATCCTATCGTTTCCGTAGAAACGTGTCTCGATTTAGAAGGACAATGCAGGGAATCCAGAGTATTTCATATGGACTCAAATTGTGTGTTAATTCGTCAATGTGAGGGAGCGAGGGATGCAGTAAAGGAGGAATAATGCATCGGAAAAGAGATACTCGGAACCCCAAAGAAAATCCTATCGTTTCCGTAGAAACGTGTGTCGATATAGAAGGACAATGCAGGGAATCCGGAGTATATCATATGGACGCAAATTGTGTGTTAATTCGTCAATGTGAGGGAGCGAGGGATGCAGTAAAGGAGGAATAATGCATCGGAAAAGAGATACTCGGAACCCCAAAGAAAATCCTATCGTTTCCGTAGAAACGTATTTCGATTTAGAAGGACACTGCAGGGAATCCAGAGTATTTCATATGGACGCAACTTGTGTGTTAATTCGTCAATGTGAGGGAGCGAGGGATGCAGTAAATGAGGAATAATTGTCCGAAAAGAGATACTCGGAACCCCAATGAAAATCCTATCGTTTCCGTAGAAACGTATCTCGATTTAGAAGGACAATGCAGGGAATCCAGAGTATTCCACATGGACGCAAATTGTGTGTTAATTCGTCAATGTGAGGGAGCGAGGGATGCAGTAAAGGAGGAATAATGCATCGGATAAGCGTTACACGGAACCCCAAAGAAAATCCTATCGTTTCCGTAGAAACGTATCTCGATTTAGAAGGACAATGCAGGGAATCCAGAGTATTTCATATGGACGCAAATTGTGTGTTAATTCGTCAATGTGAGGGAGCGAGAAATGCAGTAAAGGAGGAATAATGCATTGGAAAAGAGATACTCGGAACCCCAAAGAAAATCCTATCGTTTCCGTAGAAACGTATCTCGATTTAGAAGGACAATGCAGGGAATCCAGAGTATATCATATGGACGCAAATTGTGTGTTAATTCGTCAATGTGAGGGAGCGAGGGATGCAGTAAAGGAGGAATAATGCATCGGAAAAGAGATACTCGACTCCCAAAAGAAAATCCTATCGTTTCCGTAGAAACGTATCTCGTTTTAGAAAGATTGTGCAGGGAACCCAGAGTATTTCATATGGACGCAAATTGTGTGTTAATTGGGCAATGTGAGGGAGTGAGGGATGCAGTAAAGGAGGAATAATGCATCGGAAAAGAGATACTCGGAACCCCAAAGAAAATCCTATCGTTTCCGTAGAAACGTATCTCGATTTAGAAGGACAATGCAAGGAATCCAGAGTATTTCATATGGACGCAAATTGTGTGTTAATTCGTCAATGTGAGGGAGCGAGGGATGCAGTAAAGGAGGAATAATGCATCGGAAAAGAGATACTCGGAACCCCAAAGATAATCCTATCATTTCCGTAGAAACGTATCTCGATTTAGAAGGTCAATGCAGGGAATCCAGAGTATTTCATATGGACGCAAATTGTGTGTTAATTCGTCAATGTGAGGGAGCGAGGGATGCAGTAAAGGAGTAATAATGCATCGGAAAAGAGATACTCGGAACCCCAAAGAAAATCCTCTCGTTTCCGTAGAAACGTATCTCGATTTAGAAAGACAATGCAGGGAATCCAGAGTATTTCATATGGACGCAAATTGTGTGTTAATTCGTCAATGTGAGGGAGCGAGGGATGCAGTAAAGGAGGAATAATGCATCGGAAAAGAGATACGCGGAACCCCAAAGAAAATCCTATCGTTTCTGTAGAAACGTATCTCGATTTAGAAGGACAATGCAGGGAATCCAGAGTATTTCATATGGAATCAAATTGTGTGTTAATTCGTCAATGTGAGGGAGCGAGGGATGCAGTAAAGGAGGAATAATGCATCGGATAAGCGTTACACGGAACCCCAAAGAAAATCCTATCGTTTCCGTAGAAACGTATCTCGATTTAGAAGGACAATGCAGGGAATCCAGAGTATTTCATATGGACGCAAATTGTGTGTTAATTCGTCAATGTGAGGGAGCGAGGGATGCAGTAAAGGAGGAATAATGCATCGGAAAAGAGATACGCGGAACCCCAAAGAAAATCCTATCGTTTCCGTAGAAACGTATCTCGATTTAGAAGGACAATGCAAGAAATCCAGAGTATTTCATATGGACGCAAATTGTGTGTTAATTCGTCAATGTGAGGGAGCGAGGGATGCAGTAAAGGAGGAATAATGCATCGGAAAAGAGATACTCGGAACCCCAAAGAAAATCCAATCGTTTCCGTAGAAACGTATCTCGATTTAGAAGGACAATGCAGGGAATCCAGAGTATATCATATGGACGCAAATTGTGTGTTAATTCGTCAATGTGAGTGAGCGAGGGATGCAGTAAAGGAGGAATAATGCATCGGAAAAGAGATACTCCGAACCCCAAAGAAAATCCTATCGTTTCCGTAGAAACGTATCTCGATTTAGAAGGACAATGCAGGGAATCCAGAGTATTTCATATAGACGCAAATTGTGTGTTAATTCTTCAATGTGAGCGAGCGAGGGATGCAGTAAAGGAGGAATAATGCATCGGAAAAGAGATACTCGGAACCCCAAAGAAAATCCTATCTTATCCGTAGAAACGTATCTCGATTTAGACGGACAATGCAGGGAATCCAGAGTATTTCATATGGACACAAATTGTGTGTTAATTCGACAATGTGAGAGAGCGAGGAATGCCGTACAGGAGGAATAATGCATCGAAAAAGAGATACTCTTAACCCCAAAGAAAGTCCTAGCTTATCCGTAGAAACGTATCTCGATTTAGAAGGACGATGCAGGGAATCCAGAGTATTTCATATGGACGCAAATTGTGTGTTAATTCGTCAATGTGAGGGAGCGAGGGATGCAGTAAAGGAGGAATAATGCATCGGAAAAGAGATACTCGGAACCCCAAAGAAAATCCTATCGTTTCCATAGAAACGTATCTCGATTTAGAAGGACAATGCAGGGAATCCAGAGTATTTCATATGGACGCAAATTGTGTGTTAATTCGTCAATGTGAGGGAGCGAGGGATGCAGTAAAGGAGGAATAATGCATCGGAAAAGACATACTCGGAACCCCAAAGAAAATCCTATCGTTTCAGTAGAAACGAATCCCGATTTAGAAGGACAATGCAGAGACCCAGAGTATTTCATATGGACGCAATTTGTGTGTTAATTCGTCAATGTGAGGGAGCGAGGGATGCAGTAAAGGAGGAATAATGCATCGGAAAAGAGATACTCGGAACCCCAAAGAAAATCCTATCGTTTCCATAGAAACGTATCTCGATTTAGAAGGACAATGCAGGGAATCCAGAGTATTTCAAATGGATGCTAATTGTGTGTTAATTCGTCAATGTGAGGGAGCGAGGGATGCAGTAAAGGAGGAATAATGCATCGGAAAAGAGATACTCGGAACCCCAAAGAAAATCCTATCGTTTCTGTAGAAACGTATCTCGATTTAGAAGGACAATGCAGGGAATCCAGAGTATTTCATATGGACGCAAATTGTGTGTTAATTCGTCAATGTGAGGGAGCGGGGGATGCAGTAAAGGAGGAATAATGCATCGGAAAAGAGATACTCGGAACCCCAAGGAAAATCCTCTCGTTTCCGTAGAAGCGTATCTCGATTTAGAAGGACAATGCAGGGAATCCAGAGTATTTCATATGGACGCAAATTGTGTGTTAATTCGTCAATTTGAGGGAGCGAGGGATGCAGTGAAGGAGGAATAATGCATCGGAAAAGAGATACTCGGAACCCCAAAGAAAATCCTATCGTTTCCGTAGAAACGTATCTCGATTTAGAAGGACAATGCAGGGAATCCAGAGTATTTCATATGGACGCAAATTGTGTGTTAATTCGTCAATGTGAGGGAGCGAGGGATGCAGTAATGGAGGAATAATGCATCGGAAAAGAGATACTCGGAACCCCAAAGAAAATCCTATCGATTCCGTAGAAACGTATCTCGATTTAGAAGGACAATGCAGGGAATCCAGAGTATTTCATATGGACGCAAATTGTGTGTTAATTCGACAATGTGAGGGAGCGAGGGATGCAGTAAAGGAGGAATAATGCATCGGAAAAGAGATACTCGGAACCCCAAAGAAAATCCTATCGTTTCCGTAGAAACGTATTTCGATTTAGAAGGACAATGCAGGGAATCCAGAGTATTTCATATGGACGCAAATTGTGTGTTAATTCGTCAATGTGAGGGAGCGAGAAATGCAGTAAAGGAGGAATAATGCATCGGAAAAGAGATACTCGGAACCCCAAAGAAAATCCTATCGTTTCCGTAGAAACGTATCTCGATTTAGAAGGACAATGCAGGGAATCCAGAGTATATCATATGGACGCAAATTGTGTGTTAATTCGTCAATGTGAGGGAGCGAGGGATGCAGTAAAGGAGGAATAATGCATCGGAAAAGAGATACTCGACTCCCAAAAGAAAATCCTATCGTTTCCGTAGAAACGTATGTCGTTTTAGAAAGATAATTCAGGGAACCCAGAGTATTTCATATGGACGCAAATTGTGTGTTAATTCGGCAATGTGAGGGAGCGAGGGATGCAGTAAAGGAGGAATAATGCATCGGAAAAGAGATACTCCGAAACCCAAAGAAAATCCTATCGTTTCCGTAGAAATGTATCTCGATTTAAAAGGACAATGCAAGGAATCCAGAGTATTTCATATGGACGCAAATTGTGTGTTAATTCGTCAATGTGAGGGAGCGAGGGATGCAGTAAAGGAGGAATAATGCGTCGGAAAAGAGATACTCGGAACCCAAAAGAAAATCCTATCGTTTCCGTAGAAAAGTATCGCGATTTAGAAGGACAATGCAGGGAATCCAGAGTATTTCATATGGACGCAAATTGTGTGTTAATTCGTCAATGTGAGGGAGCGAGGGATGCAGTAAAGGAGGAATAATGCATCGGAAAAGAGATACTCGGAACCCCTAAGAAAATCCTATCGTTTCCGTAGAAACGTATCTCGATTTAGAAGGACAATGCAGGGAATCCAGAGTATTTCATATGGACACAAATTGTGTGTTAATTCGTCAATGTGAGGGAGCGAGGGATACAGTAAAGGAGGAATAATGCATCGGAAAAGAGATACGCGGAACCCCAAAGAGAATCCTATCGTTTCCGTAGAAACGTATTTCGATTTAGAAGGACAATGCAGGGAATCCAGAGTATTTCATATGGACGCAAATTGTGTGTTAATTCGTCAATGTGAGGGAGCGAGAAATGCAGTAAAGGAGGAATAATGCATCGGAAAAGAGATACTCGGAACCCCAAAGAAAATCCTATCGTTTCCGTAGAAACGTATCTCGATTTAGAAGGACAATGCAGGGAATCCAGAGTATATCATATGGACGCAAATTGTGTGTTAATTCGTCAATGTGAGGGAGCGAGGGATGCAGTAAAGGAGGAATAATGCATCGGAAAAGAGATACTCGACTCCCAAAAGAAAATCCTATCGTTTCCGTAGAAACGTATCTCGTTTTAGAAAGATTGTGCAGGGAACCCAGAGTATTTCATATGGACGCAAATTGTGTGTTAATTCGGCAATGAGAGTTAGCGAGGGATGCAGTAAAGGAGGAATAATGCATCGGAAAAGAGATACTCGGAACCCCAAAGAAATTCCTATGCTTTCCGAAGAAACGTACCTCGATTTAGAAGGACAATGCAAGGAATCCAGAGTATTTCATATGGACGCAAATTGTGTGTTAATTGGTCAATGTGAGGGAGCGAGGGATGCAGTAAAGGAGGAATAATGCATCGGAAACGAGATACTCGGAACCCCAAAGAAAATCCTATCGTTTCCGTAGAGACGTATCTCGATTTAGAAGGACAATGCAGGGAATCCAGAGTATTTCATATGGACGCAAAATGTGTGTTAATTCGTCAATGTGAGGGAGCGAGGGATGCAGTAAAGGAGGAATAATGCATCGGAAAAGAGATACTCGGAACCCCAAAGAAAATCCTATCGTTTCCGTAGAAACGTATCTCGATTTAGAAGGACAATGCAGGGAATCCAGAGTATTTCATATGGACGCAAATTAAGTGTTAATTCGTCAATGTGAGGGAGCGAGGGATGCAGTAAAGGAGGAATAATGCATCGGAAAAGAGATACTCGGAACCCCTAAGAAAATCCTATCGTTTCCGTAGAAACGTATCTCGATTTAGAAGGACAATGCAGGGAATCCAGAGTATTTCATATGGACACAAATTGTGTGTTAATTCGTCAATGTGAGGGAGCGAGGGATGCAGTAAAGGAGGAATAATGCATCGGAAAAGAGATACGCGGAACCCCAAAGAAAATCCTATCGTTTCCGTAGAAACGTATCTCGATTTAGAAGGAGAATGCAGGGAATCCAGAGTATTTCATATGGAATCAAATTGTGTGTTAATTCGTCAATGTGAGGGAGCGAGGGATGCAGTAAAGGAGGAATAATGCATCGGAAAAGAGATACTCGGAACCCCAAAGAAAATCCTATCGTTTCCGTAGAAACGTATGTCGATATAGAAGGACAATGCAGGGAATCCGGAGTATAACATATGGACTCAAATTGTGTGTTAATTCGTCAATGTGAGGGAGCGAGGGATGCAGTAAAGGAGGAATAGATGCAGTAAAGGAGGAATAATGCATCGGAAGAGAGATACTCGACTCCCAAAAGAAAATCCTATCGTTTCCGTAGAAACGTATGTCGTTTTAGAAAGATAATGCAGGGAACCCAGAGTATTTCATATGGACGCAAATTGTGTGTTAATTCGGCAATGAGAGTTAGCGAGGGATGCAGTAAAGGAGGAATAATGCATCGGAAAAGAGATACTCGGAACCCCAAAGAAATTCCTATGCTTTCCGAAGAAACGTATCTCGATTTAGAAGGACAATGCAAGGAATCCAGAGTATTTCATATGGACGCAAATTGTGTGTTAATTGGTCAATGTGAGGGAGCGAGGGATGCAGTAAAGGAGGAATAATGCATCGGAAACGAGATACTCGGAACCCCAAAGAAAATCCTATCGTTTCCGTAGAGACGTATCTCGATTTAGAAGGACAATGCAGGGAATCCAGAGTATTTCATATGGACGCAAAATGTGTGTTAATTCGTCAATGTGAGGGAGCGAGGGATGCAGTAAAGGAGGAATAATGCATCGGAAAAGAGATACTCGGAACCCCAAAGAAAATCCTATCGTTTCCGTAGAAACGTATCTCGATTTAGAAGGACAATGCATGGAATCCAGAGTATTTCATATGGACGCAAATTGTGTGTTAATTCGTCAATGTGAGGGAGCGATGGATGCAGTACAGGAAGAATAATGCATCGGAAAAGAGATACTCGGAACCCCAAAGAAAATCCTATCGATTCCGTAGAAACGTATCTCGATTTAGAAGGACAATGCAGGGAATCCAGAGTATTTCATATGGACGCAAATTGTGTGTTAATTCGTCAATGTGAGTTAGCGAGGGATGCAGTAAAGGAGGAATAATGAATCGGAAAAGAGATACTCGGAACCCCAAAGAAAATCCTATCGTTTCCGTAGAAACGTATCTCGATTTAGGAGGACAATGCAGGGAATCCAGAGTATTTCATATGGACGCAAATTGTGTGTTAATTGGTCAATGTGAGGGAGCGAGGGATGCAGTAAAGGAGGAATAATGCATCGGAAACGAGATACTCGGAACCCCAAAGAAAATCCTATCGTTTCCGTAGAGACGTATCTCGATTTAGAAGGACAATGCAGGGAATCCAGAGTATTTCATATGGTCGCAAATTGTGTGTTAATTCGTCAATGTGAGGGAGCGAGGGATGCAGTAAAGGAGGAATAATGCATCGGAAAAGAGATACTCGACTCCCAAAAGAAAATCCTATCGTTTCCGTAGAAACGAATCTCGATTTAGAAAGATAATGCAGGGAACCCAGAGTATTTGATATGGACGCAATTTGTGTGTTAATTCGGCAATGTGAAGGAGCGAGGGATGCAGTAAAGGAGGAATAATGCATCGGAAAAGAGATACTCGGAACCCCAAAGAAAATCCTGTCGTTTCCGTAGAAACGAATCCCGATTTAGAAGGACAATGCAGGGAATCCAGAGTATTTCATATGGACGCAAATTGTGTGTTAATTCGTCAATGTGAGGGTGCGATGGATGCAGTACAGGAAGAATAATGCATCGGAAAAGAGATACTCGGAACCCCAAAGAAAATCCTATCGATTCCGTAGAAACGTATCTCGATTTAGAAGGACAATGCAGGGAATCCAGAGTATTTCATATGGACGCAAATTGTGTGTTAATTCGTCAATGTGAGTTAGCGAGGGATGCAGTAAAGGAGGAATAATGAATCGGAAAAGAGATACTCGGAACCCCAAAGAAAATCCTATCGTTTCCGTAGAAACGTATCTCGATTTAGAAGGACAATGCAGGGAATCCTGAGTATTTCATATGGACGCAAATTGTGTGTTAATTCGTCAATGTGAGGGAGCGAGGGATGCAGTAAAGGAGGAATAATGCATCGGAAAAGAGATACTCGGAACCCCAAAGAAAATCCTATCGTTTCCGTAGAAACGTATCTCGATTTAGGTGGACAATGCAGGGAATCCAGAGTATTTCATATGGACGCAAATTGTGTGATAATTCGTCAATGTGAGTTAGCGAGGGATGTAGTAAAGGAGGAATAATGCATCGGAAAAGAGATACTCGGAACCCCAAAGAAAATCCTATCGTTTCCGTAGAAACGTATCTCGATTTAGAAGGACAATGCTGGGAATCCTGAGTATTTCATATGGACGCAAATTGTGTGTAATTCGTCAATGTGAGGGAGCGAGGGATGCAGTAAAGAAGGAATAATTCATCGGAAAAGAGGTACTCGGAACCCCAAAGAAAATCCTAACGTTTCCGTAGAAACGTATCTCGATTTAGGAGGACAATGCAGGGAATCCAGAGTATTTCATATGGACGCAAATAGTGTGTTAATTCGTCAATGTGAGGGAGCGAGGGATGCAGCAAAGGAGGAATAATGCATCGGAAAAGAGATACTCGGAACCCCAAAAAAAATCCTATCGTTTCCGTAGAAACGTATCTCGATTTAGAAGGACAATGCAGGAAATCCAGAGTATTTCATATGGACGCAAATTGTGTGTTAATTCGGCAATGTGAGGGAGCGAGGGATGCAGTAAGGGAGGAATAATGCATCGGAAAAGAGATACTCGGAACCCCAAAGAAAATCCTATCGTTTCCGTAGAAACGAATCCCGATTTAGAAGGACAATGCAGGGAATCCAGAGTATTTCATATGGACGCAAATTGTGTGTTAATTCGTCAATGTGAGGGAGCGAGGGATGCAGTAAAGGAGGAATAATGCATCGGAAAAGAGATACTCGACTCCCAAAAGAAAATCCTATCGTTTCCGTTGAAACGTATCTCGATTTAGAAAGATAATGCAGGGAAAGCAGAGTATTTCATATGGACGCAATTTGTGTGTTAATTCGGCAATGTGAGGGAGCGAGGGATGCAGTAAAGGAGGAATAATGCATCGGAAACGAGATACTCGGAACCCCAAAGAAAATCCTATCGTTTCCGTAGAGACGTATCTCGATTTAGAAGGACAATGCAGGGAATCCAGAGTATTTCATATGGACGCAAAATGTGTGTTAATTCGTCAATGTGAGGGAGCGAGGGATGCAGTAAAGGAGGAATAATGCATCGGAAAAGAGATACTCGGAACCCCAAAGAAAATCCTATCGTTTCCGTAGAAACGTATCTCGATTTAGAAGGACAATGCAGGGAATCCAGAGTATTTCATATGGACGCAAATTGTGTGTTAATTCGTCAATGTGAGGGAGCGAGGGATGCAGTAAAGGAGGAATAATGCATCGGAAAAGAGATACTCGACTCCCAAAAGAAAATCCTATCGTTTCCGTAGAAACGAATCTCGATTTAGAAAGATAATGCAGGGAACCCAGAGTATTTCATATGGACGCAATTTGTGTGTTAATTCGGCAATGTGAGGGAGCGAGGGATGCAGTAAAGGAGGAATAATGCATCGGAAAAGAGATACTCGGAACCCCAAAGAAAATCCTGTCGTTTCCGTAGAAACGAATCCCGATTTAGAAGGACAATGCAGGGAATCCAGAGTATTTCATATGGACGCAAATTGTGTGTTAATTCGTCAATGTGAGGGAGCGATGGATGCAGTACAGGAAGAATAATGCATCGGAAAAGAGATACTCGGAACCCCAAAGAAAATCCTATCGATTCCGTAGAAACGTATCTCGATTTAGAAGGACAATGCAGGGAATCCAGAGTATTTCATATGGACGCAAATTGTGTGTTAATTCGTCAATGTGAGTTAGCGAGGGATGCAGTAAAGGAGGAATAATGCATCGGAAAAGAGATACTCGGAACCGCAAAGAAAATCCTATCGTTTCCGTAGAAACGTATCTCGATTTAGAAGGACAATGCAGGGAATCCTGAGTATTTCATATGGACGCAAATTGTGTGTTAATTCGTCAATGTGAGGGAGCGAGGGATGCAGTAAAGGAGGAATAATGCATCGGAAAAGAGATACTCGGAACCCCAAAGAAAATCCTAACGTTTCCGTAGAAACGTATCTCGATTTAGGAGGACAATGCAGGGAATCCAGAGTATTTCATATGGACGCAAATAGTGTGTTAATTCGTCAATGTGAGGGAGCGAGGGATGCAGCAAAGGAGGAATAATGCATCGGAAAAGAGATACTCGGAACCCCAAAAAAAATCCTATCGTTTCCGTAGCAACGTATCTCGATTTAGAAGGACAATGCAGGAAATCCAGAGTATTTCATATGGACGCAAATTGTGTGTTAATTCGGCAATGTGAGGGAGCGAGGGATGCAGTAAAGGAGGAATAATGCATCGGAAAAGAGATACTCGGAACCCCAAAGAAAATGCTATCGTTTCCGTAGAAACGAATCCCGATTTAGAAGGACAATGCAGGGAATCCAGAGTATTTCATATGGACGCAAATTGTGTGTTAATTCGTCAATGTGAGGGAGCGAGGGATGCAGTAAAGGAGGAATAATGCATCGGAAAAGAGATACTCGGAACCCCAAAGAAAATCCTATCTTTCCGTAGAAACGTATTTCGATTTAGAAGGACAATGCAGGGAATCCTGAATATTTCATATGGACGCAAATTGTGTGTTAATTCGTCAATGTGAGGGAGCGAGGGATGCAGTAAAGGAGGAATAATGCATCGGAAAAGAGATACTCGGAACCCCAAAGAAAATCCTATCGTTTCCGTAGAAACGTATCTCGATTTAGAAGGACAATGCAGGGAATCCAGAGTATTTCATATGGACGCAAATTGTGTGTTAATTCGTCAATGTGAGGGAGCGAGGGATGCAGTAAAGGAGGAATAATGCATCGGAAAAGAGATACTCGACTCCCATAAGAAAATCCTATCGTTTCCGTAGAAACGTATCTCGATTTAGAAAGATAATGCAGGGAACCCAGAGTATTTCATATGGACGCAATTTGTGTGTTAATTCGGCAATGTGAGGGAGCGAGGGATGCAGTAAAGGAGGAATAATGCATCGGAAAAGAAATACTCGGAACCCCAAAGAAAATCCTGTCGTTTCCGTAGAAACGAATCCCGATTTAGAAGGACAATGCAGGAAATCCAGAGTATTTCATATGGACCCAAATTGTGTGTTAATTCGTCAATGTGAGGGAGCGGTGGATGCAGTACAGGAAGAATAATGCATCGGAAAAGAGATACTCGGAACCCCAAAGAAAATCCTATCGATTACGTAGAAACGTATCTCGATTTAGAAGGACAATGCAGGGAATCCAGAGTATTTCATATGGACGCAAATTGTGTGTTAATTCGTCAATGTGAGGGAGCGAGGGATGCAGTAAAGGAGGAATAATGCATCAGAAAAGAGATACGCGTAACCCCAAAGAAAATCCTATCGTTTCCGTAGAAACGTATCTCGATTTAGAAGGACAATGCAGGGAATCCAGAGTATTTCATATGGAATCAAATTGTGTGTTAATTCGTCAATGTGAGGGAGCGAGGGATGCAGTAAAGGAGGAATAATGCATCGGAAAAGAGATACTCGGAACCCCAAACAAAATCCTATCGTTTCCGTAGAAACGTATGTCGATATAGAAGGACAATGCAGGGAATCCGGAGTATATCATATGGACTCAAATTGTGTGTTAATTCGTCAATGTGAGGGAGCGAGGGATGCAGTAAAGGAGGAATAGATGCAGTAAAGGAGGAATAATGCATCGGAAAAGAGATACTCGGAACCCCAAAGAAAATCCTATCGTTTCCGTAGAAACGTATCTCGATTTAGAAGGACAATGCAGGGAATCCAGAGTATTTCATATGGACGCAAATTGTGTGTTAATTCGTCAATGTGAGGGAGCGAGGGATGCAGTAAAGGAGGAATAATGCATCGGAAAAGAGATACTCGACTCCCAAAAGAAAATCCTATCGTTTCCGTAGAAACGTATCTCGATTTAGAAAGATAATGCAGGGAACCCAGAGTATTTCATATGGACGCAATTTGTGTGTTAATTCGTCAATGTGAGGGAGCGAGGGATGCAGTAAAGGAGGAATAATGCATCGGAAAAGAGATACTCGGAACCCCAAAGAAAACCCTATCGTTTCCGTAGAAACGTATCTCGATTTAGAAGGACAATGCAGGGAATCCAGAGTATTTCATATGGAATCAAATTGTGTGTTAATTCGTCAATGTGAGGGAGCGAGGGATGCAGTAAAGGAGGAATAATGCATCGGAAAAGAGATACTCGGAACCCCAAAGAAAATCCTATCGTTTCCGTAGAAACGTATCTCGATTTAGAAGGACAATGCAGGGAATCCAGAGTATTTCATATGGAATCAAATTGTGTGTTAATTCGTCAATGTGAGGGAGCGAGGGATGCAGTAAAGGAGGAATAATGCATCGGAAAAGAGATACTCGGAACCCCAAAGAAAATCCTATCGTTTCCGTAGAAACGTATGTCGATATAGAAGGACAATGCAGGGAATCCGGAGTATATCATATGGACTCAAATTGTGTGTTAATTCGTCAATGTAAGGGAGCGAGGGATGCAGTAAAGGAGGAATAGATGCAGTAAAGGAGGAATAATGCATCGGAAAAGCGATACTCGACTCCCGAAAGAAAATCCTATCGTTTCCGTAGAAACGTATGTCGTTTTAGAAAGATAATGCAGGGAACCCAGAGTATTTCATATGGACGCAAATTGTGTGTTAATTCGGCAATGAGAGTTAGCGAGGGATGCAGTAAAGGAGGAATAATGCATCGGAAAAGAGATACTCGGAACCCCAAAGAAAATCCTATCGTTTCCGTAGAAACGTATCTCGATTTAGAAGGACAATGCAGGGAATCCAGAGTATTTCATATGGACGCAAATTGTGTGTTAATTCGTCAATGTGAGGGAGCGAGGGATGCAGTAAAGGAGGAATAATGCATCGGAAAAGAGATACTCGACTCCCAAAAGAAAATCCTATCGTTTCAGTAGAAACGTATCTCGATTTAGAAAGATAATGCAGGGAACCCAGAGTATTTCATATGGACGCAATTTGTGTGTTAATTCGGCAATGTGAGGGAGCGAGGGATGCAGTAAAGGAGGAATAATGCATCGGAAAAGAGATACTCGGAACCCCAAAGAAAATCCTGTCGTTTCCGTAGAAACGAATCCCGATTTAGAAGGACAATGCAGGGAATCCAGAGTATTTCATATGGACGCAAATTGTGTGTTAATTCGTCAATGTGAGGGAGCGAGGGATGCAGTAAAGGATGAATAATGCATCGGAAAAGAGATACTCGGAACCCCAAAGAAAATCCTATCGTTTCCGTAGAAACGTATCTCGATTTAGAAGGACAATGCAGGGAATCCAGAATATTTCAAATGGACGCAAATTGTGTGTTAATTCGTCAATGTGAGGGAGCGAGGGATGCAGTAAAGGAGGAATAATGCATCGGAAAAGAGATACTCGGAACCCCAAAGAAAATCCTATCGTTTCCGTAGAAACGTATCTCGATTTAGAAGGACAATGCAGGGAATCCAGAGTATTTCATATGGACGCAAATTGTGTGTTAATTCGTCAATGTGAGGGAGCGAGGGATGCAGTAAAGGACGAATAATGCATCGGAAAAGAGATACTCGACTCCCAAAAGAAAATCCTATCGTTTCCGTAGAAACGTATCTCGATTTAGAAAGATAATGCAGGGAACCCAGAGTATTTCATATGGACGCAATTTGTGTGTTAATTCGGCAATGTGAGGGAGCGAGGGATGCAGTAAAGGAGGAAAAATGCATCGGAAAAGAGATACACGGAACCCCAAAGAAAATCCTGTCGTTTCCGTAGAAACCAATCCCGATTTAGAAGGACAATGCAGGGAATCCAGAGTATTTCATATGGACGCAAATTGTGTGTTAATTCGTCAATGTGAGGGAGCGATGGATGCAGTTCAGGAAGAATAATGCATCGGAAAAGAGATACTCGGAACCCCAAAGAAAATCCTATCGATTCCGTAGAAACGTATCTCGATTTAGAAGGACAATGCAGGGAATCCAGAGTATTTCATATGGACGCAAATTGTGTGTTAATTCTTCAATGTGAGTTAGCGAGGGATGCAGTAAAGGAGGAATAATGCATCGGAAAAGAGATACTCGGAACCCCAAAGAAAATCCTATCGTTTCCGTAGAAACGTATCTCGATTTAGAAGGACAATGCAGGGAATCCAGAGTATTTCATATGGAAGCAAATTGTGTGTTAATTCGCCAATGTGAGGGATCGAGGGTGCAGTAAAGGAGGAATAATGCATCGGAAAAGAGATACTCGGAACCCCAAAGAAAATCCTATCGTTTCCGTAGAAACGTATCTCGATTTAGGAGGACAATGCAGGGAATCCAGAGTATTTCATATGGACGCAAATTGTGTGATAATTCGTCAATGTGAGTTAGCGAGGGATGCAGTAAAGGAGGAATAATGCATCGGAAAAGAGATACTCGGAACCCCAAAGAAAATCCTATCGTTTCCGTAGAAACGTATCTCGATTTAGAAGGACAATGCAGGGAATCCTGAGTATTTCATATGGACGCAAATTGTGTTTAATTCGTCAATGTGAGGGAGCGAGGGATGCAGTAAAGAAGGAATAATGCATCGGAAAAGAGATACTCGGAATCCCAAAGAAAATCCTATCTTTCCGTAGAAACGTATCTCGATTTAGAAGGACAATGCAGGGAATCCTGAATATTTCATATGGACGCAAATTGTGTGTTAATTCGTCAATGTGAGGGAGCGAGGGATGCAGTAAAGGAGGAATAATGCATCGGAAAAGAGATACTCGGAACCCCAAAGAAAATCCTATCGTTTCCGTAGAAACGTATCTCGATTTAGAACGACAATGCAGGGAATCCAGAGTATTTCATATGGACGCAAATTGTGTGTTAATTCGTCAATGTGAGGGAGCGAGGGATGCAGTAAAGGAGGAATAATGCATCGGAAAAGAGATACTCGACTCCCAAAAGAAAATCCTATCGTTTCCGTAGAAACGTATCTCGATTTAGAAAGATAATGCTGGGAACCCACAGTATTTCATATGGACGCAATTTGTGTGTTAATTCGGCAATGTGAGGGAGCGAGGGATGCAGTAAAGGAGGAATAATGCATCGGAAAAGAGATACTCGGAACCCCAAAGAAAATCCTGTCGTTTCCGTAGAAACGAATCCCGATTTAGAAGGACAATGCAGGGAATCCAGAGTATTTCATATGGACGCAAATTGTGTGTTAATTCGTCAATGTGAGGGAGCGATGGATGCAGTACAGGAAGAATAATGCATCGGAAAAGAGATACTCGGAACCCCAAAGAAAATCCTATCGATTCCGTAGAAACGTATCTCGATTTAGAAGGACAATGCAGGGAATCCAGAGTATTTCATATGGACGCAAATTGTGTGTTAATTCGTCAATGTGAGGGAGCGAGGGATGCAGTAAAGGAGGAATAATGCATCGGAAAAGAGATACTCGACTCCCACAAGAAAATCCTATCGTTTCCGTAGAAACGTATCTCGATTTAGAAAGATAATGCAGGGAACCCAGAGTATTTCATATGGACGCAATTTGTGTGTTAATTCTGCAATGTAAGGGAGCGGTGGATGCAGTAAAGGAGGAATAATGCATCGGAAAAGAGATACTCGGATCCCCAAAGAAAATCCTATCGTTTCCATAGAAACGTATCTCGATTTAGAAGGACAATGCAGGGAATCCAGAGTATTTCATATGGACGCAAATTGTGTGTTAATTCGTCAATGTGAGGAGCGAGGGATGCAGTACAGGAGGAATAATGCATCGGAAAAGACATACTCGGAACCCCAAAGAAAATCCTATCGTTTCAGTAGAAACGAATCCCGATTTAGAAGGACAATGCAGAGACCCAGAGTATTTCATATGGACGCAATTTGTGTGTTAATTCGTCAATGTGAGGGAGCGAGGGATGCAGTAAAGGAGGAATAATGCATCGGAAAAGAGATACTCGGAACCCCAAAGAAATTCCTATGTTTTCCGTAGAAACGTATCTCGATTTAGAAGAACAATGCAAGGAATCCAGAGTATTTCATATGGACGCAAATTGTGTGTTAGTTCGTCAATGTGAGGGAGCGAGGGATGCAGTAAAGGAGGAATAATGCATCGGAAAAGAGATACTCGGAACCCCAAAGAAAATCCTATCGTTTCCGTAGAAACGTATCTCGATTTAGAAGGACAATGCAGGGAATCCAGAGTATTTCATATGGACGCAAATTGTGTGATAATTCGTCAATGTGAGGGAGCGAGGGATGCAGTAAAGGAGGAATAATGCATCGGAAAAGAGATACTCGACTCCCAAAAGAAAATCCTATCGTTTCCGTAGAAACGTATCTCGATTTAGAAGGACAATGCAGGGAATCCAGAGTATTTCATAGGGACGCAAATTGTGTGATAATTCGTCAATGTGAGGGAGCGAGGGATGCAGTAAAGGAGGAATAATGCATCGGAAAAGAGATACTCGACTCCCAAAAGAAAATCCTATCGTTTCCGTAGAAACGTATCTCGATTTAGAAAGATAATGCAGGGAACCCAGAGTATTTCATATGGACGCAAATTGTGTGTTAATTCGGCAATGTGAGGGAGCGAGGGATGCTGTAAAGGAAGAATAATGCATCGGAAAAGAGATACTCGGAACCCCAAAGAAAATCCTATCGTTTCCGTAGAAATGTATCTCGATTTAGAAGGACAATGCAAGGAATCCAGAGTATTTCATATGGACGCAAATTGTGTGTTAATTCGTCAATGTGAGGGAGCGAGGGATGCAGTAAAGGAGGAATAATGCATCGGAAAAGAGATACTCGGAACCCCAAAGAAAATCCTATCGTTTCCGTAGAAACGTATCTCGATTTAGAAGGACAATGCAGGGAATCCTGAGTATTTCATATGGACGCAAATTGTGTGTTAATTCGTCAATGTGAGGGAGCAAGGGATGCAGTAAAGGAGGAATAATGCATCGGAAAAGAGATACGCGGAACCCCAAAGAAAATCCTATCGTTTCCGTAGAAACGTATCTCGATTTAGAAGGACAATGCAGGGAATCCAGAGTATTTCATATGGAATCAAATTGTGTGTTAATTCGTCAATGTGAGGGAGCGAGGGATGCAGTAAAGGAGGAATAATGCATCGGAAAAGAGATACTCGGAACCCCAAAGAAAATCCTATCGTTTCCGTAGAAACGTATGTCGATATAGAAGGACAATGCAGGGAATCCGGAGTATATCATATGGACTCAAATTGTGTGTTAATTCGTCAATGTGAGGGAGCGAGGGATGCAGTAAAGGAGGAATAGATGCAGTAAAGGAGGAATAATGCATCGGAAAAACGATACTCGACTCACAAAAAAAAAATCCTATCGTTTCCGTAGAAACGTATGTCGTTTTAGAAAGATAATGCAGGGAACCCAGAGTATTTCATATGGACGCAAATTGTGTGCTAATTCGGCAATGAGAGTTAGCGAGGGATGCAGCAAAGGAGGAATAATGCATCGGAAAAGAGATACTCGGAACCCCAAAGAAATTCCTATGCTTTCCGTAGAAACGTATCTCGATTTAGAAGAACAATGCAAGGAATCCAGAGTATTTCATATGGACGCAAATTGTGTGTTAGTTCGTCAATGTGAGGGAGCGAGGGATGCAGTAAAGGAGGAATAATGCATCGGAAAAGAGATACTCGGAACCCCAAAGAAAATCCTATCGTTTCCGTAGAGACGTATCTCGATTTAGAAGGACAATGCAGGGAATCCAGAGTATTTCATATGGACGCAAATTGTGTGTTAATTCGTCAATGTGAGGGAGCGAGGGATGCAGTAAAGGAGGAATAATGCATCGGAAAAGAGATACTCGGAACCCCAAAGAAAATCCTATCGTTTCCGTAGAAACGTATCTCGATTTAGAAGGACAATGCAGGGAAACCAGAGTATTTCATATGGACGCAAATTGTGTGATAATTCGTCAATGTGAGGGAGCGAGGGATGCAGTAAAGGAGGAATAATGCATCGGAAAAGAGATACTCGACTCCCAAAAGAAAATCCTATCGTTTCCGTAGAAACGTATCTCGATTTAGAAAGATAATGCAGGGAACACAGAGTATTTCATATGGACGCAATTTGTGTGTTAATTCGGCAATGTGAGGGAGCGAGGGATGCAGTAAAGGAGGAATAATGCATCGGAAAAGAGATACTCGGAACCCCAAAGAAAATCCTGTCGTTTCCGTAGAAACGAATCCCGATTTAGAAGGACAATGCAGGGAATCCAGAGTATTTCATATGGACGCAAATTGTGTGTTAATTCGTCAATGTGAGGGAGCGATGGATGCAGTACAGGAAGAATAATGCATCGGAAAAGAGATACTCGGAACCCCAAAGAAAATCCTATCGATTCTGTAGAAACGTATCTCGATTTAGAAGGACAATGCAGGGAATCCAGAGTATTTCATATGGACGCAAATTGTGTGTTAATTCGTCAATGTGAGTTAGCCAGGGATGCAGTAAAGGAGGAATAATGAATCGGAAAAGAGATACTCGGAACCCCAAAGAAAATCCTATCGTTTCCGTAGAAACGTATCTCGATTTAGAAGGACAATGCTGGGAATCCTGAGTATTTCATATGGACGCAAATTGTGTGTTAATTCGTCAATGTGAGGGAGCGAGGGATGCAGTAAAGGAGGAATAATGCATCGGAAAAGAGATACTCGGAACCCCAAAGAAAATCCTATCGTTTCCGTAGAAACGTATCTCGATTTAGGTGGACAATGCAGGGAATCCAGAGTATTTCATATGGACGCAAATTGTGTGATAATTCGTCAATGTGAGTTAGCGAGGGATGCAGTAAAGGAGGAATAATGCATCGGAAAAGAGATACTCGGAACCCCAAAGAAAATCCTATCGTTTCCGTAGAAACGTATCTCGATTTAGAAGGACAATGCAGGGAATCCTCAGTATTTCATATGGACGCAAATTGTGTGTAATTCGTCAATGTGAGGGAGCGAGGGATGCAGTAAAGAAGGAATAATGCATCGGAAAAGAGATACTCGGAACCCCAAAGAAAATCCTATCGTTTCCGTAGAAACGTATCTCGATTTAGTAGGACAATGCAGGGAATCCAGAGTATTTCATATCGACGCAAATAGTGTGTTAATTCGTCAATGTGAGGGAGCGAGGGATGCTGCAAAGGAGGAATAATGCATCGGAAAAGAGATACTCGGAACCCCAAAAAAAATCCTATCGTTTCCGTAGAAACGTATCTCGATTTAGAAGGACAATGCAGGAAATCCAGAGTATATCATATGGACGCAAATTGTGTGTTAATTCGTCAATGTGAGGGAGCGAGGGATGCAGTACAGGAAGAATAATGCATCGGAAAAGAGATACACTTTACCCCAAAGAAAATCCTCTCTTATCCGTAGAAACGTATCTCGATTTAGAAGGACAATGCAGGGACTCCAGAGTATTTCATATGGACGCAAATTGTGTGTTAATTCGGCAATGTGAGGGAGCGAGGGATGCAGTAAAGGAGGAATAATGCATCGGAAAAGAGATACTCGGAACCCCAAAGAAAATCCTATCGTTTCCGTAGAAACGAATCCCGATTTAGAAGGACAATGCAGGGAATCCAGAGTATTTCATATGGACGCAAATTGTGTGTTAATTCGTCAATGTGAGGGAGCGAGGGATGCAGTAAAGGAGGAATAATGCATCGGAAAAGAGATACTCGACTCCCAAAAGAAAATCCTATCGTTTCCGTAGAAACGTATCTCGATTTAGAAAGATAATGCAGGGAACCCAGAGTATTTCATATGGACGCAATATGTGTGTTAATTCGGCAATGTGAGGGAGCGAGGGATGCAGTAAAGGAGGAATAATGCATCGGAAAAGAGATACTCGGAACCCCAAAGAAAATCCTGTCGTTTCCGTAGAAACGAATCCCGATTTAGAAGGACAATGCATGGAATTCAGAGTATTTCATATGGACGCAAATTGTGTGTTAATTCGTCAATGTGAGGGAGCGATGGATGCAGTACAGGAAGAATAATGCATCGGAAAAGAGATACTCGGAACCCCAAAGAAAATCCTATCGATTCCGTAGAAACGTATCTCGATTTAGAAGGACAATGCAGGGAATCAAGAGTATTTCATATGGACGCAAATTGTGTGTTAACTCGTCAATGTGAGTTAGCGAGGGATGCAGTAAAGGAGGAATAATGCATCGGAAAAGAGATACTCGGAACCCCAAAGAAAATCCTATCGTTTCTGTAGAAACGTATCTCGATTTAGAAGGACAATGCAGGGAATCCTGAGTATTTCATATGGACGCAAATTGTGTGTAATTCGTCAATGTGAGGGAGCGAGCGATGCAGTAAAGAAGGAATAATGCATCGGAAAAGAGATACTCGGAACCCCAAAGAAAATCCTATCGTTTCCGTAGAAACGTATCTCGATTTAGAAGGACAATGCAGGGAATCCAGAATATTTCATATGGACGCAAATTGTGTGTTACTTCGTCAATGTGAGGGAGCGAGGGATGCAGTAAAGGAGGAATAATGCATCGGAAAAGAGATACTCGACTCCCAAAAGAAAATCCTATCGTATCCGTAGAAACGTATCTCGATTTAGAAAGATAATGCAGGGAACCCACAGTATTTCATATGGACGCAATTTGTGTGTTAATTCGGCAATGTGAGGGAGCAAGGGATGCAGTAAAGGAGGAATAATGCATCGGAAAAGAGATACTCGGAACCCCAAAGAAAATCCTGTCGTTTCCGTAGAAACGAATCCCGATTTAGAAGGACAATGCAGGGAATCCAGAGTATTTCATATGGACGCAAATTGTGTGTTAATTCGTCAATGTGAGGGAGCGATGGATGCAGTACAGGAAGAATAATGCATCGGAAAAGAGATACTCGGAACCCCAAAGAAAATCCTATTGATTCCGTAGAAACGTAACTCGATTTAGAAGGACAATGCAGGGAATCCAGAGTATTTCATATGGACGCAAATTGTGTGTTAATTCGTCAATGTGAGTTAGCGAGGGATGCAGTAAAGGAGGAATAATGAATCGGAAAAGAGATACTCGGAACCCCAAAGAAAATCCTATCGTTTCCGTAGAAACGTATCTCGATTTAGAAGGACAATGCTGGGAATCCTGAGTATTTCATATGGACGCAAATTGTGTGTTAATTCGTCAATGTGAGGGAGCGAGGGATGCAGTAAAGGAGGAATAATGCATCGGAAAAGAGATACTCGGAACCCCAAAGAAAATCCCATCATTTCCGTAGAAACGTATCTCGATTTAGGTGGACAATGCAGGGAATCCAGAGTATTTCATATGGACGCAAATTGTGTGATAATTCGTCAATGTGAGTTAGCGAGGGATGCAGTAAAGGAGGAATAATGCATCGGAAAAGAGATACTCGGAACCCCAAGGAAAATCCTATCGTTTCCGTAGAAACGTATCTCGATTTAGAAGGACAATGCAGGGAATCCTGAGTATTTCATATGGACGCAAATTGTGTGTAATTCGTCAATGTGAGGGAGCGAGGGATGCAGTAAAGAAGGAATAATGCATCGGAAAAGAGATACTCGGAACCCCAAAGAAAATCCTATCGTTTCCGTAGAAACGTATCTCGATTTAGTAGGACAATGCAGGGAATCCAGAGTATTTCATATGGACGCAAATAGTGTGTTAATTCGTCAATGTGAGGGAGCGAGGGATGCAGCAAAGGAGGAATAATGCATCGGAAAAGAGATACTCGGAACCCCAAAAAAAATCCTATCGTTTCCGTAGAAACGTATCTCGATTTATAAGGACAATGCAGGAAATCCAGAGTATATCATATGGACGCAAATTGTGTGTTAATTCGTCAATGTGAGGGAGCGAGGGATGCAGTACAGGAAGAATAATGCATCGGAAAAGAGATACACTTAACCCCAAAGAAAATCCTCTCTTATCCGTAGAAACGTATCTCGATTTAGAAGGACAATGCAGGGAATCCAGAGTATTTCATATGGACGCAAATTGTGTGTTAATTCGGCAATGTGAGGGAGCGAGGGATGCAGTAAAGGAGGAATAATGCATCGGAAAAGAGATACTCGGAACCCCAAAGAAAATCCTATCGTTTCCGTAGAAACGAATCCCGATTTAGAAGGACAATGCTGGGAATCCAGAGTATTTCATATGGACGCAAATTGTGTGTTAATTCGTCAATGTGAGGGAGCGAGGGATGCAGTAAAGGAGGAATAATGCATCGGAAAAGAGATACTCGACTCCCAAAAGAAAATCCTATCGTTTCCGTAGAAACGTATCTCGATTTAGAAAGATAATGCAGGGAACCCAGAGGATTTCATATGGACGCAATTTGTGTGTTAATTCGGCAATGTGAGGGAGCGAGGGATGCTGTAAAGGAGGAATAATGCATCGGAAAAGAGATACTCGGAACCCCAAAGAAGATCCTGTCGTTTCCGTAGAAACGAATCCCGATTTAGAAGGACAATGCAGGGAATCCAGAGTATTTCATGTGGACGCAAATTGTGTGTTAATTCGTCAATGTGAGGGAGCGATGGATGCAGTACAGGAAGAATAATGCATCGGAAAAGAGATACTCGGAACCCCAAAGAAAATCCTATCGATTCCGTAGAAACGTATCTCGATTTAGAAGGACAATGCAGGGAATCCAGAGTATTTCATATGGACGCAAATTGTGTGTTAATTCGTCAATGTGAGTTAGCGAGGGATGCAGTAAAGGAGGAATAATGCATCGGAAAAGAGATACTCGGAACCCCAAAGAAAATCTTATCGTTTCCGTAGAAACGTATCTCGATTTAGAAGGACAATGCAGGGAATCCTGAGTATTTCATATGGACGCAAATTGTGTGTTAATTCGTCAAAGTGAGGGAGCGAGGGATGCAGTAAAGGAGGAATAATGCATCGGAAAAGAGATACTCGGAACCCCAAAGAAAATCCTATCGTTTCCGTAGAAACGTATCTCGATTTAGGAGGACAATGCAGGGAATCCAGAGTATTTCATATGGACGCAAATTGTGTGATAATTCGTCAATGTGAGTTAGCGAGGGATGCAGTAAAGGAGGAATAATGCATCGGAAAAGAGATACTCGGAACCCCAAAGAAAATCCTATCGTTTCCGTAGAAACGTATCTCGATTTAGAAGGACAATGCAGGGAATCCTGAGTATTTCATATGGACGCAAATTGTGTGTAATTCGTCAATGTGAGGGAGCGAGGGATGCTGTAAAGAAGGAATAATGCATCGGAAAAGAGATACTCGGAACCCCAAAGAAAATCCTATCTTTCCGTAGAAACGTATCTCGATTTAGAAGGACAATGCAGGGAATCCTGAATATTTCATATGGACGCAAATTGTGTGTTAATTCGTCAATGTGAGGGAGCGAGGGATGCAGTAAAGGAGGAATAATGCATCGGGAAAGAGATACTCGGAACCCCAAAGAAAATCCTATCGTTTCCGTAGAAACGTATCTCGATTTAGAAGGACAATGCAGGGAATCCAGAGTATTTCATATGGACGCAAATTGTGTGTTAATTCGTCAATGTGAGGGAGCGAGGGATGCAGTAAAGGAGGAATAATGCATCGGAAAAGAGATACTCGACTCCCAAAAGAAAATCCTATCGTTTCCGTAGAAACGTATCTCGATTTAGAAAGATAATGCAGGGAACCCAGAGTATTTCATATGGACGCAATTTGTGTGTTAATTCGGCAATGTGAGGGAGCGAGGGATGCAGTAAAGGAGGAGTAATGCATCGGAAAAGAGATACTCGGAACCCCAAAGAAAATCCTATCGATTCCGTAGAAACGTATCTCGATTTAGAAGGACAATGCAGGGAATCCAGAGTATTTCATATGGACGCAAATTGTGTGTTAATTCGTCAATGTGAGTTAGCGAGGGATGCAGTAAAGGAGGAATAATGCATCGGAAAAGAGATACTCGGAACCCCAAAGAAAATTCTATCGTTTCTGTAGAAACGTATCTCGATTTAGAAGGACAATGCAGGGAATCCAGAGTATTTCATATGGAAGCAAATTGTGTGTTAATTCGTCAATGTGAGGGAGCGAGGGATGCAGTAAAGGAGGAATAATGCATCGGAAAAGAGATACTCGGAACCCCAAAGAAAATCCTATCGTTTCCGTAGAAACGTATCTCGATTTAGGAGGACAATGCAGGGAATCCAGAGTATTTCATATGGACGCAAATTGTGTGATAATTCGTCAATGTGAGTTAGCGAGGGATGCAGTAAAGGAGGAATAATGCATCGGAAAAGAGATACTCGGAACCCCAAAGAAAATCCTATCGTTTCCGTAGAAACGTATCTCGATTTAGAAGGACAATGCAGGGAATCCTGAGTATTTCATATGGACGCAAATTGTGTGTAATTCGTCAATGTGAGGGAGCGAGGGATGCAGTAAAGAAGGAATAATGCATCGGAAAAGAGATACTCGGAACCCCAAAGAAAATCCTATCGTTTCCGTAGAAACGTATCTCGATTTAGAAGGACAATGCAGGGAATCCAGAATATTTCATATGGACGCAAATTGTGTGTTAATTCGTCAATGTGAGGGAGCGAGGGATGCAGTAAAGGAGGAATAATGCATCGGAAAAGAGATACTCGACTCCCAAAAGAAAATCCTATCGTTTCCGTAGAAACGTATCTCGATTTAGAAAGATAATGCAGGGAACCCAGAGTATTTCATATGGACGCAATTTGTGTGTTAATTCGGCAATGTGAGGGAGCAAGGGATGCAGTAAAGGAGGAATAATGCATCGGAAAAGAGATACTCGGAACCCCAAAGAAAATCCTGTCGTTTCCGTAGAAACGAATCCCGATTTAGAAGGACAATGCAGGGAATCCAGAGTATTTCATATGGACGCAAATTGTGTGTTAATTCGTCAATGTGAGGGAGCGATGGATGCAGTACAGGAAGAATAATGCATCGGAAAAGAGATACTCGGAACCCCAAAGAAAATCCTATTGATTCCGTAGAAACGTATCTCGATTTAGAAGGACAATGCAGGGAATCCAGAGTATTTCATATGGACGCAAATTGTGTGTTAATTCGTCAATGTGAGTTAGCGAGGGATGCAGTAAAGGAGGAATAATGAATCGGAAAAGAGATACTCGGAACCCCAAAGAAAATCCTATCGTTTCCGTAGAAACGTATCTCGATTTAGAAGGACAATGCTGGGAATCCTGAGTATTTCATATGGACGCAAATTGTGTGTTAATTCGTCAATGTGAGGGAGCGAGGGATGCAGTAAAGGAGGAATAATGCATCGGAAAAGAGATACTCGGAACCCCAAAGAAAATCCTATCGTTTCCGTAGAAACGTATCTCGATTTAGGTGGACAATGCAGGGAATCCAGAGTATTTCATATGGACGCAAATTGTGTGATAATTCGTCAATGTGAGTTAGCGAGGGATGCAGTAAAGGAGGAATAATGCATCGGAAAAGAGATACTCGGAACCCCAAAGAAAATCCTATCGTTTCCGTAGAAACGTATCTCGATTTAGAAGGACAATGCAGGGAATCCTGAGTATTTCATATGGACGCAAATTGTGTGTAATTCGTCAATGTGAGGGAGCGAGGGATGCAGTAAAGAAGGAATAATGCATCGGAAAAGAGATACTCGGAACCCCAAAGAAAATCCTATCGTTTCCGTAGAAACGTATCTCGATTTAGTAGGACAATGCAGGGAATCCAGAGTATTTCATATGGACGCAAATAGTGTGTTAATTCGTCAATGTGAGGGAGCGAGGGATGCAGCAAAGGAGGAATAATGCATCGGAAAAGAAATACTCGGAACCCCAAAAAAAATCCTATCGTTTCCGTAGAAACGTATCTCGATTTAGAAGGACAATGCAGGAAATCCAGAGTATATCATATGGACGCAAATTGTGTGTTAATTCGTCAATGTGAGGGAGCGAGGGATGCAGTACAGGAAGAATAATGCATCGGAAAAGAGATACACTTAACCCCAAAGAAAATCCTCTCTTATCCGTAGAAACGTATCTCGATTTAGAAGGACAATGCAGGGAATCCAGAGTATTTCATATGGACGCAAATTGTGTGTTAATTCGGCAATGTGAGGGAGCGAGGGATGCAGTAAAGGAGGAATAATGCATCGGAAAAGAGATACTCGGAACCCCAAAGAAAATCCTATCGTTTCCGTAGAAACGAATCCCGATTTAGAAGGACAATGCAGGGAATCCAGAGTATTTCATATGGACGCAAATTGTGTGTTAATTCGGCAATGTGAGGGAGCGAGGGATGCAGTAAAGGAGGAATAATGCATCGGAAAAGAGATACTCGACTCCCAAAAGAAAATCCTATCGTTTCCGTAGAAACGTATCTCGATTTAGAAAGATAATGCAGGGAACCCAGAGTATTTCATATGGACGCAATTTGTGTGTTAATTCGGCAATGTGAGGGAGCGAGGGATGCTGTAATGGAGGAATAATGCATCGGAAAAGAGATACTCGGAACCCCAAAGAAGATCCTGTCGTTTCCGTAGAAACGAATCCCGATTTAGAAGGACAATGCAGGGAATCCAGAGTACTTCATATGGACGCAAATTGTGTGTTAATTCGTCAATGTGAGGGAGCGATGGATGCAGTACAGGAAGAATAATGCATCGGAAAAGAGATACTCGGAACCCCAAAGAAAATCCTATCGATTCCGTAGAAACGTATCTCGATTTAGAAGGACAATGCAGGGAATCCAGAGTATTTCATATGGACGCAAATTGTGTGTTAATTCGTCAATGTGAGTTAGCGAGGGATGCAGTAAAGGAGGAATAATGCATCGGAAAAGAGATACTCGGAACCCCAAAGAAAATCCTATCGTTTCCGAAGAAACGTATCTCGATTTAGAAGGACAATGCAGGGAATCCTGAGTATTTCATATGGACGCAAATTGTGTGTTAATTCGTCAATGTGAGGGAGCGAGGGATGCAGTAAAGGAGGAATAATGCATCGGAAAAGAGATACTCGGAACCCCAAGGAAAATCCTATCGTTTCCGTAGAAACGTATCTCGATTTAGGAGGACAATGCAGGGAATCCAGAGTATTTCATATGGACGCAAATTGTGTGATAATTCGTCAATGTGAGTTAGCGAGGGATGCAGTAAAGGAGGAATAATGCATCGGAAAAGAGATACTCGGAACCCCAAAGAAAATCCTATCGTTTCCGTAGAAACGTATCTCGATTTAGAAGGACAATGCAGGGAATCCTGAGTATTTCATATGGACGCAAATTGTGTGTTAATTCGTCAATGTGAGGGAGCGAGGGATGCAGTAAAGAAGGAATAATGCATCGGAAAAGAGACACTCGGAACCCCAAAGAAAATCCTATCTTTCCGTAGAAACGTATCTCGATTTAGAAGGACAATGCAGGGAATCCTGAATATTTCATATGGACGCAAATTGTGTGTTAATTCGTCAATGTGAGGGAGCGAGGGATGCAGTAAAGGAGGAATAATGCATCGGGAAAGAGATACTCGGAACCCCAAAGAAAATCCTATCGTTTCCGTAGAAACGTATCTCCATTTAGAAGGACAATGCAGGGAATCCAGAGTATTTCATATGGACGCAAATTGTGTGTTAATTCGTCAATGTGAGGGAGCGAGGGATGCAGTAAAGGAGGAATAATGCATCGGAAAAGAGATACTCGACTCCCAAAAGAAAATCCTATCGTTTCCGTAGAAACGTATCTCGATTTAGAAAGATAATGCAGGGAACCCAGAGTATTTCATATGGACGCAATTTGTGTGTTAATTCGGCAATGTGAGGGAGCGAGGGATGCAGTAAAGGAGGAATAATGCATCGGAAAAGAGATACTCGGAACCCCAAAGAAAATCCTGTCGTTTCCGTAGAAACGAATCCCGATTTAGAAGGACAATGCAGGGAATTCAGAGTATTTCATATGGACGCAAATTGTGTGTTAATTCGTCAATGTGAGGGAGCGATGGATGCAGTACAGGAAGAATAATGCATCGGAAAAGAGATACTCGGAACCCCAAAGAAAATCCTATCGATTCCGTAGAAACGTATCTCGATTTAGAAGGACAATGCAGGGAATCCAGTGTATTTCATATGGACGCAAATTGTGTGTTAATTCGTCAATGTGAGTTAGCGAGGGATGCAGTAAAGGAGGAATAATGCATCGGAAAAGAGATACTCGGAACCCCAAAGAAAATCCTATCGTTTCTGTAGAAACGTATCTCGATTTAGAAGGACAATGCAGGGAATCCAGAGTATTTCATATGGAAGCAAATTGTGTGTTAATTCGTCAATGTGAGGGAGCGAGGGATGCAGTAAAGGAGGAATAATGCATCGGAAAAGAGATACTCGGAACCCCAAAGAAAATCCTATCGTTTCCGTAGAAACGTATCTCGATTTAGGAGGACAATGCAGGGAATCCAGAGTATTTCATATGGACGCAAATTGTGTGATAATTCGACAATGTGAGTTAGCGAGGGATGCAGTAAAGGAGGAATAATGCATCGGAAAAGAGATACTCGGAACCCCAAAGAAAATCCTATCGTTTCCGTAGAAACGTATCTCGATTTAGAAGGACAATGCAGGGAATCCTGAGTATTTCATATGGACGCAAATTGTGTGTAATTCGTCAATGTGAGGGAGCGAGGGATGCAGTAAAGAAGGAATAATGCATCGGAAAAGAGATACTCGGAACCCCAAAGAAAATCCTATCGTTTCCGTAGAAACGTATCTCGATTTAGAAGGACAATGCAGGGAATCCAGAATATTTCATATGGACGCAAATTGTGTGTTAATTCGTCAATGTGAGGGAGCGAGGGATGCAGTAAAGGAGGAATAATGCATCGGAAAAGAGATACTCGACTCCCAAAAGGAAATCCTATCGTTTCCGTAGAAACGTATCTCGATTTAGAAAGATAATGCAGGGAACCCAGAGTATTTCATATGGACGCAATTTGTGTGTTAATTCGGCAATGTGAGGGAGCAAGGGATGCAGTAAAGGAGGAATAATGCATCGGAAAACAGATACTCGGAACCCCAAAGAAAATCCTGTCGTTTCCGTAGAAACGAATCCCGATTTAGAAGGACAATGCAGGGAATCCAGAGTATTTCATATGGACGCAAATTGTGTGTTAATTCGTCAATGTGAGGGAGCGATGGATGCAGTACAGGAAGAATAATGCATCGGAAAAGAGATACTCGGAACCCCAAAGAAAATCCTATCGATTCCGTAGAAACGTATCTCGATTTAGAAGGACAATGCAGGGAATCCAGAATATTTCATATGGACGCAAATTGTGTGTTAATTCGTCAATGTGAGGGAGCGAGGGATGCAGTAAAGGAGGAATAATGCATCGGAAAAGAGATACTCGACTCCCAAAAGAAAATCCTATCGTTTCCGTAGAAACGTATCTCGATTTAGAAAGATAATGCAGGGAACCCAGAGTATTTCATATGGACGCAATTTGTGTGTTAATTCGGCAATGTAAGGGAGCGAGGGATGCAGTAAAGGAGGAATAATGCATCGGAAAAGAGATACTCGGAACCCCAAAGAAAATCCTGTCGTTTCCGTAGAAACGAATCCCGATTTAGAAGGACAATGCAGGGAATCCAGAGTATTTCATATGGACGCAAATTGTGTGTTAATTCTTCAATGTGAGGGAGCGATGGATGCAGTACACGAAGAATAATGCATCGGAAAAGAGATACTCGGAACCCCAAAGAAAATCCTATCGATTCCGTAGAAACGTATCTCGATTTAGAAGGACAATGCAGGGAATCCAGAGTATTTCATATGGACGCAAATTGTGTGTTAATTCGTCAATGTGAGTTAGCGAGGGATGCAGTAAAGGAGGAATAATGCATCGGAAAAGAGATACTCGGAACCCCAAAGAAAATCCTATTGTTTCCGTAGAAACGTATCTCGATTTAGAAGGACAATGCAGGGAATCCAGAGTATTTCATATGGAAGCAAATTGTGTGTTAATTCGTCAATGTGAGGGAGCGAGGGATGCAGTAAAGGAGGAATAATGCATCGGAAAAGAGATACTCGGAACCCCAAAGGAAATCCTATCGTTTCCGTAGAAACGTATCTCGATTTAGAAGGACAATGCACGGAATCCAGAATATTTCATATGGACGCAAATTGTGTGTTAATTCGTCAATGTGAGGGAGCGAGGGATGTAGTAAAGGAGGAATAAAGCATCGGAAAAGAGATACTCGGAACCCCAAAGAAAATCCTATCATTTCCGTAGAAACGTATCTCGATTTAGAAGGACAATGCAGGGAATCCAGAGTATTTCATATGGACGCAAATTGTGTGTTAATTCGTCAATGTGAGGAGCGAGGGATGCAGTAAAGGAGGAAAGATGCATCGGAAAAGAGATACTCGACTCCCAAAAGAAAATCCTATCGTTTCCGTAGAAACGTATCTCGATTTAGAAAGATAATGCAGGGAACCCAGAGTATTTCATATGGACGCAATTTGTGTGTTAATTCGGCAATGTGAGGGAGCGAGGGATGCAGTAAAAGAGGAATAATGCATCGGAAAAGAGATACTCGGAACCCCAAAGAAAATCCTGTCGTTTCCGTAGAAACGAATCCCGATTTAGAAGGACAATGCAGGGAATCCAGAGTATTTCATATGGACGCAAATTGTGTGTTAATTCGTCAATGTGAGGGAGCGATGGATGCAGTACAGGAAGAATAATGCATCGGAAAAGAGATACTCAGAACCCCAAAGAAAATCCTATCGATTCCGTAGAAACGTATCTCGATTTAGAAGGACAATGCAGGGAATCCAGAGTATTTCATATGGACGCAAATTGTGTGTTAATTCGTCAATGTGAGTTAGCGAGGGATGCAGTAAAGGAGGAATAATGCATCGGAAAAGAGATACTCGGAACCCCAAAGAAAATCCTATCGTTTCCGTAGAAACGTATCTCGATTTAGAAGGACAATGCAGGGAATCCTGAGTATATCATATGGACGCAAATTCTGTGTTAATTCGTCAATGTGAGGGAGCGAGGGATGCAGTAAAGGTGGAATAATGCATCGGAAAAGAGATACTCGGAACCCCAAAGAAAATCCTATCGTTTCCGTAGAAACGTATCTCGATTTAGGTGGACAATGCAGGGAATCCAGAGTATTTCATATGGACGCAAATTGTGTGATAATTCGTCAATGTGAGTTAGCGAGGGATGCAGTAAAGGAGGAATAATGCATCGGAAAAGAGATACTCGGAACCCCAAAGAAAATCCTTTCGTTTCCGTAGAAACGTATCTCGATTTAGAAGGACAATGCAGGGAATCCTGAGTATTTCATATGGACGCAAATTGTGTGTAATTCGTCAATGTGAGGGAGCGAGGGATGCAGTAAAGAAGGAATAATGCATCGGAAAAGAGATACTCGGAACACCAAAGAAAATCCTATCGTTTCCGTAGAAACGTATCTCGATTTAGGAGGACAATGCAGGGAATCCAGAGTATTTCATATGGACGCTAATAGTGTGTTAATTCGACAATGTGAGGGAGCGAGGGATGCAGCAAAGGAGGAATAATGCATCGGAAAAGAGATACTCGGAACCCCAAAAAAAATCCTATCGTTTCCGTAGAAACGTATCTCGATTTAGAAAGATAATGCAGGGAACCCAGAGTATTTCATATGGACGCAATTTGTGTGTTAATTCGGCAATGTGAGGGAGCGAGGGATGCAGTAAAGGAGGAATAATGCATCGGAAAAGAGATACTCGGAACCCCAAAGAAAATCCTATCGTTTCCGTAGAAACGTATCTCGATTTAGAAGGACAATGCAGGAAATCCAGAGTATATCATATGGACGCAAATTGTGTGTTAATTCGTCAATGTGAGGGAGCGAGGGATGCAGTACAGGAAGAATAATGCATAGGAAAAGAGATACTCGGAACCCCAAAGAAAATCCTATCGATTCCGTAGAAACGTATCTCGATTTAGAAGGACAATGCAGGGAATCCAGAATATTTCATATGGACGCAAATTGTGTGTTAATTCGTCAATGTGAGGGAGCGAGGGATGCAGTAAAGGAGGAATAATGCATCGGAAAAGAGATACTCGACTCCCAAAAGAAAATCCTATCGTTTCCGTAGAAACGTATCTCGATTGAGAAAGATAATGCAGGGAACCCAGAGTATTTCATATGGACGCAAATTGTGTGTTAATTCGTCAATGTGAGGGAGCGAGGGATGTAGTAAAGGAGGAATAATGCATCGGAAAAGAGATACTCGGAACCCCAAAGAAAATCCTATCATTTCCGTAGAAACGTATCTCGATTTAGAAGGACAATGCAGGGAATCCAGAGTATTTCATATGGACGCAAATTGTGTGTTAATTCGTCAATGTGAGGAGCGAGGGATGCAGTAAAGGAGGAAAGATGCATCGGAAAAGAGATACTCGACTCCCAAAAGAAAATCCTATCGTTTCCGTAGAAACGTATCTCGATTTAGAAAGATAATGCAGGGAACCCAGAGTATTTCATATGGACGCAATTTGTGTGTTAATTCGGCAATGTGAGGGAGCGAGGGATGCAGTAAAAGAGGAATAATGCATCGGAAAAGAGATACTCGGAACCCCAAAGAAAATCCTGTCGTTTCCGTAGAAACGAATCCCGATTTAGAAGGACAATGCAGGGAATCCAGAGTATTTCATATGGACGCAAATTGTGTGTTAATTCGTCAATGTGAGGGAGCGATGGATGCAGTACAGGAAGAATAATGCATCGGAAAAGAGATACTCAGAACCCCAAAGAAAATCCTATCGATTCCGTAGAAACGTATCTCGATTTAGAAGGACAATGCAGGGAATCCAGAGTATTTCATATGGACGCAAATTGTGTGTTAATTCGTCAATGTGAGTTAGCGAGGGATGCAGTAAAGGAGGAATAATGCATCGGAAAAGAGATACTCGGAACCCCAAAGAAAATCCTATCGTTTCCGTAGAAACGTATCTCGATTTAGAAGGACAATGCAGGGAATCCTGAGTATATCATATGGACGCAAATTCTGTGTTAATTCGTCAATGTGAGGGAGCGAGGGATGCAGTAAAGGTGGAATAATGCATCGGAAAAGAGATACTCGGAACCCCAAAGAAAATCCTATCGTTTCCGTAGAAACGTATCTCGATTTAGGTGGACAATGCAGGGAATCCAGAGTATTTCATATGGACGCAAATTGTGTGATAATTCGTCAATGTGAGTTAGCGAGGGATGCAGTAAAGGAGGAATAATGCATCGGAAAAGAGATACTCGGAACCCCAAAGAAAATCCTTTCGTTTCCGTAGAAACGTATCTCGATTTAGAAGGACAATGCAGGGAATCCTGAGTATTTCATATGGACGCAAATTGTGTGTAATTCGTCAATGTGAGGGAGCGAGGGATGCAGTAAAGAAGGAATAATGCATCGGAAAAGAGATACTCGGAACACCAAAGAAAATCCTATCGTTTCCGTAGAAACGTATCTCGATTTAGGAGGACAATGCAGGGAATCCAGAGTATTTCATATGGACGCTAATAGTGTGTTAATTCGACAATGTGAGGGAGCGAGGGATGCAGCAAAGGAGGAATAATGCATCGGAAAAGAGATACTCGGAACCCCAAAAAAAATCCTATCGTTTCCGTAGAAACGTATCTCGATTTAGAAAGATAATGCAGGGAACCCAGAGTATTTCATATGGACGCAATTTGTGTGTTAATTCGGCAATGTGAGGGAGCGAGGGATGCAGTAAAGGAGGAATAATGCATCGGAAAAGAGATACTCGGAACCCCAAAGAAAATCCTATCGTTTCCGTAGAAACGTATCTCGATTTAGAAGGACAATGCAGGAAATCCAGAGTATATCATATGGACGCAAATTGTGTGTTAATTCGTCAATGTGAGGGAGCGAGGGATGCAGTACAGGAAGAATAATGCATAGGAAAAGAGATACTCGGAACCCCAAAGAAAATCCTATCGATTCCGTAGAAACGTATCTCGATTTAGAAGGACAATGCAGGGAATCCAGAATATTTCATATGGACGCAAATTGTGTGTTAATTCGTCAATGTGAGGGAGCGAGGGATGCAGTAAAGGAGGAATAATGCATCGGAAAAGAGATACTCGACTCCCAAAAGAAAATCCTATCGTTTCCGTAGAAACGTATCTCGATTGAGAAAGATAATGCAGGGAACCCAGAGTATTTCATATGGACGCAATTTGTGTGTTAATTCGGCAATGTGAGGGAGCGAGGGATGCAGTAAAGGAGGAATAATGCATCGGAAAAGAGATACTCGGAACCCCAAAGAAAATCCTGTCGTTTCCGTAGAAACGAATCCCGATTTAGAAGGACAATGCAGGGAATCCAGAGTATTTCATATGGACGCAAATTGTGTGTTAATTCGTCAATGTGAGGGAGCGATGGATGCAGTAAAGGAAGAATAATGCATCGGAAAAGAGATACTCGGAACCCCAAAGAAAATCCTATCGTTTCCGTAGAAACGTATCTCGATTTAGAAGGACAATGCAGGGAATCCAGAGTATTTCATATGGACGCAAATTGTGTGTTAATTCGTCAATGTGAGTTAGCGAGGGATGCAGTAAAGGAGGAATAATGCATCGGAAAAGAGATACTCGGAACCCCAAAGAAAATCCTATCTTTTCCGTAGAAACGTATCTCGATTTAGAAGGACAATGCAGGGAATCCATAGTATTTCATATAGACGCAAATTGTGTGTTAGTTCTTCAATGTGAGGGAGCGAGGGATGCAGTAAAGGAGGAATAATGCGTTGGAAAAGAGATACTCGGAACCCCAAAGAAAATCCTATCGTTTCCGTAGAAACGTATCTCGATTTAGAAGGACAATGCAGGGAATCCAGAGTATTTCACATGGACACAAATTGTGTGTTAATTCGTCAATGTGAGGGAGCGAGGAATGCAGAAAAGGAGGAATAATGCATCGGAAAAGAGATACACTTAACCCCAAAGAAAATCCTCTCTTATCCGTAGAAACGTATCTCGATTTAGAAGGACAATGCAGGGAATCCAGAGTATTTCATATGGACGCAAATTGTGTGTTAATTCGTCAATGTGAGGGAGCGAGGGATGCAGTAAAGGAGGAATAATGCATCGGAAAAGAGATACTCGGAACCCCAAAGAAAATCCTATCGTTTCCGTAGAAACGAATCCCGATTTAGAAGGACAATGCAGGGAATCCAGAGTATTTCATATGGACGCAAATTGTGTGTTAATTCGTCAATGTGAGGGAGCGAGGGATGCAATAAAGGAGGAAAGATGCATCGGAAAAGAGATACTCGACTCCCAAAAGAAAATCCTATCGTTTCCGTAGAAACGTATCTCGATTTAGAAAGATAATGCAGGGAACCCAGAGTATTTCATATGGACGCAATTTGTGTGTTAATTCGGCAATGTGAGGGAGCGAGGGATGCAGTAAAGGAGGAATAATGCATCGGAAAAGAGATACTCGGAACCCCAAAGAAAATCCTGTCGTTTCCGTAGAAACGAATCCCGACTTAGAAGGACAATGCAGGGAATCCAGAGTATTTCATATGGACGCAAATTGTGTGTTAATTCGTCAATGTGAGGGAGCGATGGATGCAGTACAGGAAGAATAATGCATCGGAAAAGAGATACTCGGAACCCCAAAGAAAATCCTATCGATTCTGTAGAAACGTATCTCGATTTAGAAGGACAATGCAGGGAATCCAGAGTATTTCATATGGACGCAAATTGTGTGTTAATTCGTCAATGTGAGTTAGCGAGGGATGCAGTAAAGGAGGAATAATGCATCGGAAAAGAGATACTCGGAACCCTAAAGAAAATCCTATCGTTTCCGTAGAAACGTATCTCGATTTAGAAGGACAATGCAGGGAATCCTGAGTATATCATATGGACGCAAATTGTGTGTTAATTCGTCAATGTGAGGGAGCGAGGGATGCAGTAAAGGAGGAATAATGCATCGGAAAAGAGATACTCGGAACCCCAAAGAAAATCCTATCGTTTCCGTAGAAACGTATCTCGATTTAGGTGGACAATGCAGGGAATCCAGAGTATTTCATATGGACGCAAATTGTGTGATAATTCGTCAATGTGAGTTAGCGAGGGATGCAGTAAAGGAGGAATAATGCATCGGAAAAGAGATACTCGGAACCCCAAAGAAAATCCTATCGTTTCCGTAGAAACGTATCTCGATTTAGAAGGACAATGCAGGGAAGCCTGAGTATTTCATATGGACGCAAATTGTGTGTAATTCGTCAATGTGAGGGAGCGAGGAATGCAGTAAAGAAGGAATAATGCATCGGAAAAGAGATACTCGGAACCCCAAAGAAAATCCTATCGTTTCCGTAGAAACGTATCTCGATTTACGAGGACAATGCAGGGAATCCAGAGTATTTCATATGGACGCAAATAGTGTGTTAATTCGTCAATGTGAGGGAGCGAGGGATGCAGCAAAGGAGGAATAATGCATCGGAAAAGAGATACTCGGAACCCCAAAAAAAATCCTATCGTTTCCGTAGAAACGTATCTTGATTTAGAAGGACAATGCAGGAAATCCAGAGTATATCATATGGACGCAAATTGTGTGTTAATTCGTCAATGTGAGGGAGCGAGGGATGCAGTATAGGAAGAATAATGCATAGGAAAAGAGATACTCGGAACCCCAAAGAAAATCCTATCGATTCCGTAGAAACGTATCTCGATTTAGAAGGACAATGCAGGGAATCCAGAATATTTCATATGGACGCAAATTGTGTGTTAATTCGTCAATGTGA
Organism: Schistocerca nitens; assembly: GCF_023898315.1. Classification (NCBI taxonomy): domain Eukaryota; kingdom Metazoa; phylum Arthropoda; class Insecta; order Orthoptera; family Acrididae; genus Schistocerca; species Schistocerca nitens. The sequence continues at coordinate 1,152,659,677 of NC_064615.1, forward strand.
GGGAGCGAGGGATGCAGTAAAGGAGGAATAATGCATCGGAAAAGAGATACTCGACTCCCAAAAGAAAATCCAATCGTTTCCGTAGAAACGTATCTCGATTTAGAAAGATAATGCAGGGAACCCAGAGTATTTCATATGGACGCAATTTGTGTGTTAATTCGGAAATGTGAGGGAGCGAGGGATGCAGTAAAGGAGGAATAATGCATCGGAAAAGAGATACTCGGAACCCCAAAGAAAATCCTGTCGTTTCCGTAGAAACGAATCCCGATTTAGAAGGACAATGCAGGGAATCCAGAGTATTTCATATGGACGCAAATTGTGTGTTAATTCGTCAATGTGAGGGAGCGATGGATGCAGTAAAGGAAGAATAATGCATCGGAAAAGAGATACTCGGAACCCCAAAGAAAATCCTATCGTTTCCGTAGAAACGTATCCCGATTTAGAAGGACAATGCAGGGAATCCAGAGTATTTCATATGGACGCAAATTGTGTGTTAATTCGTCAATGTGAGTTAGCGAGGGATGCAGTAAAGGAGGAATAATGCATGGGAAAAGAGATACTCGGAACCCCAAAGAAAATCCTATCGTTTCCGTAGAAACGTATCTCGATTTAGAAGGACAATGCAGGGAATCCATAGTATTACATATAGACGCAAATTGTGTGTTAGTTCTTCAATGTGAGGGAGCGAGGGATGCAGTAAAGGAGGAATAATGCATTGGAAAAGAGATACTCGGAACCCCAAAGAAAATCCTACCGTTTCCGTAGAAACGTATCTCGATTTAGAAGGACAATGCAGGGAATCCAGAGTATTTCACATGGACACAAATTGTGTGTTAATTCGTCAATGTGAGGGAGCGAGGAATGCAGAAAAGGAGGAATAATGCATCGGAAAAGAGATACACTTAACCCCAAAGAAAATCCTCTCTTATCCGTAGAAACGTATCTCGATTTAGAAGGACAATGCAGGGAATCCAGAGTATTTCATATGGACGCAAATTGTGTGTTAATTCGGCAATGTGAGGGAGCGAGGGATGCAGTAAAGGAGGAATAATGCATCGGAAAAGAGATACTCGGAACCCCAAAGAAAATCCTATCGTTTCCGTAGAAACGAATCCCGATTTAGAAGGACAATGCAGGGAATCCAGAGTATTTCATATGGACGCAAATTGTGTGTTAATTCGTCAATGTGAGGGAGCGAGGGATGCAGTAAAGGAGGAATAATGCATCGGTAAAGAGATACTCGACTCCCAAAAGAAAATCCTATCGTTTCCGTAGAAACGTATCTCGATTTAGAAAGATAATGCAGGGAACCCAGAGTATTTCATATGGACGCAATTTGTGTGTTAATTCGGCAATGTGAGGGAGCGAGGGATGCAGTAAAGGAGGAATAATGCATCGGAAAAGAGATACTCGGAACCCCAAAGAAAATCCTGTCGTTTCCGTAGAAACGAATCCCGATTTAGAAGGACAATGCAGGGAATCCAAAGTATTTCATATGGACGCAAATTGTGTGTTAATTCGTCAATGTGAGGGAGCGATGGATGCAGTACAGGAAGAATAATGCATCGGAAAAGAGATACTCGGAACCCCAAAGAAAATCCTATCGATTCCGTAGAAACGTATCTCGATTTAGAAGGACAATGCAGGGAATCCAGAGTATTTCATATGGACGCAAATTGTGTGTTAATTCGTCAATGTGAGTTAGCGAGGGATGCAGTAAAGGAGGAATAATGCATCGGAAAAGAGATACTCGGAACCCCAAAGAAAATCCTATCGTTTCCATCGAAACGTATCTCGATTTAGAAGGACAATGCAGGGAATCCTGAGTATTTCATATGGACGCAAATTGTGTGTTAATTCGTCAATGTGAGGGAGCGAGGGATGCAGTAAAGGAGGAATAATGCATCGGAAAAGAGATACTCGGAACCCCAAAGAAAATCCTATCGTTTCCGTAGAAGCGTATCTCGATTTAGGAGGACAATGCAGGGAATCCAGAGTATTTCATATGGACGCAAATTGTGTGTTAATTCGTCAATGTGAGGGAGCGAGGGATGCAGTACAGGAAGAATAATGCATAGGAAAAGAGATACTCGGAACCCCAAAGAAAATCCTATCGATTCCGTAGAAACGTATCTCGATTTAGAAGGACAATGCAGGGAATCCAGAATATTTCATATGGACGCAAATTGTGTGTTAATTCGTCAATGTGAGGGAGCGAGGGATGCAGTAAAGGAGGAATAATGCATCGGAAAAGAGATACTCGACTCCCAAAAGAAAATCCTATCGTTTCCGTAGAAACGTATCTCGATTTAGAAAGATAATGCAGGGAACCCAGAGTATTTCATATGGACGCAATTTATGTGTTAATTCGGAAATGTGAGGGAGCGAGGGATGCAGTAAAGGAGGAATAATGCATCGGAAAAGAGATACTCGGAACCCCAAAGAAAATCCTGTCGTTTCCGTAGAAACGAATCCCGATTTAGAAGGACAATGCAGGGAATCCAGAGTATTTCATATGGACGCAAATTGTGTGTTAATTCGTCAATGTGAGGGAGCGATGGATGCAGTAAAGGAAGAATAATGCATCGGAAAAGAGATACTCGGAACCCCAAAGAAAATCCTATCGTTTCCGTAGAAACGTATCTCGATTTAGAAGGACAATGCAGGGAATCCAGAGTATTTCATATGGACGCAAATTGTGTGTTAATTCGTCAATGTGAGTTAGCGAGGGATGCAGTAAAGGCGGAATAATGCATCGGAAAAGAGATACTCGGAACCCCAAAGAAAATCCTATCGTTTCCGTAGAAACGTATCTCGATTTAGAAGGACAATGCAGGGAATCCATAGTATTTCATATAGACGCAAATTGTGTGTTAGTTCTTCAATGTGAGGGAGCGAGGGATGCAGTAAAGGAGGAATAATGCATTGGAAAGAGATACTCGGAACCCCAAAGAAAATCCTATCGTTTCCTTAGAAACGTATCTCGATTTAGAAGGACAATGCAGGGAATCCAGAGTATTTCACATGGACACAAATTGTGTGTTAATTCGTCAATGTGAGGGAGCTAGGAATGCAGAAAAGGAGGAATAATGCATCGGAAAAGAGATACACTTAACCCCAAAGAAAATCCTCTCTTATCCGTAGAAACGTATCTCGATTTAGAAGGACAATGCAGGGAATCCAGAGTATTTCATATGGACGCAAATTGTGTGTTAATTCGGGAATGTGAGGGAGCGAGGGATGCAGTAAAGGAGGAATAATGCATCGGAAAAGAGATACTCGGAACCCCAAAGAAAATCCTATCGTTTCCGTAGAAACGAATCCCGATTTAGAAGGACAATGCAGGGAATCCAGAGTATTTCATATGGACGCAAATTGTGTGTTAATTCGTCAATGTGAGGGAGCGAGGGATGCAGTAAAGGAGGAATAATGCATCGGAAAAGAGATACTCGACTCCCAAAAGAAAATCCTATCGTTTCCGTAGAAACGTATCTCGATTTAGAAAGATAATGCAGGGAACCCAGAGTATTTCATATGGACGCAATTTGTGTGTTAATTCGGCAATGTGAGGGAGCGAGGGATGCAGTAAAGAAGGAATAATGCATCGGAAAAGAGATACTCGGAACCCCAAAGAAAATCCTGTCGTTTCCGTAGAAACGAATCCCGATTTAGAAGGACAATGCAGGGAATCCTGAGTATTTCATATGGACGCAAATTGTGTGTAATTCGTCAATGTGAGGGAGCGAGGAATGCAGTAAAGAAGGAATAATGCATCGGAAAAGAGATACACGGAACCCCAAAGAAAATCCTATCGTTTCCGTAGAAACGTATCTCGATTTAGGAGGACAATGCAGGGAATCCAGAGTATTTCATATGGACGCAAATAGTGTGTTAATTCGTCAATGTGAGGGAGCGAGGGATGCAGTAAAGAAGGAATAATGCATCGGAAAAGAGATACTCGGAACCCAAAAGAAAATCCTGTCGTTTCCGTAGAAACGAATCCCTATTTAGAAGGACAATGCAGGGAATCCAGAGTATTTCATATGGACGCAAATTGTGTGTTAATTCGTCAATGTGAGGGAGCGATGGATGCAGTACAGGAAGAATAATGCATCGGAAAAGAGATACTCGGAACCCCAAAGAAAATCCTATCGTTTCCGTAGAAACGTATCTCGATTTAGAAGGACAATGCAGGGAATCCAGAGTATTTCACATGGACACAAATTGTGTGTTAATTCGTCAATGTGAGGGAGCGAGGAATGCAGAAAAGGAGGAATAATGCATCGGAAAAGAGATACACTTAACCCCAAAGAAAATCCTCTCTTATCCGTAGAAATGTATCTCGATTTAGAAGGACAATGCAGGGAATCCAGAGTATTTCATATGGACGCAAATTGTGTGTTAATTCGGCAATGTGAGGGAGCGAGGGATGCAGTAAAGGAGGAATAATGCATCGGAAAAGAGATACTCGGAACCCCAAAGAAAATCCTATCGTTTCCGTAGAAACGAATCCCGATTTAGAAGGACAATGCAGGGAATCCAGAGTATTTCATATGGACGCAAATTGTGTGTTAATTCGTCAATGTGAGGGAGCGAGGGATGCAGTAAAGGAGGAATAATGCATCGGAAAAGAGATACTCGACTCCCAAAAGAAAATCCTATCGTTTCCGTAGAAACGTATCTCGATTTAGAAAGATAATGCAGGGAACCCAGAGTATTTCATATGGACGCAATTTGTGTGTTAATTCGGCAATGTGAGGGAGCGAGGGATGCAGTAAAGAAGGAATAATGCATCGGAAAAGAGATACTCGGAACCCAAAAGAAAATCCTGTCGTTTCCGTAGAAACGAATCCCGATTTAGAAGGACAATGCAGGGAATCCAGAGTCTTTCATATGGACGCAAATTGTGTGTTAATTCGTCAATGTGAGGGAGCGATGGATGCAGTACAGGAAGAATAATGCATCGGAAAAGAGATACTCGGAACCCCAAAGAAAATCCTATCGATTCCGTAGAAACGTATCTCGATTTAGAAGGACAATGCAGGGAATCCAGAGTATTTCATATGGACGCAAATTGTGTGTTAATTCGTCAATGTGAGTTAGCGAGGTGATGCAGTAAAGGAGGAATAAAGCATCGGAAAAGAGATACTCGGAACCTCAAAGAAAATCCTATTGTTTCCGTAGAAACGTATCTCGATTTAGAAGGACAATGCAGGGAATCCTGAGTATTTCATATGGACGCAAATTGTGTGTTAATTCGTCAATGTGAGGGAGCGAGGGATGCAGTATAGGAGGAATAATGCATCGGAAAAGAGATACTCGGAACCCCAAAGAAAATCCTATCGTTTCCGTAGAAGCGTATCTCGATTTAGGAGGACAATGCAGGGAATCCAGAGTATTTCATATGGACGCAAATTGTGTGATAATTCGTCAATGTGAGTTAGCGAGGGATGCAGTAAAGGAGGAATAATGCATCGGAAAAGAGATACTCGGAACCCCAAAGAAAATCCTATCGTTTCCGTAGAAACGTATCTCGATTTAGAAGGACAATGCAGGGAATCCTGAGTATTTCATATGGACGCAAATTGTGTGTAATTCGTCAATGTGAGGGAGCGAGGGATGCAGTAAAGGAGGAATAATGAATCGGAAAAGAGATACTCGGAACCCAAAGAAAATCCTATCGTTTCCGTAGAAACGTATCTCGATTTAGGAGGACAATGCAGGGAATCCAGAGTATTTCATATGGACGCAAATAGTGTGTTAATTCGTCAATGTGAGGGAGCGAGGGATGCAGTAAAGGAGGAATAATGCATCGGAAAAGAGATAATCGGAACCCCAAAGAAAATCCTATCGTTTCCGTAGAAACGTATCTCGATTTAGAAGGACAATGCAGGGAATCCAGAGTATATCATATGGACGCAAATTGTGTGTTAATTCGTCAATGTGAGGGAGCGAGGGATGCAGCAAAGGAGGAATAATGCATCCGAAAAGAGATACTCCGAACCCCAAAAAAAATCCTATCGTTTCCGTAGAAACGTATCTCGATTTAGAAGGACAATGCAGGGAATCCAGAGTATTTCATATGGACGCAAATTGTGTGTTAATTCGTCAATGTGAGATAGCGAGGGATGCAGTAAAGGAGGAATAATGCATCGTAAAAGAGATACTAGGAACCCCAAGGAAAACCCTACCGTTTCCGTAGAAACGTATCTCGAGTTAGAAGGACAATGCAGGGAATCCATAGTATTTCATATAGACGCAAATTGTGTGTTAGTTCCTCAATGTGAGGGAGCGAGGGATGCAGTAAAGGAGGAATAATGCATCGGAAAAGAGATACTCGGAACCCCAAAAAAAATCCTATCGTTTCCGTAGAAACGTATCTCGATTTAGAAGGACAATGCAGGGAATCCAGAGTATTTCACATGGACACTAAATGTGTGTTAATTCGTCAATGTGAGGGAGCGAGGAATGCAGAAAAGGAGGAATAATGCATCGGAAAAGAGATACACTTAACCCCAAAGAAAATCCTCTCTTATCCGTAGAAACGTATCTCGATTTAGAAGGACAATGCAGGGAATCCAGAGTATTTCATATGGACGCAAATCGTGTGTTAATACGGCAATGTGAGGGAGCGAGGGATGCAGTAAAGGAGGAATAATGCATCGGAAAAGAGATACTCGGAACCCCAAAGAAAATCCTGTCGTTTCCGTAGAAACGAATCCCGATTTAGAAGGACAATGCAGGGAATCCAGAGTATTTCATATGGACGCAAATTGTGTGTTAATTCGTCAATGTGAGGGAGCGATGGATGCAGTAAAGGAAGAATAATGCATCGGAAAAGAGATACTCGGAACCCCAAAGAAAATCCTATCGTTTCCGTAGAAACGTATCTCGATTTAGAAGGACAATGCAGGGAATCCAGAGTATTTCATATGGACGCAAATTGTGTGTTAATTCGTCAATGTGAGTTAGCGAGGGATGCAGTAAAGGAGGAATAATGCATCGGAAAAGAGATACTCGGAACCCCAAAGAAAATCATATCGTTTCCGTATAAACGTATCTCGATTTAGAAGGACAATGCAGGGAATCCAGAGTATTTCATATGGACGCAAATTGTGTGTTAATTCGTCAATGTGAGGGAGCGAGGGATGCAGTAAAGGAGGAATAATGCATCGGAAAAGAGATACTCGGAACCCCAAAGAAAATCCTATCGTTTCCGTAGAAACGTATCTCGATTTAGAAGGACAATGCAGGGAATCCAGAGTATTTCATATGGACGCAAATTGTGTGTTAATTCGTCAATGTGAGGGAGCGAGGGATGCAGTAAAGGAGGAATAATGCATCGGAAAAGAGATACTCGACTCCCAAAAGAAAATCCTATCGTTTCCGTAGAAACGTATCTCGATTTAGAAAGATAATGCAGGGAAACCAGAGCATTTCATATGGATGCAATTTGTGTGTTAATTCGGCAATGTGAGGGGGCGAGGGATGCAGTAAAGGAGGATTAATGCATCGGAAAAGAGATACTCGGAACCCCAAAGAAAATCCTATCGATTCCGTAGAAACGTATCTCGATTTAGAAGGACAATGCAGGGAATCCAGAATATTTCATATGGACGCAAATTGTGTGTTAATTCGTCAATGTGAGGGAGCGAGGGATGCAGTAAAGGAGGAATAATGCATCGGAAAAGAGATACTCGACTCCCAAAAGAAAATCCTATCGTTTCCGTAGAAACGTATCTCAATTTAGAAAGATAATGCAGGGAACCCAGAGTATTTCATATGGACGCAATTTGTGTGTTAATTCGGCAATGTGAGGGAGCGAGGGATGCAGTAAAGGAGGAATAATGCATCGGAAAAGAGATACTCGGAACCCCAAAGAAAATCCTGTCGTTTCCGTAGAAACGAATCCCGATTTAGAAGGACAATGCAGGGAATCCAGAGTATTTCATATGGACGCAAATTGTGTGTTAATTCGTCAATGTGAGGGAGCGATGGATGCAGTAAAGGAAGAATAATGCATCGGAAAAGAGATACTCAGAACCCCAAAGAAAATCCTATCGTTTCCGTAGAAACGTATCTCGATTTAGAAGGACAATGCAGGGAATCCAGAGTATTTCATATGGACGCAAATTGTGTGTTAATTCGTCAATGTGAGTTAGCGAGGGATGCAGTAAAGGAGGAATAATGCATCGGAAAAGAGATACTCGGAACCCCAAAGAAAATCCTATCGTTTCCGTAGAAACGAATCCCGATTTAGAAGGACAATGCAGGGAATCCAGAGTATTTCATATGGACGCAAATTGTGTGTTAATTCGTCAATGTGAGGGAGCGATGGATGCAGTACAGGAAGAATAATGCATCGGAAAAGAGATACTCGGAACCCCAAAGAAAATCTTATCGATTCCGTAGAAATGTATCTCGATTTAGAAGGACAATGCAGGGAATCCAGAGTATTTCATATGGACGCAAATTGTGTGTTAATTCGTCAATGTGAGTTAGCGAGGTGATCCAGTAAAGGAGGAATAATGCATCGGAAAAGAGATACTCGGAACCCCAAAGAAAATCCTATCGTTTCCGTAGAAACGTATCTCGATTTAGAAGGACAATGCAGGGAATCCTGAGTATTTCATATGGACGCAAATTGTGTGTTAATTCGTCAATGTGAGGGAGCGAGGGATGCAGTAAAGGAGGAATAATGCATCGGAAAAGAGATACTCGGAACCCCAAAGAAAATCCTATCGTTTCCGTAGAAGCGTATCTCGATTTAGGAGGACAATGCAGGGAATCCAGAGTATTTCATATGGACGCAAATTGTGTGATAATTCGTCAATGTGAGTTAGCGAGGGATGCAGTAAAGGAGGAATAATGCATCGGAAAAGAGATACTCGGAACCCCAAAGAAAATCCTATCGTTTCCGTAGAAACGTATCTCGATTTAGAAGGACAATGCAGGGAATCCTGAGTATTTCATATGGACGCAAATTGTGTGTAATTCGTCAATGTGAGGGAGCGAAGGATGCAGTAAAGAAGGAATAATGAATCGGAAAAGAGATACTCGGAACCCCAAAGAAAATCCTATCGTTTCCGTAGAAACGTATCTCGATTTAGGAGGACAATGCAGGGAATCCAGAGTATTTCATATGGACGCAAATAGTGTGTTAATTCGTCAATGTGAGGGAGCGAGGGATGCAGTAAAGGAGGAATAATGCATCGGAAAAGATATAATCGGAACCCCAAAGAAAATCCTATCGTTTCCGTAGAAACGTATCTCGATTTAGAAGGACAATGCAGGGAATCCAGAGTATATCATATGGACGCAAATTGTGTGTTAATTCGTCAATGTGAGGGAGCGAGGGATGCAGCAAACGAGGAATAATGCATCAGAAAAGAGATACTCGGAACCCCAAAAAAAATCCTATCGTTTCTGTAGAAACGTATCTCGATTTACAAGGACAATGCAGGGAATCCAGAGTATTTCATATGGACGCAAATTGTGTGTTAATTCGTCAATGTGAGATAGCGAGGGATGCAGTAAAGGAGGAATAATGCATCGTAAAAGAGATACTCGGAACCCCAAGGAAAACCCTACCGTTTCCGTAGAAACGTATCTCGAGTTAGAAGGACAATGCAGGGAATCCATAGTATTTCATATAGACGCAAATTGTGTGTTAGTTCTTCAATGTGAGGGAGCGAGGGATGCAGTAAAGGAGGAATAATGCATCGGAAAAGAGATACTCGGAACCCCAACGAAAATCCTATCGTTTCCGTAGAAACGTATCTCGATTTAGAAGGACAATGCAGGGAATCCAGAGTATTTCACATGGACACTAATTGTGTGTTAATTCGTCAATGTGAGGGAGCGAGGAATGCAGAAAAGGAGGAATAATGCATCGGAAAAGAGATACACTTAACCCCAAAGAAAATCCTCTCTTATCCGTAGAAACGTATCTCGATTTAGAAGGACAATGCCGGGAATCCAGAGTATTTCATATGGACGCAAATTGTGTGTTAATACGGCAATGTGAGGGAGCGAGGGATGCAGTAAAGGAGGAATAATGCATCGGAAAAGAGATACTCGGAACCCCAAAGAAAATCCTGTCGTTTCCGTAGAAACGAATCCCGATTTAGAAGGACAATGCAGGGAATCCAGAGTATTTCATATGGACGCAAATTGTGTGTTAATTCGTCAATGTGAGGGAGCGATGGATGCAGTAAAGGAAGAATAATGCATCGGAAAAGAGATACTCGGAACCCCAAAGAAAATCCTATCGTTTCCGTAGAAACGTATCTCGATTTACAAGGACAATGCAGGGAATCCAGAGTATTTCATATGGACGCAAATTGTGTGTTAATTCGTCAATGTGAGTTAGCGAGGGATGCAGTAAAGGAGGAATAATGCATCGGAAAAGAGATACTCGGAACCCCAAAGAAAATCCTATCGTTTCCGTATAAACGTATCTCGATTTAGAAGGACAATGCAGGGAATCCTGAGTATTTCATATGGACGCAAATTGTGTGTTAATTCGTCAATGTGAGGGAGCGAGGGATGCAGTAAAGGAGGAATAATGCATCGGAAGAGAGATACTCGGAACCCCAAAGAAAATCCTATCGTTTCCGTAGAAGCGTATCTCGATTTAGGAGGACAATGCAGGGAATCCAGAGTATTTCATATGGACGCAAATTGTGTGATAATTCGTCAATGTGAGTTAGCGAGGGATGCAGTAAAGGAGGAATAATGCATCGGAAAAGAGATACTCGGAACCCCAAAGAAAATCCTATCGTTTCCGTAGAAACGTATCTCGATTTAGAAGGACAATGCAGGGAATCCTGAGTATTTCATATGGACGCAAATTGTGTGTAATTCGTCAATGTGAGGGAGCGAGGGATGCAGTAAAGAAGGAATAATGAATCGGAAAAGAGATACTCGGAACCCCAAAGAAAATCCTATCGTTTCCGTAGAAACGTATCTCGATTTAGGAGGACAATGCAGGGAATCCAGAGTATTTCATATGGACGCAAATAGTGTGTTAATTCGTCAATGTGAGGGAGCGAGGGATGCAGTAAAGGAGGAATAATGCATCGGAAAAGAGATAATCGGAACCCCAAAGAAAATCCTATCGTTTCCGTAGAAACGTATCTCGATTTAGAAGGACAATGCAGGGAATCCAGAGTATATCATATGGACGCAAATTGTGTGTTAATTCGTCAATGTGAGGGAGCGAGGGATGCAGCAAAGGAGGAATAATGCATCCGAAAAGAGATACTCGGAACCCCAAAAAAAATCCTATCGTTTCCGTAGAAACGTATCTCGATTTACAAGGACAATGCAGGGAATCCAGAGTATTTCATATGGACGCAAATTGTGTGTTAATTCGTCAATGTGAGATAGCGAGGGATGCAGTAAAGGAGGAATAATGCATCGTAAAAGAGATACTCGGAACCCCAAGGAAAACCCTACCGTTTCCGTAGAAACGTATCTCGAGTTAGAAAGACAATGCAGGGAATCCATAGTATTTCATATAGACGCAAATTGTGTGTTAGTTCTTCAATGTGAGGGAGCGAGGGATGCAGTAAAGGAGGAATAATGCATCGGAAAAGAGATACTCGGAACCCCAAAGAAAATCCTATCGTTTCCGTAGAAACGTATCTCGATTTAGAAGGACTATGCAGGGAATCCAGAGTATTTCACATGGACACTAATTGTGTGTTAATTCGTCAATGTGAGGGAGCGAGGAATGCAGAAAAGGAGGAATAATGCATCGGAAAAGAGATACACTTAACCCCAAAGAAAATCCTCTCTTATCCGTAGAAACGTATCTCGATTTAGAAGGACAATGCAGGGAATCCAGAGTATTTCATATGGACGCAAATTGTGTGTTAATACGGCAATGTGAGGGAGCGAGGGATGCAGTAAAGGAGGAATAATGCATCGGAAAAGAGATACTCGGAACCCCAAAGAAAATCCTGTCGTTTCCGTAGAAACGAATCCCGATTTAGAAGGACAATGCAGGGAATCCAGAGTATTTCATATGGACGCAAATTGTGTGTTAATTCGTCAATGTGAGGGAGCGATGGATGCAGTAAAGGAAGAATAATGCATCGGAAAAGAGATACTCGGAACCCCAAAGAAAATCCTATCGTTTCCGTAGAAACGTATCTCGATTTAGAAGGACAATGCAGGGAATCCAGAGTATTTCATATGGACGCAAATTGTGTGTTAATTCGTCAATGTGAGTTAGCGAGGGATGCAGTAAAGGAGGAATAATGCATCGGAAAAGAGATACTCGGAACCCCAAAGAAAATCCTATCGTTTCCGTATAAACGTATCTCGATTTAGAAGGACAATGCAGGGAATCCTGAGTATTTCATATGGACGCAAATTGTGTGTTAATTCGTCAATGTGAGGGAGCGAGGGATGCAGTAAAGGAGGAATAATGCATCGGAAAAGAGATACTCGGAACCCCAAAGAAAATCCTATCGTTTCCGTAGAAACGTATCTCGATTTAGAAGGACAATGCAGGGAATCCAGAGTATTTCATATGGACGCAAATTGTGTGTTAATTCGTCAATGTGAGGGAGCGAGGGATGCAGTAAAGGAGGAATAATGCATCGGAAAAGAGATACTCGACTCCCAAAAGAAAATCCTATCGTTTCCGTAGAAACGTATCTCGATTTAGAAAGATAATGCAGGGAACCCAGAGCATTTCATATGGATGCAATTTGTGTGTTAATTCGGCAATGTGAGGGGGCGAGGGATGCAGTAAAGGAGGAATAATGCATCGGAAAAGAGATACTCGGAACCCCAAAGAAAATCCTATCGATTCCGTAGAAACGTATCTCGATTTAGAAGGACAATGCAGGGAATCCAGAATATTTCATATGGACGCAAATTGTGTGTTAATTCGTCAATGTGGGGAGCGAGGGATGCAGTAAAAGAGGAATAATGCATCGGAAAAGAGATACTCGACTCCCAAAAGAAAATCCTATCGTTTCCGTAGAAACATATCTCGATTTAGAAAGATAATGCAGGGAACCCAGAGTATTTCATATGGACGCAATTTGTGTGTTAATTCGGCAATGTGAGGGAGCGAGGGATGCAGTAAAGGAGGAATAATGCATCGGAAAAGAGATACTCGGAACCCCAAAGAAAATCCTGTCGTTTCCGTAGAAACGAATCCCGATTTAGAAGGACAATGCAGGGAATCCAGAGTATTTCATATGGACGCAAATTGTGTGTTAATTCGTCAATGTGAGGGAGCGATGGATGCAGTAAAGGAAGAATAATGCATCGGAAAAGAGATACTCAGAACCCCAAAGAAAATCCTATCGTTTCCGTAGAAACGTATCTCGATTTAGAAGGACAATGCAGGGAATCCAGAGTATTTCATATGGACGCAAATTGTGTGTTAATTCGTCAATGTGAGTTAGCGAGGGATGCAGTAAAGGAGGAATAATGCATCGGAAAAGAGATACTCGGAACCCCAAAGAAAATCCTATCGTTTCCGTAGAAACGTATCTCGATTTAGAAGGACAATGCAGGGTATCCATAGTATTTCATATAGACCCAAATTGTGTGTTAGTTCTTCAATTTGAGGGAGCGAGGGATGCAGTAAAGGAGGAATAATGCATTGGAAAAGAGATACTCGGAACCGCAAAGAAAATCCTATCGTTTCCGTAGAAACGTATCTCGTTTTAGAAGGACAATGCAGGGAATCCAGAGTATTTCACATGGACACAAATTGTGTGTTAATTCGTCAATGTGAGGGAGCGAGGAATGCTGAAAAGGAGGAATAATGCATCGGAAAAGAGATACACTTAACCCCAAAGAAAATCCTCTCTTATCCGTAGAAACGTATCTCGATTTAGAAGGACAATGCAGGGAATCCAGAGTATTTCATATGGACGCAAATTGTGTGTTAATTCGGCAATGTGAGGGAGCGAGGGATGCAGTAAAGGAGGAATAATGCATCGGAAAAGAGATACTCGGAACCCCAAAGAAAATCCTATCGTTTCCGTAGAAACGAATCCCGATTTAGAAGGACAATGCAGGGAATCCAGAGTATTTCATATGGACGCAAATTGTGTGTTAATTCGTCAATGTGAGGGAGCGAGGGATGCAGTAAAGGAGGAATAATGCATCGGAAAAGAGATACTCGTCTCCCAAAAGAAAATCCTATCGTTTCCGTAGAAACGCATCTCGATTTAGAAAGATAATGCAGGGAACCCAGAGTATTTCATATGGACGCAATTTGTGTGTTAATTCGGCAATGTGAGGGAGCGAGGGATGCAGTAAAGGAGGAATAATGCATCGGAAAAGAGATACTCGGAACCCCAAAGAAAATCCTGTCGTTTCCGCAGAAACGAATCCCGATTTAGAAGGACAATGCAGGAAATCCAGAGTATTTCATATGGACGCAAATTGTGTGTTAATTCGTCAATGTGAGGGAGCGATGGATGCAGTACAGGAAGAATAATGCATCGGAAAAGAGATACTCGGAACCCCAAAGAAAATCCTATCGATTCCGTAGAAACGTATCTCGATTTAGAAGGACAATGCAGGGAATCCAGAGTATTTCATATGGACGCAAATTGTGTGTTAATTCGTCAATGTGAGTTAGCGAGGGATGCAGTAAAGGAGGAATAATGCATCGGAAAAGAGATACTCGGAACCCCAAAGAATATCCTATCGTTTCCGTAGAAACGTATCTCGATTTAGAAGGACAATGCAGGGAATCCTGAGTATTTCATATGGACGCAAATTGTGTGTTAATTCGTCAATGTGAGGGAGCGAGGGATGCAGTAAAGGAGGAATAATGCATCGGAAAAGAGATACCCGGAACCCCAAAGAAAATCCTATCGTTTCCGTAGAAACGTATCTCGATTTAGAAGGACAATGCAGGGAATCCAGAGTATTTCATATGGACGCAAATTGTGTGACAATTCGTCAATGTGAGTTAGCGAGGGATGCAGTAAAGGAGGAATAATGCATCGGAAAAGAGATACTCGGAACCCCAAAGTAAATCCTATCGTTTCCGTAGAAACGTATCTCGATTTAGAAGGACAATGCAGGGAATCCTGAGTATTTCATATGGACGCAAATTGTGTGTAATTCGTCAATGTGAGGGAGCGAGGGATGCAGTAAAGAAGGAATAATGAATCGGAAAAGAGATACTCGGAACCCCAAAGAAAATCCTATCGTTTCCGTAGAAACGTATCTCGATTTAGGAGGACAATGCAGGGAATCCAGAGTATTTCATATGGACGCAAATAGTGTGTTAATTCGTCAATGTGAGGGAGCGAGGGATGCAGTAAAGGAGGAATAATGCATCGGAAAAGAGATACTCGGAACCCCAAGGAAAACCCTACCGTTTCCGTAGAAACGTATCTCGAGTTAGAAAGACAATGCAGGGAATCCATAGTATTTCATATAGACGCAAATTGTGTGTTAGTTCTTCAATGTGAGGGAGCGAGGGATGCAGTAAAGGAGGAATAATGCATCGGAAAAGAGATACTCGGAACCCCAAAGAAAATCCTATCGTTTCCGTAGAAACGTATCTCGATTTAGAAGGACTATGCAGGGAATCCAGAGTATTTCACATGGACACTAATTGTGTGTTAATTCGTCAATGTGAGGGAGCGAGGAATGCAGAAAAGGAGGAATAATGCATCGGAAAAGAGATACACTTAACCCCAAAGAAAATCCTCTCTTATCCGTAGAAACGTATCTCGATTTAGAAGGACAATGCAGGGAATCCAGAGTATTTCATATGGACGCAAATTGTGTGTTAATACGGCAATGTGAGGGAGCGAGGGATGCAGTAAAGGAGGAATAATGCATCGGAAAAGAGATACTCGGAACCCCAAAGAAAATCCTGTCGTTTCCGTAGAAACGAATCCCGATTTAGAAGGACAATGCAGGGAATCCAGAGTATTTCATATGGACGCAAATTGTGTGTTAATTCGTCAATGTGAGGGAGCGATGGATGCAGTAAAGGAAGAATAATGCATCGGAAAAGAGATACTCGGAACCCCAAAGAAAATCCTATCGTTTCCGTAGAAACGTATCTCGATTTAGAAGGACAATGCAGGGAATCCAGAGTATTTCATATGGACGCAAATTGTGTGTTAATTCGTCAATGTGAGTTAGCGAGGGATGCAGTAAAGGAGGAATAATGCATCGGAAAAGAGATACTCGGAACCCCAAAGAAAATCCTATCGTTTCCGTATAAACGTATCTCGATTTAGAAGGACAATGCAGGGAATCCTGAGTATTTCATATGGACGCAAATTGTGTGTTAATTCGTCAATGTGAGGGAGCGAGGGATGCAGTAAAGGAGGAATAATGCATCGGAAAAGAGATACTCGGAACCCCAAAGAAAATCCTATCGTTTCCGTAGAAACGTATCTCGATTTAGAAGGACAATGCAGGGAATCCAGAGTATTTCATATGGACGCAAATTGTGTGTTAATTCGTCAATGTGAGGGAGCGAGGGATGCAGTAAAGGAGGAATAATGCATCGGAAAAGAGATACTCGACTCCCAAAAGAAAATCCTATCGTTTCCGTAGAAACGTATCTCGATTTAGAAAGATAATGCAGGGAACCCAGAGCATTTCATATGGATGCAATTTGTGTGTTAATTCGGCAATGTGAGGGGGCGAGGGATGCAGTAAAGGAGGAATAATGCATCGGAAAAGAGATACTCGGAACCCCAAAGAAAATCCTATCGATTCCGTAGAAACGTATCTCGATTTAGAAGGACAATGCAGGGAATCCAGAATATTTCATATGGACGCAAATTGTGTGTTAATTCGTCAATGTGGGGAGCGAGGGATGCAGTAAAAGAGGAATAATGCATCGGAAAAGAGATACTCGACTCCCAAAAGAAAATCCTATCGTTTCCGTAGAAACATATCTCGATTTAGAAAGATAATGCAGGGAACCCAGAGTATTTCATATGGACGCAATTTGTGTGTTAATTCGGCAATGTGAGGGAGCGAGGGATGCAGTAAAGGAGGAATAATGCATCGGAAAAGAGATACTCGGAACCCCAAAGAAAATCCTGTCGTTTCCGTAGAAACGAATCCCGATTTAGAAGGACAATGCAGGGAATCCAGAGTATTTCATATGGACGCAAATTGTGTGTTAATTCGTCAATGTGAGGGAGCGATGGATGCAGTAAAGGAAGAATAATGCATCGGAAAAGAGATACTCAGAACCCCAAAGAAAATCCTATCGTTTCCGTAGAAACGTATCTCGATTTAGAAGGACAATGCAGGGAATCCAGAGTATTTCATATGGACGCAAATTGTGTGTTAATTCGTCAATGTGAGTTAGCGAGGGATGCAGTAAAGGAGGAATAATGCATCGGAAAAGAGATACTCGGAACCCCAAAGAAAATCCTATCGTTTCCGTAGAAACGTATCTCGATTTAGAAGGACAATGCAGGGTATCCATAGTATTTCATATAGACCCAAATTGTGTGTTAGTTCTTCAATTTGAGGGAGCGAGGGATGCAGTAAAGGAGGAATAATGCATTGGAAAAGAGATACTCGGAACCGCAAAGAAAATCCTATCGTTTCCGTAGAAACGTATCTCGATTTAGAAGGACAATGCAGGGAATCCAGAGTATTTCACATGGACACAAATTGTGTGTTAATTCGTCAATGTGAGGGAGCAAGGAATGCTGAAAAGGAGGAATAATGCATCGGAAAAGAGATACACTTAACCCCAAAGAAAATCCTCTCTTATCCGTAGAAACGTATCTCGATTTAGAAGGACAATGCAGGGAATCCAGAGTATTTCATATGGACGCAAATTGTGTGCTAATTCGGCAATGTGAGGGAGCGAGGGATGCAGTAAAGGAGGAATAATGCATCGGAAAAGAGATACTCGGAACCCCAAAGAAAATCCTATCGTTTCCGTAGAAACGAATCCCGATTTAGAAGGACAATGCAGGGAATCCAGAGTATTTCATATGGACGCAAATTGTGTGTTAATTCGTCAATGTGAGGGAGCGAGGGATGCAGTAAAGGAGGAATAATGCATCGGAAAAGAGATACTCGTCTCCCAAAAGAAAATCCTATCGTTTCCGTAGAAACGCATCTCGATTTAGAAAGATAATGCAGGGAACCCAGAGTATTTCATATGGACGCAATTTGTGTGTTAATTCGGCAATGTGAGGGAGCGAGGGATGCAGTAAAGGAGGAATAATGCATCGGAAAAGAGATACTCGGAACCCCAAAGAAAATCCTGTCGTTTCCGCAGAAACGAATCCCGATTTAGAAGGACAATGCAGGAAATCCAGAGTATTTCATATGGACGCAAATTGTGTGTTAATTCGTCAATGTGAGGGAGCGATGGATGCAGTACAGGAAGAATAATGCATCGGAAAAGAGATACTCGGAACCCCAAAGAAAATCCTATCGATTCCGTAGAAACGTATCTCGATTTAGAAGGACAATGCAGGGAATCCAGAGTATTTCATATGGACGCAAATTGTGTGTTAATTCGTCAATGTGAGTTAGCGAGGGATGCAGTAAAGGAGGAATAATGCATCGGAAAAGAGATACTCGGAACCCCAAAGAATATCCTATCGTTTCCGTAGAAACGTATCTCGATTTAGAAGGACAATGCAGGGAATCCTGAGTATTTCATATGGACGCAAATTGTGTGTTAATTCGTCAATGTGAGGGAGCGAGGGATGCAGTAAAGGAGGAATAATGCATCGGAAAAGAGATACTCGGAACCCCAAAGAAAATCCTATCGTTTCCGTAGAAACGTATCTCGATTTAGAAGGACAATGCAGGGAATCCAGAGTATTTCATATGGACGCAAATTGTGTGACAATTCGTCAATGTGAGTTAGCGAGGGATGCAGTAAAGGAGGAATAATGCATCGGAAAAGAGATACTCGGAACCCCAAAGTAAATCCTATCGTTTCCGTAGAAACGTATCTCGATTTAGAAGGACAATGCAGGGAATCCTGAGTATTTCATATGGACGCAAATTGTGTGTAATTCGTCAATGTGAGGGAGCGAGGGATGCAGTAAAGAAGGAATAATGAATCGGAAAAGAGATACTCGGAACCCCAAAGAAAATCCTATCGTTTCCGTAGAAACGTATCTCGATTTAGGAGGACAATGCAGGGAATCCAGAGTATTTCATATGGACGCAAATAGTGTGTTAATTCGTCAATGTGAGGGAGCGAGGGATGCAGTAAAGGAGGAATAATGCATCGGAAAAGAGATAATCGGAACCCCAAAGAAAATCCTATCGTTTCCGTAGAAACGTATCTCGATTTAGAAGGACAATGCAGGGAATCCAGAGTATATCATATGGACACAAATTGTGTGTTAATTCGTCAATGTGAGGGAGCGAGGGATGCAGTAAAGGAGGAATAATGCATCGGAAAAGAGATACTCGACTCCCAAAAGAAAATCCTATCGTTTCCGTAGAAACGTATCTCGATTTAGAAAGATAATGCAGGGAACCCAGAGTATTTCATATGGACGCAATTTGTGTGTTCATTCGGCAATGTGAGGGAGCGAGGGATGCAGTAAAGGAGGAATAATGCATCGGAAAAGAGATACTCGGAACCCCAAAGAAAATCCTGTCATTTCCGTAGCAACGAATCCCGATTTAGAAGGACAATGCAGTGAATCCAGAGTATTTCATATGGACGCAAATTGTGTGTTAATTCGTCAATGTGAGGGAGCGATGAATGCAGTAAAGGAAGAATAATGCATCGGAAAAGAGATACTCGGAACCCCAAAGAAAATCCTATCGTTTCCGTAGAAACGTATCTCGATTTAGAAGGACAATGCAGGGAATCCAGAGTAATTCATATGGACGCAAATTGTGTGTTAATTCGTCAATGTGAGTTAGCGAGGGATGCAGTAAAAGAGGAATAATGAATCGGAAAAGAGATACTCGGAACCCCAAAGAAAATCCTATCGTTTCCGTAGAAACGTATCTCGATTTAGAAGGACAATGCAGGGAATCCATAGTATTTCATATAGACGCAAATTGTGTGTTAGTTCTTCAATGTGAGGGAGCGAGGGATGCAGTAAAGGAGGAATAATGCATTGGAAAAGAGATACTCGGAACCCCAAAGAAAATCCTATCGTTTCCGTAGAAACGTATCTCGATTTAGAAGGACAATGCAGGGAATCCAGAGTATTTCACATGGACACAAATTGTGTGTTAATTCGTCAATGTGAGGGAGCGAGGAATGCAGAAAAGGAGGAATAATGCATCGGAAAAGAGATACACTTAACCCCAAAGAAAATCCTCTCTTATCCGTATAAACGTATCTCGATTTAGAAGGACAATGCAGGGAATCCAGAGTATTTCATATGGACGCAAATTGTGTGTTAATTCGGCAATGTGAGGGAGCGAGGGATGCAGTAAAGGAGGAATAATGCATCGGAAAAGAGATACTCGGAACCCCAAAGAAAATCCTATCGTTTCCGTAGAAACGAATCCCGATTTAGAAGGACAATGCAGGGAATCCAGAGTATTTCATATGGACGCACATTGTGTGTTAATTCGTCAATGTGAGGGAGCGAGGGATGCAGTAAAGGAGGAATAATGCATCGGAAAAGAGATACTCGACTCCCAAAAGAAAATCCTATCGTTTCCGTAGAAACGTATCTCGATTTAGAAAGATAATGCAGGGAACCCAGAGTATTTCATATGGACGCAATTTGTGTGTTAATTCGGCAATGTGAGGGAGCGAGGGATGCAGTAAAGGAGGAATAATGCATCGGAAAAGAGATACTCGGAACCCCAAAGAAAATCCTGTCGTTTCCGTAGAAACGAATCCCGATTTAGAAGGACAATGCAGGGAATCCAGAGTATTTCATATGGACGCAAATTGTGTGTTAATTCGTCAATGTGAGGGAGCGATGGATGCAGTACAGGAAGAATAATGCATCGGAAAAGAGATACTCGGAACCCCAAAGAAAATCCTATCGATTCCGTAGAAACGTATCTCGATTTAGAAGGACAATGCAGGGAATCCAGAGTATTTCATATGGACGCAAATTGTGTGTTAATTCGTCAATGTGAGTTAGCGAGGGATGTGGTAAAGGAGGAATAATGCATCGGAAAAGAGATGCTCGGAACCCCAAAGAAAATCCTATCGTTTCCGTAGAAACGTATCTCGATTTAGAAGGACAATGCAGGGAATCCTGAGTATTTCATATGGACGCAAATTGTGTGTTAATTCGTCAATGTGAGGGAGCGAGGGATGCAGTAAAGGAGGAATAATGCATCGGAAAAGAGATACTCGGAACCCCAAAGAAAATCCTATCGTTTCCGTAGAAACGTATCTCGATTTAGGAGGACAATGCAGGGAATCCAGAGTATTTCATATGGACGCAAATTGTGTGATAATTCGTCAATGTGAGTTAGCGAGGGATGCAGTAAAGGAGGAATAATGCATCGGAAAAGAGATACTCGGAACCCCAAAGTAAATCCTATCGTTTCCGTAGAAACGTATCTCGATTTAGAAGGACAATGCAGGGAATCCTGAGTATTTCATATGGACGCAAATTGTGTGTAATTCGTCAATGTGAGGGAGCGAGGGATGCAGTAAAGAAGGAATAATGAATCGGAAAAGAGATACTCGGAACCCCAAAGAAAATCCTATCGTTTCCGTAGAAACGTATCTCGATTTAGAAGGACAATGCAGGGAATCCAGAGTATATCATATGGACACAAATTGTGTGTTAATTCGTCAATGTGAGGGAGCGAGGGATGCAGTAAAGGAGGAATAATGCATCGGAAAAGAGATACTCGACTCCCAAAAGAAAATCCTATCGTTTCCGTAGAAACGTATCTCGATTTAGAAAGATAATGCAGGGAACCCAGAGTATTTCATATGGACGCAATTTGTGTGTTAATTCGGCAATGTGAGGGAGCGAGGGATGCAGTAAAGGAGGAATAATGCATCGGAAAAGAGATACTCGGAACCCCAAAGAAAATCCTGTCATTTCCGTAGCAACGAATCCCGATTTAGAAGGACAATGCAGTGAATCCAGAGTATTTCATATGGACGCAAATTGTGTGTTAATTCGTCAATGTGAGGGAGCGATGAATGCAGTAAAGGAAGAATAATGCATCGGAAAAGAGATACTCGGAACCCCAAAGAAAATCCTATCGTTTCCGTAGAAACGTATCTCGATTTAGAAGGACAATGCAGGGAATCCAGAGTAATTCATATGGACGCAAATTGTGTGTTAATTCGTCAATGTGAGTTAGCGAGGGATGCAGTAAAAGAGGAATAATGAATCGGAAAAGAGATACTCGGAACCCCAAAGAAAATCCTATCGTTTCCGTAGAAACGTATCTCGATTTAGAAGGACAATGCAGGGAATCCATAGTATTTCATATAGACGCAAATTGTGTGTTAGTTCTTCAATGTGAGGGAGCGAGGGATGCAGTAAAGGAGGAATAATGCATTGGAAAAGAGATACTCGGAACCCCAAAGAAAATCCTATCGTTTCCGTAGAAACGTATCTCGATTTAGAAGGACAATGCAGGGAATCCAGAGTATTTCACATGGACACAAATTGTGTGTTAATTCGTCAATGTGAGGGAGCGAGGAATGCAGAAAAGGAGGAATAATGCATCGGAAAAGAGATACACTTAACCCCAAAGAAAATCCTCTCTTATCCGTATAAACGTATCTCGATTTAGAAGGACAATGCAGGGAATCCAGAGTATTTCATATGGACGCAAATTGTGTGTTAATTCGGCAATGTGAGGGAGCGAGGGATGCAGTAAAGGAGGAATAATGCATCGGAAAAGAGATACTCGGAACCCCAAAGAAAATCCTATCGTTTCCGTAGAAACGAATCCCGATTTAGAAGGACAATGCAGGGAATCCAGAGTATTTCATATGGACGCAAATTGTGTGTTAATTCGTCAATGTGAGGGAGCGAGGGATGCAGTAAAGGAGGAATAATGCATCGGAAAAGAGATACTCGACTCCCAAAAGAAAATCCTATCGTTTCCGTAGAAACGTATCTCGATTTAGAAAGATAATGCAGGGAACCCAGAGTATTTCATATGGACGCAATTTGTGTGTTAATTCGGCAATGTGAGGGAGCGAGGGATGCAGTAAAGGAGGAATAATGCATCGGAAAAGAGATACTCGGAACCCCAAAGAAAATCCTGTCGTTTCCGTAGAAACGAATCCCGATTTAGAAGGACAATGCAGGGAATCCAGAGTATTTCATATGGACGAAAATTGTGTGTTAATTCGTCAATGTGAGGGAGCGATGGATGCAGTACAGGAAGAATAATGCATCGGAAAAGAGATACTCGGAACCCCAAAGAAAATCCTATCGATTCCGTAGAAACGTATCTCGATTTAGAAGGACAATGCAGGGAATCCAGAGTATTTCATATGGACGCAAATTGTGTGTTAATTCGTCAATGTGAGTTAGCGAGGGATGTGGTAAAGGAGGAATAATGCATCGGAAAAGAGATGCT
Source organism: Schistocerca nitens (assembly GCF_023898315.1). Lineage (NCBI taxonomy): Eukaryota > Metazoa > Arthropoda > Insecta > Orthoptera > Acrididae > Schistocerca > Schistocerca nitens. Next base: position 1,152,683,179 of record NC_064615.1, read on the forward strand.
CGGAACCCCAAAGAAAATCCTATCGTTTCCGTAGAAACGTATCTCGATTTAGAAGGACAATGCAGGGAATCCTGAGTATTTCATATGGACGCAAATTGTGTGTTAATTCGTCAATGTGAGGGAGCGAGGGATGCAGTAAAGGAGGAATAATGCATCGGAAAAGAGATACTCGGAACCCCAAAGAAAATCCTATCGTTTCCGTAGAAACGTATCTCGATTTAGGAGGACAATGCAGGGAATCCAGAGTATTTCATATGGACGCAAATTGTGTGATAATTCGTCAATGTGAGTTAGCGAGGGATGCAGTAAAGGAGGAATAATGCATCGGAAAAGAGATACTCGGAACCCCAAAGTAAATCCTATCGTTTCCGTAGAAACGTATCTCGATTTAGAAGGACAATGCAGGGAATCCTGAGTATTTCATATGGACGCAAATTGTGTGTAATTCGTCAATGTGAGGGAGCGAGGGATGCAGTAAAGAAGGAATAATGAATCGGAAAAGAGATACTCGGAACCCCAAAGAAAATCCTATCGTTTCCGTAGAAACGTATCTCGATTTAGAAGGACAATGCAGGGAATCCAGAGTATATCATATGGACACAAATTGTGTGTTAATTCGTCAATGTGAGGGAGCGAGGGATGCAGTAAAGGAGGAATAATGCATCGGAAAAGAGATACTCGACTCCCAAAAGAAAATCCTATCGTTTCCGTAGAAACGTATCTCGATTTAGAAAGATAATGCAGGGAACCCAGAGTATTTCATATGGACGCAATTTGTGTGTTAATTCGGCAATGTGAGGGAGCGAGGGATGCAGTAAAGGAGGAATAATGCATCGGAAAAGAGATACTCGGAACCCCAAAGAAAATCCTGTCATTTCCGTAGCAACGAATCCCGATTTAGAAGGACAATGCAGTGAATCCAGAGTATTTCATATGGACGCAAATTGTGTGTTAATTCGTCAATGTGAGGGAGCGATGAATGCAGTAAAGGAAGAATAATGCATCGGAAAAGAGATACTCGGAACCCCAAAGAAAATCCTATCGTTTCCGTAGAAACGTATCTCGATTTAGAAGGACAATGCAGGGAATCCAGAGTAATTCATATGGACGCAAATTGTGTGTTAATTCGTCAATGTGAGTTAGCGAGGGATGCAGTAAAAGAGGAATAATGAATCGGAAAAGAGATACTCGGAACCCCAAAGAAAATCCTATCGTTTCCGTAGAAACGTATCTCGATTTAGAAGGACAATGCAGGGAATCCATAGTATTTCATATAGACGCAAATTGTGTGTTAGTTCTTCAATGTGAGGGAGCGATGGATGCAGTAAAGGAGGAATAATGCATTGGAAAAGAGATACTCGGAACCCCAAAGAAAATCCTATCGTTTCCGTAGAAACGTATCTCGATTTAGAAGGACAATGCAGGGAATCCAGAGTATTTCACATGGACACAAATTGTGTGTTAATTCGTCAATGTGAGGGAGCGAGGAATGCAGAAAAGGAGGAATAATGCATCGGAAAAGAGATACACTTAACCCCAAAGAAAATCCTCTCTTATCCGTATAAACGTATCTCGATTTAGAAGGACAATGCAGGGAATCCAGAGTATTTCATATGGACGCAAATTGTGTGTTAATTCGGCAATGTGAGGGAGCGAGGGATGCAGTAAAGGAGGAATAATGCATCGGAAAAGAGATACTCGGAACCCCAAAGAAAATCCTATCGTTTCCGTAGAAACGAATCCCGATTTAGAAGGACAATGCAGGGAATCCAGAGTATTTCATATGGACGCAAATTGTGTGTTAATTCGTCAATGTGAGGGAGCGAGGGATGCAGTAAAGGAGGAATAATGCATCGGAAAAGAGATACTCGACTCCCAAAAGAAAATCCTATCGTTTCCGTAGAAACGTATCTCGATTTAGAAAGATAATGCAGGGAACCCAGAGTATTTCATATGGACGCAATTTGTGTGTTAATTCGGCAATGTGAGGGAGCGAGGGATGCAGTAAAGGAGGAATAATGCATCGGAAAAGAGATACTCGGAACCCCAAAGAAAATCCTGTCGTTTCCGTAGAAACGAATCCCGATTTAGAAGGACAATGCAGGGAATCCAGAGTATTTCATATGGACGCAAATTGTGTGTTAATTCGTCAATGTGAGGGAGCGATGGATGCAGTACAGGAAGAATAATGCATCGGAAAAGAGATACTCGGAACCCCAAAGAAAATCCTATCGATTCCGTAGAAACGTATCTCGATTTAGAAGGACAATGCAGGGAATCCAGAGTATTTCATATGGACGCAAATTGTGTGTTAATTCGTCAATGTGAGTTAGCGAGGGATGTGGTAAAGGAGGAATAATGCATCGGAAAAGAGATGCTCGGAACCCCAAAGAAAATCCTATCGTTTCCGTAGAAACGTATCTCGATTTAGAAGGACAATGCAGGGAATCCTGAGTATTTCATATGGACGCAAATTGTGTGTTAATTCGTCAATGTGAGGGAGCGAGGGATGCAGTAAAGGAGGAATAATGCATCGGAAAAGAGATACTCGGAACCCCAAAGAAAATCCTATCGTTTCCGTAGAAACGTATCTCGATTTAGGAGGACAATGCAGGGAATCCAGAGTATTTCATATGGACGCAAATTGTGTGATAATTCGTCAATGTGAGTTAGCGAGGGATGCAGTAAAGGAGGAATAATGCATCGGAAAAGAGATACTCGGAACCCCAAAGTAAATCCTATCGTTTCCGTAGAAACGTATCTCGATTTAGAAGGACAATGCAGGGAATCCTGAGTATTTCATATGGACGCAAATTGTGTGTAATTCGTCAATGTGAGGGAGCGAGGGATACAGTAAAGAAGGAATAATGAATCGGAAAAGAGATACTCGGAACCCCAAAGAAAATCCTATCGTTTCCGTAGAAACGTATCTCGATTTAGAAGGACAATGCAGGGAATCCAGAGTATATCATATGGACGCAAATTGTGTGTTAATTCGTCAATGTGAGGGAGCGAGGGATGCAGCAAAGGAGGAATAATGCATCGGAAAAGAGATACTTGGAACCCCAAAAAAAATCCTATCGTTTCCGTAGAAACGTATCTCGATTTACAAGGACAATGCAGGGAATCCAGAGTATTTCATATGGACGCAAATTGTGTGTTAATTCGTCAATGTGAGATAGCGAGGGATGCAGTAAAGGAGGAATAATGCATCGGAAAAGAGATACTCGGAACATCAAAGAAAATCCTATCGTTTCCGTAGAAACGTATCTCGATTTAGAAGGACAATGCAGGGAATCCAGAGTATTTCACATGGACACAAATTGTGTGTTAATTCGTCAATGTGAGTGAGCGAGGAATGCAGAAAAGGAGGAATAATGCATCGGAAAAGAGATACACTTAACCCCAAAGAAAATCCTCTCTTATCCGTAGAAACGTATCTCGATTTAGAAGGACAATGCAGGGAATCCAGAGTATTTCATATGGACGCAAATTGTGTGTTAATACGGCAATGTGAGGGAGCGAGGGATGCAGTAAAGGAGGAATAATGCATCGGAAAAGAGATACTCGGAACCCCAAAGAAAATCCTGTCGTTTCCGTAGAAACGAATCCCGATTTAGAAGGACAATGCAGGGAATCCAGAGTATTTCATATGGACGCAAATTGTGTGTTAATTCGTCAATGTGAGGGAGCGATGGATGCAGTAAAGGAAGAATAATGCATCGGAAAAGAGATACTCGGAACCCCAAAGAAAATCCTATCGTTTCCGTAGAAACGTATCTCGATTTAGAAGGACAATGCAGGGAATCCAGGGTATTTCATATGGACGCAAATTGTGTGTTAATTCAACAATGTGAGTTAGCGAGGGATGCAGTAAAGGAGGAATAATGCATCGGAAAAGAGATACTCGGAACCCCAAAGAAAATCCTATCGTTTCCGTAGAAACGTATCTCGATTTAGAAGGACAATGCAGGGAAACCAGAGTATTTCATATGGACGCAAATTGTGTGTTAATTCGTCAATGTGAGGGAGCGAGGGATGCAGTAAAGGAGGAATAATGCATCGGAAAAGAGATACTCGACTCCCAAAAGAAAATCCTATCGTTTCCGTAGAAACGTATCTCGATTTAGAAAGAAAATGCGGGGAACCCAGAGCATTTCGTATGGACGCAATTTGTGTGTTAATTCGGCAATGTGAGGGGGCGAGGGATGCAGTAAAGGAGGAATAATGCATCGGAAAAAAGATACTCGGAACCCCAAAGAAAATCCTGTCGTTTCCGTAGAAACGAATCCCGATTTAGAAGGACAATGCAGGGAATCCAGAGTATTTCATATGGACGCAAATTCTGTGTTAATTCGTCAATGTGAGGGAGCGATGGATGCAGTAAAGGAAGAATAATGCATCGGAAAAGAGATACTCGGAACCCCAAAGAAAATCCTATCGTTTCCGTAGAAACGTATCTCGATTTAGAAGGACAATGCAGGGAATCCAGAGTATTTCATATGGACGCAAATTGTGTGTTAATTCGTCAATGTGAGTTAGCGAGGGATGCAGTAAAGGAGGAATAATGCATCGGAAAACAGATACTCGGAACCCCAAAGAAAATCCTATCGTTTCCGTAGAAACGTATCTCGATTTAGAAGGACAATGCAGGGAATCCTGAGTATTTCATATGGACGCAAATTGTGTGTTAATTCGTCAATGTGAGGGAGCGATGGATGCAGTAAAGGAGGAATAATGCATCGGAAAAGAGATACTCGGAACCCCAAAGAAAATCCTATCGTTACCGTAGAAACGTATCTCGATTTAGGAGGACAATGCAGGGAATCCAGAGTATTTCATATGGACGCAAATTGTGTGATAATTCGTCAATGTGAGTTAGCGAGGGATGCAGTAAAGGAGGAATAATGCATCGGAAAAGAGATACTCGGAACCCCAAAGAAAATCCTATCGTTTCCGTAGAAACGTATCTCGTTTTAGAAGGGCAATGCAGGGAATCCTGAGTATTTCATATGGACGCAAATTGTGTGTTAATTCGTCAATGTGAGGGAGCGAGGGATGCAGTAAAGAAGAAATAATGCATCGGAAAAGAGATACTCGGAACCCCAAAGAAAATCCTATCGTTTCCGTAGAAACGTATCTCGATTTAGGAGGAAATGCAGGGAATCCAGAGTATTTCATATGGACGCAAATTGTGTGTTAATTCGTCAATGTGAGGGAGCGAGGGATGCAGTAAAGGAGGAATAATGCATCGGAAAAGAGATAATCGGAACCCCAAAGAAAATCCTATCGTTTCCGTAGAAACGTATCTCGATTTAGAAGGACAATGCAGAGAATCCAGAGTATATCATATGAACGCAAATTGTGTGTTAATTCGTCAATGTGAGGGAGCGAGGGATGCAGCAAAGGAGGAATAATGCATCGGAAAAGAGATACTCGGAACCCCAAAGAAAATCCTATCGTTTCCGTAGAAACGTATCTCGATTTAGAAGGACAATGCAGGGAATCCAGAGTATTTCATATGGACGCAAATTGTGTGTTAATTCGGCAATGTGAGGGACCGAGGGATACAGTAAAGGAGGAATAATGCATCGGAAAAGAGATACTCGGAACCCCAAAGAAAATCCTATCGTTTCCGTAGAAACGTATCTCGATTTAGAAGGACAATGCAGGGAATCCAGAGTATTTCATATGGACGCAAATTGTGTGTTAATTCGTCAATGTGAGTTAGCGAGGGATGCAGTAAAGGAGGAATAATGCATCGGAAAAGAGATACTCGGAACCCCAAAGAAAATCCTATCGTTTCCGTAGAAACGTATCTCGATTTAGAAGGACAATGCAGGGAATCCTGAGTATTTCATATGGACGCAAATTGTGTGTTAATTCGTCAATGTGAGGGAGCGAGGGATGCAGTAAAGGAGGAATAATGCATCGGAAAAGAGATACTCGGAACCCCAAAGAAAATCCTATCGTTTCCGTAGAAACGTATCTCGATTTAGAAGGACAATGCAGGGAATCCCGGGTATTTCATATGGACGCAAATTGTGTGTTAATTCAACAATGTGAGTTAGCGAGGGATGCAGTAAAGGAGGAATAATGCATCGGAAAAGAGATACTCGGAACCCCAAAGAAAATCCTATCGTTTCCGTAGAAACGTATCTCGATTTAGAAGGACAATGCAGGGAATCCTGAGTATTTCATATGGACGCAAATTGTGTGTTAATTCGTCAATGTGAGGGAGCGAGGGATGCAGTAAAGGAGGAATAATGCATCGGAAAAGAGATACTTGGAACCCCAAAAAAAATCCTATCGTTTCCGTAGAAACGTATCTCGATTTACAAGGACAATGCAGGGAATCCAGAGTATTTCATATGGACGCAAATTGTGTGTTAATTCGTCAATGTGAGATAGCGAGGGATGCAGTAAAGGAGGAATAATGCATCGGAAAAGAGATACTCGGAACATCAAAGAAAATCCTATCGTTTCCGTAGAAACGTATCTCGATTTAGAAGGACAATGCATGGAATCCAGAGTATTTCACATGGACACAAATTGTGTGTTAATTCGTCAATGTGAGTGAGCGAGGAATGCAGAAAAGGAGGAATAATGCATCGGAAAAGAGATACACTTAACCCCAAAGAAAATCCTCTCTTATCCGTAGAAACGTATCTCGATTTAGAAGGACAATGCAGGGAATCCAGAGTATTTCATATGGACGCAAATTGTGTGTTAATACGGCAATGTGAGGGAGCGAGGGATGCAGTAAAGGAGGAATAATGCATCGGAAAAGAGATACTCGGAACCCCAAAGAAAATCCTGTCGTTTCCGTAGAAACGAATCCCGATTTAGAAGGACAATGCAGGGAATCCAGAGTATTTCATATGGACGCAAATTGTGTGTTAATTCGTCAATGTGAGGGAGCGATGGATGCAGTAAAGGAAGAATAATGCATCGGAAAAGAGATACTCGGAACCCCAAAGAAAATCCTATCGTTTCCGTAGAAACGTATCTCGATTTAGAAGGACAATGCAGGGAATCCAGGGTATTTCATATGGACGCAAATTGTGTGTTAATTCAACAATGTGAGTTAGCGAGGGATGCAGTAAAGGAGGAATAATGCATCGGAAAAGAGATACTCGGAACCCCAAAGAAAATCCTATCGTTTCCGTAGAAACGTATCTCGATTTAGAAGGACAATGCAGGGAATCCTGAGTATTTCATATGGACGCAAATTGTGTGTTAATTCGTCAATGTGAGGGAGCGAGGGATGCAGTAAAGGAGGAATAATGCATCGGAAAAGAGATACTCGGAACCCCAAAGAAAATCCTATCGTTTCCGTAGAAACGTATCTCGATTTAGAAGGACAATGCAGGGAAACCAGAGTATTTCATATGGACGCAAATTGTGTGTTAATTCGTCAATGTGAGGGAGCGAGGGATGCAGTAAAGGAGGAATAATGCATCGGAAAAGAGATACTCGACTCCCAAAAGAAAATCCTATCGTTTCCGTAGAAACGTATCTCGATTTAGAAAGATAATGCAGGGAACCCAGAGCATTTCGTATGGACGCAATTTGTGTGTTAATTCGGCAATGTGAGGGGGCGAGGGATGCAGTAAAGGAGGAATAATGCATCGGAAAAAAGATACTCGGAACCCCAAAGAAAATCCTGTCGTTTCCGTAGAAACGAATCCCGATTTAGAAGGACAATGCAGGGAATCCAGAGTATTTCATATGGACGCAAATTGTGTGTTAATTCGTCAATGTGAGGGAGCGATGGATGCAGTAAAGGAAGAATAATGCATCGGAAAAGAGATACTCGGAACCCCAAAGAAAATCCTATCGTTTCCGTAGAAACGTATCTCGATTTAGAAGGACAATGCAGGGAATCCAGAGTATTTCATATGGACGCAAATTGTGTGTTAGTTCTTCAATGTGAGGGAGCGAGGAATGCAGTAAAGGAGGAATAATGCATCGGAAAAGAGATACTCGGAACCCCAAAGAAAATCCTATCGTTTCCGTAGAAACGTATCTCGATTTAGAAGGACAATGCAGGGAATCCAGAGTATTTCACATGGACACAAATTGTGTGTTAATTCGTCAATGTGAGGGAGCGAGGAATGCAGAAAAGGAGGAATAATGCATCGGAAAAGAGATACACTTAACCCCAAAGAAAATCCTCTCTTATCCGTAGAAACGTATCTCGATTTAGAAGGACAATGCAGGGAATCCAGAGTATTTCATATGGACGCAAATTGTGTGTTAATTCGGCAATGTGAGGGAGCGAGGGATGCAGTAAAGGAGGAATAATGCATCGGAAAAGAGATACTCGGAACCCCAAAGAAAATCCTATCGTTTCCGTAGAAACGTATCTCGATGTAGAAGGACAATGCAGGGAATCCTGAGTATTTCATATGGACGCAAATTGTGTGTTAATTCGTCAATGTGAGGGAGCGAGGGATGCAGTAAAGAAGAAATAATGCATCGGAAAAGAGATACTCGGAACCCCAAAGAAAATCCTATCGTTTCCGTAGAAACGTATCTCGATTTAGGAGGAAATGCAGGGAATCCAGAGTATTTCATATGGACGCAAATTGTGTGTTAATTCGTCAATGTGAGGGAGCGAGGGATGCAGTAAAGGAGGAATAATGCATCGGAAAAGAGATAATCGGAACCCCAAAGAAAATCCTATCGTTTCCGTAGAAACGTATCTCGATTTAGAAGGACAATGCAGAGAATCCAGAGTATATCATATGAACGCAAATTGTGTGTTAATTCGTCAATGTGAGGGAGCGAGGGATGCAGCAAAGGAGGAATAATGCATCGGAAAAGAGATACTCGGAACCTTAAAGAAAATCCTATCGTTTCCGTAGAAACGTATCTCGATTTAGAAGGACAATGCAGGGAATCCAGAGTATTTCATATGGACGCAAATTGTGTGTTAATTCGTCAATGTGAGGGAGCGAGGGATGCAGTAAAGGAGGAATAATGCATCGGAAAAGAGATACTCGACTCCCAAAAGAAAATCCTATCGTTTCCGTAGAAACGTATCTCGATTTAGAAAGATAATGCAGGGAACCCAGAGCATTTCATATGGACGCAATTTGTGTGTTAATTCGGCAATGTGAGGGAGCGAGGGATGCAGTAAAGGAGGAATAATGCATCGGAAAAGAGATACTCGGAACCCCAAAGAAAATCCTGTCGTTTCCGTAGAAACGAATCCCGATTTAGAAGGACAATGCAGGGAATCCAGAGTATTTCATATGGACGCAAATTGTGTGTTAATTCGTCAATGTGAGGGAGCGATGGATGCAGTAAAGGAAGAATAATGCATCGGAAAAGAGATACTCGGAACCCCAAAGAAAATCCTATCGTTTCCGTAGAAACGTATCTCGATTTAGAAGGACAATGCAGGGAATCCAGAGTATTTCATATGGACGCAAATTGTGTGTTAATTCGTCAATGTGAGTTAGCGAGAGATGCAGTAAAGGAGGAATAATGCATCGGAAAAGAGATACTCGGAACCCCAAAGAAAATCCTATCGTTTCCGTAGAAACGTATCTCGATTTAGAAGGACAATGCAAGGAATCCTGAGTATTTCATATGGACGCAAATTGTGTGTTAATTCGTCAATGTGAGATAGCGAGGGATGCAGTAAAGGAGGAATAATGCATCGGAAAAGAGATACTCGGAACCCCAAGGAAAACCCTACCGTTTCCGTAGAAACGTATCTCGATTTAGAAAGACAATGCAGGGAATCCAGAGTATTTCATATAGACGCAAATTGTGTGTTAGTTCTTCAATGTGAGGGAGCGAGGAATGCAGTAAAGGAGGAATAATGCATCGGAAAAGAGATACTCGGAACCCCAAAGAAAATCCTATCGTTTCCGTAGAAACGTATCTCGATTTAGAAGGACAATGCAGGGAATCCAGAGTATTTCACATGGACACAAATTGTGTGTTAATTCGTCAATGTGAGGGAGCGAGGAATGCAGAAAAGGAGGAATAATGCATCGGAAAAGAGATACACTTAACCCCAAAGAAAATCCTCTCTTATCCGTAGAAACGTATCTCGATTTAGAAGGACAATGCAGGGAATCCAGAGTATTTCATATGGACGCAAATTGTGTGTTAATTCGGCAATGTGAGGGAGCGAGGGATGCAGTAAAGGAGGAATAATGCATCGGAAAAGAGATACTCGGAACCCCAAAGAAAATCCTATCGTTTCCGTAGAAACGTATCTCGATTTAGAAGGTCAATGCAGGGAATCCAGAGTATTTCATATGGACGCAAATTGTGTGTTAATTCGTCAATGTGAGTTAGCGAGGGATGCAGTAAAGGAGGAATAAAGCATCGGAAAAGAGATACTCGGAACCCCAAAGAAAATCCTATCGTTTCCGTAGAAACGTATCTCGATTTAGAAGGACAATGCAGGGAATCCAGAGTATTTCATATGGACGCAAATTGTGTGTTAATTCGTCAATGTGAGGGAGCGAGGGATGCAGTAAAGGAGGAATAATGCATCGGAAAAGAGATACTCGACTCCCAAAAGAAAATCCTATCGTTTCCGTAGAAACGTATCTCGATTTAGAAAGATAATGCAGGGAACCCAGAGCATTTCATATGGACGCAATTTGTGTGTTAATTCGGCAATGTGAGGGAGCGAGGGATGCAGTAAAGGAGGAATAATGCATCGGAAAAGAGATACCCGGAACCCCAAAGAAAATCCTGTCGTTTCCGTAGACACGAATCCCGATTTAGAAGGACAATGCAGGGAATCCAGAGTATTTCATATGGACGCAAATTGTGTGTTAATTCGTCAATGTGAGGGAGCGATGGATGCAGTAAAGGAAGAATAATGCATCGGAAAAGAGATACTCGGAACCCCAAAGAAAATCCTATCGTTTCCGTAGAAACGTATCTCGATTTAGAAGGACAATGCAGGGAATCCAGAGTATTTCATATGGACGCAAATTGTGTGTTAATTCGTCAATGTGAGTTAGCGAGGGATGCAGTAAAGGAGGAATAATGCATCGGAAAAGAGATACTCGGAACCCCAAAGAAAATCCTATCGTTTCCGTAGAAACGTATCTCGATTTAGAAGGACAATGCAGGGAATCCTGAGTATTTCATATGGACGCAAATTGTGTGTTAATTCGTCAATGTGAGATAGCGAGGGATGCAGTAAAGGAGGAATAATGCATCGGAAAAGAGATACTCGGAACCCCAAGGAAAACCCTACCGTTTCCGTAGAAACGTATCTCGATTTAGAAGGACAATGCAGGGAATCCAGAGTATTTCATATAGACGCAAATTGTGTGTTAGTTCTTCAATGTGAGGGAGCGAGGAATGCAGTAAAGGAGGAATAATGCATCGGAAAAGAGATACTCGGACCCCCAAAGAAAATCCTATCGTTTCCGTAGAAACGTATCTCGATTTAGAAGGACAATGCAGGGAATCCAGAGTATTTCACATGGACACAAATTGTGTGTTAATTCGTCAATGTGAGGGAGCGAGGAATGCAGAAAAGGAGGAATAATGCATCGGAAAAGAGATACACTTAACCCCAAAGAAAATCCTCTCTTATCCGTAGAAACGTATCTCGATTTAGAAGGACAATGCAGGGAATCCAGAGTATTTCATATGGACGCAAATTGTGTGTTAATTCGGCAATGTGAGGGAGCGAGGGATGCAGTAAAGGAGGAATAATGCATCGGAAAAGAGATACTCGGAACCCCAAAGAAAATCCTATCGTTTCCGTAGAAACGTATCTCGATTTAGAAGGACAATGCAGGGAATCCAGAGTATTTCATATGGACGCAAATTGTGTGTTAATTCGTCAATGTGAGTTAGCGAGGGATGCAGTAAAGGAGGAATAAAGCATCGGAAAAGAGATACTCGGAACCCCAAAGAAAATCCTATCGTTTCCGTAGAAACGTATCTCGATTTAGAAGGACAATGCAGGGAATCCTGAGTATTTCATATGGACGCAAATTGTGTGTTAATTCGTCAATGTGAGGGAGCGAGGGATGCAGTAAAGGAGGAATAATGCATCGGAAAAGAGATACTCGGAACCCCAAAGAAAATCCTATCGTTTCCGTAGAAACGTATCTCGATTTAGAAGGACAATGCAGGGAATCCAGAGTATTTCATATGGACGCAAATTGTGTGTTAATTCGTCAATGTGAGGGAGCGAGGGATGCAGTAAAGGAGGAATAATGCATCGGAAAAGAGATACTCGACTCCCAAAAGAAAATCCTATCGTTTCCGTAGAAACGTATCTCGATTTAGAAAGATAATGCAGGGAACCCAGAGCATTTCATATGGACGCAATTTGTGTGTTAATTCGGCAATGTGAGGGAGCGAGGGATGCAGTAAAGGAGGAATAATGCATCGGAAAAGAGATACTCGGAACCCCAAAGAAAATCCTGTCGTTTCCGTAGAAACGAATCCCGATTTAGAAGGACAATGCAGGGAATCCAGAGTATTTCATATGGACGCAAATTGTGTGTTAATTCGTCAATGTGAGGGAGCGATGGATGCAGTAAAGGAAGAATAATGCATCGGAAAAGAGATACTCGGAACCCCAAAGAAAATCCTATCGTTTCCGTAGAAACGTATCTCGATTTAGAAGGACAATGCAGGGAATCCAGAGTATTTCATATGGACGCAAATTGTGTGTTAATTCGTCAATGTGAGTTAGCGAGGGATGCAGTAAAGGAGGAATAATGCATCGGAAAAGAGATACTCGGAACCCCAAAGAAAATCCTATCGTTTCCGTAGAAACGTATCTCGATTTAGAAGGACAATGCAGGGAATCCTGAGTATTTCATATGGACGCATATTGTGTGTAATTCGTCAATGTGAGGGAGCGAGGGATGCAGTAAAGAAGGAATAATGCATCGGAAAAGAGATACTCGGAACCCCAAAGAAAATCCTATCGTTTCCGTAGAAACGTATCTCGATTTAGGAGGACAATGCAGGGAATCCAGGGTATTTCATATGGACGCAAATAGTGTGTTAATTCGTCAATGTGAGGGAGCGAGGGATGCAGTAAAGGAGGAATAATGCATCGGAAAAGAGATAATCGGAACCCCAAAGAAAATCCTATCGTTTCCGTAGAAACGTATCTCGATTTAGAAGGACAATGCAGGGAATCCAGAGTATATCATATGGACGCAAATTGTGTGTTAATTCGTCAATTTGAGGGAGCGAGGGATGCAGCAAAGGAGGAATAATGCATCGGAAAAGAGATACTCGGAACCCCAAAAAAAATCCTATCGTTTCCGTAGAAACGTATCTCGATTTACAAGGACAATGCAGGGAATCCAGAGTATTTCATATGGACGCAAATTGTGTGTTAATTCGTCAATGTGAGATAGCGAGGGATGCAGTGAAGGAGGAATAATGCATCGGAAAAGAGATACTCGGAACCCCAAGGAAAACCCTACCGTTTCCGTAGTAACGTATCTCGATTTAGAAGGACAATGCAGGGAATCCAGAGTATTTCATATAGACGCAAATTGTGTGTTAGTTCTTCAATGTGAGGGAGCGAGGAATGCAGTAAAGGAGGAATAATGCATCGGAAAAGAGATACTCGGAACCCCAAAGAAAATCCTGTCGTTTCCGTAGAAACGTATCTCGATTTAGAAGGACAATGCAGGGAATCCAGAGTATTTCACATGGACACAAATTGTGTGTTAATTCGTCAATGTGAGGGAGCGAGGAATGCAGAAAAGGAGGAATATTGCATCGGAAAAGAGATACACTTAACCCCAAAGAAAATCCTCTCTTATCCGTAGAAACGTATCTCGATTTAGAAGGACAATGCAGGGAATCCAGAGTATTTCATATGGACGCAAATTGTGTGTTAATTCGGCAATGTGAGGGAGCGAGGGATGCAGTAAAGGAGGAATAATGCATCGGAAAAGAGATACTCGGAACCCCAAAGAAAATCCTATCGTTTCCGTAGAAACGTATCTCGATTTAGAAGGACAATGCAGGGAATCCTGAGTATTTCATATGGACGCAAATTGTGTGTTAATTCGTCAATGTGAGGGAGCGAGGGATGCAGTAAAGGAGGAATAATGCATCGGAAAAGAGACACTCGGAACCCCAAAGAAAATCCTATCCTTTCCGTAGAAACGTATCTCGATTTAGAAGGACAATGCAGGGAATCCAGAGTATTTCATATGGACGCAAATTGTGTGTTAATTCGTCAATGTGAGGGAGCGAGGGATGCAGTAAAGGAGGAATAATGCATCGGAAAAGAGATACTCGACTCCCAAAAGAAAATCCTATCGTTTCCGTAGAAACGTATCTCGATTTAGAAAGATAATGCAGGGAACCCAGAGCATTTCATATGGACGCAATTTGTGTGTTAATTCGGCAATGTGAGGGAGCGGGGGATGCAGTAAAGGAGGAATAATGCATCGGAAAAGAGATACTCGGAACCCCAAAGAAAATCCTGTCGTTTCCGTAGAAACGTATCTCGATTTAGAAGGACAATGCAGGGAATCCAGAGTATTTCATAAGGACGCAAATTGTGTGTTAATTCGTCAATGTGAGTTTGCGAGGGATGCAGTAAAGGAGGAATAATGCATCGGAAAAGAGATACTCGGAACCCCAAAGAAAATCCTATCGTTTCCGTAGAAACGTATCTCGATTTAGAAGGACAATGCAGGGAATCCTGAGTATTTCATATGGACGCATATTGTGTGTAATTCGTCAATGTGAGGGAGCGAGGGATGCAGTAAAGAAGGAATAATGCATCGGAAAAGAGATACTCGGAACCCCAAAGAAAATCCTATCGTTTCCGTAGAAACGTATCTCGATTTAGGAGGACAATGCAGGGAATCCAGAGTATTTCATATGGACGCAAATAGTGTGTTAATTCGTCAATGTGAGGGAACAAGGGATGCAGTAAAGGAGGAATAATGCATCGGAAAAGAGATAATCGGAACCCCAAAGAAAATCCTATCGTTTCCGTAGAAACGTATCTCGATTTAGAAGGACAATGCAGGGAATCCAGAGTATATCATATGGATGCAAATTGTGTGTTAATTCGTCAATGTGAGGGAGCGAGGGATGCAGCAAAGGAGGAATAATGCATCGGAAAAGAGATACTCGGAACCCCAAAAAAAATCGTATCGTTTCCGTAGAAACGTATCTCGATTTACAAGGACAATGCAGGGAATCCAGAGTATTTCATATGGACGCAAATTGTGTGTTAATTCGTCAATGTGAGAGAGCGAGGGATGCAGTAAAGGAGGAATAATGCATCGGAAAAGAGATACTCGGAACCCCAAGGAAAACCCTACCGTTTCCGTAGAAACGTATCTCGATTTAGAAGGACAATGCAGGGAATCCATAGTATTTCATATAGACGCAAATTGTGTGTTAGTTCTTCAATGTGAGGGAGCGAGCAATGCAGTAAAGGAGGAATAATGCATCGGAAAAGAGATACTCGGAACCCCAAAGAAAATCCTATCGTTTCCGTAGAAACGTATCTCGATTTAGAAGGACAATGCAGGGAATCCAGAGTATTTCACATGGACACAAATTGTGTGTTAATTCGTCAATGTGAGGGAGCGAGGAATGCAGAAAAGGAGGAATAATGCATCGGAAAAGAGATACACTTAGCCCCAAAGAAAATCCTCTCTTATCCGTAGAAACATATCTCGATTTAGAAGGACAATGCAGGGAATCCAGAGTATTTCATATGGACGCAAATTGTGTGTTAATTCGGCAATGTGAGGGAGCGAGGGATGCAGTAAAGGAGGAATAATGCATCGGAAAAGAGATACTCGGAACCCCAAAG
The DNA here is from genome assembly GCF_023898315.1 of Schistocerca nitens. NCBI lineage: Eukaryota > Metazoa > Arthropoda > Insecta > Orthoptera > Acrididae > Schistocerca > Schistocerca nitens. The sequence continues at coordinate 1,152,698,996 of NC_064615.1, forward strand.
AAAATCCTATCGTTTCCGTAGAAACGTATCTCGATTTAGAAGGACAATGCAGGGAATCCAGAGAATTTCATATGGACGCAAATTGTGTGTTAATTCGTCAATGTGAGTTAGCGAGGGATGCAGTAAAGGAGGAATAATGCATCGGAAAAGAGATACTCGGAACCCCAAAGAAAATCCTATCGTTTCCGTAGAAACGTATCTCGATTTAGAAGGACAATGCAGGGAATCCTGAGTATTTCATATGGACGCAAATTGTGTGTTAATTCGTCAATGTGAGGGAGCGAGGGATGCAGTAAAGGAGGAATAATGCATCGGAAAAGAGATACTCGGAACCCCAAAGAAAATCCTATCGTTTCCGTAGAAACGTATCTCGATTTAGAAGGACAATGCAGGGAATCCAGAGTATTTCATATGGACGCAAATTGTGTGTTAATTCGTCAATGTGAGGGAGCGAGGGATGCAGTAAAGGAGGAATAATGCATCGGAAAAGAGATACTCGACTCCCAAAAGAAAATCCTATCGTTTCCGTAGAAACGTATCTCGATTTAGAAAGATAATGCAGGGAACCCAGAGCATTTCATATGGACGCAATTTGTGTGTTAATTCGGCAATGTGAGGGAGCGGGGGATGCAGTAAAGGAGGAATAATGCATCGGAAAAGAGATACTCGGAACCCCAAAGAAAATCCTGTCGTTTCCGTAGAAACGTATCTCGATTTAGAAGGACAATGCAGGGAATCCAGAGTATTTCATAAGGACGCAAATTGTGTGTTAATTCGTCAATGTGAGTTTGCGAGGGATGCAGTAAAGGAGGAATAATGCATCGGAAAAGAGATACTCGGAACCCCAAAGAAAATCCTATCGTTTCCGTAGAAACGTATCTCGATTTAGAAGGACAATGCAGGGAATCCTGAGTATTTCATATGGACGCATATTGTGTGTAATTCGTCAATGTGAGGGAGCGAGGGATGCAGTAAAGAAGGAATAATGCATCGGAAAAGAGATACTCGGAACCCCAAAGAAAATCCTATCGTTTCCGTAGAAACGTATCTCGATTTAGGAGGACAATGCAGGGAATCCAGAGTATTTCATATGGACGCAAATAGTGTGTTAATTCGTCAATGTGAGGGAACAAGGGATGCAGTAAAGGAGGAATAATGCATCGGAAAAGAGATAATCGGAACCCCAAAGAAAATCCTATCGTTTCCGTAGAAACGTATCTCGATTTAGAAGGACAATGCAGGGAATCCAGAGTATATCATATGGATGCAAATTGTGTGTTAATTCGTCAATGTGAGGGAGCGAGGGATGCAGCAAAGGAGGAATAATGCATCGGAAAAGAGATACTCGGAACCCCAAAAAAAATCGTATCGTTTCCGTAGAAACGTATCTCGATTTACAAGGACAATGCAGGGAATCCAGAGTATTTCATATGGACGCAAATTGTGTGTTAATTCGTCAATGTGAGAGAGCGAGGGATGCAGTAAAGGAGGAATAATGCATCGGAAAAGAGATACTCGGAACCCCAAGGAAAACCCTACCGTTTCCGTAGAAACGTATCTCGATTTAGAAGGACAATGCAGGGAATCCATAGTATTTCATATAGACGCAAATTGTGTGTTAGTTCTTCAATGTGAGGGAGCGAGCAATGCAGTAAAGGAGGAATAATGCATCGGAAAAGAGATACTCGGAACCCCAAAGAAAATCCTATCGTTTCCGTAGAAACGTATCTCGATTTAGAAGGACAATGCAGGGAATCCAGAGTATTTCACATGGACACAAATTGTGTGTTAATTCGTCAATGTGAGGGAGCGAGGAATGCAGAAAAGGAGGAATAATGCATCGGAAAAGAGATACACTTAGCCCCAAAGAAAATCCTCTCTTATCCGTAGAAACATATCTCGATTTAGAAGGACAATGCAGGGAATCCAGAGTATTTCATATGGACGCAAATTGTGTGTTAATTCGGCAATGTGAGGGAGCGAGGGATGCAGTAAAGGAGGAATAATGCATCGGAAAAGAGATACTCGGAACCCCAAAGAAAATCCTATCGTTTCCGTAGAAACGTATCTCGATTTAGAAGGACAATGCAGGGAATCCAGAGAATTTCATATGGACGCAAATTGTGTGTTAATTCGTCAATGTGAGTTAGCGAGGGATGCAGTAAAGGAGGAATAATGCATCGGAAAAGAGATACTCGGAACCCCAAAGAAAATCCTATCGTTTCCGTAGAAACGTATCTCGATTTAGAAGGACAATGCAGGGAATCCTGAGTATTTCATATGGACGCAAATTGTGTGTTAATTCGTCAATGTGAGGGAGCGAGGGATGCAGTAAAGGAGGAATAATGCATCGGAAAAGAGATACTCGGAACCCCAAAGAAAATCCTATCGTTTCCGTAGAAACGTATCTCGATTTAGAAGGACAATGCAGGGAATCCAGAGTATTTCATATGGACGCAAATTGTGTGTTAATTCGTCAATGTGAGGGAGCGAGGGATGCAGTAAAGGAGGAATAATGCATCGGAAAAGAGATACTCGACTCCCAAAAGAAAATCCTATCGTTTCCGTAGAAACGTATCTCGATTTAGAAAGATAATGCAGGGAACCCAGAGCATTTCATATGGACGCAATTTGTGTGTTAATTCGGCAATGTGAGGGAGCGGGGGATGCAGTAAAGGAGGAATAATGCATCGGAAAAGAGATACTCGGAACCCCAAAGAAAATCCTGTCGTTTCCGTAGAAACGAATCCCGATTTAGAAGGACAATGCAGGGAATCCAGAGTATTTCATATGGACGCAAATTGTGTGTTAATTCGTCAATGTGAGGGAGCGATGGATGCAGTAAAGGAAGAATAATGCATCGGAAAAGAGATACTCGGAACCCCAAAGAAAATCCTATCGTTTCCGTAGAAACGTATCTCGATTTAGAAGGACAATGCATCGAATCCAGAGTATTTCATATGGACGCAAATTGTGTGTTAATTCGTCAATGTGAGTTAGCGAGGGATGCAGTAAAGGAGGAATAATGCATCGGAAAAGAGATACTCGGAACCCCAAAGAAAATCCTATCGTTTCCGTAGAAACGTATCTCGATTTAGAAGGACAATGCAGGGAAACCTGAGTATTTCATATGGACGCATATTGTGTGTAATTCGTCAATGTGAGGGAGCGAGGGATGCAGTAAGGAAGGAATAATGCATCGGAAAAGAGATACTCGGAACCCCAAAGAAAATCCTATCGTTTCCGTAGAAACGTATCTCGATTTAGGAGGACAATGCAGGGAATCCAGAGTATTTCATATGGACGCAAATAGTGTGTTAATTCGTCAATGTGAGGGAGCGAGGGATGCAGTAAAGGAGGAATAATGCATCGGAAAAGAGATAATCGGAACCCCAAAGAAAATCCTATCGTTTCCGTAGAAACGTATCTCGATTTAGAAGGACAATGCAGGGAATCCAGAGTATATCATATGGACGCAAATTGTGTGTTAATTCGTCAATGTGAGGGAGCGAGGGATGCAGCAAAGGAGGAATAATGCATCGGAAAAGAGATACTCGGAACCCCAAAAAAAATCCTATCGTTTCCGTAGAAACGTATCTCGATTTACAAGGACAATGCAGGGAATCCAGAGTATTTCATATGGACGCAAATTGTGTGTTAATTCGTCAATGTGAGATAGCGAGGGATGCAGTAAAGGAGGAATAATGCATCGAAAAAGAGATACTCGGAACCCCAAGGAAAACCCTACCGTTTCCGTAGAAACGTATCTCGATTTAGAAGGACAATGCAGGGAATCCATAGTATTTCATATAGACGCAAATTGTGTGTTAGTTCTTCAATGTGAGGGAGCGAGGAATGCAGTAAAGGAGGAATAATGCATCGGAAAAGAGATACTCGGAACCCCAAAGAAAATCCTATCGTTTCCGTAGAAACGTATCTCGATTTAGAAGGACAATGCAGGGAATCCAGAGTATTTCACATGGACACAAATTGTGTGTTAATTCGTCAATGTGAGGGAGCGAGGAATGCAGAAAAGGAGGAATAATGCATCGGAAAAGAGATACTCGGAACCCCAAAGAAAATCCTCTCTTATCCGTAGAAAAGTATCTCGATTTAGAAGGACAATGCAGGGAATCCAGAGTATTTCATATGGACGCAAATTGTGTGTTAATTCGGCAATGTGAGGGAGCGAGGGATGCAGTAAAGGAGGAATAATGCATCGGAAAAGAGATACTCGGAACCCCAAAGAAAATCCTATCGTTTCCGTAGAAACGTATCTCGATTTAGAAGGACAATGCAGGGAATCCGGAGTATTTCATATGGACGCAAATTGTGTGTTAATTCGTCAATGTGAGGGAGCGAGGGTTGCAGTAAAGGAGGAATAATGCATCGGAAAAGAGATACTCGGAACCCCAAAGAAAATCCTATCGTTTCCGTAGAAACGTATCTCGATTTAGAAGGACAATGCAGGGAATCCAGAGTATTTCATATGGACGCAAATTGTGTGTTAATTCGTCAATGTGAGGGAGCGAGGGATGCTGTAAAGGAGGAATAATGCATCGGAAAAGAGATACTCGACTCCCAAAAGAAAATCCTATCGTTTCCGTAGAAACGTATCTCGATTTAGAAAGATAATGCAGGGAAACCAGAGCATTTCATATGGACGAAATTTGTGTGTTAATTCGGCAATGTGAGGGAGCGAGGGATGCAGTAAAGGAGGAATAATGCATCGGAAAAGAGATACTCGGAACCCCAAAGAAAATCCTGTCGTTTCCGTAGAAACGAATCCCGATTTAGAAGGACAATGCAGGGAATCCAGAGTATTTCATATGGACGCAAATTGTGTGTTAATTCTTCAATGTGAGGGAGCGATGGATGCAGTAAAGGAAGAATAATGCATCGGAAAAGAGATACTCGGAACCCCAAAGAAAATCCTATCGTTTCCGTAGAAACGTATCTCGATTTAGAAGGACAATGCAGGGAATTCAGAGTATTTCATATGGACGCAAATTGTGTGTTAATTCGTCAATGTGAGTTAGCGAGGGATGCAGTAAAGGAGGAATAATGCATCGGAAAAGAGATACTCGGAACCCCAAAGAAAATCCTATCGTTTCCGTAGAAACGTATCTCGATTTAGAAGGACAATGCAGGGAATCCTGAGTATTTCATATGGACGCAAATTGTGTGTTAATTCGTCAATGTGAGGGAGCGAGGGATGCAGTAAAGGAGGAATAATGCATCGGAAAAGAGATACTCGGAACCCCAAAGAAAATCCTATCGTTACCGTAGAAACGTATCTCGATTTAGGAGGACAATGCAGGGAATCCAGAGTATTTCATATGGACGCAAATTGTGTGATAATTCGTCAATGTGAGTTAGCGAGGGATGCAGTAAAGGAGGAATAATGCATCGGAAAAGAGATACTCGGAACCCCAAAGAAAATCCTATCGTTTCCGTAGAAACGTATCTCGATTTAGAAGGACAATGCAGGGAATCCTGAGTATTTCATATGGACGCAAATTGTGTGTTAATTCTTCAATGTGAGGGAGCGAGGGATGCAGTAAAGAAGGAATAATGCATCGGAAAAGAGATACTCGGAACCCCAAAGAAAATCCTATCGTTTCCGTAGAAACGTATCTCGATGTAGGAGGACAATGCAGGGAATCCAGAGTAATTCATATGGACGCAAATTGTGTGTTAATTCGTCAATGTGAGGGAGCGAGGGATGCAGTAAAGGAGGAATAATGCATCGGAAAAGAGATAATCGGACCCCAAAGAAAATCCTATCGTTTCCGTAGAAACGTATCTCGATTTAGAAGGACAATGCAGGGAATCCAGAGTATATCATATGGACGCAAATTGTGTGTTAATTCGTCAATGTGAGGGAGCGAGGGATGCAGCAAAGGAGGAATAATGCATCGGAAAAGAGATACTCGGAACCCCAAAGAAAATCCTATAGTTTCCGTAGAAACGTATCTCGATTTACAAGGACAATGCAGGGAATCCAGAGTATTTCATATGGACGCAAATTGTGTGTTAATTCGTCAATGTGAGATAGCGAGGGATGCAGTAAAGGAGGAATAATGCATCGGAAAAGAGATACTCGGAACCCCAAGGAAAACCCTACCGTTTACGTAGAAACGTATCTCGATTTAGAAGGACAATGCAGGGAATCCATAGTATTTCATATAGACGCAAATTGTGTGTTAGTTCTTCAATGTGAGGGAGCGAGGGATGCAGTAAAGGAGGAATAATGCATCGGAAAAGAGATACTCGGAAACCCCAAAGAAAATCCTATCGTTTCCGTAGAAACGTATCTCGATTTAGAAGGACAATGCAGGGAATCCAGAGTATTTCACATGGACACAAATTGTGTGTTAATTCGTCAATGTGAGGGAGCGAGGAATGCAGTAAAGGATGAATAATACATCGGAAAAGAGATACTCTTAACCCCAAAGAAAATCCTACCTTATCCGTAGAAACGTATCTCGATTTAGAAGGATAATGCAGGGAATCCAGAGTATTTCATATGGACGCAAATTGTGTGTTAATTCGTCAATGTGAGAGAGCGAGGGATGCAGTAAAGGAGGAATAATGCATCGGAAAAGAGATACTCGGAACCCCAAAGAAAATCCTATCGTTTCCATAGAAACGTATCTCGATTTAGAAGGACAATGCAGGGAATCCAGAGTATTTCATATGGACGCAAATTGTGTGTTAATTCGTCAATGTGAGGGAACGGGGGAACCAGTAAAGGAGGAATAATGCATCGGAAAAGAGATACTCGGAACCCCAAAGAAAATCGTATCGTTTCCGTAGAAACGAATCCCGATTTAGAAGGACAATGCAGGGAATACAGAGAATTTCATATGGACGCAAATTGTCTGTTAATTTGTCAATGTGAGGGAGCGAGGTATGCAGCAAAGGAGGAATAATGCATCAGAAAAGATACACTCGGAACCCCAAGGAAAATCCTATCGTTTCCGTAGAAACGTATCTCGATTTAGAAGGACAATGCAGGGAATCCTGAGTATTTCATATGGACGCAAATTGTGTGTTAATTCGTCAATGTGAGGGAGCGAGGGATGCAGTGAAGAAGGAATAATGCATCGGAAAAGAGATACTCGGAACCCCAAAGAAAATCCTATCGTTTCCGTAGAAACGTATCTCGATTTAGGAGGACAATGCAGGGAATCCAGAGTATTTCATATGGACGCAAATTGTGTGTTAATTCGTCAATGTGAGGGAGCGAGGGATGCAGTAAAGGAGGAATAATGCATTGGGAAAGAGATAATCGGAACCCCAAAGAAAATCCTCTCGTTTCCGTAGAAACGTATCTCGATTTAGAAGGACAATGCAGGGAATACAGAGTATATCATATGGACGAAAATTGTGTGTTAATTCGTCAATGTGAGGGAGCGAGGGATGCAGTAAAGGAGGAATAATGCATCAGAAAAGAGATACTCAGAACCCCAAAGAAAATCCTATCGTTTCCGAAGAAACGTATCTCGATTTAGAAGGACATTGCAGGGAATCCAGAGTATTTCATATGGACGCAAATTGTGTGTTAATTCGTCAATGTGAGGGAGCGAGGGATGCAGTAAAGGAGGAATACGCATCGGAAAAGAGATACTCGGAACCCCAAGGAAAACCCTACCGTTTCCGTAGAAACTTATCTCGATTTAGAAGGACAATGCAGGGAATCCATAGTATTTCATATAGACGCAAATTGTGTGTTACTTCTTCAATGTGAGGGGGCGAGGGATGCAGTAAAGGAGGAATAATGCATCGGAAAAGAGATACTCGGAACCCCAAAGAAAATCCTATCGTTTCCATAGAAACGTACCTCGATTTATAAGGACAATGCAGGGAATCCAGAGTATTTCACATGGACACAAATTGTGTGTTAATTCGTCAATGTGAGGGAGCGAGGAATGCAGTAAAGGAGGAATAATGCATCGGAAAAGAGATACTCTTAACCCCAAAGAAAATCCTATCTTATCCATAGAAACGTATCTCGATTTTGAAGGACAATGCAGGGAATCCAGAGTATTTCATATGGACGCAAATTGTGTGTTAATTCGTCAATGTGAGAGAGCGAGGGATGCAGTAAAGGAGGTAATAATGCATCGGAAAAGAGATACTCGGAACCCCAAAGAAAATCCAATCGTTTCCATAGAAACGTATCTCGATTTAGAAGGACAATGCAGGGAATCCAGAGTATTTCATATGGACGCAAATTGTGTGTTAATTCGTCAATGTGAGGGAGCGAGGGATGCAGTAAAGGAGGAATAATACATCGGAAAAGAGATACTCGGAACCCCAAAGAAAATCCTATCGTTTCCGTAGAAACGAATCCCGATTTAGAAGGACAATGCAGGGAATCCAGAGAATTTCATATGGACACAAATTGTGTGTCAATTTGTCAATGTGAGGGAGCGAGGTATGCAGCAAAGGAGGAATAATGCATCAGAAAAGAGATACTCGGAACCCCAAGGAAAATCCTATCGTTTCCGTAGAAACGTATCTCGATTTAGAAGGACAATGCAGGGAATCCTGAGTATTTCATATGGACGCAAATTGTGTGTTAATTCGTCAATGTGAGGGAGCGAGGGATGCAGTAAAGAAGGAATAATGCATCGGAAAAGAGATACTCGGAACCCCAAAGAAAATACTATCGTTTCCGTAGAAACGAATCTCGATTTAGGAGGACAATGCAGGGAATCCAGAGTATTTCATATGGACGCAAATTGTGTGTTAATTCGTAGATGTGGGGGAGCGAGGGATGCAGTAAAGGAGGAATAATGCATCGGAAAAGAGATAATCGGAACCCCAATGAAAATCCTATCGTTTCCGTAGAAACGTATCTCGATTTAGAAGGACAATGCAGGGAATCCAGAGTATTTCATATGGACGCAAATTGTGTGTTAATTCGTCAATGTGAGGGAGCGAGGGATGCAGTAAAGGAGGAATAATGCATCCGAAAAGAGAAACCCCAAAGAAAATCCTATCGTTTCCGAAGAAACGTATCTCGATTTAGAAGGACAATGCAGGGAATCCAGAGTATTTCATATGGACGCAAATTGTGTGTTAATTAGTCAATGTGAGGGAGCGAGGGATACAGTAAAGGAGGAATATGCATCGGAAAAGAGATACTCGGATCCCCAAGGAAAACCCTACCGTTTCCGTAGAAACGTATCTCGATTTAGAAGGACAATGCAGGGAATCCAGAGTATTTTATATAGACGCTAATTGTGTGTTAATTCTTCAATGTGAGGGAGTGAGGGATGCAGTAAAGGAGGAATAATGCATCGGAAAAGAGATACTCGGAACCCCAAAGAAAATCCTATCGTTTCCATAGAAACGTATCTCGATTTAGAAGGAAAATGCAGGGAATCCAGAGTAGTTCACATGGACATAAATTGTGTGTTAATTCGTCAATGTGAGGGAGCGAGGAATGCAGTAAAGGAGGAATAATGCATCGGAAAAGAGATACTCTTAACCCCAAAGAAAATCCTATCTTATCCGTAGAAACGTATCTCGATTTAGAACGACAATGGAGGGAATCCAGCGTATTTCATATGGACGCAAATTGTGTGTTAATTCGTCAATGTGAGTTAGCGAGGGATGCAGTAAAGGAGGAATAATGCATCGGAGAAGAGATACTCGGAACCCCAAAGAAAATCCTATCGTTTCCGTAGAAACGTATCTCGGTTTAGAAGGACAATGCAGGGACTTCTGAGTATTTCATATGGACGCAAATTGTGTGTTAATTCGTCAATGTGAGGGTGCGAGGGATGCAGTAAAGGAGGAATAATGATCGGAAAAGAGATACTCGAAACCCCAAAGAAAATCCTATCGTTTCCGTAGAAACGTATCTCGATTTAGAAGGACAATGCAGGGAATCCAGAGTATTTCATATGGACGCAAATTGTATGTTAATTCGTCAATGTGAGGGAGCGAGGGATGCAGTAAAGGAGGAATAATGGATCGGAAAAGAGATACTCGACTCCCAAAAGAAAATCCTATCGTCTCCGTAGAAACGTATCTCGATTAAGAAAGATAATGCAGGGAACCTAGAGTATTTCATATGGACGCAATTTGTGTGTTAATTCGGCAATGTGAGGGAGCGAGGGATGCAGTAAAGAAGGAATAATGCATCGGAAAAGAGATACTCGGAACCCCAAAGAAAATCCTATCGTTTCCGTATAAACGTATCTCGATTTAGGAGGACAATGCAGGGAATCCAGAGTATTTCATATGGACGCAAATTGTGTGTTAATTCGTCAATGTGAGGGAGCGAGGGATGCAGTAAAGGAGGAATAATGCATCGGAAAAGAGATACTCGGAACCTCAAAGAAAATCCTACCGTTTCCATAGAAACGTATCTCGATTTAGAAGGACAATGCAGGGAATCCAGAGTATTTCATATGGACGCAAATTGTATGTTAATTCGTCAATGTGAGGGAGCGAGGGATGCAGTAAAGGAGGAATAATGCATCGGAAAAGAGATACTCGGAACCCCAAAGAAAATCCTATCGTTTCCGTAGAAACGAATCCCGATTTAGAAGGACAATGCAGGGAATCCAGAGAATTTCATATGGACGCAAATTGTGTGTTAATTTGTCAATGTGAGGGAGCGAGGTATGCAGCAAAGGAGGAATAATGCATCAGAAAAGAGATACTCGGAACCCCAAGGAAAACCCTATCGTTTCCGTAGAAACGTATCTCGATTTAGAAGGACAATGCAGGGAATCCCGAGTATTTCATATGGACGCAAATTGTGTGTTAATTCGTCAATGTGAGGGAGCGAGGGATGCAGTAAAGAAGGAATAATGCATCGGAAAAGAGATACTCGGAACCCCAAAGAAAATCCTATCGTTTCCGTAGAAACGTATCTCGATTTGGGAGGACAATGCAGGGAATCCAGAGTATTTCATATGGACGCAAATTGTGTGTTAATTCGTCAATGTGAGGGAGCGAGGGATGCAGTAAAGGAGGAATAATGCATCGGAAAAGAAATACTCGGAACCCCAAAGAAAATCCTATCGTTTCCGTAGAAACGTATCTCGATTTAGAAGGACAATGCAGGGAATCCAGAGTATATCATATGGACGCAAATTGTGTGTTAATTCGTCAATGTGAGGGAGCGAGGGATGCAGTAATGGAGGAATAATGCATCGGAAAAGAGATACTCGGAACCCCAAAGAAAATCCTATCGTTTCCGAAGAAACGTATCTCGATTTAGAAGGACAATGCAGGGAATCCAGAGTATTTCATATGGACGCAAATTGTGTGTTAATTCGTCAATGTGAGGGAGCGAGGGATGCAGTAAAGGAGGAATAATGCATCGGAAAAGAGATACTCGGAACCCCAAGGAAAACCCTACCGTTTCCGTAGAAACGTATCTCGATTTAGAAGGACAATGCAGGGAATCCAGAGTATTTTATATAGACGCTAATTGTGTGTTAATTCTTCAATGTGAGGGAGCGAGGGATGCAGTAAAAGAGGAATAATGCATCGGAAAAGAGATACTCGGAACCCCAAAGAAAATCCTATCGTTTCCGTTGAAACGTATCTCGATTTAGAAGGAAAATGCAGGGAATCCAGAGTATTTCACATGGACACAAATTGTGTGTTAATTCGTAAATGTGAGGGAGCGAGAAATGCAGTAAAGGAGGAATGATGCATCGGAAAAGAGATACTCTTAACCCCAAAGAAAATCCTATCTTATCCGTAGAAACGTATCTCGATTTAGAACGACAATGCAGGGAATCCAGAGTATTTCATATGGACGCAAATTGTTTGTTAATTCGTCAATGTGAGTTAGCGAAGGATGCAGTAAAGGAGGAATAATGCATCGGAAAAGAGATACTCGGAACCCCAAAGAAAATCCTATCGTTTCCATAGAAACGTATCTCGATTTAGAAGGACAATGCAGGGAATCCAGAGTATTTCATATGGACGCAAATTGTGTGTTAATTCGTCAATGTGAGGGAGCGAGGGATGCAGTAAAGGAGGAATAATGCATCGGAAAAGAGATACTCGGAACCCCAAAGAAAATCCTATCGTTTCCGTAGAAACGTATCTCGATTTAGAAGGACAATGTAGGGAATCCAGAGTATTTCATATGGACGCAAATTGTGTATTAATTCGTCAATGTGAGGGAGCGAGGGATGCAGTAAAGGAGGAATAATGCATCGGAAAAGAAATACTCGACTCCCAAAAGAAAATCCTATCGTCTCCGTAGAAACGTATCTCGATTTAGAAAGATAATGCAGGGAACCCAGAGTATTTCATATGGACGCAATTTGTGTGTTCATCCGGCAATGTGAGGGAGCGAGGGATGCAGTAAAGGAGGAATAATGCATCGGAAAAGAGATACATCGGAACCCCAAAGAAAATCCTGTCGTTTCCGTAGAAACGAATCCCGATTTAGAAGGACAATGCAGGGAATCCACAGTATTTCATATAGACGCAAATTGTGTGTTACTTCTTCAATGTGAGGGAGCGAGGGATGCAGTAAAGGAGGAATAATGCATCGGAAAAGAGATACTCGGAACCCCAAAGAAAATCCTATCTTATCCGTAGAAACGTATCTCGATTTAGAACGACAATGCAGGGAATCCAGAGTATTTCATATGGACGCAAATTGTTTGTTAATTCGTCAATGTGAGTTAGCGAAGGATGCAGTAAAGGAGGAATAATGCATCGGAAAAGAGATACTCGGAACCCCAAAGAAAATCCTATCGTTTCCATAGAAACGTATCTCGATTTAGAAGGACAATGCAGGGAATCCAGAGTATTTCATATGGACGCAAATTGTGTGTTAATTCGTCAATGTGAGGGAGCGAGGGATGCAGTAAAGGAGGAATAATGCATCGGAAAAGTGATACTCGGAACCCCAAAGAAAATCCTATCGTTTCCGTAGAAACGTATCTCGATTTAGAAGGACAATGTAGGGAATCCAGAGTATTTCATATGGACGCAAATTGTGTATTAATTCGTCAATGTGAGGGAGCGAGGGATGCAGTAAAGGAGGAATAATGCATCGGAAAAGAAATACTCGACTCCCAAAAGAAAATCCTATCGTCTCCGTAGAAACGTATCTCGATTTAGAAAGATAATGCAGGGAACCCAGAGTATTTCATATGGACGCAATTTGTGTGTTCATCCGGCAATGTGAGGGAGCGAGGGATGCAGTAAAGGAGGAATAATGCATCGGAAAAGAGATACATCGGAACCCCAAAGAAAATCCTGTCGTTTCCGTAGAAACGAATCCCGATTTAGAAGGACAATGCAGGGAATCCAGAGTATTTCATATGGACGCAAATTGTGTGTTAATTCGTCAATGTGAGGGAGCGATGGATGCAGTAAAGGAGGAATAATGCATCGGAAAAGAGATACTCGGAACCCCAAAGAAAATCCTATCGTTTCCGTTGAAACGTATCTCGATTTAGAAGGACAATGCAGGGAATCCTGAGTATTTCATATGGACGCAAATTGTGTGTTAATTCGTCAATGTGAGGGAGCGAGGGATGCAGTAAAGAAGGAATAATGCATCGGAAAAGAGATACTCGGAACCCCAAAGAAAATCCTATCGTTTCCGTAGAAACGTATCTCGATTTAGAAGGACAATGCAGGGAATCCTGAGTATTTCATATGGACGCAAATTGTGTGTTAATTCGTCAATGTGAGGGAGCGAGGGATTAAGTAAAGAAGGAATAATGCATCGGAAAAGAGATACTCGGAACCCCAAAGAAAATCCTATCGTTTCCGTATAAACGTATCTCGATTTAGGAGGACAATGCAGGGAATCCAGAGTATTTCATATGGACGCAAATTGTGTGTTAATTCGTCAATGTGAGATAGCGAGGGATGCAGTAAAGGAGGAATAATGCATCGGAAAAGAGATACTCGGAACCCCAAGGAAAACCCTACCGTTTCCGTAGAAACGTATCTCGATTTAGAAGGACAATGCAGGGAATCCACAGTATTTCATATAGACGCAAATTGTGTGTTACTTCTTCAATGTGAGGGAGCGAGGGATGCAGTAAAGGAGGAATAATGCATCGGAAAAGAGATACTCGGAACCCCAAAGAAAATCCTATCGTTTCCGTAGAAACGTATCTCGATTTAGAAGGACAATGCAGGGAATCCAGAGTATTTCACATGGACACAAATTGTGTGTTAATTCGTCAATGTGAGGGAGCGAGGAATGCAGTAAAGGATGAATAATGCATCGGAAAAGAGATACTCTTAACCCCAAAGAAAATCCTATCTTATCCGTAGAAACGTATCTCGATTTAGAAGGATAATGCAGGGAATCCAATTTCATATGGACGCAAATTGTGTGTTAATTCGTCAATGTGAGAGAGCGAGGGATGCAGTAAAGGAGGAATAATGCATCGGAAAAGAGATACTCGGAACCCCAAAGAAAATCCTATCGTTTCCATAGAAACGTATCTCGATTTAGAAGGACAATGCAGGGAATCCAGAGTATTTCATATGGACGCAAATTGTGTGTTAATTCGTCAATGTGAGGGAGCGAGGGAACCAGTAAAGGAGGAATAATGCATCGGAAAAGAGATACTCGGAACCCCAAAGATAATCCTATCGTTTCCGTAGAAACGAATCCCGATTTAGAAGGACAATGCAGGGAATACAGAGAATTTCATATGGACGCAAATTGTGTGTTAATTTGTCAATGTGAGGGAGCGAGGTATGCAGCAAAGGAGGAATAATGCATCAGAAAAGAGATACTCGGAACCCCAAGGAAAATCCTATCGTTTCCGTACAAACGTATCTCGATTTAGAAGGACAATGCAGGGAATCCTGAGTATTTCATATGGACGCAAATTGTGTGTTAATTCGTCAATGTGAGGGAGAGAGGGATGCAGTAAAGAAGGAATAATGCATCGGAAAAGAGATACTCGGAACCCCAAAGAAAATCCTATCGTTTCAGTAGAAACGTATCTCGATTTAGGAGGACAATGCAGGGAATCCAGAGTATTTCATATGGACGCAAATTGTGTGTTAATTCGTCAATGTGAGGGAGCGAGGGATGCAGTAAAGGAGGAATAATGCATTGGGAAAGAGATAATCGGAACCCCAAAGAAAATCCTATCGTTTCCGTAGAAACGTATCTCGATTTAGAAGGACAATGCAGGGAATCCAGAGTATATCACATGGACGCAAATTGTGTATTAATTCGTCAATGTGAGGGAGCGAGGGATGCAGTAAAGGAGGGATAATGCATCAGAAAAGAGATACTCGGAACCCCAAAGAAAATCCTATCGTTTCCGAAGAAACGTATCTCGATTTAGAAGGACAATGCAGGGAATCCAGAGTATTTCATATGGACGCAAATTGTGTGATAATTCGTCAATGTGAGTTAGCGAGGGATGCAGTAAAGGAGGAATAATGCATCGGAAAAGAGATACTCGGAACCCCAAAGAAAATCCTATCGTTTCCGTAGAAACGTATCTCGATTTAGAAGGACAATGCAGGGAATCCTGAGTATTTCATATGGACGCAAATTGTGTGTTAATTCGTCAATGTGAGGGAGCGAGGGATGCAGTAAAGAAGGAATAATGCATCGGAAAAGAGATACTCGGAACCCCAAAGAAAATCCTATCGTTTCCGTAGAAACGTATCTCGATTTAGAAGGACAATGCAGGGAATCCTGAGTATTTCATATGGACGCAAATTGTGTGTTAATTCGTCAATGTGAGGGAGCGAGGGATGCAGTAAAGAAGGAATAATGCATCGGAAAAGAGATACTCGGAACCCCAAAGAAAATCCTATCGTTTCCGTATAAACGTATCTCGATTTAGGAGGACAATGCAGGGAATCCAGAGTATTTCATATGGACGCAAATTGTGTGTTAATTCGTCAATGTGAGATAGCGAGGGATGCAGTAAAGGAGGAATATTGCATCGGAAAAGAGATACTCGGAACCCCAAGGAAAACCCTACCGTTTCCGTAGAAACGTATCTCGATTTAGAAGGACAATGCAGGGAATCCATAGTATTTCATATAGACGCAAATTGTGTGTTACTTCTTCAATGTGAGGGAGCGAGGGATGCAGTAAAGGAGGAATAATGCATCGGAAAAGAGATACTCGGAACCCCAAAGAAAATCCTATCGTTTCCGTAGAAACGTATCTCGATTTAGAAGGACAATGCAGGGAATCCAGAGTATTTCACATGGACACAAATTGTGTGTTAATTCGTCAATGTGAGGGAGCGAGGAATGCAGTAAAGGATGAATAATGCATCGGAAAAGAGATACTCTTAACCCCAAAGAAAATCCTATCTTATCCGTAGAAACGTATCTCGATTTAGAAGGATAATGCAGGGAATCCAATTTCATATGGACGCAAATTGTGTGTTAATTCGTCAATGTGAGAGAGCGAGGGATGCAGTAAAGGAGGAATAATGCATCGGAAAAGAGATACTCGGAACCCCAAAGAAAATCCTATCGTTTCCATAGAAACGTATCTCGATTTAGAAGGACAATGCAGGGAATCCAGAGTATTTCATATGGACGCAATTTGTGTGTTAATTCGTCAATGTGAGGGAGCGAGGGAACCAGTAAAGGAGGAATAATGCATCGGAAAAGAGATACTCGGAACCCCAAAGAAAATCCTATCGTTTCCGTAGAAACGAATCCCGATTTAGAAGGACAATGCAGGGAATACAGAGAATTTCATATGGACGCAAATTGTGTGTTAATTTGTCAATGTGAGGGAGCGAGGTATAAAGCAAAGGAGGAATAATGCATCAGAAAAGAGATACTCGGAACCCCAAGGAAAATCCTATCGTTTCCGTAGAAACGTATCTCGATTTAGAAGGACAATGCAGGGAATCCTGAGTATTTCATATGGACGCAAATTGTGTGTTAATTCGTCAATGTGAGGGAGCGAGGGATGCAGTAAAGAAGGAATAATGCATCGGAAAAGAGATACTCGGAACCCCAAAGAAAATCCTATCGTTTCCGTAGAAACGTATCTCGATTTAGGAGGACAATGCAGGGAATCCAGAGTATTTCATATGGACGCAAATTGTGTGTTAATTCGTCAATGTGAGGGAGCGAGGGATGCAGTAAAGGAGGAATAATGCATCGGGAAAGAGATAATCGGAACCCCAAAGAAAATCCTATCGTTTCCGTAGAAACGTATCTCGATTTAGAAGGACAATGCAGGGAATCCAGAGTATATCATATGGACGCAAATTGTGTGTTAATTCGTCAATGTGAGGGAGCGAGGGATGCAGTAAAGGAGGGATAATGCATCAGAAAAGAGATACTCGGAACCCCAAAGAAAATCCTATCGTTTCCGAAGAAACGTATCTCGATTTAGAAGGACAATGCAGGGAATCCAGAGTATTTCATATGGACGCAAATTGTGTGTTAATTCGTCAATGTGAGGGAGCGAGGGATGCAGTAAAGGAGGAATATGCATCGGAAAAGAGATACTCGGAACCCCAAGGAAAACCCTACCGTTTCCGTAGAAACTTATCTCGATTTAGAAGGACAATGCAGGAATCCATAGTATTTCATATAGACGCAAATTGTGTGTTACTTCTTCAATGTGAGGGGGCGAGGGATGCAGTAAAGGAGGAATAATGCATCGGAAAAGAGATACTCGGAACCCCAAAGGAAATCCAATCGTTTCCGTAGAAACGTATCTCGATTTAGAAGGACAATGCAGGGAATCCAGAGTTTTTCACATGGACACAAATTGTGTGTTAATTCGTCAATGTGAAGGAGCGAGGAATGCAGTAAAGGAGGAATAATGCATCGGAAAAGAGATACTCTTAACCCCAAAGAAAATCCTATCTTATCCGTAGAAACGTATCTCGATTTAGAAGGACAATGCAGGGAATCCAGAGTATTTCATATGGACGCAAATTGTGTGTTAATTCGTCAATGTGAGAGAGCGAGGGATGCAGTAAAGGAGGAATAATGCATCGGAAAAGAGATACTCGGAACCCCAATGAAAATCCAATCGTTTCCATAGAAACGTATCTCGATTTAGAAGGACAATGCAGGGAATCCAGAGTATTTCATATGGACGCAAATTGTGTGTTAATTCGTCAATGTGAGGGAGCGAGGGATGCAGTAAAGGAGGAATAATACATCGGAAAAGAGATACTCGGAACCCCAAAGAAAATCCTATCGTTTCCGTAGAAACGAATCCCGATTTAGAAGGACAATGCAGGGAATCCAGAGAATTTCATATGGACGCAAATTGTGTGTTAATTTGTCAATGTGAGGGAGCGAGGTATGCAGCAAAGGAGGAATAATGCATCAGAAAAGAGATACTCGGAACCCCAAGGAAAATGCTATCGTTTCCGTAGAAACGTATCTCGATTTAGAAGGACAATGCAGGGAATCCTGAGTATTTCATATGGACGCAAATTGTGTGTTAATTCGTCAATGTGAGGGAGCGAGGGATGCAGTAAAGAAGGAATAATGCATCGGAAAAGAGATTCTCGGAACCCCAAAGAAAATACTATCGTTTCCGTAGAAACGTATCTCGATTTAGGAGGACAATGCAGGGAATCCAGAGTATTTCATATGGACGCAAATTGTGTGTTAATCCGTCAATGTGAGGGAGCGAGGGATGCAGTAAAGGAGGAATAATGCATCGGAAAAGAGATAATCGGAACCCCAAAGAAAATCCTATCGTTTCCGTAGAAACGTATCTCGATTTAGAAGGACAATGCAGGGAATCCAGAGTATTTCATATGGACGCAAATTGTGTGTTAATTCGTCAATGTGAGGGAGCGAGGGATGCAGTAAAGGAGGAATAATGCATCGGAAAAGAGAAACCCCAAAGAAAATCCTATCGTTTCCGAAGAAACGTATCTCGATTTAGAAGGACAATGCAGGGAATCCAGAGTATTTCATATGGACGCAAATTGTGTGTTAATTCGCCAATGTGAGGGAGCGAGGGATGCAGTAAAGGAGGAATATGCATCGGAAAAGAGATACTCGGAACCCCAAGGAAAACCCTACCGTTTCCGTAGAAACGTATCTCGATTTAGAAGGACAATGCAGGGAATCCAGAGTATTTTATATAGACGCTAATTGTGTGTTAATTCTTCAATGTGAGGGAGCGAGGGATGCAGTAAAGGAGGAATAATGCATCGGAAAAGAGATACTCGGAACCCCAAAGAAAATCCTATCGTTTCCGTAGAAACGTATCTCGATTTAGAAGGAAAATGCAGGGAATCCAGAGTAGTTCACATGGACACAAATTGTGTGTTAATTCGTCAATGTGAGGGAGCGAGGAATGCAGTAAAGGAGGAATAATGCATCGGAAAAGAGATACTCTTAACCCCAAAGAAAATCCTATCTTATCCGTAGAAACGTATCTCGATTTAGAACGACAATGGAGGGAATCCAGAGTATTTCATATGGACGCAAATTGTGTGTTAATTCGTCAATGTGAGTTAGCGAGGGATGCAGTAAAGGAGGAATAATGCATCGGAAAAGAGATACTCGGAACCCCAAAGAAAATCCTATCGTTTCCGTAGAAACGTATCTCGATTTAGAAGGACAATGCAGGGAATTCTGAGTATTTCATATGGACGCAAATTGTGTGTTAATTCGTCAATGTGAGGGTGCGAGGGATGCAGTAAAGGAGGAATAATGCATTGGAAAAGAGATACTCGAAACCCCAAAGAAAATCCTATCGTTTCCGTAGAAACGTATCTCGATTTAGAAGGACAATGCAGGGAATCCAGAGTATTTCATATGGACGCAAATTGTGTGTTAATTCGTCAATGTGAGGGAGCGAGGGATGCAGTAAAGGAGGAATAATGCATCGGAAAAGAGATACTCGACTCCCAAAAGAAAATCCTATCGTCTCCGTAGAAACGTATCTCGATTAAGAAAGATAATGCAGGGAACCTAGAGTATTTCATATGGACGCAATTTGTGTGTTAATTCGGCAATGTGAGGGAGCGAGGGATGCAGTAAAGGAGGAATAATGCATCAGAAAAGAGATACTCGGAACCCCAAAGAAAATCCTGTCGTTTCCGTAGAAACGAATCCCGATTTAGAAGGACAATGCTGGGAATCCGGAGTATTTCATATGGACGCAAATTGTGTGTTAATTCGTCAATGTGAGGGAGCGATGGATGCAGTAAAGGAAGAATAATGCATCGGAAAAGGGATACTCGGAACCCCAAAGAAAATCCTATCGTTTCCATAGAAACGTACCTAGATTTAGAAGGACAATGCAGGGAATCCAGAGTATATCATATGGACGCAAATTGTGTGTTAATTCGTCAATGTGAGTTAGCGAGGGATGCAGTAAAGGAGGAATCATGCATCGGAAAAGAGATACTCGGAACCCCAAAGAAAATCCTATCGTTTCCGTAGAAACGTATCTCGATTTAGAAGGACAATGCAGGGAATCCTGAGTATTTCATATGGACGCAAATTGTGTGTTAATTCGTCAATGTGAGGGAGCGAGGGATGCAGTAAAGGAGGAATAATGTATCGGAAAAGAGATACTCGGAACCTCAAAGAAAATCCTATCGTTTCCGTAGAAACGTATCTCGATTTAGGAGGACAATGCAGGGAATCCAGAGTATTTCATATGGACGCAAATTGTGTGACAATTCGTCAATGTGAGTTAGCGAGGGATGCAGTAAAGGAGGAATAATGCATCGGAAAAGAGATACTCGGAACCCCAAAGAAAATCCTATCGTTTCCATAGAAACGTATCTCGATTTAGAAGGACAATGCAGGGAATCCAGAGTATTTCATATGGACGCAAATTGTGTGTCAATTCGTCAATGTGAGGGAGCGAGGGATGCAGTAAAGAAGGAATAATGAATCGGAAAAGAGATACTCGGAACCCCAAAGAAAATCCTATCGTTTCCGTATAAACGTATCTCGATTTAGGAGGACAATGCAGGGAATCCAGAGTATTTCATATGGACGCAAATTGTGTGTTAATTCGTCAATGTGAGGGAGCGAGGGATGCAGTAAAGGAGGAATAATGCATCGGAAAAGAGATAATCGGAACCCCAAAGAAAATCCTATCGTTTCCGTAGAAACGTATCTCGATTTAGAAGGACAATGCAGGGAATCCAGAGTATTTCATATGGACGCAAATTGTGTGTTAATTCGTCAATGTGAGGGAGCGAGGGATGCAGTAAAGGAGGAATATGCATCGGAAAAGAGATACTCGGAACCCCAAGGAAAACCCTACCGTTTCCGTAGAAACTTATCTCGATTTAGAAGGACAATGCAGGGAATCCATAGTATTTCATATAGACGCAAATTGTGTGTTACTTCTTCAATGTGAGGGGGCGAGGGATGCAGTAAAGGAGGAATAATGCATCGGAAAAGAGATACTCGGAACCCCAAAGGAAATCCTATCGTTTCCGTAGAAACGTATCTCGATTTAGAAGGACAATGCAGGGAATCCAGAGTATTTCACATGGACACAAATTGTGTGTTAATTCGTCAATGTGAAGGAGCGAGGAATGCAGTAAAGGAGGAATAATGCATCGGAAAAGAGATACTCTTAACCCCAAAGAAAATCCTATCTTATCCGTAGAAACGTATCTCGATTTAGAAGGACAATGCAGGGAATCCAGAGTATTTCATATGGACGCAAATTGTGTGTTAATTCGTCAATGTGAGAGAGCGAGGGATGCAGTAAAGGAGGAATAATGCATCGGAAAAGAGATACTCGGAACCCCAATGAAAATCCAAACGTTTCCATAGAAACGTATCTCGATTTAGAAGGACAATGCAGGGAATCCAGAGTATCTCATATGGACGCAAATTGTGTGTTAATTCGTCAATGTGAGGGAGCGAGGGATGCAGTAAAGGAGGAATAATACATCGGAAAAGAGATACTCGGAACCCCAAAGAAAATCCTATCGTTTCCGTAGAAACGAATCCCGATTTAGAAGGACAATGCAGGGAATCCAGAGAATTTCATATGGACGCAAATTGTGTGTTAATTTGTCAATGTGAGGGAGCGAGGTATGCAGCAAAGGAGGAATAATGCATCAGAAAAGAGATACTCGGAACCCCAAGGAAAATCCTATCGTTTCCGTAGAAACGTATCTCGATTTAGAAGGACAATGCAGGGAATCCTGAGTATTTCATATGGACGCAAATTGTGTGTTAATTCGTCAATGTGAGGGAGCGAGGGATGCAGTAAAGAAGGAATAATGCATCGGAAAAGAGATACTCGGAACCCCAAAGAAAATACTATCGTTTCCGTAGAAACGTATCTCGATTTAGGAGGACAATGCAGGGAATCCAGAGTATTTCATATGGACGCAAATTGTGTGTTAATCCGTCAATGTGAGGGAGCGAGGGATGCAGTAAAGGAGGAATAATGCATCGGAAAAGAGATAATCGGAACCCCAAAGAAAATCCTATCGTTTCCGTAGAAACGTATCTCGATTTAGAAGGACAATGCAGGGAATCCAGAGTATTTCATATGGACGCAAATTGTGTGTTAATTCGTCAATGTGAGGGAGCGAGGGATGCAGTAAAGGAGGAATAATGCATCGGAAAAGAGAAACCCCAAAGAAAATCCTATCGTTTCCGAAGAAACGTATCTCGATTTAGAAGGACAATGCAGGGAATCCAGAGTATTTCATATGGACGCAAATTGTGTGTTAATTCGCCAATGTGAGGGAGCGAGGGATGCAGTAAAGGAGGAATATGCATCGGAAAAGAGATACTCGGAACCCCAAGGAAAACCCTACCGTTTCCGTAGAAACGTATCTCGATTTAGAAGGACAATGCAGGGAATCCAGAGTATTTCATATGGACGCAAATTGTGTGTTAATTCGTCAATGTGAGGGTGCGAGGGATGCAGTAAAGGAGGAATAATGCATCGGAAAAGAGATACTCGAAACCCCAAAGAAAATCCTATCGTTTCCGTAGAAACGTATCTCGATTTAGAAGGACAATGCAGGGAATCCAGAGTATTTCATATGGACGCAAATTGTGTGTTAATTCGTCAATGTGAGGGAGCGAGGGATGCAGTAAAGGAAGAATAATGGATCGGAAAAGAGATACTCGACTCCCAAAAGAAAATCCTATCGTCTCCGTAGAAACGTATCTCGATTAAGAAAGATAATGCAGGGAACCTAGAGTATTTCATATGGACGCAATTTGTGTGTTAATTCGGCAATGTGAGGGAGCGAGGGATGCAGTAAAGGAGGAATAATGCATCAGAAAAGAGATACTCGGAACCCCAAAAAAAATCCTGTCGTTTCCGTAGAAACGAATCCCGATTTAGAAGGACAATGCAGGGAATCCGGAGTATTTCATATGGACGCAAATTGTGTGTTAATTTGTCAATGTGAGGGAGCGATGGATGCAGTAAAGGAAGAATAATGCATCGGAAAAGAGATACTCGGAACCCCAAAGAAAATCCTATCGTTTCCATAGAAACGTACCTAGATTTAGAAGGACAATGCAGGGAATCCAGAGTATATCATATGGACGCAAATTGTGTGTTAATTCGTCAATGTGAGTTAGCGAGGGATGCAGTAAAGGAGGAATAATGCATCGGAAAAGAGATACTCGGAACCCCAAAGAAAATCCTATCGTTTCCGTAGAAACGTATCTCGATTTAGAAGGACAATGCAGGGAATCCTGAGTATTTCATATGGACGCAAATTGTGTGTTAATTCGTCAATGTGAGGGAGCGAGGGATGCAGTAAAGGAGGAATAATGTATCGGAAAAGAGATACTCGGAACCTCAAAGAAAATCCTATCGTTTCCGTAGAAACGTATCTCGATTTAGGAGGACAATGCAGGGAATCCAGAGTATTTCATATGGACGCAAATTGTGTGACAATTCGTCAATGTGAGTTAGCGAGGGATGCAGTAAAGGAGGAATAATGCATCGGAAAAGAGATACTCGGAACCCCAAAGAAAATCCTATCGTTTCCATAGAAACGTATCTCGATTTAGAAGGACAATGCAGGGAATCCAGAGTATTTCATATGGACGCAAATTGTGTGTTAATTCGTCAATGTGAGGGAGCGAGGGATGCAGTAAAGAAGGAATAATGCATCGGAAAAGAGATACTCGGAACCCCAAAGAAAATCCTATCGTTTCCGTATAAACGTATCTCGATTTAGGAGGACAATGCAGGGAATCCAGAGTATTTCATATGGACGCAAATTGTGTGTTAATTCGTCAATGTGAGGGAGCGAGGGATGCAGTAAAGGAGGAATAATGCATCGGAAAAGAGATAATCGGAACCCCAAATAAAATCCTATCGTTTCCGTAGAAACGTATCTCGATTTAGAAGGACAATGCAGGGAAACCAGAGTATATCATATGGACGCAAATTGTGTGTTAATTCGTTAATGTGAGGGAGCGAGGGATGCAGCAAAGGAGGAATAATGCATCGGAAAAGAGATACTCGGAACCCCAAAGAAAATCCTATCGTTTCCGTAGAAACGTATCTCGTTTTACAAGGACAATGCTGGGAATCCAGAGTATTTCATATGGACGCAAATTGTGTGTTAATTCGTCAATGTGAGGGAGCGAGGGATGCAGTAAAGGAGGAATAATGCATCGGAAAAGAGATACTCGGAACCCCAAAGAAAATCCTTTCGTTTCCGTAGAAACGTATCTCGATTTAGAAGGACAATGCAGGGAATCCAGAGTATTTCATATGGACGCAAATTGTGTGTTAATTCGTCAATGTGAGGGAGCGAGGGATGCAGTAAAGGAGGAATAATGCATCGGAAAAGAGATACTCGGAACCCCAAAGAAAATCCTATCGTTTCCGTAGAAACGAATCCCGATTTAGAAGGACAATGCAGGGAACCCAGAGTATTTCATATGGACGCAATTTGTGTGTTAATTCGTCAATGTGAGGAAGCGAGGGATGCAGTAAAGGAGGAATATTGCATCGGAAAAGAGATACTCGGATCCCCAAGGAAAATCCTATCGTTTCCATAGAAACGTATCTCGATTTATAAGGGCAATGCAGGGAATCCAGAGTATTTCATATGGACGCAAATTGTGTGTTAATTCGTCAATGTGAGGGAGCGAGGGATGCAGTAAAGGAGGAATAATGCATCGGAAAAGAGATACTCGGAACCCCAAAGAAAATCCTATCGTTTCCGTACAAACGAATCCCGATTTAGAAGGACAATGCAGGGAATCCAGAGAATTTCATATGGACGCAAATTGTGTGTTCATTTGTCAATGTGACGGAGCGAGGTATGCAGCAAAGGAGGAATAATGCATCAGGAAAGAGATACTCGGAAACCCCAAAGAAAATCCTATCGTTTCCGTAGAATCATATCTCGATTTAGAAGGACAATGCAGTTAATCCAGAGTATTTCATATGGACGCAAATTGTGTGTTAATTGGTCAATGTGAGGGAGCGAGGGATGCAGTAAAGGAGGAATAATGTATCGGAAAAGAGATACTTGGAACCCCAAAGAAAATCCTATCGTTTCCGTAGAAACGTATCTCGATTTAGAAGGACAATGCAGGGAATCCAGAGTATTTCATATGGACGCAAATTGTGTGTTAATTCGTCAATGTGAGGGAGCGAGGGATGCAGTAAAGGAGGAATAATGCGTCGGAAAAGAGATACTCGGAACCGCAAAGAAAATCCTATATTTTCCGTAGAAACGTATCTCGATTTAGAAGGACAATGCAGGGAATCCTGAGTATTTCATATGGACGCAAATTGTGTGTTAATTCGTCAATGTGAGGGAGCGAGGGATGCAGTAAAGGAGGAATAATGCATCGGAAAAGAGATACTCTGAACCCCAAAGAAAATCCTATCGTTTCCGTTGAAACGAATCCCGATTTAGAAGGACAATGCAGGGAACCCAGAGTATTTCATATGGACGCAATTTGTGTGTTAATTCGTCAATGTGAGGAAGCGAGGGATGCAGTAAAGGAGGAATATTGCATCGGAAAAGAGATACTCGGATCCCCAAGGAAAATCCTTTCGTTTCCATAGATACGTATCTCGATTTAGAAGGACAATGCAGGGAATCCAGAGTATTTCATATGGACGCAAATTGTGTGTTAATTCGTCAATGTAAGGGAGCGAGGGATGCAGTAAAGGAGGAATAATGCATCGGAAAAGAGATACTCGGAACCCCAAAGAAAATCCTCTCGTTTCCGTAGAAACGTATCTCGATTTAGAAGGACATTGCAGGGAATCTAGAGTATTTCATATGGACGCAAATTGTGTGTTAATTCGTCAATGTGAGGGAGCGAGCGATGCAGTGAAGGAGGAATAATGCATCGGAAAAGACATACTCGGAACCCCAAATAAAATCCTATCGTCTCCGTAGAAACGTATCTCGATTTAGAAGGACAATGCAGGGAATACAGAGTATTTCATATGGACGCAAATTGTGTGTTAATTCGTCAATGTGAGTGAGCGAGGGATGCAGTAAAGGGGGAATAATGCATCGGAAAAGAGATACTCGGAACCCCAAAGAAAATCCTATCGTTTCCGTAGAAACGTATCTCGATTTAGAAGGACAATGCAGGGAATCCAGAGTATTTCATATGGACGCAAATTGTGTGTTAATTCGTCAATGTGATTGAGCGAGGGATGCAGTAAAGGAGGAATAATTCATCGGAAAATAGATACTCGGAACCCCAAAGAAATTCATATCGTTTCCGTAGAAACGTATCTCGATTTAGAAGGACAATGCAGGGAATCCAGAGTATTTCATATGGACGCAAATTGTGTGTTAATTTGTCAATGTGAGGGAGCGAGGGATGCAGTAAAGGAGGAATAATGCATCGGAAAAGAGATACTCGACTCCCAAAAGAAAATCCTATCGTTTCCGTAGAAATGTATCTCGTTTTAGAAAGATAATGCAGGGAACACAGAGTATTTCATATGGACGCAAATTGTGTGTTAATTCGGCAATGTGAGGGAGCGAGGGATGCAGTAAAGGAGGAATAATGCATCGGAAAAGAGATACTCGGAACCCCAAAGAAAATCCTATCGTTTCCGTAGAAACGTATCTCGATTTAGAAGGACAATGCAGGGAATCCAGAGTATTTCATATGGACGCAAATTGTGTGTTAATTCGTCAATGTGAGGGAGCGAGGGATGCAGTAAAGGAGGAATAATGCATCGGAAAAGAGATACTCGGAACCCCAAAGAAAATCCTTTCGTTTCCGTAGAAACGTATCTCGATTTAGAAGGACAATGCAGGGAATCCAGAGTATTTCATATGGACGCAAATTGTGTGTTAATTCGTCAATGTGAGGGAGCGAGGGATGCAGTAAAGGAGGAATAATGCATCGGAAAAGAGATACTCGGAACCCCAAAGAAAATCCTATCGTTTCCGTATAAACGTATCTCGATTTAGAAGGACAATGCAGGGAATCCAGAGTATTTCATATGGACGCAAATTGTGTGTTAATTCGTCAATGTGAGGGAGCGAGGGATGCAGTAAAGGGGGAATAATGCATCGGAAAAGAGATACTCGGAACCCCAAAGAAAATCCTATCGTTTCCGTAGAAACGTATCTCGATTTAGAGGGACAATGCAAGGAATCCAGAGTATTCCATATGGACGCAAATTGTGTGTTAATTCGTCAATGTGAGGGAGCGAGGGATGCAGTAAAGGAGGAATAATGCATCGGAAAAGAGATACTCGGAACCCCAAAGAAAATCCTATCGTTTCCGTAGAAACGTATCTCGATTTAGAAGGACAATGCAGGGAATCCAGAGTATTTCATATGGACGCAAATTGTGTGTTAATTCGTCAATGTGAGGGAGCGAGGGATGCAGTAAAGGGGGAATAATGCATCGGAAAAGAGATACTCGGAACCCCAAAGAAAATCCTATCGTTTCCGTAGAAACGTATCTCGATTTAGAAGGACAATGCAGGGACTCCAGAGTATTCCATATGGACGCAAATTGTGTATTAATTCGTCAATGTGAGGGAGCGAGGGATGCAGTAAAGGAGGAATAATGCATCGGATAAGCGATTCACGGAACCCCAAAGATAATCCTATCATTTCCGTAGAAACGTATCTCGATTTAGAAGGACAATGCAGGGAATCCAGAGTATTTCATATGGTCGCAAATTGTGTGTTAATTCGTAAATGTGAGGGAGCGAGAAATGCAGTAAAGGAGGAATAATGCATTGGAAAAGAGATACTCGAAACCCCAAAGAAAATCCTATCGTTTCCGTAGAAACGTATCTCGATTTAGAAGGACAATGCAGGGAATCCAGAGTATATCATATGGACGCAAATTGTGTGTTAATTTGTCAATGTGAGGGAGCGAGGGATGCAGTAAAGGAGGAATAATGCATCGGAAAAGAGATACTCGACTCCCAAAGAAAATCCTATCGTTTCCGTAGAAACGTACCTCATTTTAGAAAGATAATGCAGGGAAACCAGAGAATTTCATATGGACGCAAATTGTGTGTTAATTCGGCAATGTGAGGGAGCGAGGGATGCTGTAAAGGAGGAATAATGCATCGGAAAAGATATACTCGGAACCCCAAAGAAAATCCTACTGTTTCCGTAGAAACGTATCTTGATTTAGAAGGACAATGCAGGGAATCCAGAGTATTTCATATGGACGCAAATTTTGTGTTAATTCGTCAATGTGAGGGAGCGAGGGATGCAGTAAAGGAGGAATAATGCATCGGAAAAGAGATACTCGGAACCCCAAAGAAAATCCAGTCGTTCCGCAGAAACGTATCTCGATTTAGAAGGACAATGCAGGGAATCCAGGGTATTTCATATGGACCCAAATTGTGTGTTAATTCGTCAATGTGAGGGAACGAGGGATGCAGTAAAGGAGGACTAATGCATCGGAAAAGAGATACTCGACTCCCAAAAGAAAATCCGATCGTTTCTGTAGAAACGTATCTCGTTTTAGAAAGATAATGCAGGGAACCCAGAGTATTTCATATGGACGCAATTTGTGTGTTAATTCGGCAATGTGAGGGAGCGAGGGATGCAGTAAAGGAGGAATAATGCATCGGAAAAGAAATACTCGGAACCCCAAAGAAAATCCTATCGTTTCCGTAGAAACGAATCCCGATTTAGAAGGACAATGCAGGGAATCCAGAGTATTTCATATGGACGCAAATTGTGTGTTAATTCGTCAATGTGAGGGAACGAGGGATGCAGTAAAGGAGGAATAATGCATCGGAAAAGAGATACTCGGAACCCCAAAGAAAATCCTATCGTTTCCGTAGAAACGTATCTCGATTTAGAAGGACAATGCAGGGAATCCAGAGTATTTCATATGGACGCAAATTGTGTGTTAATTCGTCAATGTGAGTTAGCGAGGGATGCAGTAAAGGAGGAATAATGCATCGGAAAAGAGATACTCGGAACCCCAAAGAAAATCCTGTCGTTTCCGTAGAAACGTATCTCGAGTTAGAAGGACAATGCAGGGAATCCAGAGTATTTCATATGGACGCAAATTGTGTGTTAATTCGTTAATGTGAGGGAGCGAGGGATGCAGTAAAGGAGAAATAATGCATCGGAAAAGAGATACTCAGAACCCCAAAGAAAATCCTATCGTATCCGTAGAAACGTATCTCGATTTAGAAGGACAATGCAGGGAATCCAGAGTATTTCATATGGACGCAAATTGTGTGTTAATTCGTCAATGTGAGGGAGCGAGGGATGCAGTAAAGGATGAATAATGCATCGGAAAAGAGATACTCGGAACCCCAAAGAAAATCCTATCGTTTCCGTAGAAACGTATCTCGATATAGTAGGACAATGCAGGGAATCCGGAGTATATCACATGGACGCAAATTGTGTGTTAATTCGTCAATGTGAGGGAGCGAGGGATGCAGAAAAGGAGGAATAGATGCAGTAATGGATGAATAATGCATCGGAAAAGAGATAATCGACTCCCAAAAGAAAATCCTATCGTTTCCGTAGAAACATATCTCGTTTTAGAAAGATAATGCAGGGAACCCAGAGTATTTCATATGGGCCCAAATTGTGTGTTAATTCGTCAATGTGAGAGAACGAGGGATGCAGTAAAGGAGGAATAATGCATCGGAAAAGAGATACTCGACTCCCAAAGGAAAATCCTATCGTTTCCGTAGAAACGTATCTCGTTTTAGAAAGATAATGCAGGGAACCCAAAGTATTTCATATGGACGCAATTTGTGTGTTAATTCGGCAATGTGAGGGAGCGAGGGATGCAGTAAAGGAGGAATAATGTATCGGAAAAGAAATACTCGGAACCCCAAAGAAAATCCTATCGTTTCCGTAGAAACGATTCCCGATTTAGAAGGACAATGCAGGGAATCCAGAGTATTTCATATGGACGCAAATTGTGTGTTAATTCGTCAATGTGAGGGAACGAGGGATGCAGTAAAGGAGGAATAATGCATCGGAAAAGAGATACTCGGAACCCCAAAGAAAATCCTATCGTTTAAGTAGAAACGTATCTCGATTTAGAAGGACAATGCAGGGAATCCAGAGTATTTCATATGGACGCAAATTGTGTGTTAATTCGTCAATGTGAGTTAGCGAGGGATGCAGTAAAGGAGGAATAATGCATCGGAAAAGAGATACTCGGAACCCCAAAGAAAATCCTATCGTTTCCGTAGAAACGTATCTCGATTTAGAAGGACAATGCAGGGAATCCAGAATATTTCATATGGACGCAAATTGTGTGTTAATTCGTCAATGTGAGGGAGCGAGGGATGCAGTAAAGGAGGAATAATTCATCGGAAAATAGATACTCGGAACCCCAAAGAAATTCATATCGTTTCCGTAGAAATGTATCTCGATTTAGAAGGACAATGCAGGGAATCCAGAGTATATCATATGGACGCAAATTGTGTGTTAATTTGTCAATGTGAGGGAGCGAGGGATGCAGTAAAGGAGGAATAATGCATCGGAAAAGAGATACTCGACTCCCAAAAGAAAATCCTATCGTTTCCGTAGAAATGTATCTCGTTTTAGAAAGATAATGCAGGGAACACAGAGTATTTCATATGGACGCAAATTGTGTGTTAATTCGGTAATGTGAGGGAGCGAGGGATGCAGTAAAGGAGGAATAATGCATCGGAAAAGAGATACTCGGAACCCCAAAGAAAATCCTATCGTTTCCGTAGAAACGTATCTCGATTTAGAAGGACAATGCAGGGAATCCAGAGTATTTCATATGGACGCAAATTGTGTGTTAATTCGTCAATGTGAGGGAGCGAGGGATGCAGTAAAGGAGGAATAATGCATCGGAAAAGAGATACTCGGAACCCCAAAGAAAATCCTTTCGTTTCCGTAGAAACGTATCTCGATTTAGAAGGACAATGCAGGGAATCCAGAGTATTTCATATGGACGCAAATTGTGTGTTAATTCGTCAATGTGAGGGAGCGAGGGATGCAGTAAAGGAGGAATAATGCATCGGAAAAGAGATACTCGGAACCCCAAAGAAAATCCTATCGTTTCCGTATAAACGTATCTCGATTTAGAAGGACAATGCAGGGAATCCAGAGTATTTCATATGGACGCAAATTGTGTGTTAATTCGTCAATGTGAGGGAGCGAGGGATGCAGTAAAGGGGGAATAATGCATCGGAAAAGAGATACTCGGAACCCCAAAGAAAATCCTATCGTTTCCGTAGAAACGTATCTCGATTTAGAGGGACAATGCAAGGAATCCAGAGTATTCCATATGGACGCAAATTGTGTGTTAATTCGTCAATGTGAGGGAGCGAGGGATGCAGTAAAGGAGGAATAATGCATCGGAAAAGAGATACTCGGAACCCCAAAGAAAATCCTATCGTTTCCGTAGAAACGTATCTCGATTTAGAAGGACAATGCAGGGAAT
Organism: Schistocerca nitens; assembly: GCF_023898315.1. Taxonomy (NCBI): domain Eukaryota; kingdom Metazoa; phylum Arthropoda; class Insecta; order Orthoptera; family Acrididae; genus Schistocerca; species Schistocerca nitens. Next base: position 1,152,730,826 of record NC_064615.1, read on the forward strand.
CCAGAGTATTTCATATGGACGCAAATTGTGTGTTAATTCGTCAATGTGAGGGAGCGAGGGATGCAGTAAAGGGGGAATAATGCATCGGAAAAGAGATACTCGGAACCCCAAAGAAAATCCTATCGTTTCCGTAGAAACGTATCTCGATTTAGAAGGACAATGCAGGGAATCCAGAGTATTTCATATGGTCGCAAATTGTGTGTTAATTCGTAAATGTGAGGGAGCGAGAAATGCAGTAAAGGAGGAATAATGCATTGGAAAAGAGATACTCGAAACCCCAAAGAAAATCCTATCGTTTCCGTAGAAACGTATCTCGATTTAGAAGGACAATGCAGGGAATCCAGAGTATATCATATGGACGCAAATTGTGTGTTAATTTGTCAATGTGAGGGAGCGAGGGATGCAGTAAAGGAGGAATAATGCATCGGAAAAGAGATACTCGACTCCCAAAAGAAAATCCTATCGTTTCCGTAGAAACGTACCTCATTTTAGAAAGATAATGCAGGGAAACCAGTGAATTTCATATGGACGCAAATTGTGTGTTAATTCGGCAATGTGAGGGAGCGAGGGATGCTGTAAAGGAGGAATAATGCATCGGAAAAGATATACTCGGAACCCCAAAGAAAATCCTACTGTTTCCGTAGAAACGTATCTTGATTTAGAAGGACAATGCAGGGAATCCAGAGTATTTCATATGGACGCAAATTTTGTGTTAATTCGTCAATGTGAGGGAGCGAGGGATGCAGTAAAGGACGAATAATGCATCGGAAAAGAGATACTCGGAACCCCAAAGAAAATCCAGTCGTTCCGCAGAAACGAATCCCGATTTAGAAGGACAATGCAGGGAATCCAGGGTATTTCATATGGACCCAAATTGTGTGTTAATTCGTCAATGTGAGGGAACGAGGGATGCAGTAAAGGAGGACTAATGCATCGGAAAAGAGATACTCGACTCCCAAAAGAAAATCCGATCGTTTCTGTAGAAACGTATCTCGTTTTAGAAAGATAATGCAGGGAACCCAGAGTATTTCATATGGACGCAATTTGTGTGTTAATTCGGCAATGTGAGGGAGCGAGGGATGCAGTAAAGGAGGAATAATGCATCGGAAAAGAAATACTCGGAACCCCAAAGAAAATCCTATCGTTTCCGTAGAAACGAATCCCGATTTAGAAGGACAATGCAGGGAATCCAGAGTATTTCATATGGACGCAAATTGTGTGTTAATTCGTCAATGTGAGGGAACGAGGGATGCAGTAAAGGAGGAATAATGCATCGGAAAAGAGATACTCGGAACCCCAAAGAAAATCCTATCGTTTCCGTAGAAACGTATCTCGATTTAGAAGGACAATGCAGGGAATCCAGAGTATTTCATATGGACGCAAATTGTGTGTTAATTCGTCAATGTGAGTTAGCGAGGGATGCAGTAAAGGAGGAATAATGCATCGGAAAAGAGATACTCGGAACCCCAAAGAAAATCCTGTCGTTTCCGTAGAAACGTATCTCGAGTTAGAAGGACAATGCAGGGAATCCAGAGTATTTCATATGGACGCAAATTGTGTGTTAATTCGTTAATGTGAGGGAGCGAGGGATGCAGTAAAGGAGAAATAATGCATCGGAAAAGAGATACTCAGAACCCCAAAGAAAATCCTATCGTATCCGTAGAAACGTATCTCGATTTAGAAGGACAATGCAGGGAATCCAGAGTATTTCATATGGACGCAAATTGTGTGTTAATTCGTCAATGTGAGGGAGCGAGGGATGCAGTAAAGGATGAATAATGCATCGGAAAAGAGATACTCGGAACCCCAAAGAAAATCCTATCGTTTCCGTAGAAACGTATCTCGATATAGTAGGACAATGCAGGGAATCCGGAGTATATCATATGGACGCAAATTGTGTGTTAATTCGTCAATGTGAGGGAGCGAGGGATGCAGTAAAGGAGGAATAGATGCAGTAATGGATGAATAATGCATCGGAAAAGAGATAATCGACTCCCAAAAGAAAATCCTATCGTTTCCGTAGAAACATATCTCGTTTTAGAAAGATAATGCAGGGAACCCAGAGTATTTCATATGGGCCCAAATTGTGTGTTAATTCGTCAATGTGAGAGAACGAGGGATGCAGTAAAGGAGGAATAATGCATCGGAAAAGAGATACTCGACTCCCAAAGGAAAATCCTATCGTTTCCGTAGAAACGTATCTCGTTTTAGAAAGATAATGCAGGGAACCCAAAGTATTTCATATGGACGCAATTTGTGTGTTAATTCGGCAATGTGAGGGAGCGAGGGATGCAGTAAAGGAGGAATAATGTATCGGAAAAGAAATACTCGGAACCCCAAAGAAAATCCTATCGCTTCCGTAGAAACGATTCCCGATTTAGAAGGACAATGCAGGGAATCCAGAGTATTTCATATGGACGCAAATTGTGTGTTAATTCGTCAATGTGAGGGAACGAGGGATGCAGTAAAGGAGGAATAATGCATCGGAAAAGAGATACTCGGAACCCCAAAGAAAATCCTATCGTTTAAGTAGAAACGTATCTCGATTTAGAAGGACAATGCAGGGAATCCAGAGTATTTCATATGGACGCAAATTGTGTGTTAATTCGTCAATGTGAGTTAGCGAGGGATGCAGTAAAGGAGGAATAATGCATCGGTAGGGAGATACTCGGAACCCCAAAGAAAATCCTGTCCTTTCCGTAGAAACGTATCTCGATTTAGAAGGACAATGCAGGGAATCCAGAGTATTTCATATGGACGCAAATTGTGTGTTAATTCGTCAATGTGAGGGAGCGATGGATGCAGTAAAGGGGGAATAATGCATCGGAAAAGAGATACTCGGAACCCCAAAGAAAATCCTATCGTATCAGTAGAAACGTATCTCGATTTAGAAGGACAATGCAGGGAATCCAGAGTATTTCATATGGACGCAAATTGTGTGTTAATTCGTCAATGTGAGGGAGCGAGGGATGCAGTAAAGGATGAATAATGCATCGGAAAAGAGATACTCGGAACCCCAAAGAAAATCCTATCGTTTCCGTAGAAACGTATCTCGATATAGAAGTACAATGCAGGGAATCCGGAGTATATCATATGGACGCAAATTGTGTGTTAATTCGGCAATGTGAGGGAGCGAGGGATGCAGTAAAGGAGGAATAATGCATCGGAAAAGAGATACTCGGAACCCCAAAGAAAATCCTATCGTTTCCGTAGAAACGAATCCCGATTTAGAAGGACATTGCAGGGAATCCAGAGTATTTCATATGGACGCAAATTGTGTGTTAATTCTTCAATGTGAGGGAACGAGGGATGCAGTAAAGGAGGAATAATGCATCGGAAAAGAGATACTCGGAACCCCAATGAAAATCCTATCGTTTCCGTAGAAACGTATCTCGATTTAGAAGGACAATGCAGGGAATCCAGAGTATTTGATATGGACACAAATTGTGTGTTAATTCGTCAATGTGAGTTAGCGAGGGATGCAGTAAAGGAGGAATAATGCATCGGAAAAGAGATACTCGGAATCCCAAAGAAAATACTGTCGTTTCCGTAGAAACGTATCTCGATTTAGAAGGACAATGCAGGGAATCCAGAGTATTTCATATGGACGCAAATTGTGTGTTAATTCCACAATGTGAGGGAGCGAGGGATGCAGTAAAGGAGGAATAATGCATCGGAAAAGAGATACGCGGAACCCCAAAGAAAATCCTATCGTTTCCGTAGAAACGTATCTCGATTTAGAAGGACAATGCAGGGAATCCAGAGTATTTCATATGGACGCAAATTGTGTGTTAATTCGTCAATGTGAGTTAGCGAGGGATGCAGTAAAGGAGGAATAATGCATCGGAAAAGAGATACTCGGAACCCCAAAGAAAATCCTGTCGTTTCCGTAGAAACGTATCTCGATTTAGAAGGACAATACAGGGAATCCAGAGTATTTCATATGGACGCAAATTGTGTGTTAATTCCTCAATGTGAGGGAGCGAGGGATGCAGTAAAGGAGGAATAATGCATCGGAAAAGAGATACTCGGAAACCCAAAGTAAATCCTATCGTTTCCGTAGAAACGTATCTCGATTTAGAAGGACAATGCAGGGAATCCAGAGTTTTTCATATGGACGCAAATTGTGTGTTAATTCCACAATGTGAGGGAGCGAGGGATGCAGTAAAGGAGGAATAATGCATCGGAATAGAGATACGCGGAACCCCAAAGAAAATCCTACCGTTTCCGTAGAAACGTAACTCGATTTAGAAGGACAATGCAGGGAATCCAGAGTATTTCATATGGACGCAAATTGTGTGTTAATTCGTCAATGTGAGGGAGCGAGGGATGCAGTAAAGGAGGAATAATGCATCGGAAAAGAGATACTCGGAACCCCAAAGAAAATCCTATTGTTTCCGTAGAATCGTATCTTGATTTAGAAGGACAATGCAGGGAATCCAGAGTATTTCATATGGACGCAAATTGTGTGTTAATTCGTCAATGTGAGGGAGCGAGGGATGCAGTAAAGGAGGAATAATGCATCGGAAAAGAGATACTCGGAACCCCAAAGAAAATCCTATCGTTTCCGTAGAAACGTATCTCGAATTAGAAGGACAATGCAGGGAATCCAGAGTATTTCATATGGACCCAAATTGTGTGTTAATTCGACAATGTGAGGGAACGAGGGATTCAGTAAAGGAGGAATAATGCATCGGAAAAGAGATACTCGACTCCCAAAAGAAAATCCTACCGTTTCCGTAGAAACGTATCTCGCTTTAGAAAGATAATGCAGGGAACCCAGAGTATTTCATATGGACGCAATTTGTGTGTTAATTCGGCAATGTGAGGGAGCGAGGGATGCAGTAAAGGAGGAATAATGCATCGGAAAAGAGATACTCGGAACCCCAAAGAAAATCCTATCGTTTCCGTAGAAACGAATCCCGATTTAGAAGGACAATGCAGGGAATCCAGAGTATTTCATATGGACGCAAATTGTGTGTTAATACGTCAATCTGAGGGAACGAGGGATGCAGTAAAGGAGGAATAATGCATCGGAAAAGAGATACTCGGAACCCCAAAGAAAATCCTATCGTTTCCGTAGAATCGTATCTCGATTTAGAAGGACAATGCAGGGAATCCAGAGTATTTCATATGGACGCAAATTGTGTGTTAATTCGTCAATGTGAGTTAGCGAGGGATGCAGTAAAGGAGGAATAATGCATCGGAAAAGAGATACTCGGAACCCCAAAGAAAATCCTATCGTTTCCGTAGAAACGTATCTCGATTTAGAAGGACAATGCAGGGAATCCACTGTATTTCATATGGACGCTAATTGTGTGTTAATTCGTCAATGTGAGGGAGCGAGGGATGCAGTAAAGGATGAATAATACATCGGAAAAGAGATACTCGGAACCCCAAAGAAAATCCTATCGTTTCCGTAGAAAGGTATCTCGATATAGAAGGACAATGCAGGGAATCCGGAGTATATCATATGGACGCAAATTGTGTGTTAATTCGTCAATGTGAGGGAGCGATGGATGCAGTAAAGGAGGAATAGATGCAGTAAATAAGGAATAATGCATCGGAAAAGAGATAATCGACTCCCAAAAGAAAATCCTATCGTTTCCGTAGAAACGTATCTCGTTTTAGAAAGATAATGCAGGGAACGCAGAGTATTTCATATGGACGCAATTTGTGTGCTAATTCGGCAATGTGAGGGAGCGAGGGATGCAGTAAAGGAGGAATAATGCATCGGAAAAGAGATACTCGGAACCCCAAAGAAAATCCTATCGTTTCCGTAGAAACGAATCCCGATTTAGAAGGACAATGCAGGGAATCCAGAGTATTTCATATGGACGCTAATTGTGTGTTAATTCGTCAATGTGAGGGAACGAGGGCTGCAGTAAAGGAGGAATAATGCATCGGAAAAGAGATACTCGGAACCCCAAAGAAAATCCTATCGTTTCCGTAGAAACTTATCTCGATTTAGAAGGACAATGCAGGGAATCCAGAGTATTTCATATGGACGCAAATTGTGTGTTAATTCGTCAATGTGAGGGAGCGAAGGATGCAGTAAAGGAGGAATAGATGCAGTAAAGGAGGAATAATGCATCGGAAAAGAGATACTCGACTCCCAAAAGAAAATCCTATCGTTTCCGTAGAAACGTATCTCGTTTTAGAAAGATAATGCAGGGAACCCAGAGTATATCATATGGACGCAAATTGTGTGTTAATTCGACAATGTGAGGGAACGAGGGATGCAGTAAAGTAGGAATAATGCATCGGAAAAGAGATACTCGAAACCCCAAAGAAAATCCTATCGTTTCCGTAGAAACGTATCTCGATTTAGAAGGACAATGCAGGGAATCCGGAGTATACCATATGGACGCAAATTGTGTGTTAATTCGTCAATGTGAGGGAGCGATGGATGCAGTAAAGGAGGAATAGATGCAGTAAAGGAGGAATAATGCATCGGAAAAGAGATAATCGACTCCCAAAAGAAAATCCTATCGTTTCCGTAGAAACGTATCTCGTTTTAGAAAGATAATGCAGGGAACCCAGAGTATTTCATATGGACGCAATTTGTGTGTTAATTCGGCAATGTGAGGGAGCGAGGGATGCAGTAAAGGAGGAATAATGCATCGGAAAAGAGATACTCGGAACCCCAAGGAAAATCCTATCGTTTCCGTAGAAACGAATCCCGATTTAGAAGGACAACGCAGGGAATCCAGAGTATTTCATATGGACGCTAATTGTGTGTTAATTCGTCAATGTGAGGGAACGAGGGCTGCAGTAAAGGAGGAATAATGCATCGGAAAAGAGATACTCGGAACCCCAAAGAAAATCATATCGTTTCCGTAGAAACGTATCTCGATTTAGAAGGACAATGCAGGGAATCCAGAATATTTCATATGGACGCAAATTGAGTGTTAATTCGTCAATGTGAGTTAGCGAGGGATGCAGTAAAGGAGGAATAATGCATCGGAAAAGAGATACTCGGAACCCCAAAGAAAATCCTATCGTTTCCGTAGAAACGAATCCCGATTTAGAAGGACAATGCAGGGAATCCAGAGTATTTCATATGGACGCTAATTGTGTGTTAATTCGTCAATGTGAGGGAACGAGGGCTGCAGTAAAGGAGGAATAATGCATCGGAAAAAAGATACTCGGAACCCCAAAGAAAATCCTATCGTTTTCGTAGAAACGTATCTCGATTTAGAAGGACAATGCAGGGAATCCAGAGTATTTCATATGGACGCAAATTGTGTGTTAATTCGTCAATGTGAGGGAGCGAGGGATGCAGTAAAGGAGGAATAGATGCAGTAAAGGGGGAATAATGCATCGGAAAATAGATACTCGACTCCCAAAAGAAGATCCTATCGTTTTCGTAGAAACGTATCTCTTTTTAGAAAGTTAATCCAGGGAACCCAGAGTATTTCATATGGACGCAAATTGTGTGTTAATTCGTCAATGTGAGGGAACGAGGGATGCAGTAAAGTAGGAATAATGCATCGGAAAAGAGATACTCGGAACCCCAAAGAAAATCCTATCGTTTCCGTAGAAACGTATCTCGATTTAGAAGGACAATGCTGGGAATCCGTAGTATATCATATGGACGCAAATTGTGTGTTAATTCGTCAATGTGAGGGAGCGATGGATGCAGTAAAGGAGGAATAGATGCAGTAAAGGAGGAATAATGCATCGGAAAAGAGATAATCGACTCCCAAACGAAAATCCTATCGTTTCCGTAGAAACGTATCTCGTTTTAGAAAGATAATACAGGGAACCCAGAGTATTTCATATGGACGCAATTTGTGTGTTAATTCGGCAATGTGAGGGAGCGAGGGATGCAGTAAAGGAGGAATAATGCATCGGAAAAGAGATACTCGGAACCCCAAAGAAAATCCTATCGTTTCCGTAGAAACGAATCCCGATTTAGAAGGACAATGCAGGGAATCCAGAGTATTTCATATGGACGCTAATTGTGTGTTAATTCGTCAATGTGAGGGAACGAGGGTTGCAGTAAAGGAGGAATAATGCATCGGAAAAGAGATACTCGGAACCCCAAAGAAAATCCTATCGTTTCCGTAGAAACGTATCTCGATTTAGAAGGACAATGCAGGGAATCCAGAATATTTCATATGGACGCAAATTGTGTGTTAATTCGTCAATGTGAGTTAGCGAGGGATGCAGTAAAGGAGGAATAATGCATCGGAAAAGAGATACTCGGAACCCCAAAGAAAATCCGGTCGTTTCCGTAGAAACGTATCTCGATTTAGAAGGACAATGCAGGGAATCCAGAGTATTTCATATGGACGCAAATTGTGTGTTAATTCGTCAATGTGAGGGAGCGAGGGATGCAGTAAAGGAGGAATAATGCATCGGAAAAGAGATACTCGGAACCCCAAAGAAAATCCTATCGTTTCCGTAGAAACGTATCTCGATTTAGAAGGACAATGCAGGGAATCCAGAGTATTTCATATGGACGCAAATTGTGTGTTAATTCGTCAATGTGAGGGAGCGAGGGATGCAGTAAAGGATGAAAAATGCATCGGAAAAGAGATACTCGGAAACCCAAAGAAAATCCTATCGTTTCCGTAGAAACGTATCTCGATTTAGAAGGACAATGCAGGGAATCCAGAGTATTTCATATGGAGGCAAATTGTGTGTTAATTCGTCAATGTGAGGGAGCGAGGGATGCAGTAAAGGAGGAATAATGCATCGGAAAAGAGATACTCGGAACCCCAAAGAAAATCCTATCGTTTCCGTGGAAACGTATCTCTATTTAGAAGGACAATGCAGGGAATCCAGAGTATTTCATATGGACGCAAATTGTGTGTTAATTCGTCAATGTGAGGAAGCGAGGGATGCAGTAAAGGAGGAATAATGCATCGGAAAAGAGATACGCGGAACCCCAAAGAAAATCCTATCGTATCCGTAGAAACGTATCTCGATTTAGAAGGACAATGCAGGGAATCCAGGGTATTTCATATGGACGCAAATTGTGTCTTAATGCGTCAATGTGAAGGAGCGAGGGATGCAGTAATGGATGAATAATGCATCGGAAAAGAGATACTCGGAACCCCAAAGAAAATCCTATCGTTTCCGTAGAAACGTATCTCGATATAGAAGGACAATGCAGGGAATCCGGAGTATATCATATGGACGCAAATTGTGTGGTAATTCGTCAATGTGAGGGAGCGAGGGATGCAGTAAAGGAGGAATAGATGCAGTAAAGGAGGAATAATGCATCGGAAAAGAGATAATCGTCTCCCTAAAGAAAATCCTATCGTTTCCGTAGAAACGTATCTCGTTTTAGAAAGATAATGCAGGGAACAGAGTATTTCATATGGACGCAATTTGTGTGTTAATTCGGCAATGTGAGGGAGCGAGGGATGCAGTAAAGGAGGAATAATGCATCGGAAAAGAGATACTCGGAACCCCAAAGAAAATCCTATCGTTTCCGTAGAAACGAATCCCGATTTAGAAGGACAATGCAGGGAATCCAGAGTATTTCATATGGACGCTAATTGTGTGTTAATTCGTCAATGTGGGGGAACGAGGGTTGCAGTAAAGGAGAAATAATGCATCGGAAAAGAGATACTCGGAACCCCAAAGAAAATCCTATCGTTTCCGTAGAAACGTATCTCGATTTAGAAGGGCAATGCAGGGAATCCAGAGTATTTCATATGGACGCAAATTGTGTGTTAATTCGTCAATGTGAGTTAGCGAGGGATGCAGTAAAGGAGGAATAATGCATCGGAAAAGAGATACTCGGAACCCCAAAGAAAATCCTGTCGTTTCCGTAGAAACGTATCTCGATTTAGAAGGACAATGCAGGGAATCCTGAGTATTTCATATGGACGCAAATTGTGTGTTAATTCGTCAATGTGAGGGAGCGAGGGATGCAGTAAAGGAGGAATAACGCATCGGAAAAGAGATACTCGGAACCCCAAAGAAAATCCTATCGTTTCCGTAGAAACGTATCTCCATTTAGAAGGACAATGCAGGGTATCCAGAGTATTTCATATGGACGCAAATTGTGTGTTAATTCGTCAATGTGAGGGAGCGAGGGATGCAGTAAAGGATGAAAAATGCATCGGAAAAGAGATACTCGGAAACCCAAAGAAAATCCTATCGTTTCCGTAGAAACGTATCTCGATGTAGAAGGACAATGCAGGGAATCCAGAGTATTTCATATGGAGGCAAATTGTGTGTTAATTCGTCAATGTGAGGGAGCGAGGGATGCAGTAAAGGAGGAATAATGCATCGGAAAAGAGATACTCGGAACCCCAAAGAAAATCCTATCGTTTCCGTAGAAACGTATCTCGATTTAGAAGGACAATGCAGGGAATCCTGAGTATTTCATATGGACGCAAATTGTGTGTTAATTCGTCAATGTGAGGAAGCGAGGGATGCAGTAAAGGAGGAATAATGCATCGGAAAAGAGATACGCGGAACCCCAAAGAAAATCTTATCGTATCCGTAGAAACGTATCTCGATTTAGAAGGACAATGCAGGGAATCCAGAGTATTTCATATGGACGCAAATTGTGTGTTAATTCGTCAATATGAGGGAGCGAGGGATGCAGTAAAGGAGGAATAATGCATCGGAAAAGAGATACTCGGAACCCCAAAGAAAATCCTATCGTTTCCGTAGAAACGTATCTTGATTTAGAAGGACAATGCAGGGAATCCAGAGTATTTCATATGGACGCAAATTGTGTGTTAATTCGTCAATGTGAGGGAGCGAGGGATGCAGTAAAGGAGGAATAATTCATCGGAAAAGAGATACTCGGAACCCCAAAGAAAATCCTATCGTTTCCGTAGAAACGTATCTCGATTTAGAAGGACAATGCAGGGAATCCAGAGTATTTCATATGGACGCAAATTGTGTGTTAATTCGTCAATGTGAGGGAGCGAGGGATGCAGTAAAGGAGGAATAATGCATCGGAAAAGAGATACTCGGAAACCCAAAGAAAATCCTATCGTTTCCGTAGAAACGTATCTTGATTTAGAAAGACAATGCAGGGAATCCAGAGTATTTCATATGGACGCAAATTGTGTGTTAATTCGTCAATGTGAGGGAGCGAGGGATGCAGTAAAGGAGGAATAATTCATCGGAAAAGAGATACTCGGAACCCCAAAGAAAATCCTATCGTTTCCGTAGAAACGTATCTCGATTTAGAAGGACAATGCAGGGAATCCAGAGTATTTCATATGGACGCAAATTGTGTGTTAATTCGTCAATGTGAGGGAGCGAGGGATGCAGTAAAGGAGGAATAGATGCAGTAAAGGAGGAATAATGCATCGGAATAGAGATAATCGACTCCCAAAAGAAAATCCTATCGTTTCCGTAGAAACGTATCTCGTTTTAGAAAGATAATGCAGGGAACCCAGAGTATTTCATATGGACGCAAATTGTGAGTTAATTCGGCAATGTGAGGGAGCGACGGATGCAGTAAAGGATGAATAATGCATCGGAAAAGAGATACTCGGAACCCCAAAGCTAATCCTATCGTTTCCATAGAAACGTATCTCGATTTAGAAGGACAATGCAAGGAATCCAGAGTATTTCATATGGACGCAAATTGTGTGTTAATTCGTCAATGTGAGGGAGCGAGGGATGCAGTAAAGGAGGAATAATGCATCGGAAAAGAGACACTCGGAAACCCAAAGAAAATCCTATCGTTTCCGTAGAAACGTATCTCGATTTAGAAGGACAATGCAGGGAATCCAGAGTATTTCATATGGACGCAAATTGTGTGTTAATTCGTCAATGTGAGGGAGCGAGGGATGCAGTAAAGGAGGAATAATGCATCGGAAAAGAGATACTCGGAACCCCAAAGAAAATCCTATCGTTTCCGTAGAAACGTATCTCGATTTAGAAGGACAATGCAGGGAATCCAGAGTATTTCATATGGACGCAAATTGTGTGTTAATTCGTCAATGTGAGGAAGCGAGGGCTGCAGTAAAGGAGGAATAATACACCGGAAAAGAGATACGCGGAACCCCAAAGAAAATCCTATCGTTTCCGTAGAAACGTATCTCGATTTCGAAGGACAATGCAGGGAATCCAGAGTATTTCATATGGACGCAAATTGTGTGTTAATTCGTCAATGTAGGGGGGCGAGGGATGCAGTAAAGGAGGAATAATGCATCGGAAAAGAGATACTCGACTCCCAAAAGAAAATCCTATCGTTTCTGTAGAAACTTATCTCGATTTAGAAAGATAATGCAGGGAACCCAGAGTATTTCATATGGACGCAATTTGTGTGTTAATTCGGCAATGTGAGGGAGCGAGGGATGCAGTAAAGGAGGAATAATGCATCGGAAGAGAGATACTCGGAACCCCAAAGAAAATCCTGTCGTTTCCGTAGAAACGTATCTCGATTTAGAAGGACAATGCAGGGAATCCAGAGTATTTCAAATGGACGCAAATTGTGTGTTAATTCGTCAATGTGAGGGAGCGAGGGATGCAGTAAAGGAGGAATATTGCATCGGAAAAGAGATACTCGGAACCCCAAAGAAAATCCTATCGTTTCCGTAGAAACGTATCTCGATTTAGAAGGACAATGCAGGGAATCCAGAGTATTTCATATGGACGCAAATTGTGTGTTAATTCGTCAATGTGAGGGAGCGAGGGATGCAGTAAAGGATGAATAATACATCGGAAAAGAGATACTCGGAACCCCAAAGAAAATCCTATCGTTTCCGTAGAAACGTATCTCGATATGGAAGGACAATGCAGGGAATCCAGAGTATTTCATATGGACGCAAATTGTGTGTTAATTCGTCAATGTGAGGGAGCGAGGGATGCAGTAAAGGATGAAAAATGCATCGGAAAAGAGAAACTCGGAAACCCAAAGAAAATCCTATCGTTTCCGTAGAAACGTATCTCGATTTAGAAGGACAATGCAGGGAATCCAGAGTATTTCATATGGAGGCAAATTGTGTGTTAATTCGTCAATGTGAGGGAGCGAGGGATGCAGTAAAGGAGGAATAATGCATCGGAAAAGAGATACTCGGAATCCCAAAGAAAATCCTATCGTTTCCGTAGAAACGTATCTCTATTTAGAAGGACAATGCAGGGAATCCAGAGTATTTCATATGGACGCAAATTGTGTGTTAATTCGTCAATGTGAGGGAGCGAGGGATGCAGTAAAGGAGGAATAATGCATCGGAAAAGAGATACGCGGAACCCCAAAGAAAATCCTATTGTTTCCCTAGAAACGTATCTCGATTTAGAAGGACAATGCAGGGAATCCAGAGTATTTCATATGGACGCAAATTGTGTGTTAATTCGTCAATGTGAGGGAGCGAGGGATGCAGTAAAGGAGGAATAATGCATCGGAAAAGAGATACTCGGAACCCCAAAGAAAATCCTATCGTATCCATAGAAACGTATCTCGATTTGGAAGGACAATGCAGGGAATCCAGAGTATTTCATATGGACGCAAATTGTGTGTTAATTCGTCAATGTGAGGGAGCGAGGGATGCAGTAATGGATGAATAATGCATCGGAAAAGAGATACTCGGAACCTAAAAAGAAAATCCTATCCTTTCCGTAGAAACGTATCTCGATATAGAAGGACAATGCAGGGAATCCGGAGTATATCATATGGACGCAAATTGTGTGTTAATTCGTCAATGTGAGGGAGCGAGGGATGCAGTAAAGGAGGAATAATGCATCGGAAAAGAGATACGCGGAACCCCAAAGAAAATCCTATCGTTTCCCTAGAAACGTATCTCGATTTAGAAGGACAATGCAGGGAATCCAGAGTATTTCATATGGACGCAAATTGTGTGTTAATTCGTCAATGTGAGGGAGCGAGGGATGCAGTAAAGGAGGAATAATGCATCGGAAAAGAGATACTCGGAACCCCAAAGAAAATCCTATCGTATCCGTAGAAACGTATCTCGATTTGGAAGGACAATGCAGGGAATCCAGAGTATTTCATATGGACTGAAATTGTGTGTTAATTCGTCAATATGAGGGAGCGAGGGATGCAGTAAAGGAGGAATAATGCACCGGAAAAGAGATACGCGGAACCCCAAAGAAAATCCTATCGTTTCTGCAGAAACGTATCTCGATTTAGAAGGACAATGCAGGGCATCCAGAGTATTTCATATGGACGCAAATTGTGTGTTAATTCGTCAATGTGAGGGAGCGAGGGATGCAGTAAAGGAGGAATAATGCATCGGAAAAGAGATACTCGACTCCCAAAAGAAAATCCTAACGTTTCTGTAGAAACTTATCTCGATTTAGAAAGTTAATGCAGGGAACCCAGAGTATTTCATATGGACGCAATTTGTGTGTTAATTCGGCAAAGTGAGGGAGCGAGCGATGCAGTAAAGGAGGAATAATGCATCGGAAAAGAGATACTCGGAACCCCAAAGAAAATCCTGTCGTTTCCGTAGAAACGTATCTCGATTTAGAAGGACAATGCAGGGAATCCAGAGTATTTCATATGGACGATAATTGTGTGTTAATTCGTCAATGTGAGTGAGCGAGGGATGCAGTAAAGGAGGAATAATGCATCGGAAAAGAGATACTCGGAACCCCAAAGAAAATCCTATCGTTTCCGTAGAAACGTATCTCGATTTAGAAGGACAATGCAGGGAATCCAGAGTATTTCATATGGACGCAAATGGTGTGTTAATTCGTCAATGTGAGGGAGCGAGGGATGCAGTAAAGGAGGAATAGATGCAGTAAAGGAGGAATAATGCATCGGAAAAGAGATAATCGACTCCCAAAAGAAAATCCTATCGTTTCAGTAGAAACGTATCTCGTTTTAGAAAGATAATGCAGGGAACCCAGAGTATTTCATATGGACGCAAATTGTGTGTTAATTCGGCAATGTGAGGGAGCGAGGGATGCAGTAAAGGATGAATAATGCATCGGAAAAGAGATACTCGGAACCCCAAAGCAAATCCTATCGTTTCCGTAGAAACGTATCTCGATTTAGAAGGACAATGCAAGGAATCCAGAGCATTTCATATGGACGTAAATTGTGTGTTAATTCGTCAATGTGAGGGAGCGAGGGATGCAGTAAAGGAGGAATAATGCATCGGAAAAGAGACACTCGGAAACAGAAGAAAATCCTATCATTTCCGTAGAAACGTATCTCGATTTAGAAGGACAATGCAGGGAATCCAGAGTATTTCATATGGACGCAAATTGTGTGTTAATTCGTCAATGTGAGGGAGCGAGGGATGCAGTAAAGGAGGAATAATGCATCGGAAAAGAGATACTCGGAACCCCAAAGAAAATCGTATCGTTTCCGTAGAAACGTATCTCGATTTAGAAGGACAATGCAGGGAATCCAGAGTATTTCATATGGACGCAAATTGTGTGTTAATTCGTCAATGTGAGGAAGCGAGGGATGCAGTAAAGGAGGAATAATGCACCGGAAAAGAGATACGCGGAACCCCAAAGAAAATCCTATCGTTTCCGCAGAAACGTATCTCGATTTAGAAGGACAATGCAGGGAATCCAGAGTATTTCATATGGACGCAAATTGTGTGTTAATTCGTCAATGTGAGGGAGCGAGGGATGCAGTAAAGGAGGAATAGTGCATCGGAAAAGAGATACTCGACTCCCAAAAGAAAATCCTATCGTTTCTGTAGAAACTTATCTCCATTTAGAAAGTTAATGCAGGGAACCCAGAGTATTTCATATGGACGCAATTTGTGTGTTAATTCGGCAATGTGAGGGAGCGAGGGATGCAGTAAAGGAGGAATAATGCATCGGAAAAGAGATACTCGGAACCCCAAAGAAAATCCTGTCGTTTCCGTAGAAACGTATCTCGATTTAGAAGGACAATGCAGGGAATCCAGAGTATTTCATATGGACGCAAATCGTGTGTTAATTCGTCAATGTGAGTGAGCGAGGGATGCAGTAAAGGAGGAATAATGCATCGGAAAAGAGATACTCGGAACCCCAAAGAAAATCCTATCGTTTCCGTAGAAACGTATCTCGATTTAGAAGGACAATGCAGGGAATCCAGAGTATTTCATATGGACGCAAATTGTGTGTTAATTCGTCAATGTGGGGGAGCGAGGGATGCAGTAAAGGATGAATAATACATCGGAAAAGAGATACTCGGAACCCCAAAGAAAATCCTATCGTTTCCGTAGAAACGTATCTCGATATAGAAGGACAATGCAGGGAATCCGGAGTATATCATATGGACGCAAATTGTGTGTTAATTCGTCAATGTGAGGGAGCGATGGATGCAGTAAAGGAGGAATAGATGCAGTAAAGGAGGAATAATGCATCGGAAAAGAGATAATCGACCCCCAAAAGAAAATCCTATCGTTTCCGTAGAAACGTATCTCGTTTTAGAAAGATAATGCAGGGAACCCAGAGTATTTCATATGGACGCAATTTGTGTGTTAATTCGGCAATGTGAGGGAGCGAGGGATGCAGTAAAGGAGGAATAATGCATCGAAAAAGAGATACTCGGAACCCCAAAGTAAATCCTATCGTTTCCGTAGAAACGAATCCCTATTTAGAAGGACAATGCAGGGAATCCAGAGTATTTCATATGGACGCTAATTGTGTGTTAATTCGTCAATGTGAGGGAACGAGGGCTGCAGTAAAGGAGGAATAATGCATCGGAAAAGAGATACTCGGAACCCCAAAGAAAATCCTATCGTTTCCGTAGAAACGTATCTCGATTTAGAAGGACAATGCAGGGAATCCAGAGTATTTCACATGGACGCAAATTGTGTGTTAATTCGTCAATGTGAGTTAGCGAGGGATGCAGTAAAGGAGGAATAATGCATCGGAAAAGAGATACTCGGAACCCCAAAGAAAATCCTGTCGTTTCCGTAGAAACGTATCTCGATTTAGAAGGACAATGCAGGGAATCCAGAGTATTTCATACGGACGCAAATTGTGTGTTAATTCGTCAATGTGAGGGAGGGAGGGATGCAGTAAAGGAGGAATAATGCATCGGAAAAGAGATACTCGGAACCCCAAAGAAAATTCTATCGTTTACGTACAAACGTATCTCGATTTAGAAGGACAATGCAGGGAATCCAGAGTATTTCATATGGACGCAAATTGTGTGTTAATTCGTCAATGTGAGGGAGCGAGGGATGCAGTAATGGATGAAAAATGCATCGGAAAAGAGATACTCGGAAACCCAAAGAAAATCCTATCGTTTCCGTAGAAACGTATCTCGATTTAGAAGGACAATGCAGGGAATCCAGAGTATTTCATATGGAGGCAAATTGTGTGTTAATTCGTCAATGTGAGGGAGCGAGGGATGCAGTAAAGGAGGAATAATGCATCGGAAAAGAGATACTCGGAACCCCAAAGAAAATCCTATCGTTTCCGTAGAAACGTATCTCTAATTAGAAGGACAATGCAGGGAATCCAGAGTATTTCATATGGACGCAAATTGTGTGTTAATTCGTCAATGTGAGGAAGCGAGGGATGCAGTAAAGGAGGAATAATGCATCGGAAAAGAGATACTCGGAACCCCAAAGTAAATCCTATCGTTTCCGTATAAACGTATCTCGATATAGAAGGACAATGCAGGGAATCCGGAGTATATCATATGGACGCAAATTGTGTGTTAATTCGTCAATGTGAGGGAGCGAGGGATGCAGTAAAGGAGGAATAGATGCAGTAAAGGAGGAATAATGCATCGGAAAAGAGATAATCGACTCCCAAAAGAAAATCCTATCGTTTCCGTAGAAACGTATCTCGTTTTAGAAAGATAATGCAGGGAACCCAGAGTATTTCATATGGACGCAAATTGTGAGTTAATTCGGCAATGTGAGGGAGCGAGGGATGCAGTAAAGGATGAATAATGCATCGGAAAAGAGATACTCGGAACCCCAAAGCAAATCCTATCGTTTCCGTAGAAACGTATCTCGATTTAGAAGGACAATGCAAGGAATCCAGAGTATTTCATATGGACGTAAATTGTGTGTTAATTCGTCAATGTGAGGGAGCGAGGGATGCAGTAAAGGAGGAATAATGCATCGGAAAAGAGACACTCGGAAACAGAAGAAAATCCTATCGTTTCCGTAGAAACGTATCTCGATTTAGAAGGACAATGCAGGGAATCCAGAGTATTTCATATGGACGCAAATTGTGTGTTAATTCGTCAATGTGAGGGAGCGAGGGATGCAGTAAAGGAGGAATAATGCATCGGAAAAGAGATACTCGGAACCCCAAAGAAAATCCTATCGTTTCCGTAGAAACGTATCTCGATTTAGAAGGACAATGCAGGGAATCCAGAGTATTTCATATGGACGCAAATTGTGTGTTAATTCGTCAATGTGAGGAAGCGAGGGATGCAGTAAAGGAGGAATAATGCACCGGAAAAGAGATACGCGGAACCCCAAAGAAAATCCTATCGTTTCCGCAGAAACGTATCTCGATTTAGAAGGACAATGCAGGGAATCCAGAGTATTTCATATGGACGCAAATTGTGTGTTAATTCGTCAATGTGAGGGAGCGAGTGATGCAGTAAAGGAGGAATAATGCATCGGAAAAGAGATACCCGACTCCCAAAAGAAAATCCTATCGTTTCCGTACAAACGTATCTCGATTTAGAAGGACAATGCAGGTAATCCAGAGTATTTCATATGGACGCAAATTGTGTGTTAATTCGTCAATGTGAGGGAGCGAGGGATGCAGTAATGGATGAAAAATGCATCGGAAAAGAGATACTCGGAAACCCAAAGAAAATCCTATCGTTTCCGTAGAAACGTATCTCGATTTAGAAGGACAATGCAGGGAATCCAGAGTATTTCATATGGAGGCAAATTGTGTGTTAATTCGTCAATGTGAGGGAGCGAGGGATGCAGTAAAGGAGGAATATTGCATCGGAAAAGAGATACTCGGAACCCCAAAGAAAATCCTATCGTTTCCGTAGAAACGTATCTCTAATTAGAAGGACAATGCAGGGAATCCAGAGTATTTCATATGTACGCAAATTGTGTGTTAATTCGTCAATGTGAGGAAGCGAGGGATGCAGTAAAGGAGGAATAATGCATCGGAAAAGAGATACGCGGAACCCCAAAGGAAATCCTATCGTTTCCGTAGAAACGTATCTCGAGTTAGAAGGACAATGCAGGGAATCCAGAGTATTTCATATGGACGCAAATTGTGTGTTAATTCGTCAATGTGAGGGAGCGAGGGATGCAGTAAAGGAGGAATAATGCATCGGAAAAGAGATACTCGGAACCCCAAAGAAAATCCTTTCGTTTCCGTAGAAACGTATCTTGATTTAGAAGGACAATGCAGGGAATCCAGAGTATTTCATATGGACGCAAATTGTGTGTTAATTCGTCAATGTGAGGGAGCGAGGGATGCAGTAAAGGAGGAATAATTCATCGGAAAAGAGATACTCGGAACCCCAAAGAAAATCCTATCGTTTCCGTAGAAACGTATCTCGATTTAGAAAGACAATGCAGGGAATCCAGAGTATTTCATATGGACGCAAATTGTGTGTTAATTCGTCAATGTGAGGGAGCGAGGGATGCAGTAAAGGAGGAATAATGCATCGGAAAAGAGATACGCGGAACCCCAAAGAAAATCCTATCGTTTCCGTAGAAACGTATCTCGATATAGAAGGACAATGCAGGGAATCCGGAGTATATCATATGGACGCAAATTGTGTGTTAATTCGTCAATGTGAGGGAGCGAGGGATGCAGTAAAGGAGGAATAGATGCAGCAAAGGAGGAATAATGCATCGGAAAAGAGATAATCGACTCCCAAAAGACAATCCTATCGTTTCCGTAGAAACGTATCTCGTTTTAGAAAGATAATGCAGGGAACCCAGAGTATTTCATATGGACGCAATTTGTGTGTTAATTCGGCAATGTGAGGGAGCGAGGGATGCAGTAAAGGAGGAATAATGCATCGGAAAAGAGATACTCGGAACCCCAAAGAAAATCCTATCGTTTCCGTAGAAACGTATCTCGATTTAGAAGGACAATGCAGGGAATCCAGAGTATTTCATATGGACGCAAATTATGTGTTAATTCCTCAATGTGAGTTAGCGAGGGATGCAGTAAAGGAGGAATAATGCATGGGAAAAGAGATACTCGGAACCCCAAAGAAAATCCTGTCGTTTCCGTAGAAACGTATCTCGATTTAGAAGGACAATGCAGGGAATCCAGAGTATTTCATATGGACGCAAATTGTGTGTTAATTCGTCA
Organism: Schistocerca nitens; assembly: GCF_023898315.1. Classification (NCBI taxonomy): domain Eukaryota; kingdom Metazoa; phylum Arthropoda; class Insecta; order Orthoptera; family Acrididae; genus Schistocerca; species Schistocerca nitens. Next base: position 1,152,750,995 of record NC_064615.1, read on the forward strand.
ATGTGAGGGAGCGAGGGATGCAGTAAAGGAGGAATAATGCATCGGAAAAGAGATACTCGGAACCCCAAAGAAAATCCTTTCGTTACCGTAGAAACGTTTCTCGATTTAGAAGGATAATGCAGGGAATCCAGAGTATTTAATATGGACGCAAATTGTGTGTTAATTCGTCAATGTGAGGGAGCGAGGGATTCAGTAAAGGATGAATAATGCATCGGAAAAGAGATACTCGGAACCCCAAAGAAAATCCTATCCTTTCCGTAGAAACGTATCTCGATATAGAAGGACAATGCAGGGAATCCGGAGTATATCATATGGACGCAAATTGTGTGTTAATTCGTCAATGTGAGGGAGCGAGGGATGCAGTAAAGGAGGAATAGATGCAGTAAAGGAGGAATAATGCATCGGAAAAGAGATAATCGACTCCCAAAAGAAAATCCTATCGTTTCCGTAGAAACATATCTCGTTTTAGAAAGATAATGCAGGGAACCCAGAGTATTTCATATGGACGCAAATTGTGTGTTAATTCGTCAATGTGAGTGAGCGAGGGATGCAGTAAAGGAGGAATAATGCATCGGAAAAGAGATACTCGGAACCCCAAAGAAAATCCTATCGTTTCCGTAGAAACGTATCTCGATTTAGAAGGACCATGCAGGGAACCCAGAGTATTTCATATGGACGCAATTTGTGTGTTAATTCGGCAATGTGAGGGAGCGAGGGATGCAGTAAAGGAGGAATAATGCATCGGAAAAGAGATACTCGGAACCCCAAAGAATATCCTGTCGTTTCCGTAGAAACGTATCTCGATTTAGAAGGACAATGCAGGGAATCCAGAGTATTTCATATGGACGCAAATTGTGTGTTAATTCGTCAATGTGAGGGAGCGAGGGATGCAGTAAAGGAGGAATAATGCATCGGAAAAGAGATACTCGGAACCCCAAAGAAAATCCTATCGTTTCCGTAGAAACGTATCTCTAATTAGAAGGACAATGCAGGGAATCCCGAGTATTTCATATGGACGCAAATTGTGTGTTAATTCGTCAATGTGAGGAAGCGAGGGATGCAGTAAAGGAGGAATAATGCATCAGAAAAGAGATACGCGGAACCCCAAAGGAAATCCTATCGTTTCCGTAGAAACGTATCTCGAGTTAGAAGGACAATGCAGGGAATCCAGAGTATTCAAAATATGGACGCAAATTGTGTGTTAATTCGTCAATGTGAGGGAGCGAGGGATGCAGTAAAGGAGGAATAATGCATCGGAAAAGAGATACTCGGAACCCCAAAGAAAATCCTATCGTTTCCGTAGAAACGTATCTTGATTTAGAAGGACAATGCAGGGAATCCGGAGTATATCATATGGACGCAAATTGTGTGTTAATTCGTCAATGTGAGGGAGCGAGGGATGCAGTAAAGGAGGAATAGATGCAGTAAAGGAGGAATAATGCATCGGAAAAGAGATAATCGACTCCCAAAAGACAATCCTATCGTTTCCGTAGAAACGTATCTCGTTTTAGAAAGATAATGCAGGGAACCCAGAGTATTTCATATGGACGCAATTTGTGTGTTAATTCGGCAATGTGAGGGAGCGAGGGATGCAGTAAAGGAGGAATAATGCATCGGAAAAGAGATACTCGGAACCCCAAAAAAAATCCTATCGTTTCCGTAGAAACGTATCTCGATTTAGAAGGACAATGCAGGGAATCCAGAGTATTTCATATGGACGCAAATTGTGTGTTAATTCGTCAATGTGAGTTAGCGAGGGATGCAGTAAAGGAGGAATAATGCATGGGAAAAGAGATACTCGGAACCCCAAAGAAAATCCTGTCGTTTCCGTAGAAACGTATCTCAATTTAGAAGGACAATGCAGGGAATCCAGAGTATTTCATATGGACGCAAATTGTGTGTTAATTCGTCAATGTGAGGGAGCGAGGGATTCAGTAAAGGATGAATAATGCTTCGGAAAAGAGATACTCGGAACCAGAAAGAAAATCCTATCCTTTCCGTACAAACGTATCTCGATATAGAAGGACAATGCAGGGAATCCGGAGTATATCATATGGACGCAAATTTTGTGTTAATTCGTCAATGTGAGGGAGCGAGGGATGCAGTGAAGGAGGAAGAGATGCAGTAAAGGAGGAATAATGCATCGGAAAAGAGATAATCGACTCCCAAAAGAAAATCCTATCGTTTCCGTAGAAACGTATCTCGTTTTAGAAAGATAATGCAGGGAACCCAGAGTATTTCATATGGACGCAAATTTTGAGTTAATTCGGCAATGTGAGGGAGCGAGGGATGCAGTAAAGGATGAATAATGCATCGGAAAAGAGATACTCGGAACCCCAAAGCAAATCCTATCGTTTCCGTAGAAACGTATCTCGATTTAGAAGGACAATGCAAGGAATCCGGAGTATTTCATATGGACGCAAATTGTGTGTTAATTCGTCAATGTGAGGGAGCGAGGAATGCAGTAAAGGGGGAATAATGCATCGGAAAAAAGATACTCGGAAACCCAAAGAAAATCCTATCGTTTCCGTAGAAACGTATCTCGATTTAGAGGGACAATGCAGGGAATCCAGAGTATTTCATATGGACGCAAATTGTGTGTTAATTCGTCAATGTGAGGGAGCGAGGGATGCAGTAAAGGAGGAATAATGCATCGGAAAAGAGATACTCGGAACCCCAAAGAAAATCCTATCGTTTCCGTAGAAACGTATCTCGATTTAGAAGGACAATGCAGGGAATCCAGAGTATTTCATATGGACGCAAATTGTATGTTAATTCGTCAATGTGAGGAAGCGAGGGATGCAGTAAAGGAGGAATAATGCACCGGAGAAGAGATACGCGGAACCCCATAGAAAATCCTATCATTTCCGCAGAAACGTACCTCGATTTAGAAGGACAATGCAGGGAATCCAGAGTATTTCATAAGGACGCAAATTGTGTGTTAATTCGTCAATGTGAGGGAGCGAGGGATGCAGTAAAGGAGGAATAATGCATCGGAAAAGAGATACTCGACTCCCAAAAGAAAATCCTATCGTTTCTGTAGAAACTTTTCTCGATTTAGAAAGATAATGCAGGGAACCCAGAGTATTTCATATGGACGCAATTTGTGTGTTAATTCGGCAATGTGAGGGAGCGATGGATGCAGTAAAGGAGGAATAATGCATCGGAAAAGAGATACTCGGAACCCCAAAGAAAATCCTGTCGTTTCCGTAGAAACGAATCCCGATTTAGAAGGACAATGCAGGGAATCCAGAGTATTTCATATGGACGCAAATTGGGTGTTAATTCGTCTATGTGAGGGAGCGAGGGATGCAGTAAAGGAGGAATAATGCATCGGAAAAGAGATACTCGGAACCCCAAAGAAAATCCTATCGTTTCCGTAGAAACGTATCTCGATTTAGAAGGACAATGCAGGGAATCCAGAGTATATCATATGGACGCAAATTGTGAGTTAATTCGTCAATGTGAGTTAGCGAGGGATGCAGTAAAGGAGGAATAATGCATCGGAAAAGAGATACTCGGAACCCCAAAGAAAATCCTATCGTTTCCGTAGAAACGTATCTCGATTTAGAAGGACAATGCAGGGAATCCTGAGTATTTCATATGGACGCAAATTGTGTGTTAATTCGTCAATGTGAGGGAGCGAGGGATGCAGTAAAGGAGGAATAATGCATCGGAAAAGAGATACTCGGAACCCCAAAGAAAATCCTATCGTTTCCGTAGAAACGTATCTCGATTTAGGAGGACAATGCAGGGAATCCAGAGTATTTCATAAGGGCGCAAATTGTGTGTTAATTCGTCAATGTGAGGGAGCGAGGGATGCAGTAAAGGAAGAATAATGCATCGGAAAAGAGATACTCGGAACCCCAAAGAAAATCATATCGTTTCCGTAGAATCGTATCTCGATTTAGAAGGACAATGCAGGGAATCCAGAGTATTTCATATGGACGCAAATTGTGTGTTAATTCGTCAATGTGAGGAAGCGAGGGATGCAGTAAAGGAGGAATAATGCATCGGAAAAGAGATACTCGGAACCCCAAAGTAAATCCTATCGTTTCCGTAAAAACGTATCTCGATATAGAAGGACAATGCAGGGAATACGGAGTATATCATATGGACGCAAATTGTGTGTTAATTCGTCAATGTGAGGGAGCGAGGGATGCAGTAAAGGAGGAATAGATGCAGTAAAGGAGGAATAATGCATCGGAAAAGAGATAATCGACTCCCAAAAGAAAATCCTATCGTTTCCGTAGAAACGTATCTCGTTTTAGAAAGATAATGCAGGGAACCCAGAGTATTTCATATGGACGCAAATTGTGAGTTAATTCGGCAATGTGAGGGAGCGAGGGATGCAGTAAAGGATGAATAATGCATCGGAAAAGAGATACTCGGAACCCCAAAGCAAATCCTATCGTTTCCGTAGAAACGTATCTCGATTTAGAAGGACAATGCAAGGAATCCAGAGTATTTCATATGGACGTAAATTGTGTGTTAATTCGTCAATGTGAGGGAGCGAGGGATGCAGTAAAGGAGGAATAATGCATCGGAAAAGAGACACTCGGAAACAGAAGAAAATCCTATCGTTTCCGTAGAAACGTATCTCGATTTAGAAGGACAATGCAGGGAATCCAGAGTATTTCATATGGACGCAAATTGTGTGTTAATTCGTCAATGTGAGGGAGCGAGGGATGCAGTAAAGGAGGAATAATGCATCGGAAAAGAGATACTCGGAACCCCAAAGAAAATCCTATCGTTTCCGTAGAAACGTATCTCGATTTAGAAGGACAATGCAGGGAATCCAGAGTATTTCATATGGACGCAAATTGTGTGTTAATTCGTCAATGTGAGGAAGCGAGGGATGCAGTAAAGGAGGAATAATGCACCGGAAAAGAGATACGTGGAACCCCAAAGAAAATCCTATCGTTTCCGCAGAAACGTATCTCGATTTAGAAGGACAATGCAGGGAATCCAGAGTATTTCATATGGACGCAAATTGTGTGTTAATTCGTCAATGTGAGGGAGCGAGGGATGCAGTAAAGGAGGAATAATGCATCGGAAAAGAGATACCCGACTCCCAAAAGAAAATCCTATCGTTTCTGTAGAAACTTATCTCGATTTAGAAAGTTAATGCAGGGAACACAGAGTATTTCATACGGACGCAATTTGTGTGTTAATTCGGCAATGTGAGGGAGCGAGGGATGCAGTAAAGGAGGAATAATGCATCGGAAAAGAGATACTCGGAACCCCAAAGAAAATCCTGTCGTTTCCGTAGAAACGTATCTCGATTTAGAAGGACAATGCAGGGAATCCAGAGTATTTCATATGGACGCAAATTGTGTGTTAATTCGTCAATGTGAGTGAGCGAGGGATGCAGTTAAGGAGGAATAATGCATCGGAAAAGAGATACTCGGAACCCCAAAGAAAATCCTATCGTTTCCGTAGAAACGTATCTCGATTTAGAAGGACAATGCGGGGAATCCAGAGTATTTCATATGGACGCAAATTGTATGTTAATTCGTCAATGTGAGGGAGCGAGGGATGCAGTAAAGGATGAATAATACATCGGAAAAGAGATACTCGGAACCCCAAAGAAAATCCTATCGTTTCCGTAGAAACGCATCTCGATATAGAAGGACAATGCAGGGAATCAGGAGTATATCATATGGACGCAAATTGTGTGTTAATTCGTCAATGTGAGGGAGCGATGGATGCAGTAAAGGAGGAATAGATGCAGTAAAGGAGGAATAATGCATCGGAAAAGAGATAATCGACCCCCAAAAGAAAATCCTTTCGTTTCCGTAGAAACGTATCTCGTTTTAGAAAGATAATGCAGGGAACCCAGAGTATTTCATATGGACGCAATTTGTGTGTTAATTCGGCAATGTGAGGGAGCGAGGGATGCAGTAAAGGAGGAATAATGCATCGGAAAAGAGATACTCGGAACCCCAAAGAAAATCCTATCGTTTCCGTAGAAACGAATCCCGGTTTAGAAGGACAATGCAGGGAATCCAGAGTATTTCATATGGACGCTAATTGTGTGTTAATTCGTCAATGTGAGGGAACGAGGGCTGCAGTAAAGGAGGAATAATGCATCGGAAAAGAGATACTCGGAACCCCAAAGAAAATCCTATCGTTTCCGTAGAAACGTATCTCGATTTAGAAGGACAATGCAGGGAATCCTGAGTATTTCACATGGACGCAAATTGTGTGTTAATTCGTCAATGTGAGTTAGCGAGGGATGCAGTAAAGGAGGAATAATGCATCGGAAAAGAGATACTCGGAACCCCAAAGAAAATCCTGTCGTTTCCGTAGAAACGTATCTCGATTTAGAAGGACAATGCAGGGAATCCAGAGTATTTCATATGGACGCAAATTGTGTGTTAATTCGTCAATGTGAGGGAGGGAGGGATGCAGTAAAGGAGGAATAATGCATCGGAAAGAGATACTCGGAACCCCAAAGAAAATTCTATCGTTTCCGTACAAACGTATCTCGATTTAGAAGGACAATGCAGGGAATCCAGAGTATTTCATATGGACGCAAATTGTGTGTTAATTCGTCAATGTGAGGGAGCGAGGGATGCAGTAATGGATGAAAAATGCATCGGAAAAGAGATACTCGGAAACCCAAAGAAAATCCTATCGTTTCCGTAGAAACGTATCTCGATTTAGAAGGACAATGCAGGGAATCCAGAGTATTTCATATGGAGGCAAATTGTGTGTTAATTCGTCAATGTGAGGGAGCGAGGGATGCAGTAAAGGAGGAATAATGCATCGGAAAAGAGATACTCGGAACCCCAAAGAAAATCCTATCGTTTCCGTAGAAACGTATCTCTAATTAGAAGGACAATGCAGGGAATCCAGAGTATTTCATATGGACGCAAATTGTGTGTTAATTCGTCAATGTGAGGAAGCGAGGGATGCAGTAAAGGAGGAATAATGCATCGGAAAAGAGATACGCGGAACCCCAAAGGAAATCCTATCGTTTCCGTAGAAACGTATCTCGAGTTAGAAGTACAATGCAGGGAATCCAGAGTATTTCATATGGACGCTAATTGTGTGTTAATTCGTCAATGTGAGGGAGCGAGGGATGCAGTAAAGGAGGAATAATGCATCGGAAAAGAGATACTCGGAACCCCAAAGAAAATCCTATCGTTTCCGTAGAAACGTATCTTGATTTAGAAGGACAATGCAGGGAATCCAGAGTATTTCATATGGACGCAAATTGTGTGTTAATTCGTCAATGTGAGGGAGCGAGGGATGCAGTAAAGGAGGAATAATTCATCGGAAAAGAGATACTCGGAACCCCAAAGAAAATCCTATCGTTTCCGTAGAAACGTATCTCGATTTAGAAAGACAATGCAGGGAATCCAGAGTATTTCATATGGACGCAAATTGTGTGTTAATTCGTCAATGTGAGGGAGCGAGGGATGCAGTAAAGGAGGAATAATGCATCGGAAAAGAGATACGCGGAACCCCAAAGAAAATCCTATCGTTTCCGTAGAAACGTATCTCGATTTAGAAGGACAATGCAGGGAATCCAGAGTATTTCATATGGACGCAAATTGTGTGTTAATTCGTCAATGTGAGGGAGCGAGGGATGCAGTAAAGGAGGAATAATGCATCGGAAAATAGATACTCGGAACCCCAATGAAAATCCTATCGTATCCGTAGAAACGTATCTCGATTTGGAAGGACAATGCAGGGAATCCAGAGTATTTCATATGGACGCAAATTGTGTGTTAATTCGTCAATGTGAGGGAGCGAGGGATGCAGTAAAGGATGAATAATGCATCGGAAAAGAGATACTCAGAACCCCAAAGAAAATCCTATCGTTTCCGTAGAAACGTATCTCGATATAGAAGGACAATGCAGGGAATCCGGAGTATATCATATGGACGCAAATTGTGTGTTAATTCGTCAATGTGAGGGAGCGAGGGATGCAGTAAAGGAGGAATAGATGCAGCAAAGGAGGAATAATGCATCGGAAAAGAGATAATCGACTCCCAAAAGACAATCCTATCGTTTCCGTAGAAACGTATCTCGTTTTAGAAAGATAATGCAGGGAACCCAGAGTATTTCATATGGACGCAATTTGTGTGTTAATTCGGCAATGTGAGGGAGCGAGGGATGCAGTAAAGGAGGAATAATGCATCGGAAAAGAGATACTCGGAACCCCAAAGAAAATGCTATCGTTTCCGTAGAAACGTATCTCGATTTAGAAGGACAATGCAGGGAATCCAGAGTATTTCATATGGACGCAAATTATGTGTTAATTCCTCAATGTGAGTTAGCGAGGGATGCAGTAAAGGAGGAATAATGCATGGGAAAAGAGATACTCGGAACCCCAAAGAAAATCCTGTCGTTTCCGTAGAAACGTATCTCGATTTAGAAGGACAATGCAGGGAATCCAGAGTATTTCATATGGACGCAAATTGGGTGTTAATTCGTCAATGTGAGGGAGCGAGGGATGCAGTAAAGGAGGAATAATGCATCGGAAAAGAGATACTCGGAACCCCAAAGAAAATCCTTTCGTTTCCGTAGAAACGTATCTCGATTTAGAAGGACAATGCAGGGAATCCAGAGTATTTAATATGGACGCAAATTGTGTGTTAATTCGTCAATGTGAGGGAGCGAGGGATTCAGTAAACGATGAATAATGCATCGGAAAAGAGATACTCGGAACCCCAAAGAAAATCCTATCCTTTCCGTAGAAACGTATCTCGATATAGAAGGACAATACAGGGAATCCGGAGTATATCATATGGACGCAAATTGTGTGTTAATTCGTCAATGTGAGGGAGCGAGGGATGCAGTAAAGGAGGAATAGATGCAGTAAAGGAGGAATAATGCATCGGAAAAGAGATAATCGACTCCCAAAAGAAAATCCTATCGTTTCCGTAGAAACGTATCTCGTTTTAGAAAGATAATGCAGGGAACCCAGAGTATTTCAAATGGACGCAAATTTTGAGTTAATTCGGCAATGTGAGGGAGCGAGGGATGCAGTAAAGGATGAATAATGCATCGGAAAAGAGATACTCGGAACCCCAAAGCAAATCCTATCGTTTCCGTAGAAACGTATCTCGATTTAGAAGGACAATGCAAGGAATCCAGAGTATTTCATATGGACGCAAATTGTGTGTTAATTCGTCAATGTGGGGGAGCGAGGAATGCAGTAAAGGAGGAATAATGCATCGGAAAAAAGATACTTGTAAACCCAAAGAAAATCCTATCGTTTCCGTAGAAACGTATCTCGATTTAGAGGGACAATGCAGGGAATCCAGAGTATTTCATATGGACGCAAATTGAGTGTTAATTCGTCAATGTGAGGGAGCGAGGGATGCAGTAAAGGAGGAATAATGCATCGGAAAAGAGATACTCGGAACCCCAAAGAAAATTCTATCGTTTCCGTACAAACGTATCTCGATTTAGAAGGACAATGCAGGGAATCCAGAGTATTTCATATGGACGCAAATTGTGTGTTAATTCGTCAATGTGAGGGAGCGAGGTATGCAGTAATGGATGAAAAATGCATCGGAAAAGAGATACTCGGAAACCCAAAGAAAATCCTATCGTTTCCGTAGAAACGTATCTCGATTTAGAAGGACAATGCAGGGAATCCAGAGTATTTCATATGGAGGCAAATTGTGTGTTAATTCGTCAATGTGAGGGAGCGAGGGATGCAGTAAAGGAGGAATAATGCATCGGAAAAGAGATACTCGGAACCCCAAAGAAAATCCTATCGTTTCCGTAGAAACGTATCTCTAATTAGAAGGACAATGCAGGGAATCCCGAGTATTTCATATGGACGCAAATTGTGTGTTAATTCGTCAATGTGAGGAAGCGAGGGATGCAGTAAAGGAGGAATAATGCATCGGAAAAGAGATACGCGGAACCCCAAAGGAAATCCTATCGTTTCCGTAGAAACGTATCTCGAGTTAGAAGGACAATGCAGGGAATCCAGAGTATTCAAAATATGGACGCAAATTGTGTGTTAATTCGTCAATGTGAGGGAGCGAGGGATGCAGTAAAGGAGGAATAATGCATCGGAAAAGAGATACTCGGAACCCCAAAGAAAATCCTATCGTTTCCGTAGGAACGTATCTTGATTTAGAAGGACAATGCAGGGAATCCGGAGTATATCATATGGACGCAAATTGTGTGTTAATTCGTCAATGTGAGGGAGCGAGGGATGCAGTAAAGGAGGAATAGATGCAGTAAAGGAGGAATAATGCATCGGAAAAGAGATAATCGACTCCCAAAAGACAATCCTATCGTTTCCGTAGAAACGTATCTCGTTTTAGAAAGATAATGCAGGGAACCCAGAGTATTTCATATGGACGCAATTTGTGTGTTAATTCGGCAATGTGAGGGAGCGAGGGATGCAGTAAAGGAGGAATAATGCATCGGAAAAGAGATACTCGGAACCCCAAAAAAAATCCTATCGTTTCCGTAGAAACGTATCTCGATTTAGAGGGACAATGCAGGGAATCCAGAGTATTTCATATGGACGCAAATTGTGTGTTAATTCGTCAATGTGAGGGAGCGAGGAATGCAGTAAAGGAGGAATAATGCATCGGAAAAAAGATACTCGGAAACCCAAAGAAAATCCTATCGTTTCCGTAGAAACGTATCTCGATTTAGAGGGACAATGCAGGGAATCCAGAGTATTTCATATGGACGCAAATTGTGTGTTAATTCGTCAATGTGAGGGAGCGAGGGATGCAGTAAAGGAGGAATAATGCATCGGAAAAGAGATACTCGGAACCCCAAAGAAAATCCTATCGTTTCCGTAGAAACGTATCTCGATTTAGAAGGACAATGCAGGGAATCCAGAGTATTTCATATGGACGCAAATTGTATGTTAATTCGTCAATGTGAGGAAGCGAGGGTTGCAGTAAAGGAGGAATAATGCACCGGAGAAGAGATACGCGGAACCCCATAGAAAATCCTACCATTTCCGCAGAAACGTACCTCGATTTAGAAGGACAATGCAGGGAATCCAGAGTATTTCATATGGACGCAAATTGTGTGTTAATTCGTCAATGTGAGGGAGCGAGGGATGCAGTAAAGGAGGAATAATGCATCGGAAAAGAGATACTCGACTCCCAAAAGAAAATCCTATCGTTTCTGTAGAAACTTATCTCGATTTAGAAAGATAATGCAGGGAACCCAGAGTATTTCATATGGACGCAATTTGTGTGTTAATTCGGCAATGTGAGGGAGCGAGGGATGCAGTAAAGGAGGAATAATGCATCGGAAAAGAGATACTCGAAACCCCAAAGAAAATCCTGTCGTTTCCGTAGAAACGAATCCCGATTTAGAAGGACAATTCAGGGAATCCAGAGTATTTCATATGGACGCAAATTGGGTGTTAATTCGTCTATGTGAGGGAGCGAGGGATGCAGTAAAGGAGGAATAATGCATCGGAAAAGAGATACTCGGAACCCCAAAGAAAATCCTATCGTTTCCGTAGAAACGTATCTCGATTTAGAAGGACAATGCAGGGAATCCAGAGTATATCATATGGACGCAAATTGTGTGTTAATTCGTCAATGTGAGTTAGCGAGGGATGCAGTAAAGGAGGAATAATGCATCGGAAAAGAGATACTCGGAACCCCAAAGAAAATCCTATCGTTTCCGTAGAAACATATCTCGATTTAGAAGGACAATGCAGGGAATCCTGAGTATTTCATATGGACGCAAATTGTGTGTTAATTCGTCAATGTGAGGGAGCGAGGGATGCAGTAAAGGAGGAATAATGCATCGGAAAAGAGATACTCGGAACCCCAAAGAAAATCCTATCGTTTCCGTAGAAACGTATCTCGATTTAGGAGGACAATGCAGGGAATCCAGAGTATTTCATAAGGGCGCAAATTGTGTGTTAATTCGTCAATGTGAGGGAGCGAGGGATGCAGTAAAGGAAGAATAATGCATCGGAAAAGAGATACTCGGAACCCCAAGGAAAATCATATCTATTCCGTAGAATCGTATCTCGATTTAGAAGGACAATGCAGGGAATCCAGAGTATATCATATGGACGCAAATTGTGTGTTAATTCGTCAATGTGAGGGAGCGAGGGATGCAGTAAAGGAGGAATAATGCATCGGAAAAGAGATACTCGGAACCCCAAAGAAAATCCTATCGTATCCGTTAAAACGTATCTCGATTTGGAAGGACAATGCAGGGAATCCAGAGTATTTCATATGGACTGAAATTGTGTGTTAATTCGTCAATGTGAGGGAGCGAGGGATGCAGTAAAGGAGGAATAATGCACCGGAAAAGAGATACGCGGAACCCCAAAGAAAATCCTATCGTTTCCGCAGAAACGTATCTCGATTTAGAAGGACAATGCAGGGAATCCAGAGTATTTCATATGGACGCAAATTGTGTGTTAATTCGTCAATGTGAGGGAGCGAGGGATGCAGTAAAGGAGGAATAATGCATCGGAAAAGACATACTCGACTCCCAAAAGAAAATCCTATCGTTTCTGTAGAAACTTATCTGGATTTAGAAAGTTAATGCAGGGAACCCAGAGTATTTCATATGGACGCAATTTGTGTGTTAATTCGGCAATGTGAGGGAGCGAGGGATGCAGTAAAGGAGGAATAATGCATCGGAAAAGAGATACTCGGAACACCAAAGAAAATCCTGTCGTTTCCGTAGAAACGTATCTCGATTTAGAAGGACAATGCAGGGAATCCAGAGTATTTCATATGGACGCAAATTGTGTGTTAATTCGTCAATGTGAGTGAGCGAGGGATGCAGTAAAGGAGGAATAATGCATCGGAAAAGAGATACTCGGAACCCCAAAGAAAATCCTATCGTTTCCGTAGAAACGTATCTCGATTTAGAAGGACAATGCAGGGAATCCAGAGTATTTCATATGGACGCAAATTGTGTGTTAATTCGTCAATGTGAGGGAGCGAGGGATGCAGTAAAGGAGGAATAGATGCAGTAAAGGAGGAATAATGCATCGGAAAAGAGATAATCGACTCCCAAAAGAAAGTCCTATCGTTTCCGTAGAAACGTATCTCGTTTTAGAAAGATAATGCAGGGAACCCAGAGTATTTCATATGGACGCAAATTGTGAGTTAATTCGGCAATGTGAGGGAGCGAGGGATGCAGTAAAGGATGAATAATGCATCGGAAAAGAGATACTCGGAACCCCAAAGCAAATCCTATCGTTTCCGTTGAAACGTATCTCGATTTAGAAGGACAATGCAAGGAATCCAGAGTATTTCATATGGACGTAAATTGTGTGTTAATTCGTCAATGTGAGGGAGCGAGGGATGCAGTAAAGGAGGAATAATGCATCGGAAAAGAGACACTCGGAAACAGAAGAAAATCCTATCGTTTCCGTAGAAACGTATCTCGATTTAGAATGACAATGCAGGGAATCCAGAGTATTTCATATGGACGCAAATAGTGTGTTAATTCGTCAATGTGAGGGAGCGAGGGATGCAGTAAAGGAGGAATAATGCATCGGAAAAGAGATACTCGGAACCCCAAAGAAAATCGTATCGTTTCCGTAGAAACGTATCTCGATTTAGAAGGACAATGCAGGGAATCCAGAGTATTTCATATGGACGCAAATTGTGTGTTAATTCGTCAATGTGAGGAAGCGAGGGATGCAGTAAAGGAGGAATAATGCACCGGAAAAGAGATACGCGGAACCCCAAAGAAAATCCTATCGTTTCCGCAGAAACGTATCTCGATTTAGAAGGACAATGCAGGGAATCCAGAGTATTTCATATGGACGCAAATTGTGTGTTAATTCGTCAATGTGAGTTAGCGAGGGATGCAGTAAAGGAGGAATAATGCATCGGAAAAGAGATACTCGACTCCCAAAAGAAAATCCTATCGTTTCTGTAGAAACTTATCTCGATTTAGAAAGTTAATGCAGGGAACCCAGAGTATTTCATATGGACGCAATTTGTGTGTTAATTCGGCAATGTGAGGGAGCGAGGGATGCAGTAAAGGAGGAATAATGCATCGGAAAAGAGATACTCGGAACCCCAAAGAAAATCCTGTCGTTTCCGTAGAAACATATCTCGATTTAGAAGGACAATGCAGGGAATCCAGAGTATTTCATATGTACGCAAATTGTGTGTTAATTCGTCAATGTGAGTGAGCGAGGGATGCAGTAAAGGAGGAATAATGCATCGGAAAAGAGATACTCGGAACCCCAAAGAAAATCCTATCGTTTCCGTAGAAACGTATCTCGATTTAGAAGGACAATGCAGGGAATCCAGAGTATTTCATATGGACGCAAATTGTGTGTTAATTCGTCAATGTGAGGGAGCGAGGGATGCAGTAAAGGATGAATAATACATCGGAAAAGAGATACTCGGAACCCCAAAGAAAATCCTATCGTTTCCGTAGAAACGTATCTCGATATAGAAGGACAATACAGGGAATCCGGAGTATATCATATGGACGCAAATTGTGTGTTAATTCATCAATGTGAGGGAGCGATGGATGCAGTAAAGGAGGAATAGATGCAGTAAAGGAGGAATAATGCATCGGAAAAGAGATAATCGACCCCCAAAAGAAAATCCTATCGTTTCCGTAGAAACGTATGTCGTTTTAGAAAGATAATGCAGGGAACCCAGAGTATTTCATATGGACGCAATTTGTGTGTTAATTCGGCAATGTGAGGGAGCGAGGGATGCAGTAAAGGAGGAATAATGCATCGGAAAAGAGATACTCGGAACCCCAAAGTAAATCCTATCGTTTCCGTAGAAACGAATCCCGATTTAGAAGGACAATGCAGGGAATCCAGAGTATTTCATATGGACGCTAATTGTGTGTTAATTCGTCAATGTGAGGGAACGAGGGCTGCAGTAAAGGAGGAATAATGCATCGGAAAAGAGATACTCGGAACCCCAAAGAAAATCCTATCGTTTCCGTAGAAACGTATCTCGATTTAGAAGGACAATGCAGGGAATCCAGAGTATTTCACATGGACGCAAATTGTGTGTTAATTCGTCAATGTGAGTTAGCGAGGGATGCAGTAAAGGAGGAATAATGCATCGGAAAAGAGATACTCGGAACCCCAAAGAAAATCCTGTCGTTTCCGTAGAAACGTATCTCGATTTAGAAGGACAATGCAGGGAATCCAGAGTATTTCATATGGACGCAAATTGTGTGTTAATTCGTCAATGTGAGGGAGGGAGGGATGCAGTAAAGGAGGAATAATGCATCGGAAAAGAGATACTCGGAACCCCAAAGAAAATTCTATCGTTTCCGTACAAACGTATCTCGATTTTGAAGGACAATGCAGGGAATCCAGAGTATTTCATATGGACGCAAATTGTGTGTTAATTCGTCAATGTGAGGGAGCGAGGGATGCAGTAATGGATGAAAAATGCATCGGAAAAGAGATACTCGGAAACCCAAAGAAAATCCTATCGTTTCCGTAGAAACGTATCTCGATTTAGAAGGACAATGCAGGGAATCCAGAGTATTTCATATGGAGGCAAATTGTGTGTTAATTCGTCAATGTGAGGGAGCGAGGGATGCAGTAAAGGAGGAATAATCCATCGGAAAAGAGATACTCGGAACCCCAAAGAAAATCCTATCGTTTCCGTAGAAACGTATCTCTAATTAGAAGGACAATGCAGGGAATCCGGAGTATATCATATGGACGCAAATTGTGTGTTAATTCGTCAATGTGAGGGAGCGAGGGATGCAGTAAAGGAGGAATAGATGCAGTAAAGGAGGAATAATGCATCGGAAAAGAGATAATCGACTCCCAAAAGAAAATCCTATCGTTTCCGTAGAAACGTATCTCGTTTTAGAAAGATAATGCAGGGAACCCAGAGTATTTCATATGGACGCAAATTGTGTGTTAATTCGGCAATATGAGGGAGCGAGGGATGCAGTAAAGGAGGAATAATGCATCGGAAAAGAGATACTCGGAACCCCAAAGCAAATCCTATCGTTTCCGTAGAAACGTATCTCGATTTAGAAGGACAATGCAAGGAATCCAGAGTATTTCATATGGACGTAAATTGTGTGTTAATTCGTCAATGTGAGGGAGCGAGGGATGCAGTAAAGGAGGAATAATGCATCGGAAAAGAGACACTCGGAAACAGAAGAAAATCCTATCGTTTCCGTAGAAACGTATCTCGATTTAGAAGGACAATGCAGGGAATCCAGAGTATTTCATATGGACGCAAATTGTGTGTTAATTCGTCAATGTGAGGGAGCGAGGGATGCAGTTAAGGAGGAATAATGCATCGGAAAAGAGATACTCGGAACCCCAAAGAAAATCCTATCGTTTCCGTAGAAACGTATCTCGATTTAGAAGGACAATGCAGGGAATCCAGAGTATTTCATATGGACGCAAATTGTGTGTTAATTCGTCAATGTGAGGAAGCGAGGGATGCAGTAAAGGAGGAATAATGCACCGGAAAAGAGATACGCGGAACCCCAAAGAAAATCCTATCGTTTCCGCAGAAACGTATCTCGATTTAGAAGGACAATGCAGGGAATCCAGAGTATTTCATATGGACGCAAATTGTGTGTTAATTCGTCAATGTGAGGGAGCGAGGGATGCAGTAAAGGAGGAATAATGCATCGGAAAAGAGATACCCGACTCCCAAAAGAAAATCCTATCGTTTCTGTAGAAACTTATCTCGATTTAGAAAGTTAATGCAGGGAACCCAGAGTATTTCATATGGACGCAATTTGTGTGTTAATTCGGCAATGTGAGGGAGCGAGGGATGCAGTAAAGGAGGAATAATGCATCGGAAAAGAGATACTCGGAACCCCAAAGAAAATCCTGTCGTTTCCGTAGAAACGTATCTCGATTTAGAAGGACAATGCAGGGAATCCAGAGTATTTCATATGGACGCAAATTGTGTGTTAATTCGTCAATGTGAGTGAGCGAGGGATGCAGTAAAGGAGGAATAATGCATCGGAAAAGAGATACTCGGAACCCCAAAGAAAATACTATCGTTTCCGTAGAAACGTATCTCGATTTAGAAGGACAATGCAGGGAATCCAGAGTATTTCATATGGACGCAAATTGTATGTTAATTCGTCAATGTGAGGGAGCGAGGGATGCAGTAAAGGATGAATAATACATCGGAAAAGAGATACTCGGAACCCCAAAGAAAATCCTATCGTTTCCGTAGAAACGTATCTCGATATAGAAGGACAATGCAGGGAATCCGGAGTATATCATATGGACGCAAATTGTGTGTTAATTCGTCAATGTGAGGGAGCGATGGATGCAGTAAAGGAGGAATAGATGCAGTAAAGGAGGAATAATGCATCGGAAAGGAGATAATCGACCCCCAAAAGAAAATCCTATCGTTTCCGTAGAAACGTATCTCGTTTTAGAAAGATAATGCAGGGAACACAGAGTATTTGATATGGACGCAATTTGTGTGTTAATTCGGCAATGTGAGGGAGCGAGGGATGCAGTAAAGGAGGAATAATGCATCGGAAAAGAGATACTCGGAACCCCAAAGAAAATCCTATCGTTTCCGTAGAAACGAATCCCGATTTAGAAGGACAATGCAGGGAATCCAGAGTATTTCATATGGACGCTAATTGTGTGTTAATTCGTCAATGTGAGGGAACGAGGGCTGCAGTAAAGGTGGAATAATGCATCGGAAAAGAGATACTCGGAACCCCAAAGAAAATCCTATCGTTTCCGTAGAAACGTATCTCGATTTAGAAGGACAATGCAGGGAATCCAGAGTATTTCACATGGACGCAAATTGTGTTTTAATTCGTCAATGTGAGTTAGCGAGGGATGCAGTAAAGGAGGAATAATGCATCGGAAAAGAGATACTCGGAACCCCAAAGAAAATCCTGTCGTTTCCGTAGAAACGTATCTCGATTTAGAAGGACAATGCAGGGAATCCAGAGTATTTCATATGGACGCAAATTGTGTGTTAATTCGTCAATGTGAGGGAGGGAGGGATGCAGTAAAGGAGGAATAATGCATCGGAAAAGAGATACTCGGAACCCCAAAGAAAATTCTATCGTTTCCGTACAAACGTATCTCGATTTAGAAGGACAATGCAGGGAATCCAGAGTATTTCATATGGACGCAAATTGTGTGTTAATTCGTCAATGTGAGGGAGCGAGGGATGCAGTAATGGATGAAAAATGCATCGGAAAAGAGATACTCGGAAACCCAAAGAAAATCCTATCGTTTCCGTAGAAACGTATCTCGATTTAGAAGGACAATGCAGGGAATCCAGAGTATTTCATATGGAGGCAAATTGTGTGTTAATTCGTCAATGTGAGGGAGCGAGGGATGCAGTAAAGGAGGAATAATGCATCGGAAAAGAGATACTCGGAACCCCAAAGAAAATCCTATCGTTTCCGTAGAAACGTATCTCTAATTAGAAGGACAATGCAGGGAATCCAGAGTATTTCATATGGACGCAAATTGTGTGTTAATTCGTCAATGTGAGGAAGCGAGGGATGCAGTAAAGGAGGAATAATGCATCGGAAAAGAGATACGCGGAACCCCAAAGGAAATCCTATCGTTTCCGTAGAAACGTATCTCGAGTTAGAAGGACAATGCAGGGAATCCAGAGTATTTCATATGGACGCAAATTGTGTGTTAATTCGTCAATGTGAGGGAGCGAGGGATGCAGTAAAGGAGGAATAATGCATCGGAAAAGAGATACTCGGAACCCCAAAGAAAATCCTTTCGTTTCCGTAGAAACGTATCTTGATTTAGAAGGACAATGCAGGGAATCCAGAGTATTTCATATGGACGCAAATTGTGTGTTAATTCGTCAATGTGAGGGAGCGAGGGATGCAGTAAAGGAGGAATAATTCATCGGAAAAGAGATACTCGGAACCCCAAAGAAAATCCTATCGTTTCCGTAGAAACGTATCTCGATTTAGAAAGACAATGCAGGGAATCCAGAGTATTTCATATGGACGCAAATTGTGTGTTAATTCGTCAATGTGAGGGAGAGAGGGATGCAGTAAAGGAGGAATAATGCATCGGAAAAGAGATACGCGGAACCCCAAAGAAAATCCTATCGTTTCCGTAGAAACGTATCTCGATTTGGAAGGACAATGCAGGGAATCCAGAGTATTTCATATGGACGCAAATTGTGTGTTAATTCGTCAATGTGAGGGAGCGAGGGATGCAGTAAAGGATGAATAATGCATCGGAAAAGAGATACTCAGAACCCCAAAGAAAATCCTATCGTTTCCGTAGAAACGTATCTCGATATAGAAGGACAATGCAGGGAATCCGGAGTATATCATATGGACGCAAATTGTGTGTTAATTCGTCAATGTGAGGGAGCGAGGGATGCAGTAAAGGAGGAATAGATGCAGCAAAGGAGGAATAATGCATCGGAAAAGAGATAATCGACTCCCAAAAGACAATCCTATCGTTTCCGTAGAAACGTATCTCGTTTTAGAAAGATAATGCAGGGAACCCAGAGTATTTCATATGGACGCAATTTGTGTGTTAATTCGGCAATGTGAGGGAGCGAGGGATGCAGTAAAGGAGGAATAATGCATCGGAAAAGAGTTACTCGGAACCCCAAAGAAAATCCTATCGTTTCCGTAGAAACGTATCTCGATTTAGAAGGACAATGCAGGGAATCCAGAGTATTTCATATGGACGCAAATTATGTGTAAATTCGTCAATGTGAGTTAGCGAGGGATGCAGTAAAGGAGGAATAATGCATGGGAAAAGAGATACTCGGAACCCCAAAGAAAATCCTGTCGTTTCCGTAGAAACGTATCTCGATTTAGAAGGACAATGCAGGGAATCCAGAGTATTTAATATGGACGCAAATTGTGTGTTAATTCGTCAATGTGAGGGAGCGAGGGATTCAGTAAAGGATGAATAATGCATCGGAAAAGAGATACTCGGAACCCCAAAGAAAATCCTATCCTTTCCGTAGAAACGTATCTCGATATAGAAGGACAATGCAGGGAATCCGGAGTATATCATATGGACGCAAATTGTGTGTTAATTCGTCAATGTGAGGGAGCGAGGGATGCAGTAAAGGAGGAATAGATGCAGTAAAGGAGGAATAATGCATCGGAAAAGAGATAATCGACTCCCAAAAGAAAATCCTATCGTTTCCGTAGAAACGTATCTCGTTTTAGAAAGATAATGCAGGGAACCCAGAGTATTTCATATGGACGCAAATTTTGAGTTAATTCGGCAATGTGAGGGAGCGAGGGATGCAGTAAAGGATGAATAATGCATCGGAAAAGAGATACTCGGAACCCCAAAGCAAATCCTATCGTTTCCGTAGAAACGTATTTCGATTTAGAAGGACAATGCAAGGAATCCAGAGTATTTCATATGGACGCAAATTGTGTGTTAATTCGTCAATGTGAGGGAGCGAGGAATGCAGTAAAGGAGGAATAATGCATCGGAAAAAAGATACTCGGAAACCCAAAGAAAATCCTATCGTTTCCGTAGAAACGTATCTCGATTTAGAGGGACAATGCAGGGAATCCAGAGTATTTCATATGGACGCAAATTGTGTGTTAATTCGTCAATGTGAGGGAACGAGGGATGCAGTAAAGGAGGAATAATGCATCGGAAAAGAGATACTCGGAACCCCAAAGAAAATCCTATCGTTTCCGTAGAAACGTATCTCGATTTAGAAGGACAATGCAGGGAATCCAGAGTATTTCATATGGACGCAAATTGTGTGTTAATTCGTCAATGTGAGTGAGCGAGGGATGCAGTAAAGGAGGAATAATGCATCGGAAAAGAGATACTCGGAACCCCAAAGAAAATCCTATCGTTTCCGTAGAAACGTATCTCGATTTAGAAGGACCATGCAGGGAACCCAGAGTATTTCATATGGACGCAATTTGTGTGTTAATTCGGCAATGTGAGTGAGCGAGGGATGCAGTAAAGGAGGAATAATGCATCGGAAAAGAGATACTCGGAACCCCAAAAAAAATCCTATCGTTTCCGTAGAAACGTATCTCGATTTAGAAGGACAATGCAGGGAATCCAGAGTATTTCATATGGACGCAAATTGTGTGTTAATTCGTCAATGTGAGTTAGCGAGGGATGCAGTAAAGGAGGAATAATGCATGGGAAAAGAGATACTCGGAACCCCAAAGAAAATCCTGTCGTTTCCGTAGAAACGTATCTCAATTTAGAAGGACAATGCAGGGAATCCAGAGTATTTCATATGGACGCAAATTGTGTGTTAATTCGTCAATGTGAGGGAGCGAGGGATTCAGTAAAGGATGAATAATGCTTCGGAAAAGTGATACTCGGAACCAGAAAGAAAATCCTATCCTTTCCGTACAAACGTATCTCGATATAGAAGGACAATGCAGGGAATCCGGAGTATATCATATGGACGCAAATTGTGTGTTAATTCGTCAATGTGAGGGAGCGAGGGATGCAGTAAAGGAGGAAAAGATGCAGTAAAGGAGGAATAATGCATCGGAAAAGAGATAATCGACTCCCAAAAGAAAATCCTATCGTTTCCGTAGAAACGTATCTCGTTTTAGAAAGATAATGCAGGGAACCCAGAGTATTTCATATGGACGCAAATTTTGAGTTAATTCGGCAATGTGAGGGAGCGAGGGATGCAGTAAAGGATGAATAATGCATCGGAAAAGAGATACTCGGAACCCCAAAGCAAATCCTATCGTTTCCGTAGAAACGTATCTCGATTTAGAAGGACAATGCAAGGAATCCAGAGTATTTCATATGGACGCAAATTGTGTGTTAATTCGTCAATGTGAGGGAGCGAGGAATGCAGTAAAGGAGGAATAATGCATCGGAAAAAAGATACTCGGAAACCCAAAGAAAATCCTATCGTTTCCGTAGAAACGTATCTCGATTTAGAGGGACAATGCAGGGAATCCAGAGTATTTCATATGGACGCAAATTGTGTGTTAATTCGTCAATGTGAGGGAGCGAGGGATGCAGTAAAGGAGGAATAATGCATCGGAAAAGAGATACTCGGAACCCCAAAGAAAATCCTATCGTTTCCGTAGAAACGTATCTCGATTTTGAAGGACAATGCAGGGAATCCAGAGTATTTCATATGGACGCAAATTGTATGTTAATTCGTCAATGTGAGGAAGCGAGGGATGCAGTAAAGGAGGAATAATGCACCGGAGAAGAGATACGCGGAACCCCATAGAAAATCCTATCATTTCCACAGAAACGTACCTCGATTTAGAAGGACAATGCAGGGAATCCAGAGTATTTCACATGGACGCAAATTGTGTGTTAATTCGTCAATGTGAGGGAGCGAGGGATGCAGTAAAGGAGGAATAATGCATCGGAAAAGAGATACTCGGAACCCCAAAGAAAATCCTGTCGTTTCCGTAGAAACGAATCCCGATTTAGAAGGACAATGCAGGGAATCCAGAGTATTTCATATGGACGCAAATTGGGTGTTAATTCGTCTATGTGAGGGAGCGAGGGATGCAGTAAAGGAGGAATAATGCATCGGAAAAGAGATACTCGGAACCCCAAAGAAAATCCTATCGTTTCCGTAGAAACGTATCTCGATTTAGAAGGACAATGCAGGGAATCCAGAGTATATCATATGGACGCAAAGTGTGTGTTGATTCGTCAATGTGAGTTAGCGAGGGATGCAGTAAAGGAGGAATAATGCATCGGAAACGAGATACTCGGAACCCCAAAGAAAATCCTATCGTTTCCGTAGAAACGTATCTCGATTTAGAAGGACAATGCAGGGAATCCTGAGTATTTCATATGGACGCAAATTGTGTGTTAATTCGTCAATGTGAGGGAGCGAGGGATGCAGTAAAGGAGGAATAATGCATCGGAAAAGAGATACTCGGAACCCCAAAGAAAATCCTATCGTTTCCGTAGAAACGTATCTCGATTTAGAAGGACAATGCAGGGAATCCAGAGTATTTCATAAGGGCGCAAATTGTGTGTTAATTCGTCAATGTGAGGGAGCGAGGGATGCAGTAAAGGAAGAATAATGCATCGGAAAAGAGATACTCGGAACCCCAAAGAAAATCATATCGTTTCCGTAGAAATGTATCTCGATTTAGAAGGACAATGCAGGGAATCCAGAGTATATCATATGGACGCAAATTGTGTGTTAATTCGTCAATGTGAGGGAGCGAGGGATGCAGTAAAGGAGGAATAATGCATCGGAAAAGAGATACTCGGAACCCCAAAGAAAATCCTATCGTATCCGTAGAAACGTATCTCGATTTGGAAGGACAATGCAGGGAATCCAGAGTATTTCATATGGACTGAAATTGTGTGTTAATTCGTCAATGTGAGGGAGCGAGGGATGCAGTAAAGGAGGAATAATGCACCGGAAAAGAGATACGCGGAACCCCAAAGAAAATCCTATCGTTTCCGCAGAAACGTATCTCGATTTAGAAGGACAATGCAGGGAATCCAGAGTATTTCATATGGACGCAAATTGTGTGTTAATTCGTCAATGTGAGGGAGCGAGGGATGCAGTAAAGGAGGAATAATGCATCGGAAAAGAGATACTCGACTCCCAAAAGAAAATCCTATCGTTTCTGTAGAAACTTATCTCGATTTAGAAAGTTAATGCAGGGAACACAGAGTATTTCATATGGACGCAATTTGTGTGTTAATTCGGCAATGTGAGGGAGCGAGGGATGCAGTAAAGGAGGAATAATGCATCGGAAAAGAGATACTCGGAACCCCAAAGAAAATCCTGTCGTTTCCGTAGAAACGTACCTCGATTTAGAAGGACAATGCAGGGCATCCAGAGTATTTCATATGGACGCAAATTGTGTGTTAATTCGTCAATGTGAGGGAGCGAGGGATGCAGTAAAGGAGGAATAATGCATCGGAAAAGACATACTCGACTCCCAAAAGAAAATCCTATCGTTTCTGTAGAAACTTATCTCGATTTAGGAAGTTAATGCAGGGAACCCAGAGTATTTCATATGGACGCAATTTGTGTGTTAATTCGGCAATGTGAGGGAGCGAGGGATGCAGTAAAGGAGGAATAATGCATCGGAAAAGAGATACTCGGAACACCAAAGAAAATCCTGTCGTTTCCGTAGAAACGTATCTCGATTTAGAAGGACAATGCAGGGAATTCAGAGTATTTCATATGGACGCAAATTGTGTGTTAATTCGTCAATGTGAGTGAGCGAGGGATGCAGTAAAGGAGGAATAATGCATCGGAAAAGAGATACTCGGAACCCCAAAGAAAATCCTATCGTTTCCGTAGAAACGTATCTCGATTTAGAAGGACAATGCAGGGAATCCAGAGTATTTCATATGGACGCAAATTGTGTGTTAATTCGTCAATGTGAGGGAGCGAGGGATGCAGTAAAGGAGGAATAGATGCAGTAAAGGAGGAATAATGCATCGGAAAAGAGATAATCGACTCCCAAAAGAAAATCCTATCGTTTCCGTAGAAACGTATCTCGTTTTAGAAAGATAATGCAGGGAACCCAGAGTATTTCATATGGACGCAAATTGTGAGTTAATTCGGCAGTGTGAGGGAGCGAGGGATGCAGTAAAGGATGAATAATGCATCGGAAAAGAGATACTCGGAACCCCAAAGCAAATCCTATCGTTTCCGTAGAAACGTATCTCGATTTAGAAGGACAATGCGAGGAATCCAGAGTATTTCATATGGACGTAAATTGTGTGTTAATTCGTCAATGTGAGGGAGCGAGGGATGCAGTAAAGGAGGAATAATGCATCGGAAAAGAGACACTCGGAAACAGAAGAAAATCCTATCGTTTCCGTAGAAACGTATCTCGATTTAGAAGGACAATGCAGGGAATCCAGAGTATTTCATATGGACGCAAATTGTGTGTTAATTCGTCAATGTGAGGGAGCGAGGGATGCAGTAAAGGAGGAATAATGCATCGGAAAAGAGATACTCGGAACCCCAAAGAAAATCGTATCGTTTCCGTAGAAACGTATCTCGATTTAGAAGGACAATGCAGGGAATCCAGAGTATTTCATATGGACGCAAATTGTGTGTTAATTCGTCAATGTGAGGAAGCGAGGGATGCAGTAAAGGAGGAATAATGCACCGGAAAAGAGATACGCGAAACCCCAAAGAAAATCCTATCGTTTCCGCAGAAACGTATCTCGATTTAGAAGGACAATGCAGGGAATCCAGAGTATTTCATATGGACGCAAATTGTGTGTTAATTCGTCAATGTGAGGGAGCGAGGGATGCAGTAAAGGAGGAATAATGCATCGGAAAAGAGATACTCGACTCCCAAAAGAAAATCCTATCGTTTCTGTAGAAACTTATCTCGATTTAGAAAGTTAATGCAGGGAACCCAGAGTATTTCATATGGACGCAATTTGTGTGTTAATTCGGCAATGTGAGGGAGCGAGGGATGCAGTAAAGGAGGAATAATGCATCGGAAAAGAGATACTCGGAACCCCAAAGAAAATCCTGTCGTTTCCGTAGAAACGTATCTCGATTTAGAAGGACAATGCAGGGAATCCAGAGTATTTCATATGGACGCAAATTGTGTGTTAATTCGTCAATGTGAGTGAGCGAGGGATGCAGTAAAGGAGGAATAATGCATCGGAAAAGAGATACTCGGAACCCCAAAGAAAATACTATCGTTTCCGTAGAAACGTATCTCGATTTAGAAGGACAATGCAGGGAATCCAGAGTATTTCATATGGACGCAAATTGTGTGTTAATTCGTCAATGTGAGGGAGCGAGGGATGCAGTAAAGGATGAATAATACATCGGAAAAGAGATACTCGGAACCCCAAAGAAAATCCTATCGTTTCCGTAGAAACGTATCTCGATATAGAAGGACAATGCAGGGAATCCGGAGTATATCATATGGACGCAAATTGTGTGTTAATTCGTCAATGTGAGGGAGCGATGGATGCAGTAAAGGAGGAATAGATGCTGTAAAGGAGGAATAATGCATCGGAAAAGAGATAATCGACCCCCAAAAGAAAATCCTATCGTTTCCGTAGAAACGTATCTCGTTTTAGAAAGATAATGCAGGGAACCCAGAGTATTTCATATGGACGCAATTTGTGTGTTAATTCGGCAATGTGAGGGAGCGAGGGATGCAGTAAAGGATGAATAATGCATCGGAAAAGAGATACTCGGAACCCCAAAGTAAATCCTATCGTTTCCGTAGAAACGAATCCCGATTTAGAAGGACAATGCAGGGAATCCAGAGTATTTCATATGGACGCTAATTGTGTGTTAATTCGTCAATGTGAGGGAACGAGGGCTGCAGTAAAGGAGGAATAATGCATCGGAAAAGAGATACTCGGAACCCCAAAGAAAATCCTATCGTTTCCGTAGAAACGTATCTCGATTTAGAAGGACAATGCAGGGAATTCAGAGTATTTCACATGGACGCAAATTGTGTGTTAATTCGTCAATGTGAGTTAGCGAGGGATGCAGTAAAGGAGGAATAATGCATCGGAAAAGAGATACTCGGAACCCCAAAGAAAATCCTGTCGTTTCCGTAGAAACGTATCTCGATTTAGAAGGACAATGCAGGGAATCCAGAGTATTTCATATGGACGCAAATTGTGTGTTAATTCGTCAATGTGAGGGAGGGAGGGATGCAGTAAAGGAGGAATAATGCATCGGAAAAGAGATACTCGGAACCCCAAAGAAAATTCTATCGTTTCCGTACAAACGTATCTCGATTTAGAAGGACAATGCAGGGAATCCAGAGTATTTCATATGGACGCAAATTGTGTGTTAATTCGTCAATGTGAGGGAGCGAGGGATGCAGTAATGGATGAAAAATGCATCGGAAAAGAGATACTCGGAAACCCAAAGAAAATCCTACCGTTTCCGTAGAAACGTATCTCGATTTAGAAGGACAATGCAGGGAATCCAGAGTATTTCATATGGAGGCAAATTGTGTGTTAATTCGTCAATGTGAGGGAGCGAGGGATGCAGTAAAGGAGGAATAATGCATCGGAAAAGAGATACTCGGAACCCCAAAGAAAATCCTATCGTTTCCGTAGAAACGTATCTCTAATTAGAAGGACAATGCAGGGATTCCTGAGTATTTCATATGGACGCAAATTGTGTGTTAATTCGTCAATGTGAGGAAGCGAGGGATGCAGTAAAGGAGGAATAATGCATCGGAAAAGAGATACTCGGAACCCCAAAGTAAATCCTATCGTTCCCGTAAAAACGTATCTCGATATAGAAGGAAAATGCAGGGAATCCGGAGTATATCATATGGACGCAAATTGTGTGTTAATTCGTCAATGTGAGGGAGCGAGGGATGCAGTAAAGGAGGAATAGATGCAGTAAAGGAGGAATAATGCATCGGAAAAGAGATAATCGACTCCCAAAAGAAAATCCTATCGTTTCCGTAGAAACGTATCTCGTTTTAGAAAGATAATGCAGGGAACCCAGAGTATTTCATATGGACGCAAATTGTGAGTTAATTCGGCAATGTGAGGGAGCGAGGGATGCAGTAAAGGATGAATAATGCATCGGAAAAGAGATACTCGGAACCCCAAAGCAAATCCTATCGTTTCCGTAGAAACGTATCTCGATTTAGAAGGACAATGCAAGGAATCCAGAGTATTTCATATGGACGTAAATTGTGTGTTAATTCGTCAATGTGAGGGAGCGAGGGATGCAGTAAAGGAGGAATAATGCATCGGAAAAGAGACACTCGGAAACAGAAGAAAATCCTATCGTTTCCGTAGAAACGTATCTCCATTTAGAAGGACAATGCAGGGAATCCAGAGTATTTCATATGGACGCAAATTGTGTGTTCATTCGTCAATGTGAGGGAGCGAGGGATGCAGTTAAGGAGGAATAATGCATCGGAAAAGAGATACTCGGAACCCCAAAGAAAATCCTATCGTTTCCGTAGAAACGTATCTCGATTTAGAAGGACAATGCAGGGAATCCAGAGTATTTCATATGGACTCAAATTGTGTGTTAATTCGTCAATGTGAGGAAGCGAGGGATGCAGTAAAGGAGGAATAATGCACCGGAAAAGAGATACGCGGAACCCCAAAGAAAATCCTATCGTTTCCGCAGAAACGTATCTCGATTTAGAGGGACAATGCAGGGAATCCAGAGTATTTCATATGGACGCAAATTGTGTGTTAATTCGTCAATGTGAGGGAGCGAGGGATGCAGTAAAGGAGGAATAATGCATCGGAAAAGAGATACCCGACTCCCAAAAGAAAATCCTATCGTTTCTGTAGAAACTTATCTCGATTTAGAAAGTTAATGCAGGGAACCCAGAGTATTTCATATGGACGCAATTTGTGTGTTAATTCGGCAATGTGAGGGAGCGAGGGATGCAGTAAAGGAGGAATAATGCATCGGAAAAGAGATACTCGGAACCCCAAAGAAAATCCTGTCGTTTCCGTAGAAACGTATCTCGATTTAGAAGGACAATGCAGGGAATCCAGAGTATTTCATATGGACGCAAATTGTGTGTTAATTCGTCAATGTGAGTGAGCGAGGGATGCAGTAAAGGAGGAATAATGCATCGGAAAAGAGATACTCGGAACCCCAAAGAAAATCCTATCGTTTCCGTAGAAACGTATCTCGATTTAGAAGGACAATGCAGGGAATCCAGAGTATTTCATATGGACGCAAATTGTATGTTAATTCGTCAATGTGAGGGAGCGAGGGATGCAGTAAAGGATGAATAATACATCGGAAAAGAGATACTCGGAACCCCAAAGAAAATCCTATCGTTTCCGTAGAAACGTATCTCGATATAGAAGGACAATGCAGGGAATCCGGAGTATATCATATGGACGCAAATTGTGTGTTAATTCGTCAATGTGAGGGAGCGATGGATGCAGTAAAGGAGGAATAGATGCAGTAAAGGAGGAATAATGCATCGGAAAAGAGATAATCGACCCCCAAAAGAAAATCCTATCGTTTCCGTAGAAACGTATCTCGTTTTAGAAAGATAATGCAGGGAACACAGAGTATTTCATATGGACGCAATTTGTGTGTTAATTCGGCAATGTGAGGGAGCGAGGGATGCAGTAAAGGAGGAATAATGCATCGGAAAAGAGATACTCGGAACCCCAAAGAAAATCCTATCGTTTCCGTAGAAACGAATCCCGATTTAGAAGGACAATGCAGGGAATCCAGAGTATTTCATATGGACGCTAATTGTATGTTAATTCGTCAATGTGAGGGAACGAGGGCTGCAGTAAAGGAGGAATAATGCATCGGAAAAGAGATACTCGGAACCCCAAAGAAAATTCTATCGTTTCCGTACAAACGTATCTCGATTTAGAAGGACAATGCAGGGAATCCAGAGTATTTCATATGGACGCAAATTGTGTGTTAATTCGTCAATGTGAGGGAGCGAGGGATGCAGTAATGGATGAAAAATGCATCGGAAAAGAGATACTCGGAATCCCAAAGAAAATCCTATCGTTTCCGTAGAAACGTATCTCGATTTAGAAGGACAATGCAGGGAATCCAGAGTATTTCATATGGAGGCAAATTGTGTGTTAATTCGTCAATGTGAGGGAGCGAGGGATGCAGTAAAGGAGGAATAATGCATCGGAAAGGAGATACTGGGAACCCCAAAGAAAATCCTATCGTTTCCGTAGAAACGTATCTCTAATTAGAAGGACAATGCAGGGAATCCAGAGTATTTCATATGGACGCAAATTGTGTGTTAATTCGTCAATGTGAGGAAGCGAGGGATGCAGTAAAGGAGGAATAATGCATCGGAAAAGAGATACGCGGAACCCCAAAGGAAATCCTATCGTTTCTGTAGAAACGTATCTCGAGTTAGAAGGACAATGCAGGGAATCCAGAGTATTTCATATGGACGCAAATTGTGTGTTAATTCGTCAATGTGAGGGAGCGAGGGATGCAGTAAAGGAGGAATAATGCATCGGAAAAGAGATACTCGGAACCCCAAAGAAAATCCTATCGTTTCCGTAGAAACGTATCTTGATTTAGAGGGACAATGCAGGGAATCCAGAGTATTTCATATGGACGCAAATTGTGTGTTAATTCGTCAATGTGAGGGAGCGAGGGATGCAGTAAAGGAGGAATAATTCATCGGAAAAGAGATACTCGGAACCCCAAAGAAAATCCTATCGTTTCCGTACAAACGTATCTCGATTTAGAAAGACAATGCAGGGAATCCAGAGTATTTCATATGGACGCAAATTGTGTGTTAATTCGTCAATGTGAGGGAGCGAGGGATGCAGTAAAGGAGGAATAATGCATCGGAAAAGAGATACGCGGAACCCCAAAGAAAATCCTATCGTTTCCGTAGAAACGTATCTCGATTTAGAAGGACAATGCAGGGAATCCAGAGTATTTCATATGGACGCAAATTGTGTGTTAATTCGTCAATGTGAGGGAGCGAGGGATGCAGTAAAGGAGGAATAATGCATCGGAAAATAGATACTCGGAACCCCAATAAAAATCCTATCGTATCCGTAGAAACGTATCTCGATTTGGAAGGACAATGCAGGGAATCCAGAGTATTTCATATGGACGCAAATTGTGTGTTAATTCGTCAATGTGAGGGAGCGAGGGATGCAGTAAAGGATGAATAATGCATCGGAAAAGAGATACTCAGAACCCCAAAGAAAATCGTATCGTTTCCGTAGAAACGTATCTCGATATAGAAGGACAATGCAGGGAATCCGGAGTATATCATATGGACGCCAATTGTGTGTTAATTCGTCAATGTGAGGGAGCGAGGGATGCAGTAAAGGAGGAATAGATGCAGCAAAGGAGGAATAATGCATCGGAAAAGAGATAATCGACTCCCAAAAGACAATCCTATCGTTTCCGTAGAAACGTATCTCGTTTTAGAAAGATAATGCAGGGAACCCAGAGTATTTCATATGGACGCAATTTGTGTGTTAATTCGGCAATGTGAGGGAGCGAGGGATGCAGTAAAGGAGGAATAATGCATCAGAAAAGAGATACTCGGAACCCCAAAGAAAATCCTGTCGTTTCCGTAGAAACGTATCTCGATTTAGAAGGACAATGCAGGGAATCCAGAGTATTTCATATGGACGCAAATTGTGTGTTAATTCGTCAATGTGAGGGAGCGAGGGATGCAGTAAAGGAGGAATAATGCATCGGAAAAGAGATACTCGGAACCCCAAAGAAAATCCTTTCGTTTCCGTAGAAACGTATCTCGATTTAGAAGGACAATGCAGGGAATCCAGAGTATTTAATATGGACGCAAATTGTGTGTTAATTCGTCAATGTGAGGGAGCGAGGGATTCAGTAAAGGATGAATAATGCATCGGAAAAGAGATACTCGGAACCCCAAAGAAAATCCTATCCTTTCCGTAGAAACGTATCTCGATATAGAAGGACAATGCAGGGAATCCGGAGTATATCATATGGACGCAAATTGTGTGTTAATTCGTCAATGTGAGGGAGCGAGGGATGCAGTAAAGGAGGAATAGATGCAGTAAAGGAGGAATAATGCATCGGAAAAGAGATAATCGACTCCCAAAAGAAAATCCTATCGTTTCCGTAGAAACGTACCTCGTTTTAGAAAGATAATGCAGGGAACCCAGAGTATTTCATATGGACGCAAATTTTGAGTTAATTCGGCAATGTGAGGGAGCGAGGGATGCAGTAAAGGATGAATAATGCATCGGAAAAGAGATAGTCGGAACCCCAAAGCAAATCCTATCGTTTCCGTAGAAACGTATCTCGATTTAGAAGGACAATGCAAGGAATCCAGAGTATTTCATATGGACGCAAATTGTGTGTTAATTCGTCAATGTGAGGGAGCGAGGAATGCAGTAAAGGAGGAATAATGCATCGGAAAAAAGATACTCGGAAACCCAAAGAAAATCCTATCGTTTCCGTAGAAACGTATCTCGATTTAGAGGGACAATGCAGGGAATCCAGAGTATTTCATATGGACGCAAATTGTGTGTTAATTCGTCAATGTGAGGGAGCGAGGGATGCAGTAAAGGAGGAATAATGCATCGGAAAAGAGATACTCGGAACCCCAAAGAAAATCCTATCGTTTCCGTAGAAACGTATCTCGATTTAGAAGGACAATGCAGGGAATCCAGAGTATTTCATATGGACGCAAATTGTGTGTTAATTCGTCAATGTGAGTGAGCGAGGGATGCAGTAAAGGAGGAATAATGCATCGGAAAAGAGATACTCGGAACCCCAAAGAAAATCCTATCGTTTCCGTAGAAACGTATCTCGATTTAGAAGGACCATGCAGGGAACCCAGAGTATTTCATATGGACGCAATTTGTGTGTTAATTCGGCAATGTGAGTGAGCGAGGGATGCAGTAAAGGAGGAATAATGCATCGGAAATGAGATACTCGGAACCCCAAAGAAAATCCTGTCGTTTCCGTAGAAACGTGTCTCGATTTAGAAGGACAATGCAGGGAATCCAGAGTATTTCATATGGACGCAAATTGTGTGTTAATTCGTCAATGTGAGGGAGCGAGGGATGCAGTAAAGGAGGAATAATGCATCTGAAAAGAGATACTCGGAACCCCAAAGAAAATTCTATCGTTTCCGTACAAACGTATCTCGATTTAGAAGGACAATGCAGGGAATCCAGAGTATTACATATGGACGCAAATTGTGTGTTAATTCGTCAATGTGAGGGAGCGAGGTATGCAGTAATGGATGAAAAATGCATCGGAAAAGAGATACTCGGAAACCCAAAGAAAATCCTATCGTTTCCGAAGAAACGTATCTCGATTTAGAAGGACAATGCAGGGAATCCAGAGTATTTCATATGGAGGCAAATTGTGTGTTAATTCGTCAATGTGAGGGAGCGAGGGATGCAGTAAAGGAGGAATAATGCATCGGAAAAGAGATACTCGGAACCCCAAAGAAAATCCTATCGTTTCCGTAGAAACGTATCTCTAATTAGAAGGACAATGCAGGGAATCCCGAGTATTTCATATGGACGCAAATTGTGTGTTAATTCGTCAATGTGAGGAAGCGAGGGATGCAGTAATGGAGGAATAATGCATCGGAAAAGAGATACGCGGAACCCCAAAGGAAATCCTATCGTTTCCGTAGAAACGTATCTCGAGTTAGAAGGACAATGCAGGGAATCCAGAGTATTTCATATGAACGCAAATTGTGTGTTAATTCGTCAATGTGAGGGAGCGAGGGTTGCAGTAAAGGAGGAATAGATGCAGTAAAGGAGGAATAATGCATCGGAAAAGAGATAATCGACTCCCAAAAGACAATCCTATCGTTTCCGTAGAAACGTATCTCGTTTTAGAAAGATAATGCAGGGAACCCAGAGTATTTCATATGGACGCAATTTGTGTGTTAATTCGGCAATGTGAGGGAGCGAGGGATGCAGTAAAGGAGGATTAATTCATCGGAAAAGAGATACTCGGAACCCCAAAAAAAATCCTATCGTTTCCGTAGAAACGTATCTCGATTTACAAGGACAATGCAGGGAATCCAGAGTATTTCATATGGACGCAAATTGTGTGTTAATTCTTCAATGTGAGTTAGCGAGGGATGCAGTAAAGGAGGAATAATGCATGGGAAAAGAGATACTCGGAACCCCAAAGAAAATCCTGTCGTTTCCGTAGAAACGTATCTCAATTTAGAAGGACAATGCAGGGAATCCAGAGTATTTCATATGGACGCAAATTGTGTGTTAATTCGTCAATGTGAGGGAGCGAGGGATTCAGTAAAGGATGAATAATGCTTCGGAAAAGAGATACTCGGAACCAGAAAGAAAATCCTATCCTTTCCGTACAAACGTATCTCGATATAGAAGGACAATGCAGGGAATCCGGAGTATATCATATGGACGCAAATTGTGTGTTAATTCGTCAATGTGAGGGAGCGAGGGATGCAGTAAAGGAGGAAAAGATGCAGTAAAGGAGGAATAATGCATCGGAAAAGAGATAATCGACTCCCAAAAGAAAATCCTATCGTTACCGTAGAAACGTATCTCGTTTTAGAAAGATAATGCAGGGAACCCAGAGTATTTCATATGGACGCAAATTTTGAGTTAATTCGGCAATGTGAGGGAGCGAGGGATGCAGTAAAGGATGAATAATGCATCGGAAAAGAGATACTCGGAACCCCAAAGCAAATCCTATCGTTTCCGTAGAAACGTATCTCGATTTAGAAGGACAATGCAAGGAATCCAGAGTATTTCATATGGACGCAAATTGTGTGTTAATTCGTCAATGTGAGGGAGCGAGGAATGCAGTAAAGGAGGAATAATGCATCGGAAAAAATATACTCGGAAACCCAAAGAAAATCCTATCGTTTCCGTAGAAACGTATCTCGATTTAGAGGGACAATGCAGGGAATCCAGAGTATTTCATATGGACGCAAATTGTGTGTTAATTCGTCAATGTGAGGGAGCGAGGGATGCAGTAAAGGAGGAATAATGCATCGGAAAAGAGATACTCGGAACCCCAAAGAAAATCCTATCGTTTCCGTAGAAACGTATCTCGATTTAGAAGGACAATGCAGGGAATCCAGAGTATTTCATATGGACGCAAATTGTGTGTTAATTCGTCAATGTGAGGAAGCGACGGATGCAGTAAAGGAGGAATAATGCACCGGAGAAGAGATACGCGGAACCCCATAGAAAATCCTATCATTTCCGCAGAAACGTATCTCGATTTAGAAGGACAATGCAGGGAATCCAGAGTATTTCATATGGACGCAAATTGTGTGTTAATTCGTCAATGTGAGGGAGCGAGGGATGCAGTAAAGGAGGAATAATGCATCGGAAAAGAGATACTCGACTCCCAAAAGAAAATCCTATCGTTTCTGTAGAAACTTATCTCGATTTAGAAAGATAATGCAGGGAACCCAGAGTATATCATATGGACGCAATTTGTGTGTTAATTCGGCAATGTGAGGGAGCGAGGGATGCAGTAAAGGAGGAATAATGCATCGGAAAAGAGATACTCGGAACCCCAAAGAAAATCCTGTCGTTTCCGTAGAAACGTATCTCGATTTAGAAGGACAATGCAGGGAATCCAGAGTATTTCATATGGACGCAAATTGTGTGTTAATTCGTCAATGTGAGGGAGCGAGGTATGCAGTAATGGATGAAAAATGCATCGGAAAAGAGATACTCGGAAACCCAAAGAAAATCCTATCGTTTCCGTAGAAACGTATCTCTAATTAGAAGGACAATGCAGGGAATCCCGAGTATTTCATATGGACGCAAATTGTGTGTTAATTCGTCAATGTGAGGAAGCGAGGGATGCAGTAATGGAGGAATAATGCATCAGAAAAGAGATACGCGGAACCCCAAAGGAAATCCTATCGTTTCCATAGAAACGTATCTCGAGTTAGAAGGACAATGCAGGGAATCCAGAGTATTTCATATTGACGCAAATTGTGTGTTAATTCGTCAATGTGAGGGAGCGAGGGATGCAGTAAAGGAGGAATAATGCATCGGAAAAGAGATACTCGGAACCCCAAAGAAAATCCTATCGTTTCCGTAGAAACGTATCTTGATTTAGAAGGACAATGCAGGGAATCCGGAGTATATCATATGGACGCAAATTGTGTGTTAATTCGTCAATGTGAGGGAGCGAGGGATGCAGTAAAGGAGGAATAGATGCAGTAAAGGAGGAATAATGCATCGGAAAAGAGATAATCGACTCCCAAAAGACAATCCTATCGTTTCCGTAGAAACGTATCTCGTTTTTGAAAGATAATGCAGGGAACCCAGAGTATTTCATATGGACGCAATTTGTGTGTTAATTCGGCAATGTGAGGGAGCGAGGGATGCAGTAAAGGAGGAATAATGCATCGGAAAAGAGATACTCGGAACCCCAAAAAAAATCCTATCGTTTCCGTAGAAACGTATCTCGATTTAGAAGGACAATGCAGGGAATCCAGAGTATTTCATATGGACGCAAATTGTGTGTTAATTCGTCAATGTGAGTTAGCGAGGGATGCAGTAAAGGAGGAATAATGCATGGGAAAAGAGATACTCGGAACCCCAAAGAAAATCCTGTCGTTTCCGTAGAAACGTATCTCAATTTAGAAGGACAATGCAGGGAATCCAGAGTATTTCATATGGACGCAAATTGTGTGTTAATTCGTCAATGTGAGGGAGCGAGGGATTCAGTAAAGGATGAATAATGCTTCGGAAAAGAGATACTCGGAACCAGAAAGAAAATCCTATCCTTTCCGTACAAACGTATCTCGATATAGAAGGACAATGCAGGGAATCCGGAGTATATCATATGGACGCAAATTGTGTGTTAATTCGTCAATGTGAGGGAGCGAGGGATGCAGTAAAGGAGGAAAAGATGCAGTAAATTAGGAATAATGCATCGGAAAAGAGATAATCGACTCCCAAAAGAAAATCCTATCGTTTCCGTAGAAACGTATCTCGTTTTAGAAAGATAATGCAGGGAACCCAGAGTATTTCATATGGACGCAAATTTTGAGTTAATTCGGCAATGTGAGGGAGCGAGGGATGCAGTAAAGGATGAATAATGCATCGGAAAAGAGATACTCGGAACCCCAAAGCAAATCCTATCGTTTCCGTAGAAACGTATCTCGATTTAGAAGGACAATGCAAGGAATCCAGAGTATTTCATATGGACGCAAATTATGTGTTAATTCGTCAATGTGAGGGAGCGAGGAATGCAGTAAAGGAGGAATAATGCATCGGAAAAAATATACTCGGAAACCCAAAGAAAATCCTATCGTTTCCGTAGAAACGTATCTCGATTTAGAGGGACAATGCAGGGAATCCAGAGTATTTCATATGGACGCAAATTGTGTGTTAATTCGTCAATGTGAGGGAGCGAGGGATGCAGTAAAGGAGGAATAATGCATCGGAAAAGAGATACTCGGAACCCCAAAGAAAATCCTATCGTTTCCGTAGAAACGTATCTCGATTTAGAAGGACAATGCAGGGAATCCAGAGTATTTCATATGGACGCAAATTGTGTGTTAATTCGTCAATGTGAGGAAGCGAGGGATGCAGTAAAGGAGGAATAATGCACCGGAGAAGAGATACGCGGAACCCCATAGAAAATCCTATCATTTCCGCAGAAACGTATCTCGATTTAGAAGGACAATGCAGGGAATCCAGAGTATTTCATATGGACGCAAATTGTGTGTTAATTCGTCAATGTGAGGGAGCGAGGGATGCAGTAAAGGAGGAATAATGCATCGGAAAAAAGATACTCGACTCCCAAAAGAAAATCCTATCGTTTCTGTAGAAACTTATCTCGATTTAGAAAGATAATGCAGGGAACCCAGAGTATTTCATATGGACGCAATTTGTGTGTTAATTCGGCAATGTGAGGGAGCGAGGGATGCAGTAAAGGAGGAATAATGCATCGGAAAAGAGATACTCGGAACCCCAAAGAAAATCCTGTCGTTTCCGTAGAAACGAATCCCGATTTAGAAGGACAATGCAGGGAATCCAGAGTATTTCATATGGACGCAAATTGGGTGTTAATTCGTCTATGTGAGGGAGCGAGGGATGCAGTAAAGGAGGAATAATGCATCGGAAAAGAGATACTCGGAACCCGAAAGAAAATCCTATCGTTTCCGTAGAAACGTATCTCGATTTAGAAGGACAATGCAGGGAATCCAGAGTATATCATATGGACGCAAATTGTGTGTTAATTCGTCAATGTGAGTTAGCGAGGGATGCAGTAAAGGAGGAATAATGCATCGGAAAAGAGATACTCGGAACCTGTAACGTCTAGTAATAAACAAAGGCAATATATTGTGTAATAATGAGAATATTAGATGTGTCATATTATGTCATTGTGTAAAATTATGTATTTTTTCTTTATTATTTATTTCTGAGAACGTCTGCGTCGGCGAGTAATAAGACCGACACAGAAGATAAATGTTGTACAGAGATCACAAAATGAATTAGTATATAATGCATGATGTAAAGTAAAGTCTTTGTCTTCTTAATCTGGAAGCTGTGAGAGAAAGATCTCCTGTTGTTGTCGTAGAGAGCGAGAAGGTCGCATTCTTTTGTCGAGATTGGGAATTGTACGCCATTACGTGTGCATTTACACAGGTCTGTAATTGTTGGGATATTTAGATGTTTCAATAGAGTTGTTTAAATGAAAACGTGTATTATTTAATTGTTAAAGCTTGCTTGCCTATTATCCCATCCTGTTAAGATATTTTTCAGTTATATAAAAAAAATTATTATCTGTGGAGCTGAGCTGTGTGGAGAAAGAAGAGCCGCTGCCGCGGCGTATTTAAACGACTTACAACATCGTCGAGTATACCGCAAGGAAGCGGTAAAATAATAGTAGAATAATATTATTTCTTTTAGCTCCCAGACTGGCAGTGAAGATCAGCAGATTTTATGATGTGTTGCAGGTTGACGCGGGCTGCTGATAGGATATAAATTACAGTGCAAATAATTTAATGTACTTACCGAATCTGATAGGAATCTTACTGTGCTCCGTTCTGATCTGGCTAAATTTTATAGTGATAACGTAATTTTCTTTAATGAGAGTCTCATGTTCTTGGGCTAGTCGTGGTATGAAACAGCATTCGAGTAAGAAATAAAATCCACTGCAAACTTGTGTTTTTGAACGATTGTACGAACTGTAACATCAGTGATCATAAAACAGTAATTTCAACTTTGAATAACTATGAAGTAGGAAAGATATATTGATCCTTAGCATGGGTTGCAGTTACTAAAAATCGTTCTTTAAATTGTAGGCCAGATCCAGAACAATAAGACTTCCATAGAATCATTTTATTTTACTAAAAGGTAACGATGATAAAGAAATTAAAGGCACAGCATTGTTAAAAGAATTTCTCGTCACTCTTTCCATATATGCGTTGTTACGCTAATAATAATAATTAAAAAATAAATAAATGAACCAAAGAGACTAACAATTTATAAAAACAATTAACGAAAGAGTAGTCAGGACGGGAAACTGTCGCCCAAAAACGCGGGGCCCGAATTTGCAGTGGCCACAATTATAAAATTTTATGTATTTTTCTTTCAGTGTCTATTGTTATGTATGTATAGATATATATGTATTTAGTGTTAAATGTATGTATGTATATCATGATCTATGCTATGTATTAATGAATGTGCAAACACTCTTTCATGACAAAACGCACTACTGCAAGCGAGTCTGAGAAGACGATCCTGATAGTACTGAGAAGCTCTAACGACTACGTAATCCGGGGGGCAGCCGAACCCCGAGATAAGATAAATTAAAGGTAAGACTACAGTGTAGTTGTCCTGTTGGTAGAAGTTGAGCTCCAGTGGAGTAATCTCATATCGCTAGTGGTGTGCATATTGTACGTAGTTTGATGTTAGTATTTGTGACAGGACAAAGTGGTGGTAGATAGTAATTTTTAGTGTGCAGTGTAGTGTATATAAAGTGATGTATTTTGTGTGCAAGGGGAAAAACTGTTAGATTTTGTGTTTTAGTAAGCAATTTAGGAATATGGTTAAGTTGCGTAGTCAACGTCCAAGCAATATGGATACTGAGGAACAACAATTAGCTAGTGAAGGAAATGTGGAACCGGGTGCCTCAAGTAGTACTAGTACTCTCTTTGAGGATATAACAGGCGAAAATGGGGGGGGGCAGGGGCACAGGAAGTAGTGCCTCCGCCCACTAGTCATCAAGTCGATGTAGATAAAGAAATTGTACCACCACCAGAAAAGCAGGAACCAGAGAGTGGTAATCTGCCTGGTGGGTATTCAATTCAGGCTATATTAGAGCGTGTGCTAAATTACCAGGCAGAATTTGCGCAACAGCAAGCCGAGCGAGATCGCCAGCAAGCTGAGCGAGATCGCAGGCTAGAAGAGCGAGATCGCCAGCAAGCTGAGCGAGATCGCAGGCTAGAAGAGCGAGATCGCCAGCAAGCTGAGCGAGACCAGCAACTTGTGCAAGCGATAGAAAGTATGAAAAAAGAGATAGCAGATATGAAAAAGAATTATGAGTCGATACCTAGGGCCGTGCAGGAGTTGACTGAACAGGTCAACAACCTGCAAGTAGCAAACACTAACATGGTAGACGAAATAGGTGTATTAGCCAACAGAGTAGAAAAGCTCGAAATAGATTCCACACAGCTTGTAGAGCCGAAGTGGAATGAACAGGCAAATAAAATTGAAACAGAATTTAACTCATGGCTAGAAGTGAAGGAGAGTGAGATTGACACGAATATTAAGTCTAAAGTAGAAGCAGCCATAGCAAATAGAGATTCTGAATCATTCAGTACCGCAGTAAATAGTCAAGTACAGAATGATGTGCAAACAATTAAACAAATACTCAGTGAGGATATTCCGCAGTGGCAAGTGAATGTTAACAAACGGATATCCGAACTGGAGAAAGGTTTAGCACAAAGCAGGAAACATGTGGAACAGGAACCTCTGTCGCCAAAAGCCCATGGTTTTGGCAACGCACAAACTTATATGCGATACAACAATGGGGAATCTGTAGTCGATAATGCGAAGAGCTGTAGCTCCGGTGCGGAGCACACAGCATATGTCCCAGCAGCAAACCCATGTAGTTCAAAAATATTAGTGGAAGAAAGTTTAATTAAAAATAGGCAATTTCAAACATTTACTACTGAAAGGAAATCAGTACACCCAGTAGTATTCATAAAAAGCTTTAAAAATATCTTACCCAGTGTATGGAACGAAACACAGAAAATACAATACGTAATGTCGTACATTCAAGGTGACGCAGCGCTATGGGCTACAGAAGTAGCAGACAGCTGCAAGACATACGAACAGTTTGAAAGGGCATTTTTGTCAAAATATTGGTCGCCTTGTATACAAGAGCGACTAAGAAAAGAGGTATATAATCCCGAACCGTACTCACCCCGTCTTGGGAATTTGAGGCGGTATTTTGAAAGATATATATAAACAAAACGCGCTACTGGGACGAGCCGATATCACCAAGAGACATAGTAAGACTACTAAAATCACATTTACCTATTCATATCAAGGAGAAATTAATACATGTACCAGAAAGCGACATGGAAAGCTTCCTGTCGGTCCTAGATTCCATAGACTTGATACAGGAAGACGCAAAATCAGCGTGCGATCACTCGCGGAATAATGGGTCAGGATGTAAACACGATAGAAATAGTAGTGCACAGAACCACAACCATGGAAATGGTGGGGGTGGTAGCAAGCGACAAGAACAATCGCAAAATGGTAGTAACGGTAGAGGCCAGAACGGATATGGACAACCAATTTATAACAAAAAGCGTCGATTTGACGACAGGTACGAATCCGGAATGTCAGGGACCAACCGCTGGAAAAATGCGCGAGGTCAGTGGCAG
This sequence comes from Schistocerca nitens, assembly GCF_023898315.1. Lineage (NCBI taxonomy): Eukaryota > Metazoa > Arthropoda > Insecta > Orthoptera > Acrididae > Schistocerca > Schistocerca nitens. Next base: position 1,152,792,206 of record NC_064615.1, read on the forward strand.
AGCAATTATAATGATAGTAATCGAAATTGGCAACAGAATCAGCGTAGAAGCCCAGAACGACAGGCTAGTGACCGGTATGACAACAATAGACCACCACCGCAAAACGCGCCTATTGCGCAGCCGTGGCGGCCTACAAATCAGAATGTACATATAGTGGAGGTCGCGGACAATAACCGTCCAAGTACCTCACAAGTAATTAATCCAACAAACTAGAATCGGCCTCGATATGCTCTCCATCGACGGCCGAGGGATGGAGTGAGAGCAACTCGAGTAATAGTAATATACCTGGGATACGCATGCTGCGATACAACGAAGGTGTTAGTATGGATAAAGAGCTACTGAATGAGCCGCACGAATGTAAGAAAGATAATAACGAAAATGTGCAAGCTATTATTGAAGCTAGAATCAATGATGTTGCAGTGAACATAATTATCGACACAGGTGCCTCAGTAAGTGTGATGAGTATGGAGTTATTTAAAGCACTGGGAAAGGGACATAGTATTCCGACCTTCCCGGTTAACAATTGTAAGGTGTCTGGAGCCATTAGTGCACAGAGCCAATCAGTTAAGTACCAGGTGCAGGTGGAGATTCATAAGGAGGGCGAAGCCATAGTGAGCTCGTTCCTCGTGGTTAAAGGATTAAAGGTGGCCTGCATTCTGGGAGTAGATTTTCTCCGAGAGAGGGACGCATTGATCGACCTCTCCGTAGGGAAATTAAGCATAATTAATAGGGGTAGAAGGATTGAGTTATCTATGATAAAATCGAAGGAGGTACTTGTGCCGTGCTGTAATCGAATCAATATCAAAGGTAGGAACCCTTGGGTACTACAACTCGATAATTTTTCACATGCAACAGACCTCTATTACCCAAATTTAGAGGACCAAAATTTTGAGACAAATGTTGAGGCATTTAAAACCAAAGTGCACGAATCTGAAGGTTTAAATGATACACAAAAGCAACAGTTGACGCAGCTGCTATCGGAATATACTACGGTATTTACCGACCGACCAGGAATAGTCAAAGGGTACCACTATCACATAGAGGTGATGCCCCATAAAACATACTGTCGCGCAACCTACTCCATCCCTTGGTCGAGGAGGGAATTAGTAGCCAAAGAGATTCGAAAGATGTTAGAGTGGGACATCATTGAAGACGTGAAGTTATTTATTCAGTGACATATCACATATAAAGAGTAATAGTTGTAAGAAGATGTTAATTGTGTTTTAGAATATAAGGATGTTAGTATTTAAAAAGAAATTTGTGTGTAATGAAGCTGGGAGGAAATGGAATCAGAAAGTGAGCAATAGCTTACACAGGACAGATTTTGTTTACAGACAATTAGTCATTAAGATATTATGTGCTTATTAAACAATGAACAATCTTCTTGTTGACAAAGTGAGGACTAATTTCTTGAATCATTTTATAAAGAATTAATGTCTTGAACCATTTTCTATGTGTAGTGTGTAAGTGCAATTAATGAGGCAATCTTATAGAGTAAGGTAATTGCTGTAATTGTATTAAGATAAGGAACCCTGAGAGAGAGAGTCTTTACTAGCTAAACATTGACTTTGCAATATGCAACAATTATGTGATTTGATGTTTGCTGCCAGTAGTGATTTGAGAACGACACTGGAGCAGAAGCTAATTAAAAACAACCCGTTCCGTGGAAACTCCGTTCTGTATGTAGCAATGCTTCAATTGAAGCCTGTGTACTGGGTACACGCCCTTGAATATTCATTACGCGATACGGGAGTTAAGTCAGACAATGCAGAACCTACACTGTAGTCATATAGGAGAAATCATTAAAAATAATGTTAGTGATGAATGAAGTATTTATTGAGCAATATGCCCAAGTCAAGCTGTCATGCACATGGTAAAATCTGTATGATAGATGGGTGATAACCAGGCAAGCTACACTAAGGAGGAAAGAAAAACTATGTACAAAAAAAAAAATCCACACACCTTTAAAAAATTTTACAAAAGGGCTATATACGCCTAGTAACAATATGAAAAGTGTGTTGTGATAAGGTAAAAACAAATAAATGCTATGTAAATGAGAGTGACTATGCAAAGAACAGTTAAAAGGTGTTAAAAAATAAACTGTGTGCATAAACAATTAAGTACAGGACGGAATATTGTGTGTAGTAGGGACAGAAAATGACTGTTGTATCTGCACCAATATATACGTCGATAAGTCTAGTGTTGAGTGATAGACTGTCCTAGTGCAGTGCTCAACGAACAATAGACAATGTATAAAAACAGTAGTTATTGGTCCGTTCGGAGTCGATTTAAACAAACATCGCTCAGCGGAGACATGTAGTATGAGTGTAACGAACCATTTTCGCGTGTTGAAAGACGCTCTGGCAGTGCATCAACCGTGAAAGTGAATGAAAACGTGTAGTACAATGTGCGTGTGACGAACTCTGAATACCAGTGTCACAATGCCACAAGAAACCTGTTATCACGCCAAAACATCCTGTGCATACCAGTGAAGCGACGGCTTACTGAACAATAAACGCTTTTAACAAATTGCCTCTTCTTCCACAGCTAGTAATCTGTGTCCTTAAAGACAGTACACCGTTGTGGAATATTTGTTTCATGCGCTACGACGGGGAGCCATGCGGAGAAGCAGAGACGAGTGCCGTGCCGCCATCCAGCCGGTCGCGGTAAACCACTGCCACTCGCCGATACCAGCGAATGGTTCAGCGCGGTTTGCGACTGCGTGGGCGCCACGCCAGCACGACGTCGATGTTATTGAGAGCCGGTCGTCGAACCCAGCGACCGTCGGTACGCGGCGTTCCAGACGACGCTACTCAACAATTGCTTCGCGCCGCCAGCTCCATACCACATTGTTGTCACTCAAATGAACTATGAACTATGTGTTTAATGTACTAACATGAGAAGTGTTTAATGGACACGAAAAGACGTGATAAACATTTTTTTGTTGTTATCCAACACAAACTCAAAATATTCATGGATTTAGTGATGTATCGATCTAATATGTTTTCGTCATGTTGATGAAGGATACTCGCACGAATGCTAGACATTTTAAACCAACTGTCGCGAGTAAATGCAAGGACGATTCATTATACTATTGTAAAGATGTGTAATAAGTGACTTACATTACAATCCAGAACACAAGTATTATGTTGATAACAAAGAGACTAAAAGTGTAGCATACTATCACAAATAGCCTGTGTTATATGTGAACATTGAATAGAGTTTAAACTTTTGGTGAGATGACCATGGCTCCGGCGCAGTTTTCCCAGGTTTTCTGATCGCACGTAGCCCGAATGGGGGAGCCAAATAAATGTAATGACCCTGGGACTAGGTTGACGGTCACCTCGCAAAGTGTAAGAACAGTATACAAAGTGTAATTAATCCTACAGTGTAAAAGAACTGAGTAGTGTAAAGTGAATGTTCCAACAGAAGTAACAGACAATAACTAAACAGACGTTAGTGGCAGCATATTGCCGAACATTTTCAACGTTTGTCAATTGCTGCCAGGGGGCATTGTAACGTCTAGTAATAAACAAAGGCAATATATTGTGTAATAATGAGAATATTAGATGTGTCATATTGTGTCATTGTGTAAAATTATGTATTTTTTCTTTATTATTTATTTCTGAGAACGTCTGCGTCGGCGAGTAATAAGACCGACACAGAAGATAAATGTTGTACAGAGATCACAAAATGAATTAGTATATAATGCATGATGTAAAGTAAAGTCTTTGTCTTCTTAATCTGGAAGCTGTGAGAGAAAGATCTCCTGTTGTTGTCGTAGAGAGCGAGAAGGTAGCATTCTTTTGTCGAGATTGGGAATTGTACGCCATTACATGTGCATTTACACAGGTCTGTAATTGTTGAGATATTTAGATGTTTCAATAGAGTTGTTTAAATGAAAACGTGTATTATTTAATTGTTAAAGCTTGCTCGCCTATTATCCCATCATGTTAAGATATTTTTCAGTTATATAAAAAAAATTATTATCTGTGGAGCTGAGCTGTGTGGAGAAAGAAGAGCCGCTGCCGCGGCGTATTTAAACGACTTACAATATCGTCGAGTATACCGCAAGGAAGCGGTAAACTAATAGTAGAATAATATTATTTCTTTTAGCTCCCAGACTGGCAGTGAAGATCAGCAGATTTTATGATGTGTTGCAGGTTGACGCGGGCTGCTGATAGGATATAAATTACAGTGCAAATAATTTAATGTACTTACCGAATCTGATAGGAATCTTGCTGTGCTCCGTTCTGATCTGGCTAAATTTTATAGTGATAACGTAATTTTCTTTAATGAGAGTCTCATGTTCTTGGGCTAGTCGTGGTATGAAACAGCATTCTAGTAAGAAATAAAATCCACTGCAAACTTGTGTTTTTGAACGATTGTACGAACTGTAACATCAGTGATCATAAAACAGTAATTTCAACTTTGAATAACTATGAAGTAGGAAAGATATATTGATCCTCAGCATGGGTTGCAGTTACTAAAAATCGTTCTTTAAATTGTAGGCCAGATCCAGAACAATAAGACTTCCATAGAATCATTTTATTTTACTAAAAGGTAACGATGATAAAGAAATTAGAGGCACAGCATTGTTAAAAGAATTTCTCGTCACTCTTTCCATATATGCGTTGTTACGCTAATAATAATAATTAAAAAATAAATAAATGAGCCAAAGAGACTAACAATTTATAAAAACAATTAACGAAAGAGTAGTCGGGACGGGAAAAACCCCAAAGAAAATCCTATCGTTTCCGTAGAAACGTATCTCGATTTAGAAGGACAATGCAGGGAATCCTGAGTATTTCATATGGACGCAAATTGTGTGTTAATTCGTCAATGTGAGGGAGCGAGGGATGCAGTAAAGGAGGAATAATGCATCGGAAAAGAGATACTCGGAACCCCAAAGAAAATCCTATCGTTTCCGTAGAAACGTATCTCGATTTAGGAGGACAATGCAGGGAATCCAGAGTATTTCATAAGGGCGCAAATTGTGTGTTAATTCGTCAATGTGAGGGAGCGAGGGATGCAGTAAAGGAAGAATAATGCATCGGAAAAGAGATACTCGGAACCCCAAAGAAAATCATATCGTTTCCGTAGAATCGTATCTCGATTTAGAAGGACAATGCAGGGAATCCAGAGTATATCATATGGACGCAAATTGTGTGTTAATTCGTCAATGTGAGGGAGCGAGGGATGCAGTAAAGGAGGAATAATGCATCGGAAAAGAGATACGCGGAACCCCAAAGAAAATCCTATCGTTTCCGTAGAAACGTATCTCGATTTAGAAGGACAATGAAGGGAATCCATAGTATTTCATATGGACGAAAATTGTGTGTTAATTCGTCAATGTCAGGGAGCGAGGGATGCAGTAAAGGAGGAATAATGCATCGGAAAAGAGATACTCGGAACCCCAAAGAAAATCCTATCGTTTCCGTAGAAACGTATCTCGATTTAGAAGGACAATGCAGGGAATCCAGAGTATTTCATATGGACGCAAATTGTGTGTTAATTCGTCAATGTGAGGAAGCGAGGGATGCAGTAAAGGAGGAATAATGCATCGGAAAAGAGATACGTGGAACCCCAAAAAAATCCTATCGTTTCCGTAGAAACGTATCACGATTTAGAAGGACAATGCAGGGAATCCAGAGTATTTCATATGGACGCAAATTGTGTGTTAATTCGTCAGCCTGAGGGAGCGAGGGATGCAGTAAAGGAGGAATAATGCACCGGAAAAGAGATACGCGGAACCCCAAAGAAAGTCCTATCGTTTCCGTAGAAACTTATCTCGATTTAGAAAGATAATGCAGGGAACCCAGAGTATTTCATATGGACGCAATTTGTGTGTTAATTCGGCAATGTGAGGGAGCGAGGGATGCAGTAAAGGAGGAATAATGCATCGGAAAAGAGATACTCGGAACCCCAAAGAAAATCCTGTCGTTTCCGTAGAAACGAATCCCGATTTAGAAGGACAATGCAGGGAATCCAGAGTATTTCATATGGACGCAAATTGTGTGTTAATTCGTCTATGTGAGGGAGCGAGGGATGCAGTAAAGGAGGAATAATGCATCGGAAAAGAGATACTCGGAACCCCAAAGAAAATCCTATCGTTTCCGTAGAAACGTATCTCGATTTAGAAGGACAATGCAGGGAATCCAGAGTATATCATATGGACGCAAATTGTGTGTTAATTCGTCAATGTGAGTTAGCGAGGGATGCAGTAAAGGAAGAATAATGCATCGGAAAAGAGATACTCGGAACCCCAAAGAAAATCCTATCGTTTCCGTAGAAACGTATCTCGATTTAGAAGGACAATGCAGGGAATCCTGAGTATTTCATATGGATGCAAATTGTGTGTTAATTCGTCAATGTGAGGGAGCGAGGGATGCAGTAAAGGAGGAATAATGCATCGGAAAAGAGATACTCGGAACCCCAAAGAAAATCCTATCGTTTCCGTAGAAACGTATCTCGATTTAGGAGAACAATGCAGGGAATCCAGAGTATTTCATAAGGACGCAAATTGTGTGTTAATTCGTCAATGTGAGGGAGCGAGGGATGCAGTAAAGGAGGAATAATGCATCGGAAAAGAGATACTCGGAACCCCAAAGAAAATCATATCGTTTCCGTAGAAACGTATCTCGATTTAGAAGGACAATGCAGGGAATCCAGAGTATATCATATGGACGCAAATTGTGTGCTAATTCGTCAATGTGAGGGAGCGAGGGATGCAGTAAAGGAGGAATAATGCATCGGAAAAGAGATACGCGGAACCCCAAAGAAAATCCTATCGTTTCCGTAGAACCGTATCTCGATTTAGAAGGAAAATGCAGGGAATCCAGAGTATTTCATATGGACGAAAATTGTGTGATAATTCGTCAATGTCAGGGAGCGAGGGATGCAGTAAAGGAGGAATAATGCATCGGAAAAGAGATACTCGGAACCCCAAAGAAAATCCTATCGTTTCCGTGGAAACGTATCTCGATTTAGAAGGACGATGCAGGGAATCCAGAGTATTTCATATGGACGCAAATTGTGTGTTAATTCGTCGATGTGAGGAAGCGAGGGATGCAGTAAAAGAGGAATAATGCATCGGAAAAGAGATACGCGGAACCCCAAAGAAAATCCTATCGTTTCCGTAGAAACGTATCTCGATTTAGAAGGACAATGCAGGGAATCCTGAGTATTTCATATGGACGCAAATTGTGTGTTAATTCGTCAATGTGAGGGAGCGAGGGATGCAGTAAAGGAGGAATAATGCATCGGAAAAGAGATACTCGGAACCCCAAAGAAAATCCTGTCGTTTCCGTAGAAACGTATCTCGATTTAGGAGGACAATGCAGGGAATCCAGAGTATTTCATAAGGACGCAAATTGTGTGTTAATTCGTCAATGTGAGGGAGCGAGGGATGCAGTAAAGGAGGAATAATGCATCAGAAAAGAGATACTCGGAACCCCAAAGAAAATCATATCGTTTCCGTAGAAACGTATCTCGATTTAGAAGGACAATGAAGGGAATCCAGAGTATATCATATGGACGCAAATTGTGTGTTAATTCGTCAATGTGAGGGAGCGAGGGATGCAGTAAAGGAGGAATAATGCATCGGAAAAGAGATACGCGGAACCCCAAAGAAAATCCTATCGTTTCCGTAGAAACGTATCTCGATTTAGAAGGACAATGCAGGGAATCCAGAGTATTTCATATGGACGAAAATTGTGTGTTAATTCGTCAATGTCAGGGAGCGAGGGATGCAGTAAAGGAGGAATAATGCATCGGAAAAGAGATACTCGGAACCCCAAAGAAAATCCTATCGTTTCCGTAGAAACGTATCTCGATTTAGAAGGACAATGCAGGGAATCCAGAGTATTTCATATGGACGCAAATTGTGTGTTAATTCGTCAATGTGAGGAAGCGAGGGATGCAGTAAAGGAGGAATAATGCATCGGAAAAGAGATACGCGGAACCCCAAAGAAAATCCTATCGTTTCCGTAGAAACGTATCTCGATTTAGAAGGACAATGCAGGGAATCCAGAGTATTTCATATGGACGCAAATTGTGTGTTAATTCGTCAGCCTGAGGGAGCGAGGGATGCAGTAAAGGAAGAATAATGCATCGTAAAAGAGATACTCGGAAACCCAAAGAAAATCCTATCGTTTCCGTAGAAACGTATCTTGATTTAGAAGGACAATGCAGGGAATCCAGAGTATTTCATATGGACGCAAATTGTGTGTTAATTCGTCAATGTGAGGGAGCGAGGGATGCAGTAAAGGAGGAATAATGCATCGGAAAAGAGATACTCGGAACCCCAAAGAAAATCCTATCGTTTCCGTAGAACCGTATCTCGATTTAGAAGGACAATGCATGGAATCCAGAGTATTTCATATGGACGCAAATTGTGTGTTAATTCGTCAATGTGAGGGATCGAGGGATGCAGTAAAGGACGAATAATTCATCGGAAAAGAGATACTCAAAACCCCAAAGAAAATCCTATCGTTTCCGTAGAAACGTATCTCGATTTAGAAGGACAATGCAGGGAATCCAGAGTATTTCATATGGACGCAAATTGTGTGTTAATTCGTCAATGTGAGGGAGCGAGGGATGCAGTAAAGGAGGAATAATGCATCGGAAAAGAGATACTCGGAACCCAAAAGAAAATCCTATCGTATCCGTAGAAACGTATCTCGATTTGGAAGGACAATGCAGGGAATCCAGAGTATTTCATATGGACACAAATTGTGTGTTAATTCGTCAATGTGAAGGATCGAGGGATGCAGTAATGGATGAATAATGCATCGGAAAAGAGATACTCGGAACCCCAAAGAAAATCCTATCGTTTCCGTAGAAACGTATCTCGATATAGAAGGACAATGCAGGGAATCCGGAGTATATCATATGGACGCAAATTGTGTGTTAATTCGTCAATGTGAGGGAGCGAGGGATGCAGTAAAGGAGGAATAAATCATCGGAAAAGAGATACTCGGAACCCCAAAGAAAATCCTATCGTTTCCGTAGAAACGTATCTCGATTTAGGAGGACAATGGAGGGAATCCAGAGTATTTCATATGGACGCAAATTGTGTGTTAATTTGTCAATGTGAGGGAGCGAGGGATGCAGTAAAGGAGGAATAATGCATCGGAAAAAAGATACTCGACTCCCAAAAGAAAATCCTATCGTTTCTGTAGAAACATATTTCGATTTAGAAAGATAATGCAGGGAACCCAGAGTATTTCATATGGACGCAATTTGTGTGTTAATTCGGCAATGTGAGGGAGCGTGGGATGCAGTAAAGGAGGAATAATGCATCGGAAAAGAGATACTCGGAACCCCAAAGAAAATCCTGTCGTTTCCGTAGAAACGAATCCCGATTTAGAAGCACAATGCAGGGAATCCAGAGTATTTCATATGGACGCAAATTGTGTGTTAATTCGTCTATGTGAGGGAGCGAGGGATGCAGTAAAGGAGGAATAATGTATCGGAAAAGAGATACTCGGAACCCCAAAGAAAATCCTATCGTTTCCGTAGAAACGTATCTCGATTTAGAAGGACAATGCAGGGAATCCAGAGTATATCATATGGACGCAAATTGTGTGTTAATTCGTCAATGTGAGTTAGCGAGGGATGCAGTAAAGGAGGAATAATGCATCGGAAAAGAGATACTCGGAACCCCAAAGAAAATCCTATCGTTTCCGTAGAAACGTATCTCGATTTAGAAGGACAATGCAGGGAATCCTGAGTATTTCATATGGACGCAAATTGTGTGTTCATTCGTCAATGTGAGGGAGCGAGGGATGCAGTAAAGGAGGAATAATGCATCGGAAAAGAGATACTCGGAACCCCAAAGAAAATCCTATCGTTTCCGTAGAAACGTATCTCGATTTAGAAGGACAATGCCGGGAATCCTGATTATTTCATATGGACGCAAATTGTGTGTTAATTCGTCAATGTGAGGGAGCGAGGGATGCAGTAAAGGAGGAATAATGCATCGGAAAAGAGGTACTCGGAACCCCAAAGAAAATCCTATCGTTTCCGTAGAAACGTATCTCGATTTAGGAGGACAATGCAGGGAATCCAGAGTATTTCATAAGGACGCAAATTGTGTGTTAATTCGTCAATGTGAGGGAGCGAGGGATGCAGTAAAGGAGGAATAATGCATCGGAAAAGAGATACTCGGAACCCCAAAGAAAATCATATCGTTTCCGTAGAAACGTATCTCGATTTAGAAGGACAATGCAGGGAATCCAGAGTATATCATATGGACGCAAATTGTGTGTTAATTCGTCAATGTGAGGGAGCGAGGGATGCAGTAAAGGAGGAATAATGCATTGGAAAAGAGATACGCGGAACCCCAAAGAAAATCCTATCGTTTCCGTAGAACCGTATCTCGATTTAGAAGGACAATGCAGGGAATACAGAGTATTTCATATGGACGAAAATTGTGTGATAATTCGTCAATGTCAGGGAGCGAGGGATGCAGTAAAGGAGGAATAATGCATCGGAAAAGAGATACTCGGAACCCCAAAGAAAATCCTATCGTTTCCGTGGAAACGTATCTCGACTTAGAAGGACGATGCAGGGAATCCAGAGTATTTCATATGGACGCAAATTGTGTGTTAATTCGTCAATGTGAGGGAGCGAGGGATGCAGTAAAGGAGGAATAATGCATCGGAAAAGAGATACTCGGAACCCCAAAGAAAATCCTGTCGTTTCCGTAGAAACGTATCTCGATTTAGGAGGACAATGCAGGGAATCCAGAGTATTTCATAAGGACGCAAATTGTGTGTTAATTCGTCAATGTGAGGGAGCGAGGGATGCAGTAAAGGAGGAATAATGCATCGGAAAGGAGATACTCGGAACCCCAAAGAAAATCATATCGTTTCCGTAGAAACGTATCTCGATTTGGAAGGACAATGAAGGGAATCCAGAGTATATCATATGGACGCAAATTGTGTGTTAATTCGTCAATGTGAGGGAGCGAGGGATGCAGTAAAGGAGGAATAATGCATCGGAAAAGAGATACGCGGAACCCCAAAGAAAATCCTATCGTTTCCGTAGAAACGGATCTCGATTTAGAAGGACAATGCAGGGAATCCAGAGTATTTCATATGGACGAAAATTGTGTGTTAATTCGTCAATGTCAGGGAGCGGGGGATGCAGTAAAGGAGGAATAATGCATCGGAAAAGAGATACTCGGAACCCCAAAGAAAATCCTATCGTTTCCGTAGAAACGTATCTCGATTTAGAAGGACAATGCAGGGAATCCAGAGTATTTCATATGGACGCAAATTGTGTGTTAATTCGTCAATGTGATGAAGCGAGGGATGCAGTAAAGGAGGAATAATGCATCGGAAAAGAGATACGCGGAACCCCAAAGAAAATCCTATCGTTTCCGTAGAAACGTATCTCGATTTAGAAGGACAATGCAGGGAATCCAGAGTATTTCATATGGACGCAAATTGTGTGTTAATTCGTCAGCCTGAGGGAGCGAGGGATGCAGTAAAGGAGGAATAATGCATCGTAAAAGAGATACTCGGAAACCCAAAGAAAATCCTATCGTTTCCGTAGAAACGTATCTTGATTTAGAAGGACAATGCAGGGAATCCATAGTATTTCATATGGACGCAAATTGTGTGTTAATTCGTCAATGTGAGGGAGCGAGGGATGCAGTAAAGGAGGAATAATGCATCGGAAAAGAGATACTCGGAACCCCAAAGAAAATCCTATCGTTTCCGTAGAACCGTATCTCGATTTAGAAGGACAATGCATGGAATCCAGAGTATTTCATATGGACGCAAATTGTGTGTTAATTCGTCAATGTGAGGGATCGAGGGATGCAGTAAAGGACGAATAATTCATCGGAAAAGAGATACTCGGAACCCCAAAGAAAATCCTATCGTTTCCGTAGAAACGTATCTCGATTTAGAAGGACAATGCAGGGAATCCAGAGTATTTCATATGGACGCAAATTGTGTGTTAATTCGTCAATGTGAGGGAGCGAGGGATGCAGTAAAGGAGGAATAATGCATCGGAAAAGAGATACTCGGAACCCAAAAGAAAATCCTATCGTATCCGTAGAAACGTATCTCGATTTGGAAGGACAATGCAAGGAATCCAGAGTATTTCATATGGACGCAAATTGTGTGTTAATTCGTCAATGTGAAGGATCGAGGGATGCAGTAATGGATGAATAATGCATCGGAAAAGAGATACTCGGAACCCCAAAGAAAATCCTATCGTTTCCGTAGAAACGTATCTCGATATAGAAGGACAATGCAGGGAATCCGGAGTATATCATATGGACGCAAATTGTGTGTTAATTCGTCAATGTGAGGGAGCGAGGGATGCAGTAAAGGAGGAATAAATCATCGGAAAAGAGATACTCGGAACCCCAAAGAAAATCCTATCGTTTCCGTAGAAACGTATCTCGATTTAGGAGGACAATGGAGGGAATCCAGAGTATTTCATATGGACGCAAATTGTGTGTTAATTCGCCAATGTGAGGGAGCGAGGGATGCAGTAAAGGAGGAATAATGCATCGGAAAAAAGATACTCGACTCCCAAAAGAAAATCCTATCGTTTCTGTAGAAACTTATTTCGATTTAGAAAGATAATGCAGGGAACCCAGAGTATTTCATATGGACGCAATTTGTGTGTTAATTCGGCAATGTGAGGGAGCGAGGGATGCAGTAAAGGAGGAATAATGCATCGGAAAAGAGATACTCGGAACCCCAAAGAAAATCATATCGTTTCCGTGGAAACGTATCTCGATTTAGAAGGACGATGCAGGGAATCCAGAGTATTTCATATGGACGCAAATTGTGTGTTAATTCGTCAATGTGAGGAAGCGAGGGGTGCAGTAAAGGAGGAATAATGCATCGGAAAAGAGATACGCGGAACCCCAAAGAAAATCCTATCGTTTCCGTAGAAACGTATCTCGATTTAGAAGGACAATGCAGGGAATCCAGAGTATTTCATATGGACGCAAATTGTGTGTTAATTCGTCAGCCTGAGGGAGCGAGGGATGCAGTAAAGGAGGAATAATGCATCGGAAAAGAGATACTCGACTCCCAAAAGAAAATCCTATCGTTTCCGTAGAAACGTATCTCGATTTAGAAAGATAATGCAGGGAATCCAGAGTATTTCATATGGACGAAAATTGTGTGATAATTCGTCAATGTCAGGGAGCGAGGGATGCAGTAAAGGAGGAATAATGCATCGGAAAAGAGATACTCGGAACCCCAAAGAAAATCCTATCGTTTCCGTAGAAACGTATCTCGATTTAGAAGGACAATGCAGGGAATCCAGAGTATTTTATATAGACGCAAATTGTGTGTTAATTCGTCAATGTGAGGGAGCGAGGGATGCAGTAAAGGAGGAATAATGCATCGGAAAAGAGATACGCGGAACCCCAAAGAAAATCCTATCGTTTCCGTAGAACCGTATCTCGATTTAGAAGGACAATGCAGGGAATACAGAGTATTTCATATGGACGAAAATTGTGTGATAATTCGTCAATGTCAGGGAGCGAGGGATGCAGTAAAGGAGGAATAATGCATCGGAAAAGAGATACTCGGAACCCCAAAGAAAATCCTATCGTTTCCGTGGAAACGTATCTCGATTTAGAAGGACAATGCAGGGAATCCAGAGTATTTCATATGGACGCAAATTGTGTGTTAATTCGTCAATGTGAGGGAGCGAGGGATGCAGTAAAGGAGGAATAATGCATCGGAAAAGAGATACTCGGAACCCCAAAGAAAATCCTGTCGTTTCCGTAGAAACGTATCTCGATTTAGGAGGACAATGCAGGGAATCCAGAGTATTTCATAAGGACGCAAATTGTGTGTTAATTCGTCAATGTGAGGGAGCGAGGGATGCAGTAAAGGAGGAATAATGCATCGGAAAAGAGATACTCGGAACCCCAAAGAAAATCATATCGTTTCCGTAGAAACGTATCTCGATTTAGAAGGACAATGAAGGGAATCCAGAGTATATCATATGGACGCAAATTGTGTGTTAATTCGTCAATGTGAGGGAGCGAGGGATGCAGTAAAGGAGGAATAATGCATCGGAAAGGAGATACGCGGAACCCCAAAGAAAATCCTATCGTTTCCGTAGAAACGGATCTCGATTTAGAAGGACAATGCAGGGAATCCAGAGTATTTCATATGGACGAAAATTGTGTGTTAATTCGTCAATGTCAGGGAGCGAGGGATGCAGTAAAGGAGGAATAATGCATCGGAAAAGAGATACTCGGAACCCCAAAGAAAATCCTATCGTTTCCGTAGAAACGTATCTCGATTTAGAAGGACAATGCAGGGAATCCAGAGTATTTCATATGGACGCAAATTGTGTGTTAATTCGTCAATGTGATGAAGCGAGGGATGCAGTAAAGGAGGAATAATGCATCGGAAAAGAGATACGCGGAACCCCAAAGAAAATCCTATCGTTTCCGTAGAAACGTATCTCGATTTAGAAGGACAATGCAGGGAATCCAGAGTATTTCATATGGACGCAAATTGTGTGTTAATTCGTCAGCCTGAGGGAGCGAGGGATGCAGTAAAGGAGGAATAATGCATCGTAAAAGAGATACTCGGAAACCCAAAGAAAATCCTATCGTTTCCGTAGAAACGTATCTTGATTTAGAAGGACAATGCAGGGAATCCATAGTATTTCATATGGACGCAAATTGTGTGTTAATTCGTCAATGTGAGGGAGCGAGGGATGCAGTAAAGGAGGAATAATGCATCGGAAAAGAGATACTCGGAACCCCAAAGAAAATCATATCGTTTCCGTAGAAACGTATCTCGATTTAGAAGGACAATGCAGGGAATCCAGAGTATATCATATGGACGCAAATTGTGTGTTAATTCGTCAATGTGAGGGAGCGAGGGATGCAGTAAAGGAGGAATAATGCATTGGAAAAGAGATACGCGGAACCCCAAAGAAAATCCTATCGTTTCCGTAGAACCGTATCTCGATTTAGAAGGACAATGCAGGGAATACAGAGTATTTCATATGGACGAAAATTGTGTGATAATTCGTCAATGTCAGGGAGCGAGGGATGCAGTAAAGGAGGAATAATGCATCGGAAAAGAGATACTCGGAACCCCAAAGAAAATCCTATCGTTTCCGTGGAAACGTATCTCGACTTAGAAGGACGATGCAGGGAATCCAGAGTATTTCATATGGACGCAAATTGTGTGTTAATTCGTCAATGTGAGGGAGCGAGGGATGCAGTAAAGGAGGAATAATGCATCGGAAAAGAGATACTCGGAACCCCAAAGAAAATCCTGTCGTTTCCGTAGAAACGTATCTCGATTTAGGAGGACAATGCAGGGAATCCAGAGTATTTCATAAGGACGCAAATTGTGTGTTAATTCGTCAATGTGAGGGAGCGAGGGATGCAGTAAAGGAGGAATAATGCATCGGAAAGGAGATACTCGGAACCCCAAAGAAAATCATATCGTTTCCGTAGAAACGTATCTCGATTTGGAAGGACAATGAAGGGAATCCAGAGTATATCATATGGACGCAAATTGTGTGTTAATTCGTCAATGTGAGGGAGCGAGGGATGCAGTAAAGGAGGAATAATGCATCGGAAAAGAGATACGCGGAACCCCAAAGAAAATCCTATCGTTTCCGTAGAAACGGATCTCGATTTAGAAGGACAATGCAGGGAATCCAGAGTATTTCATATGGACGAAAATTGTGTGTTAATTCGTCAATGTCAGGGAGCGGGGGATGCAGTAAAGGAGGAATAATGCATCGGAAAAGAGATACTCGGAACCCCAAAGAAAATCCTATCGTTTCCGTAGAAACGTATCTCGATTTAGAAGGACAATGCAGGGAATCCAGAGTATTTCATATGGACGCAAATTGTGTGTTAATTCGTCAATGTGATGAAGCGAGGGATGCAGTAAAGGAGGAATAATGCATCGGAAAAGAGATACGCGGAACCCCAAAGAAAATCCTATCGTTTCCGTAGAAACGTATCTCGATTTAGAAGGACAATGCAGGGAATCCAGAGTATTTCATATGGACGCAAATTGTGTGTTAATTCGTCAGCCTGAGGGAGCGAGGGATGCAGTAAAGGAGGAATAATGCATCGTAAAAGAGATACTCGGAAACCCAAAGAAAATCCTATCGTTTCCGTAGAAACGTATCTTGATTTAGAAGGACAATGCAGGGAATCCATAGTATTTCATATGGACGCAAATTGTGTGTTAATTCGTCAATGTGAGGGAGCGAGGGATGCAGTAAAGGAGGAATAATGCATCGGAAAAGAGATACTCGGAACCCCAAAGAAAATCCTATCGTTTCCGTAGAACCGTATCTCGATTTAGAAGGACAATGCATGGAATCCAGAGTATTTCATATGGACGCAAATTGTGTGTTAATTCGTCAATGTGAGGGATCGAGGGATGCAGTAAAGGACGAATAATTCATCGGAAAAGAGATACTCGGAACCCCAAAGAAAATCCTATCGTTTCCGTAGAAACGTATCTCGATTTAGAAGGACAATGCAGGGAATCCAGAGTATTTCATATGGACGCAAATTGTGTGTTAATTCGTCAATGTGAGGGAGCGAGGGATGCAGTAAAGGAGGAATAATGCATCGGAAAAGAGATACTCGGAACCCAAAAGAAAATCCTATCGTATCCGTAGAAACGTATCTCGATTTGGAAGGACAATGCAAGGAATCCA
This sequence comes from Schistocerca nitens, assembly GCF_023898315.1. Classification (NCBI taxonomy): domain Eukaryota; kingdom Metazoa; phylum Arthropoda; class Insecta; order Orthoptera; family Acrididae; genus Schistocerca; species Schistocerca nitens. The sequence goes on from NC_064615.1 coordinate 1,152,808,907, forward strand.
GAGTATTTCATATGGACGCAAATTGTGTGTTAATTCGTCAATGTGAAGGATCGAGGGATGCAGTAATGGATGAATAATGCATCGGAAAAGAGATACTCGGAACCCCAAAGAAAATCCTATCGTTTCCGTAGAAACGTATCTCGATATAGAAGGACAATGCAGGGAATCCGGAGTATATCATATGGACGCAAATTGTGTGTTAATTCGTCAATGTGAGGGAGCGAGGGATGCAGTAAAGGAGGAATAAATCATCGGAAAAGAGATACTCGGAACCCCAAAGAAAATCCTATCGTTTCCGTAGAAACGTATCTCGATTTAGGAGGACAATGGAGGGAATCCAGAGTATTTCATATGGACGCAAATTGTGTGTTAATTCGCCAATGTGAGGGAGCGAGGGATGCAGTAAAGGAGGAATAATGCATCGGAAAAAAGATACTCGACTCCCAAAAGAAAATCCTATCGTTTCTGTAGAAACTTATTTCGATTTAGAAAGATAATGCAGGGAACCCAGAGTATTTCATATGGACGCAATTTGTGTGTTAATTCGGCAATGTGAGGGAGCGAGGGATGCAGTAAAGGAGGAATAATGCATCGGAAAAGAGATACTCGGAACCCCAAAGAAAATCATATCGTTTCCGTAGAAACGTATCTCGATTTAGAAGGACAATGCAGGGAATCCAGAGTATATCATATGGACGCAAATTGTGTGTTAATTCGTCAATGTGAGGGAGCGAGGGATGCAGTAAAGGAGGAATAATGCATCGGAAAAGAGATACGCGGAACCCCAAAGAAAATCCTATCGTTTCCGTAGAACCGTATCTCGATTTAGAAGGACAATGCAGGGAATCCAGAGTATTTCATATGGACGAAAATTGTGTGATAATTCGTCAATGTCAGGGAGCGAGGGATGCAGTAAAGGAGGAATAATGCATCGGAAAAGAGATACTCGGAACCCCAAAGAAAATCCTATCGTTTCCGTGGAAACGTATCTCGATTTAGAAGGACGATGCAGGGAATCCAGAGTATTTCATATGGACGCAAATTGTGTGTTAATTCGTCAATGTGAGGAAGCGAGGGGTGCAGTAAAGGAGGAATAATGCATCGGAAAAGAGATACGCGGAACCCCAAAGAAAATCCTATCGTTTCCGTAGAAACGTATCTCGATTTAGAAGGACAATGCAGGGAATCCAGAGTATTTCATATGGACGCAAATTGTGTGTTAATTCGTCAGCCTGAGGGAGCGAGGGATGCAGTAAAGGAGGAATAATGCATCGGAAAAGAGATACTCGACTCCCAAAAGAAAATCCTATCGTTTCCGTAGAAACGTATCTCGATTTAGAAAGATAATGCAGGGAATCCAGAGTATTTCATATGGACGAAAATTGTGTGATAATTCGTCAATGTCAGGGAGCGAGGGATGCAGTAAAGGAGGAATAATGCATCGGAAAAGAGATACTCGGAACCCCAAAGAAAATCCTATCGTTTCCGTAGAAACGTATCTCGATTTAGAAGGACAATGCAGGGAATCCAGAGTATTTTATATAGACGCAAATTGTGTGTTAATTCGTCAATGTGAGGGAGCGAGGGATGCAGTAAAGGAGGAATAATGCATCGGAAAAGAGATACGCGGAACCCCAAAGAAAATCCTATCGTTTCCGTAGAACCGTATCTCGATTTAGAAGGACAATGCAGGGAATACAGAGTATTTCATATGGACGAAAATTGTGTGATAATTCGTCAATGTCAGGGAGCGAGGGATGCTGTAAAGGAGGAATAATGCATCGGAAAAGAGATACTCGGAACCCCAAAGAAAATCCTATCGTTTCCGTGGAAACGTATCTCGATTTAGAAGGACGATGCAGGGAATCCAGAGTATTTCATATGGACGCAAATTGTGTGTTAATTCGTCAATGTGAGGGAGCGAGGGATGCAGTAAAGGAGGAATAATGCATCGGAAAAGAGATACTCGGAACCCCAAAGAAAATCCTGTCGTTTCCGTAGAAACGTATCTCGATTTAGGAGGACAATGCAGGGAATCCAGAGTATTTCATAAGGACGCAAATTGTGTGTTAATTCGTCAATGTGAGGGAGCGAGGGATGCAGTAAAGGAGGAATAATGCATCGGAAAAGAGATACTCGGAACCCCAAAGAAAATCATATCGTTTCCGTAGAAACGTATCTCGATTTAGAAGGACAATGAAGGGAATCCAGAGTATATCATATGGACGCAAATTGTGTGTTAATTCGTCAATGTGAGGGAGCGAGGGATGCAGTAAAGGAGGAATAATGCATCGGAAAGGAGATACGCGGAACCCCAAAGAAAATCCTATCGTTTCCGTAGAAACGGATCTCGATTTAGAAGGACAATGCAGGGAATCCAGAGTATTTCATATGGACGAAAATTGTGTGTTAATTCGTCAATGTCAGGGAGCGAGGGATGCAGTAAAGGAGGAATAATGCATCGGAAAAGAGATACTCGGAACCCCAAAGAAAATCCTATCGTTTCCGTAGAAACGTATCTCGATTTAGAAGGACAATGCAGGGAATCCAGAGTATTTCATATGGACGCAAATTGTGTGTTAATTCGTCAATGTGATGAAGCGAGGGATGCAGTAAAGGAGGAATAATGCATCGGAAAAGAGATACGCGGAACCCCAAAGAAAATCCTATCGTTTCCGTAGAAACGTATCTCGATTTAGAAGGACAATGCAGGGAATCCAGAGTATTTCATATGGACGCAAATTGTGTGTTAATTCGTCAGCCTGAGGGAGCGAGGGATGCAGTAAAGGAGGAATAATGCATCGTAAAAGAGATACTCGGAAACCCAAAGAAAATCCTATCGTTTCCGTAGAAACGTATCTTGATTTAGAAGGACAATGCAGGGAATCCATAGTATTTCATATGGACGCAAATTGTGTGTTAATTCGTCAATGTGAGGGAGCGAGGGATGCAGTAAAGGAGGAATAATGCATCGGAAAAGAGATACTCGGAACCCCAAAGAAAATCCTATCGTTTCCGTAGAACCGTATCTCGATTTAGAAGGACAATGCATGGAATCCAGAGTATTTCATATGGACGCAAATTGTGTGTTAATTCGTCAATGTGAGGGATCGAGGGATGCAGTAAAGGACGAATAATTCATCGGAAAAGAGATACTCGGAACCCCAAAGAAAATCCTATCGTTTCCGTAGAAACGTATCTCGATTTAGAAGGACAATGCAGGGAATCCAGAGTATTTCATATGGACGCAAATTGTGTGTTAATTCGTCAATGTGAGGGAGCGAGGGATGCAGTAAAGGAGGAATAATGCATCGGAAAAGAGATACTCGGAACCCAAAAGAAAATCCTATCGTATCCGTAGAAATGTATCTCGATTTGGAAGGACAATGCAGGGAATCCAGAGTATTTCATATGGACGCAAATTGTGTGTTAATTCGTCAATGTGAAGGATCGAGGGATGCAGTAATGGATGAATAATGCATCGGAAAAGAGATACTCGGAACCCCAAAGAAAATCCTATCGTTTCCGTAGAAACGTATCTCGATATAGAAGGACAATGCAGGGAATCCGGAGTATATCATATGGACGCAAATTGTGTGTTAATTCGTCAGTGTGAGGGAGCGAGGGATGCAGTAAAGGAGGAATAAATCATCGGAAAAGAGATACTCGGAACCCCAAAGAAAATCCTATCGTTTCCGTAGAAACGTATCTCGATTTAGGAGGACAATGGAGGGAATCCAGAGTATTTCATATGGACGCAAATTGTGTGTTAATTCGCCAATGTGAGGGAGCGAGGGATGCAGTAAAGGAGGAATAATGCATCGGAAAAAAGATACTCGACTCCCAAAAGAAAATCCTATCGTTTCTGTAGAAACTTATTTCGATTTAGAAAGATAATGCAGGGAACCCAGAGTATTTCATATGGACGCAATTTGTGTGTTAATTCGGCAATGTGAGGGAGCGAGGGATGCAGTAAAGGAGGAATAATGCATCGGAAAAGAGATACTCGGAACCCCAAAGAAAATCATATCGTTTCCGTAGAAACGTATCTCGATTTAGAAGGACAATGCAGGGAATCCAGAGTATATCATATGGACGCAAATTGTGTGTTAATTCGTCAATGTGAGGGAGCGAGGGATGCAGTAAAGGAGGAATAATGCATCGGAAAAGAGATACGCGGAACCCCAAAGAAAATCCTATCGTTTCCGTAGAACCGTATCTCGATTTAGAAGGACAATGCAGGGAATCCAGAGTATTACATATGGACGAAAATTGTGTGATAATTCGTCAATGTCAGGGAGCGAGGGATGCAGTAAAGGAGGAATAATGCATCGGAAAAGAGATACTCGGAACCCCAAAGAAAATCCTATCGTTTCCGTGGAAACGTATCTCGATTTAGAAGGACGATGCAGGGAATCCAGAGTATTTCATATGGACGCAAATTGTGTGTTAATTCGTCAATGTGAGGAAGCGAGGGATGCAGTAAAGGAGGAATAATGCATTGGAAAAGAGATACGCGGAACCCCAAAGAAAATCCTATCGTTTCCGTAGAAACGTATCTCGATTTAGAAGGACAATGCAGGGAATCCAGAGTATTTCATATGGACGCAAATTGTGTGTTAATTCGTCAGCCTGAGGGAGCGAGGGATGCAGTAAAGGAGGAATAATGCATCGGAAAAGAGATACTCGACTCCCAAAAGAAAATCCTATCGTTTCCGTAGAAACGTATCTCGATTTAGAAAGATAATGCAGGGAATCCAGAGTATTTCATATGGACGAAAATTGTGTGATAATTCGTCAATGTCAGGGAGCGAGGGATGCAGTAAAGGAGGAATAATGCATATGAAAAGAGATACTCGGAACCCCAAAGAAAATCCTATCGTTTCCTTAGAAACGTATCTCGATTTAGAAGGACAATGCAGGGAATCCAGAGTATTTTATATAGACGCAAATTGTGTGTTAATTCGTCAATGTGAGGGAGCGAGGGATGCAGTAAAGGAGGAATAATGCATCGGAAAAGAGATACTCGACTCCCAAAAGAAAATCCTATCGTTTCCGTAGAAACGTATCTCGATTTAGAAAGATAATGCAGGGAATCCAGAGTATTTCATATGGACGAAAATTGTGTGATAATTCGTCAATGTCAGGGAGCGAGGGATGCAGTAAAGGAGGAATAATGCATCGGAAAAGAGATACTCGGAACCCCAAAGAAAATCCTATCGTTTCCGTGGAAACGTATCTCGATTTAGAAGGACGATGCAGGGAATCCAGAGTATTTCATATGGACGCAAATTGTGTGTTAATTCGTCAATGTGAGGAAGCGAGGGATGCAGTAAAGGAGGAATAATGCATCGGAAAAGAGATACGCGGAACCCCAAAGAAAATCCTATCGTTTCCGTAGAAACGTATCTCGATTTAGAAGGACAATGCAGGGAATCCAGAGTATTTCATATGGACGCAAATTGTGTGTTAATTCGTCAGCCTGAGGGAGCGAGGGATGCAGTAAAGGAGGAATAATGCATCGGAAAAGAGATACTCGGAAACCCAAAGAAAATACTATCGTTTCCGTAGAAACGTATCTTGATTTAGAAGGACAATGCAGGGAATCCAGAGTATTTCATATGGACGCAAATTGCGTGTTAATTCGTCAATGTGAGGGAGCGAGGGATGCAGTAAAGGAGGAATAATGCATCGGAAAAGAGATACTCGGAACCCCAAAGAAAATCCTATCGTTTCCGTAGAAACGTATCTCGATTTAGAAGGACAATGCAGGGAATCCAGAGTATTTTATATAGACGCAAATTGTGTGTTAATTCGTCAATGTGAGGGAGCGAGGGATGCAGTAAAGGAGGAATAATGCATCGGAAAAGAGATACTCGACTCCCAAAAGAAAATCCTATCGTTTCCGTAGAAACGTATCTCGATTTAGAAAGATAATGCAGGGAACCCAGAGTATTTCATATGGACGCAATTTGTGTGTTAATTCGGCAATGTGAGGGAGCGAGGAATGCAGTAAAGGAGGAATAATGCATCGGAAAAGAGATACTCGGAACCCCAAAGAAAATCCTATCGTTTCCGTAGAAACGTATCTCGATTTACAAGGACAATGCAGGGAATCCAGAGTATTTCATATGGACGCAAATTGTGTGTTAATTCGTCAATGTGAGGGAGCGAGGGATGCTGTAAAGGAGGAATAATGCATCGGAAAAGAGATACTCGGAACCCCAAGGAAGATCCTACCGTTTCCGTAGAAACGTATCTCAATTTAGAAGGACAATGCAGGGAATCCAGAGTATTTCATATGGACGCAAATTGTGTGTTAATTCGTCAATGTGAGTTAGCGAGGGATGCATTAAAGGTGGAATAATGCATCCTAAAAGAGATACTCGGAACCCCAAAGAAAATCCTATCGTTTCAGTAGAAACGTATATCGATTTAGAAGGACAATGCAGGGAATCCAGAGTATTTCAATTGGACACAAATTGTGTGTTAATTCGTCAATGTGAGGGAGCGAGGGATGCAGTAAAGGAGGAATAATGCATCGGAAAAGAGATACTCGACTCCCAAAACAAAATCCTGTCGTTTCCGTAGAAACGTATCTCGATTTAGAAAGATAATGCAGGGAAACCAGAGTATTTCATATGGACGCAAATTGTGTGTTAATTCGTCAATGTGAGGGAGCGACGGATGCAGTAAAGGAGGAATAATGCATCGGAAAAGAGATACTCGACTCCCAAAAGAAAATCCTATCGTTTCCGTAGAAACGTATCTCGATTTAGAAAGATAATGCAGGGAACCCATAGTATTTCATATGGACGCAATTTGTGTGTTAATTCGGCAATGTGAGGGAGCGAGGGATGCAGTAAAGGAGGAATAATGCATCGGAAAAGAGATACTCGGAACCACAAAGAAAATCCTATCGTTTCCGTAGAAACGTATCTCGATTTACAAGGACAATGCAGGGAATCCAGAGTATTTCATATGGACGAAAATTGTGTGTTAATTCGTCAATGTGAGGGAGCGAGGGATGCAGTAAAGGAGGAATAATGCATCGGAAAAGAGATACTCGGAACCCCAAGGAAAATCCTACCGTTTCCGTAGAAACGTATCTCGATTTAGAAGGAGAATGCAGGGAATCCAGAGTATTTCATATGGACGCAAATTGTGTGTTAATTCGTCAATGTGAGGGAGCGAGGGATGCAGTAAAGGTGGAATAATGCATCGGAAAAGAGATACTCGGAACCCCAAAGAAAATACTATCGTTTCCGTAGAAACGTATATCGATTTAGAAGGACAATGCAGGGAATCCTGAGTATTTCATATGGACACAAATTGTGTGTTAATTCGTCAATGTGAGTTAGCGAGGGATGCAGTAAAGGAGGAATAATGCATCGGAAAAGAGATACTCGGAACCCCAAAGAAAATCCTATCGTTTCCGTAGAAACGTATCTCGATTTAGGAGGACAATGCAGGGAATCCAGAGTATTTCATATGGACGCAAATTGTGTGTTAATTCGTCAATGTGAGGGAGCGAGGGATGGAGTAACGGAGGAATAATGCATCGGAAAAGAGATACTCGGAACCCGAAAGAAAATCCTATCGTTTCCGTAGAAACGTATCTCGATTTAGAAGGACAATGCAGGGAATCCAAAGTATTTCATATGGACGCAAATTGTGTGTTAATTCGTCAATGTGAGGGAGCGAGGTATGCAGTAAAGGAGGAATAATGCATCGGAAAAGAGATACTCGGAACCCCAAAGAAAATCCTATCGTTTCCGTAGAAACGTATCTTGATTTACAAGGACAATGCAGGGAATCCAGAGTATTTCATATGGACGCAAATTGTGTGTTAATTCGTCAATGTGAGGGAGCGAGGGATGCAGTAAAGGAGGAATAATGCATCGGAAAAGAGATACTCGGAACCCCAAGGAAAATCCTACCGTTTCCGTAGAAACGTATCTCGATTTAGAAGGACAATGCAGGGAATCCAGAGTATTTTATATAGACGCAAATTGTGTGTTAATTCTTCAATGTGAGGGAGCGAGGGATGCAGTAAAGGAGGAATAATGCATCGGAAAAGAGATACTCGGAACCCCAAAGAAAATCCTCTCGTTTCCATAGAAACGTATCTCGATTTAGAACGACAATGCAGGGAATCCAGAGTATTTCATATGGACGCAAATTGTGTGTTAATTCGTCAATGTGAGGGAGCGAGGGATGCAGTAAATGAGAAATAATGCATCAGAAAAGAGATACTCGGAACCCCAAAGAAATACCTATCGTTTCCGTAGAAACGAATCCCGATTTAAAAGGACAATGCAGGGAATCCAGAGAATTTCATATGGACGCAAATTGTGTGTTAATTTGTCAATGTGAGGGAGCGAGGGATGCAGTAAAGGAGGAATAATGCATCGGAAAAGAGATACTCGGAACCCCAAAGAAAATCCTCTCGTTTCCATAGAAACGTATCTCGATTTAGAACGACAATGCAGGGAATCCAGAGTATTTCATATGGACGCAAATTGTGTGTTAATTCGTCAGCCTGAGGGAGCGAGGGATGCAGTAAAGGAGGAATAATGCATCGTAAAAGAGATACTCGGAAACCCAAAGAAAATCCTATCGTTTCCGTAGAAAGGTATCTTGATTTAGAAGGACAATGCAGGGAATCCATAGTATTTCATATGGACGCAAATTGTGTGTTAATTCGTCAATGTGAGGGAGCGAGGGATGCAGTAAAGGAGGAATAATGCATCGGAAAAGAGATACTCGGAACCCCAAAGAAAATCCTATCGTTTCCGTAGAACCGTATCTCGATTTAGAAGGACAATGCATGGAATCCAGAGTATTTCATATGGACGCAAATTGTGTGTTAATTCGTCAATGTGAGGGATCGAGGGATGCAGTAAAGGACGAATAATTCATCGGAAAAGAGATACTCGGAACCCCAAAGAAAATCCTATCGTTTCCGTAGAAACGTATCTCGATTTAGAAGGACAATGCAGGGAATCCAGAGTATTTCATATGGACGCAAATTGTGTGTTAATTCGTCAATGTGAGGGAGCGAGGGATGCAGTAAAGGAGGAATAATGCATCGGAAAAGAGATACTCGGAACCCAAAAGAAAATCCAATCGTATCCGTAGAAACGTATCTCGATTTGGAAGGACAATGCAGGGAATCCAGAGTATTTCATATGGACGCAAATTGTGTGTTAATTCGTCAATGTGAAGGATCGAGGGATGCAGTAATGGATGAATAATGCATCGGAAAAGAGATACTCGGAACCCCAAAGAAAATCCTATCGTTTCCGTAGAAACGTATCTCGATATAGAAGGACAATGCAGGGAATCCGGAGTATATCATATGGACGCAAATTGTGTGTTAATTCGTCAATGTGAGGGAGCGAGGGATGCAGTAAAGGAGGAATAATGCATCGGAAAAGAGATACTCGGAACCCCAAAGAAAATCCTATCGTTTCCGTAGAAACGTATCTCGATTTAGGAGGACAATGGAGGGAATCCAGAGTATTTCATATGGACGCAAATTGTGTGTTAATTCGCCAATGTGAGGGAGCGAGGGATGCAGTAAAGGAGGAATAATGCATCGGAAAAAAGATACCTGACTCCCAAAAGAAAATCCTATCGTTTCTGTAGAAACTTATTTCGATTTAGAAAGATAATGCAGGGAACCCAGAGTATTTCATATGGACGCAATTTGTGTGTTAATTCGGCAATGTGAGGGAGCGAGGGATGCAGTAAAGGAGGAATAATGCATCGGAAAAGAGATACTCGGAACCCCAAAGAAAATCATATCGTTTCCGTAGAAACGTATCTCGATTTAGAAGGACAATGCAGGGAATCCAGAGTATATCATATGGACGCAAATTGTGTGTTAATTCGTCAATGTGAGGGAGCGAGGGATGCAGTAAAGGAGGAATAATGCATCGGAAAAGAGATACGCGGAACCCCAAAGAAAATCCTATCGTTTCCGTAGAACCGTATCTCGATTTAGAAGGACAATGCAGGGAATCCAGAGTATTTCATATGGACGAAAATTGTGTGATAATTCGTCAATGTCAGGGAGCGAGGGATGCAGTAAAGGAGGAATAATGCATCGGAAAAGAGATACTCGGAACCCCAAAGAAAATCCTATCGTTTCCGTGGAAACGTATCTCGATTTAGAAGGACGATGCAGGGAATCCAGAGTATTTCATATGGACGCAAATTGTGTGTTAATTCGTCAATGTGAGGAAGCGAGGGATGCAGTAAAGGAGGAATAATGCATCGGAAAAGCGATACGCGGAACCCCAAAGAAAATCCTATCGTTTCCGTAGAAACGTATCTCGATTTAGAAGGACAATGCAGGGAATCCAGAGTATTTCATATGGACGCAAATTGTGTGTTAATTCGTCAGCCTGAGGGAGCGAGGGATGCAGTAAAGGAGGAATAATGCATCGGAAAAGAGATACTCGACTCCCAAAAGAAAATCCTATCGTTTCCGTAGAAACGTATCTCGATTTAGAAAGATAATGCAGGGAATCCAGAGTATTTCATATGGACGAAAATTGTGTGATAATTCGTCAATGTCAGGGAGCGAGGGATGCAGTAAAGGAGGAATAATGCATCGGAAAAGAGATACTCGGAACCCCAAAGAAAATCCTATCGTTTCCTTAGAAACGTATCTCGATTTAGAAGGACAATGCAGGGAATCCAGAGTATTTTATATAGACGCAAATTGTGTGTTAATTCGTCAATGTGAGGGAGCGAGGGATGCAGTAAAGGAGGAATAATGCATCGGAAAAGAGATACTCGACTCCCAAAAGAAAATCCTATCGTTTCCGTAGAAACGTATCTCGATTTAGAAAGATAATGCAGGGAATCCAGAGTATTTCATATGGACGAAAATTGTGTGATAATTCGTCAATGTCAGGGAGCGAGGGATGCAGTAAAGGAGGAATAATGCATCGGAAAAGAGATACTCGGAACCCCAAAGAAAATCCTATCGTTTCCGTGGAAACGTATCTCGATTTAGAAGGACGATGCAGGGAATCCAGAGTATTTCATATGGACGCAAATTGTGTGTTAATTCGTCAATGTGAGGAAGCGAGGGATCCAGTAAAGGAGGAATAATGCATCGGAAAAGAGATACGCGGAACCCCAAAGAAAATCCTATCGTTTCCGTAGAAACGTATCTCGATTTAGAAGGACAATGCAGGGAATCCAGAGTATTTCATATGGACGCAAATTGTGTGTTAATTCGTCAGCCTGAGGGAGCGAGGGATGCAGTAAAGGAGGAATAATGCATCGGAAAAGAGATACTCGGAAACCCAAAGAAAATACTATCGTTTCCGTAGAAACGTATCTTGATTTAGAAGGACAATGCAGGGAATCCAGAGTATTTCATATGGACGCAAATTGCGTGTTAATTCGTCAATGTGAGGGAGCGAGGGATGCAGTAAAGGAGGAATAATGCATCGGAAAAGAGATACTCGGAACCCCAAAGAAAATCCTATCGTTTCCGTAGAAACGTATCTCGATTTAGAAGGACAATGCAGGGAATCCAGAGTATTTTATATAGACGCAAATTGTGTGTTAATTCGTCAATGTGAGGGAGCGAGGGATGCAGTAAAGGAGGAATAATGCATCGGAAAAGAGATACTCGACTCCCAAAAGAAAATCCTATCGTTTCCGTAGAAACGTATCTCGATTTAGAAAGATAATGCAGGGAACCCAGAGTATTTCATATGGACGCAATTTGTGTGTTAATTCGGCAATGTGAGGGAGCGAGGAATGCAGTAAAGGAGGAATAATGCATCGGAAAAGAGATACTCGGAACCCCAAAGAAAATCCTATCGTTTCCGTAGAAACGTATCTCGATTTACAAGGACAATGCAGGGAATCCAGAGTATTTCATATGGACGCAAATTGTGTGTTAATTCGTCAATGTGAGGGAGCGAGGGATGCTGTAAAGGAGGAATAATGCATCGGAAAAGAGATACTCGGAACCCCAAGGAAAATCCTACCGTTTCCGTAGAAACGTATCTCAATTTAGAAGGACAATGCAGGGAATCCAGAGTATTTCATATGGACGCAAATTGTGTGTTAATTCGTCAATGTGAGTTAGCGAGGGATGCATTAAAGGTGGAATAATGCATCCTAAAAGAGATACTCGGAACCCCAAAGAAAATCCTATCGTTTCAGTAGAAACGTATATCGATTTAGAAGGACAATGCAGGGAATCCAGAGTATTTCAATTGGACACAAATTGTGTGTTAATTCGTCAATGTGAGGGAGCGAGGGATGCAGTAAAGGAGGAATAATGCATCGGAAAAGAGATACTCGACTCCCAAAACAAAATCCTGTCGTTTCCGTAGAAACGTATCTCGATTTAGAAAGATAATGCAGGGAAACCAGAGTATTTCATATGGACGCAAATTGTGTGTTAATTCGTCAATGTGAGGGAGCGACGGATGCAGTAAAGGAGGAATAATGCATCGGAAAAGAGATACTCGACTCCCAAAAGAAAATCCTATTGTTTCCGTAGAAACGTATCTCGATTTAGAAAGATAATGCAGGGAACCCATAGTATTTCATATGGACGCAATTTGTGTGTTAATTCGGCAATGTGAGGGAGCGAGGGATGCAGTAAAGGAGGAATAATGCATCGGAAAAGAGATACTCGGAACCACAAAGAAAATCCTATCGTTTCCGTAGAAACGTATCTCGATTTACAAGGACAATGCAGGGAATCCAGAGTATTTCATATGGACGAAAATTGTGTGTTAATTCGTCAATGTGAGGGAGCGAGGGATGCAGTAAAGGAGGAATAATGCATCGGAAAAGAGATACTCGGAACCCCAAGGAAAATCCTACCGTTTCCGTAGAAACGTATCTCGATTTAGAAGGAGAATGCAGGGAATCCAGAGTATTTCATATGGACGCAAATTGTGTGTTAATTCGTCAATGTGAGGGAGCGAGGGATGCAGTAAAGGTGGAATAATGCATCGGAAAAGAGATACTCGGAACCCCAAAGAAAATACTATCGTTTCCGTAGAAACGTATATCGATTTAGAAGGACAATGCAGGGAATCCTGAGTATTTCATATGGACACAAATTGTGTGTTAATTCGTCAATGTGAGTTAGCGAGGGATGCAGTAAAGGAGGAATAATGCATCGGAAAAGAGATACTCGGAACCCCAAAGAAAATCCTATCGTTTCCGTAGAAACGTATCTCGATTTAGGAGGACAATGCAGGGAATCCAGAGTATTTCATATGGACGCAAATTGTGTGTTAATTCGTCAATGTGAGGGAGCGAGGGATGGAGTAACGGAGGAATAATGCATCGGAAAAGAGATACTCGGAACCCGAAAGAAAATCCTATCGTTTCCGTAGAAACGTATCTCGATTTAGAAGGACAATGCAGGGAATCCAAAGTATTTCATATGGACGCAAATTGTGTGTTAATTCGTCAATGTGAGGGAGCGAGGTATGCAGTAAAGGAGGAATAATGCATCGGAAAAGAGATACTCGGAACCCCAAAGAAAATCCTATCGTTTCCGTAGAAACGTATCTCGATTTACAAGGACAATGCAGGGAATCCAGAGTATTTCATATGGACGCAAATTGTGTGTTAATTCGTCAATGTGAGGGAGCGAGGGATGCAGTAAAGGAGGAATAATGCATCGGAAAAGAGATACTCGGAACCCCAAGGAAAATCCTACCGTTTCCGTAGAAACGTATCTCGATTTAGAAGGACAATGCAGGGAATCCAGAGTATTTTATATAGACGCAAATTGTGTGTTAATTCTTCAATGTGAGGGAGCGAGGGATGCAGTAAAGGAGGAATAATGCATCGGAAAAGAGATACTCGGAACCCCAAAGAAAATCCTCTCGTTTCCATAGAAACGTATCTCGATTTAGAACGACAATGCAGGGAATCCAGAGTATTTCATATGGACGCAAATTGTGTGTTAATTCGTCAATGTGAGGGAGCGAGGGATGCAGTAAATGAGAAATAATGCATCAGAAAAGAGATACTCGGAACCCCAAAGAAATGCCTATCGTTTCCGTAGAAACGAATCCCGATTTAAAAGGACAATGCAGGGAATCCAGAGAATTTCATATGGACGCAAATTGTGTGTTAATTTGTCAATGTGAGGGAGCGAGGGATGCTGTAAAGGAGGAATAATGCATCGGAAAAGAGATACTCGGAACCCCAAGGAAAATCCTACCGTTTCCGTAGAAACGTATCTCAATTTAGAAGGACAATGCAGGGAATCCAGAGTATTTCATATGGACGCAAATTGTGTGTTAATTCGTCAATGTGAGTTAGCGAGGGATGCATTAAAGGTGGAATAATGCATCCTAAAAGAGATACTCGGAACCCCAAAGAAAATCCTATCGTTTCAGTAGAAACGTATATCGATTTAGAAGGACAATGCAGGGAATCCAGAGTATTTCAATTGGACACAAATTGTGTGTTAATTCGTCAATGTGAGGGAGCGAGGGATGCAGTAAAGGAGGAATAATGCATCGGAAAAGAGATACTCGACTCCCAAAACAAAATCCTGTCGTTTCCGTAGAAACGTATCTCGATTTAGAAAGATAATGCAGGGAAACCAGAGTATTTCATATGGACGCAAATTGTGTGTTAATTCGTCAATGTGAGGGAGCGACGGATGCAGTAAAGGAGGAATAATGCATCGGAAAAGAGATACTCGACTCCCAAAAGAAAATCCTATCGTTTCCGTAGAAACGTATCTCGATTTAGAAAGATAATGCAGGGAACCCATAGTATTTCATATGGACGCAATTTGTGTGTTGATTCGGCAATGTGAGGGAGCGAGGGATGCAGTAAAGGAGGAATAATGCATCGGAAAAGAGATACTCGGAACCACAAAGAAAATCCTATCGTTTCCGTAGAAACGTATCTCGATTTACAAGGACAATGCAGGGAATCCAGAGTATTTCATATGGACGAAAATTGTGTGTTAATTCGTCAATGTGAGGGAGCGAGGGATGCAGTAAAGGAGGAATAATGCATCGGAAAAGAGATACTCGGAACCCCAAGGAAAATCCTACCGTTTCCGTAGAAACGTATCTCGATTTAGAAGGAGAATGCAGGGAATCCAGAGTATTTCATATGGACGCAAATTGTGTGTTAATTCGTCAATGTGAGGGAGCGAGGGATGCAGTAAAGGTGGAATAATGCATCGGAAAAGAGATACTCGGAACCCCAAAGAAAATACTATCGTTTCCGTAGAAACGTATATCGATTTAGAAGGACAATGCAGGGAATCCTGAGTATTTCATATGGACACAAATTGTGTGTTAATTCGTCAATGTGAGTTAGCGAGGGATGCAGTAAAGGAGGAATAATGCATCGGAAAAGAGATACTCGGAACCCCAAAGAAAATCCTATCGTTTCCGTAGAAACGTATCTCGATTTAGGAGGACAATGCAGGGAATCCAGAGTATTTCATATGGACGCAAATTGTGTGTTAATTCGTCAATGTGAGGGAGCGAGGGATGGAGTAACGGAGGAATAATGCATCGGAAAAGAGATACTCGGAACCCGAAAGAAAATCCTATCGTTTCCGTAGAAACGTATCTCGATTTAGAAGGACAATGCAGGGAATCCAAAGTATTTCATATGGACGCAAATTGTGTGTTAATTCGTCAATGTGAGGGAGCGAGGTATGCAGTAAAGGAGGAATAATGCATCGGAAAAGAGATACTCGGAACCCCAAAGAAAATCCTATCGTTTCCGTAGAAACGTATCTCGATTTACAAGGACAATGCAGGGAATCCAGAGTATTTCATATGGACGCAAATTGTGTGTTAATTCGTCAATGTGAGGGAGCGAGGGATGCAGTAAAGGAGGAATAATGCATCGGAAAAGAGATACTCGGAACCCCAAGGAAAATCCTACCGTTTCCGTAGAAACGTATCTCGATTTAGAAGGACAATGCAGGGAATCCAGAGTATTTTATATAGACGCAAATTGTGTGTTAATTCTTCAATGTGAGGGAGCGAGGGATGCAGTAAAGGAGGAATAATGCATCGGAAAAGAGATACTCGGAACCCCAAAGAAAATCCTCTCGTTTCCATAGAAACGTATCTCGATTTAGAACGACAATGCAGGGAATCCAGAGTATTTCATATGGACGCAAATTGTGTGTTAATTCGTCAATGTGAGGGAGCGAGGGATGCAGTAAATGAGAAATAATGCATCAGAAAAGAGATACTCGGAACCCCAAAGAAATACCTATCGTTTCCGTAGAAACGAATCCCGATTTAAAAGGACAATGCAGGGAATCCAGAGAATTTCATATGGACGCAAATTGTGTGTTAATTTGTCAATGTGAGGGAGCGAGGTATGCAGTAAAGGAGTAATAATGCATCGGAAAAGAGATACTCGGAACCCCAAAGAAAATCCTATCGTTTCCGTAGAAACGTATCTTGATTTAGAAGGAAAATGCAGGGAATCCAGAGTATTTCATATGGACGCAAATTGTGTGTTAATTCGTCAATGTGAGGGAGCGACGGATGCAGTAAAGGAGGAATAATGCATCGGAAAAGAGATACTCGACTCCCAAAAGAAAATCCTATCGTTTCCGTAGAAACGTATCTCGATTTAGAAAGATAATGCATGGAAACCAGAGTATTTCATATGGACGCAATTTGTGTGTTAATTCGGCAATGTGAGGGAGCGAGAGATGCAGTAAAGGAGGAATAATGCATCGGAAAAGAGATACTCGGAACCACAAAGAAAATCCTATCGTTTCCGTAGAAACGTATCTCCATTTACAAGGACAATGCAGGGAATCCAGAGTATTTCATATGGACGCAAATTGTGTGTTAATTCGTCATTGTGAGGGAGCGAGGGATGCAGTAAAGGAGGAATAATGCATCGGAAAAGAGATACTCGGAAACGCAAGGAAAATCCTACCGTTTCCGTAGAAACGTATCTCGATTTAGAAGGACAATGCAGGGAATCCAGAGTATTTCATATGGACGCAAATTGTGTGTTAATTCGTCAATGTGAGTTAGCGAGGGATGCAGTAAAGGTGGAATAATGCATCGGAAAAGAGATACTCGGAACCCCAAAGAAAATCCTATCGTTTCCGTAGAAACGTATATCGATTTAGAAGGACAATGCAGGGAATCCTGAGTATTTCATATGGACACAAATTGTGTGTTAATTCGTCAATGTGAGGGAGCGAGGGATGCAGTAAAGGAGGAATAATGCATCGGAAAAGAGATACTCGGAACCCCAAAGAAAATCCTATCGTTTCCGTAGAAACGTATCTCGATTTACAAGGACAATGCAGGGAATCCAGAGTATTTCATATCGACGCAAATTGTGTGTTAATTCGTCAATGTGAGGGAGCGAGGGATGCAGTAAAGGAGGAATAATGCATCGGAAAAGAGATACTCGGAACCCCAAAGAAAATCCTATCGTTTCCGTAGAAACGTATCTCGATTTTGAAGGACAATGCAGGGAATCCAGAGTATTTTATATAGACGCAAATTGTGTGTTAATTCTTCAATGTGAGGGAGCGAGGGATGCAGTAAAGGAGGAATAATGCATCGGAAAAGAGATACTCGGAACCCCAAAGAAAATCCTATCGTTTCCATAGAAACGTATCTCGATTTAGAAGGACAATGCAGGGTATCCAGAGTATTTCATATGGACGCAAATTGTGTGTTAATTCGTCAATGTGAGGGAGCGAGGGATGCAGTAAATGAGGAATAATGCATCAGAAAAGAGATACTCGGAACCCCAAAGAAAAACCTATCGTTTCCGTAGAAACGAATCCCGATTTAAAAGGACAATGCAGGGAATCCAGAGAATTTCATATGGACGCAAATTGTGTGTTAATTCGTCAATGTGAGGGAGCGAGGGATGCAGTAAAGGAGGAATAATGCATCGGAAAAGAGATACTCGAATCCCAAAAGAAAATCCTATCGTTTCCGTAGAAACGTATCTCGATTTAGAAAGATAATGCAGGGAAACCAGAGTATTTCATATGGACGCAAATTGTTTGTTAATTCGTCAATGTGAGGGAGCGACGGATGCAGTAAAGGAGGAATATTGCATCGGAAAAGAGATACTCGACTCCCAAAAGAAAATCCTATCGTTTCCGTGGAAACGTATCTCGATTTAGAAAGATAATGCAGGGAAACCAGAGTATTTCATATGGACGCAATTTGTGTGTTAATTCGGCAATGTGAGGGAGCGAGGGATGCAGTAAAGGAGGAATAATGCATCGGAAAAGAGATACTCGGAACCACAAAGAAAATCCTATCGTTTCCGTAGAAACGTATCTCGATTTACAAGGACAATGCAGGGAATCCAAAGTATTTCATATGGACGCAAATTGTGTGTTAATTCGTCAATGTTAGGGAGCGAGGGATGCAGTAAAGGAGGAATAATGCATCGGAAAAGAGATACTCGGAACCCCAATGAAAATCCTACCGTTTCCGTAGAAACGTATCTCGATTTAGAAAGACAATGCAGGGAATCCAGAGTATTTCATATGGACGCAAATTGTGTGTTAATTCGTCAATGTGAGTTAGCGAGGGATGCAGTAAAGGTGGAATAATGCATCGGAAAAGAGATACTCGGAACCCCAAAGAAAATCCTATCGTTTCCGTAGAAACGTATATCGATTTAGAAGGACAATGCAGGGAATCCTGAGTATTTCATATGGACACAAATTGTGTGTTAATTCGTCAATGTGAGGGAGCGAGGGATGCAGTAAAGGAGGAATAATTCATCGGAAAAGAGATACTCGGAACCCCAAAGAAAATCCTATCGTTTCCGTAGAAACGTATCTCGATTTAGGAGGACAATGCAGGGAATCCAGAGTATTTCATATGGACGCAAATTGTGTGTTAATTCGTCAATGTGAGGGAGCAAGGGATGCAATAAAGGAGGAATAATGCATCGGAAAAGAGATACACTGAACCCCAAAGAAAATCCTATCGTTTCCGTAGAAACGTATCTCGATTTAGAAGGACAATGCAGGGAATCCAGAGTATTTCATATGGACGCAAATTGTGTGTTAATTCGTCAATGTGAGGGAGCGAGGGATGCAGTAAAGGAGGAATAATGCATCGGAAAAGAGATACTCGGAACCCCAAAGAAAATCCTATCGTTTCCGTAGAAACGTATCTCGATTTACAAGGACAGTGCAGGGAATCCAGAGTATTTCATATGGACGCAAATTGTGTGTTAATTCGTCAATGTGAGGGAGCGAGGGATGCAGTAAAGGAGGAAAAATGCATCGGAAAAGTGATACTCGGAACCCCAAGGAAAATCCTACCGTTTCCGTAGAAACGTATCTCGATTTAGAAGGACAATGCAGGGAATCCAGAGTATTTTATATAGACGCAAATTGTGTGTTAATTCTTCAATGTGAGGGAGCGAGGGATGCAGTAAAGCCGGAATAATGCATCGGAAAAGAGACACTCGGAACCCCAAAGAAAATCCTATCGTTTCCATAGAAACGTATCTCGATTTAGAAGGACAATGCAGGGAATCCAGAGTATTTCATATGGACGCAAATTGTGTGTTAATTCGTCAATGTGTGGGAGCGATTGATGCAGTAAAGGAGGAATAATGCATCAGAAAAGAGATACTCGGAACCCCAAAGAAAAACCTATCGTTTCCGTAGAAACGAATCCCGATTTAAAAGGACAATGCAGGTAATCCAGAGAATTTCATATGGACGCTAATTGTGTGTTAATTTGTCAATGTGAGGGAGCGAGGTATGCAATAAAGGAGGAATAATGCATCGGAAAAGAGATACTCAGAACCCCATAGGAAATCCTATCGTTTCCGTAGAAACATATCTCGATTTAGATGGACAATGCAGGGAATCCAGAGTATTTCATATGAATGCAAATTGTGTGTTAATTGGTCAATGTAATGGAGCGACGGATGCAGTAAAGGAGGAATAATGTATCGGAAAAGAGATACTTAGAACCCCAAAGAAAATCCTATCGATTCCGTAGAAACGTATCTCGATTTAGAAGGACAATGCAGGGAATCCAGAGTATTTCATATGGACGCAAATTGTGTGTTAATTCTTCAATGTGAGGGAGCGAGGGATGCAGTAAAGGAGGAATAATGCATCGGAAAAGAGATACTCGGAACCCCAAAGAAAATCCTATCGTTTCCGTAGAAACGTATCTCGATTTAGAAGGACAATGCAGGGAATCCAGAGTATTTCATATGGACGCAAATTGTGTGTTAATTCGGCAATGTGAGGGAGCGAGGGATGCAGTAAAGGAGGAATAATGCATCGGAAAAGAGATACTCGGAACCCCAAAGAAATTCCTGTCGTTTCCGTAGAAACGAATCCCGATTTAGAAGGACAATGCAGGGAATCCAGAGTATTTCATATGGACGCAAATTGTGTGTTAATTCGTCAATGTGAGGGAGCGAGGGATGCAGTAAACGAGGAATAATGCATCGGAAAAGAGATACTCGGAACCCCAAAGAAAATCCTATCGTTTCCGTAGAAACATATCTCGATTTAGAAGGACAATGCAGGGAATCCAGAGTATTTCATATGGACGCAAATTGTGTGTAAATTCGTCAATGTGAGTTAGCGAGGGATGCAGTAAAGGAGGAATAATGCATCGGAAAAGAGATACTCGGAACCCCAAAGAAAATCCTATCGTATCCGTAGAAACATATCTCGATTTAGAAGGACAATGCAGGGAATCCTGAGTATTTCATATGGACGCAAATTGTGTGTTAATTCGTCAATGTGAGGGAGGGAGGGATGCAGTAAAGGAGGAATAATGCATCGGAAAGGAGATACTCGGAACCCCAAAGAAAATCCTATCGTTTCCGTAGAAACATATCTCGATTTAGAAGGACAATGCAGGGAATCCCGAGTATATCATATGGACGCAAATTGTGTGTTAATTCGTCAAAGTGAGGGAGCGAGGGATGCAGTAAAGGAGGAATAATGCATCGGAAAAGAGATACTCGGAACCCCAAAGTAAATCCTATCGTTTCCGTAGAAATGTATCTCGATTTAGAAGGACAATGCAGGGAATCCCGAGTATTTCATATGGACGCAAATTTTGTGTTAATTCGTCAATGTGACGGAGCGAGGGATGCAGTAAAGGAGGAATAATGCATCGGAAAAGAGATACTCGGAACCCCAAGGAAAATCCTACCGTTTCCGTAGAAACGTATCTCGATTTAGGAGGACAATGCAGGGAATCCAGAGTATTTCATATGGAGGCGAATTGTGTGTTAATTCGTCAGCGTGAGGGAGCGAGGGATGCAGTAAAGGAGGAATAATGTATCGGAAAAGAGATACTCGGAACCCCAAAGAAAATCCTATCGTTTCCGTAGAAACGTATCTTGATTTAGAAGGACAATGCAGGGAATCCAGAGTATTTCATATGGACGCCAATTGTGTGTTAATTCGTCAATGTGAGGGAGCGAGGGATGCAGTAAAGGAGGAATAATGCATCGGAAAAGAGATACTCGGAACCCCAAAGAAAATCCTGTCGTTTCCGTAGAAACGTATCTCGATTTAGAAGGACAATGCAGGGAATCCAGAGTATTTCATATGGACGCAAATTGTGTGTTAATTGGTCAATGTGAGGGAGCGAGGGATGCAGTAAAGGAGGAATAATGCATCGGAAAGGAGATACTCGACTCCCAAAAGAAATCCTATCGTTTCCGTAGAAACGTATCTCGATTTAGAAAGATAATGCAGGGAACCCAGAGTATTTCATATGGACGCAATTGGTGTGTTAATTCGGCAATGTGAGGGAGCGAGGGATGTAGTAAAGGAGGAATAATGCATCGGAAAAGAGATACTCGGAACCCCAAAGAAAATCCTGTCGTTTCCGTAGAAACGTATCCCGATTTAGAAGGACAATGCAGGGAATCCAGAGTATTTCATATGGACGCAAATTGTGTGTTAATTCGTCATTGTGAGGGAGCGAGGGATGCAGTAAAGGAGGAATAATGCATCGGAAAAGAGATACTCGGAACCCCAAAGAAAATCCTATCGTTTCCGTAGAAACGTATCTCGATTTAGAAGGAAAATGCAGGGAATCCAGAGTATTTCATATGGACGCAAATTGTGTGTTAATTCGTCAATGTGAGTTAGCGAGGGATGCAGTAATGGAGGAATAATGCATCGGAAAAGAGATACTCGGAACCCCAAAGAAAATCCTATCGTATCCGTAGAAACGTATCTCGATTTAGAAGGACAATGCAGGGAATCCTGAGTATTTCATATGGACGCAAATTATGTGTTAATTCGTCAATGTGAGGGAGCGAGGGATGCAGTAAAGGAGGAATAATGCATCGGAAAAGAGATACTCGGAACCCCAAAGAAAATCCTATCGTTTCCGTAGAAACATATCTCGATTTAGAAGGACAATGCAGGGAATCCAGAGTATATCATATGGACGCAAATTGTGTGTTAATTCGTCAATGTGAGGGAGCGAGGGATGCAGTAAAGGAGGAATAATGCATCGGAAAAGAGATACTAGGAACCCTAAAGAAAATCCTATCGTTTCCGTAGAAACGTATTTCGATTTACAAGGACAATGCAGGGAATCAGAGTATTTCATATGGACGCAAATTGTGTGTTAATTCGTCAATGTGAGTTAGCGAGGGATGCAGTAAAGGTGGAATAATGCATCGGAAAAGAGATACTCGGAACCCCAAAGAAAATCCTATCGTTTCCGTAGAAACGTATATCGATTTAGAAGGACAATGCAGGGAATCCTGAGTATTTCATATGGACGCAAATTGTGTGTTAATTCGTCAATGTGAGGGAACGAGGAATGCAGTAAAGGAGGAATAATGCATCGGAAAAGAGATACTCGGAACCCCAAAGAAAATCCTTTCGTTTCCGTAGAAACGTATCTCGATTTAGGAGGACAATGCAGGGAATCCAGAGTATTTCATATGGACACAAATTGTGTGTTAATTCGACAATGTGAGGGAGCGAGGGATGCAGTAAAGGAGGAATAATGCATCGGAAAAGAGATACTCGGAACCCCAAAGAAAATCTTATCGTTTCCGTAGAAACGTATCTCGATTTAGAAGGACAATGCAGGGAATCCAGAATATATCATATGGACGCAAATTGTGTGTTAATTCGTCAATGTGTGGGAGCGAGGGATGCAGTAAAGGAGGAATAATGCATCGGAAAAGAGATACTCGGAAACCCAAGGAAAATCCTACCGTTTCCGTAGAAACGTATATCGATTTAGAAGGACAATGCAGGGAATCCTGAGTATTTCATATGGACGCAAATTGTGTGTTAATTTGTCAATGTGAGGGAACGAGGGATGCAGTAAAGTAGGAATAATGCATCGGAAAAGAGATACTCGGAACCCCAAAGAAAATCCTATCGTTTCCGTAGAAACGTATCTCGATTTAGGAGGACAATGCAGGGAATCCAGAGTATTTCATATGGACACAAATTGTGTGTTAATTCGACAATGTGAGGGAGCGAGGGATGCAGTAAAGGAGGAATAATGCATCGGAAAAGAGATACTCGGAACCCCAAAGAAAATCCTATCGTTTCCGTAGAAACGTATCTCGATTTAGAAGGACAATGCAGGGAATCCAGAATATATCATATGGACGCAAATTGTGTGTTAATTCGTCAATGTGAGGGAGCGAGGGATGCAGTAAAGGAGGAATAATGCATCGGAAAAGAGATACTCGGAAACCCAAGGAAAATCCTACCGTTTCCGTAGAAACGTATCTCGATTTAGAAGGACAATGCAGGGAATCCAGAGTATTTCATATAGACGCAAATTGTGTGTTAATTCGGCAATGTGAGGGAGCGAGGAATGCAGTAAAGGAGGAATAATGCATCGGAAAAGAGATACTCGGAACCCCAAGGAAAATCCTACCGTTTCCGTAGAAACGTATCTCGATTTAGAAGGACAATGCAGGGAATCAGAGTATTTCATATGGACGCAAATTGTGTGTTAATTCGTCAATGTGAGTTAGCGAGGGATGCAGTAAAGGTGGAATAATGCATCGGAAAAGAGATACTCGGAACCCCAAAGAAAATCCTATCGTTTCCGTAGAAACGTGTATCGATTTAGAAGGACAATGCAGGGAATCCTGAGTATTTCATATGGACGCAAATTGTGTGTTAATTCGTCAATGTGAGGGAACGAGGGATGCTGTAAAGGAGGAATAATGCATCGGAAAAGAGATACTCGGAACCCTAAAGAAAATCCTATCGTTTCCGTAGAAACGTATCTCGATTTAGGAGGACAATGCAGGGAATCCAGAGTATTTCATATGGACACAAATTGTGTGTTAATTCGACAATGTGAGGGAGCGAGGGATGCAGTAAAGGAGGAATAATGCATCGGAAAAGAGATACTCGGAACCCCAAAGAAAATCCTATCGTTTCCGTAGAAACGTATCTCGATTTAGAAGGACAATGCGGGGAATCCAGAATATATCATATGGACGCAAATTGTGTGTTAATTCGTCAATGTGAGGGAGCGAGGGATGCAGTAAAGGAGGAATAATGCATCGGAAAAGAGATACTCGGAAACCCAAGGAAAATCCTACCGTTTCCGTAGAAACGTATATCGATTTAGAAGGACAATGCAGGGAATCCTGAGTATTTCATATGGACGCAAATTGTGTGTTAATTCGTCAATGTGAGGGAACGAGGGATGCAGTAAAGGAGGAATAATGCATCGGAAAAGAGATACTCGGAACCCCAAAGAAAATCCTATCGTTTCCGTAGAAACGTATCTCGATTTAGGAGGACAATGCAGGGAATCCAGAGTATTTCATATGGACACAAATTGTGTGTTAATTCGACAATGTGAGGGAGCGAGGGATGCAGTAAAGGAGGAATAATGCATCGGAAAAGAGATACTCGGAACCCCAAAGAAAATCCTATCGTTTCCGTAGAAAGGTATCTCGATTTAGAAGGACAATGCAGGGAATCCAGAATATATCATATGGACGCAAATTGTGTGTTAATTCGTCAATGTGAGGGAGCGAGGGATGCAGTAAAGGAGGAATAATGCATCGGAAAAGAGATACTCGGAAACCCAAGGAAAATCCTACCGTTTCCGTAGAAACGTATCTCGATTTAGAAGGACAATGCAGGGAATCCAGAGTATTTCATATAGACGCAAATTGTGTGTTAATTCTTCAATGTGAGGGAGCGAGGGATGCAGTAAAGGAGGAATAATGCATCGGAAAAGAGATACTCGGAACCCCAAAGAAAATCCTATCGTTTCCGGAGAAACGTATCTCGATTTAGAAGGACAATGCAGGGAATCCAGAGTATTTCATATGGACACAAATTGTGTGTTAATTCGGCAATGTGAGGGAGCGAGGAATGCAGTAAAGGAGGAATAATGCATCGGAAAAGAGATACTCTTAACCCCAAAGAAAATCCTATCTTATCCGTAGAAACGTATCTTGATTTAGAAGTACAATGCAGGGAATCCAGAGTATTTCATATGGACGCAAATTGTGTGTTAATTCGTCAATGTGAGGGAGCGAGGGATGCAGTAAAGGAGGAATAATGCATCGGAAAAGAGATACTCGGAACCCCAAAGAAAATCCTCTCGTTTCCGTAGAAACGTATCTCGATTTAGAAGGACAATGCAGGGAATCCAGAGTATTTCATATGGAGGCAAATTGTGTGTTAATTCGTCAGCGTGAGGGAGGGAGGGATGCAGTAAAGGAGGAATAATGCATCGGAAAAGAGATACTCGGAACCCCAGAGAAAATCCTATCGTTTCCGTAGGAACGTATCTTGATTTAGAAGGACAATGGAGGGAATCCAGAGTATTTCATATGGACGCAAATTGTGTGTTAATTCGTCAATGTGAGGGAGCGAGGGATGCAGTAAAGGAGGAATAATGCATCGGAAAAGAGATACTCGGAACCCCAAAGGAAATCCTATCGTTTCCGTAGAAACGTATCTCGATTTAGAAGGACAATGCAGGGAATCCAGAGTATTTCATATGGACGCAAATTGTGTGTTAATTGGTCAATGTGAGGGAGCGAGGGATGCAGTAAAGGAGGAATAATGCATCGGAAAAGAGATACTCGGAACCCCAAAGAAATTCCTATCGTTTCCGTAGAAACGTATCTCGATTTAGGAGGACAATGTAGGGAATCCAGAGTATTTCATATGGACACA
The DNA here is from genome assembly GCF_023898315.1 of Schistocerca nitens. Classification (NCBI taxonomy): domain Eukaryota; kingdom Metazoa; phylum Arthropoda; class Insecta; order Orthoptera; family Acrididae; genus Schistocerca; species Schistocerca nitens. Next base: position 1,152,835,104 of record NC_064615.1, read on the forward strand.
AATTGTGTATTAATTCGTCAATGTGACGGAGCGAGGGATGCAGTAATGGATGAAAAATGCATCGGAAAAGAGATACTCGGAAACCCAAAGAAAATCCTATCGTTTCCGTAGAAACGTATCTCGATTTAGAAAGATAATGCAGGGAACCCAGAGTATTTCATATGGACACAATTTGTGTGTTAATTCGGCAATGTGAGGGAGCGAGGTATGTAGTAAAGGAGGAATAATGCATCGGAAAAAAGATACTCGGAACCCCAAAGAAAATCCTGTCGTTTCCGTAGAAACGTATCCCGATTTAGAAGGACAATGCAGGGAATCCACAGTATTTCATATGGACGCAAATTGTGTGTTTATTCGTCAATGTGAGGGAGCGAGGTATGCAGTAAAGGAGGAATAATGCATCGGAAAAGAGATACTCGGAACCCCAAAGAAAATCCTATCGTTTCCGTAGAAACGTATCTCGATTTACAAGGACAATGCAGGGAATCCAGAGTATTTCATATGGACGCAAATTGTGTGTTAATTCGTCAATGTGAGGGAGCGAGGGATGCAGTAAAGGAGGAATAATGCATCGGAAAAGAGATACTCGGAACCCCAAGGAAAATCCTACCGTTTCCGTAGAAACGTATCTCGATTTAGAAGGACAATGCACTGAATCAGAGTATTTCATATGGACGAAAATTGTGTGTTAATTCGTCAATGTGAGGGAGTGAGGTATGCAGTAAAGGAGGAATAATGCATCGGAAAAGAGATACTCGGAACCCCAAAGAAAATCCTATCGTTTCCGTAGAAACGTATCTCGATTTACAAGGACAATGCAGGGAATCCAGAGTATTTCATATGGACGCAAATTGTGTGTTAATTCGTCAATGTGAGGGAGCGAGGGATGCAGTAAAGGAGGAATAATGCATCGGAAAAGAGATACTCGGAACCCCAAGGAAAATCCTACCGTTTCCGTAGAAACGTATCTCGATTTAGAAGGACAATGCAGGGAATCCAGAGTATTTTATATAGACGCAAATTGTGTGTTAATTCTTCAATGTGAGGGAGCGAGGGATGCAGTAAAGGAGGAATAATGCATCGGAAAAGAGATACTCGGAACCCCAAAGAAAATCCTCTCGTTTCCATAGAAACGTATCTCGATTTAGAACGACAATGCAGGGAATCCAGAGTATTTCATATGGACGCAAATTGTGTGTTAATTCGTCAATGTGAGGGAGCGAGGGATGCAGTAAATGAGAAATAATGCATCAGAAAAGAGATACTCGGAACCCCAAAGAAAAACCTATCGTTTCCGTAGAAACGAATCCCGATTTAAAAGGACAATGCAGGGAATCCAGAGAATTTCATATGGACGCAAATTGTGTGTTAATTTGTCAATGTGAGGGAGCGAGGTATGCAGTAAAGGAGGAATAATGCATCGGAAAAGAGATACTCGGAACCCCAAAGAAAATCCTATCGTTTCCGTAGAAACGTATCTTGATTTAGAAGGAAAATGCAGGGAATCCAGAGTATTTCATATGGACGCAAATTGTGTGTTAATTCGTCAATGTGAGGGAGCGACGGATGCAGTAAAGGAGGAATAATGCATCGAAAAAGAGATACTCGACTCCCAAAAGAAAATCCTATCGTTTCCGTAGAAACGTATATCGATTTAGAAAGATAATGCAGGGAAACCAGAGTATTTCATATGGACGCAAATTGTGTGTTAATTCGTCAATGTGAGGGAGCGACGGATGCAGTAAAGGAGGAATAATGCATCGGAAAAGAGATACTCGACTCCCAAAAGAAAATCCTATCGTTTCCGTAGAAACGTATCTCGATTTAGAAAGATAATGCATGGAAACCAGAGTATTTCATATGGACGCAATTTGTGTGTTAATTCGTCAATGTGAGGGAGCGAGAGATGCAGTAAAGGAGGAATAATGCATCGGAAAAGAGATACTCGGAAACGCAAGGAAAATCCTACCGTTTCCGTAGAAACGTATCTCCATTTACAAGGACAATGCAGGGAATCCAGAGTATTTCATATGGACGCAAATTGTGTGTTAATTCGTCAATGTGAGTTAGCGAGGGATGCAGTAAAGGTGGAATAATGCATCGGAAAACAGATACTCGGAACCCCAAAGAAAATCCTATCGTTTCCGTAGAAACGTATCTCGATTTAGAAGGACAATGCAGGGAATCCTGAGTATTTCATATGGACACAAATTGTGTGTTAATTCGTCAATGTGAGGGAGCGGGGGATGCAGTAAAGGAGGAATAATGCATCGGAAAAGAGATACTCGGAACCACAAAGAAAATCCTATCGTTTCCGTAGAAACGTATCTCTATTTAGGAGGACAATGCAGGGAATCCAGAGTATTTCATATCGACGCAAATTGTGTGTTAATTCGTCAATGTGAGGGAGCGAGGGATGCAGTAAAGGAGGAATAATGCATCGGAAAAGAGATACTCGGAACCCCAAAGAAAATCCTATCGTTTCCGTAGAAACGTATCTCGATTTTGAAGGACAATGCAGGGAATCCAGAGTATTTTATATAGACGCAAATTGTGTGTTAATTCTTCAATGTGAGGGAGCGAGGGATGCAGTAAAGGAGGAATAATGCATCGGAAAAGAGATACTCGGAACCCCAAAGAAAATCCTATCGTTTCCATAGAAACGTATCTCGATTTAGAAGGACAATGCAGGGTATCCAGAGTATTTCATATGGACTCAAATTGTGTGTTAATTCGTCAATGTGAGGGAGCGAGGGATGCAGTAAATGAGGAATAATGCATCAGAAAAGAGATACTCGGAACCCAAAGGAAAAACCTATCGTTTCCGTAGAAACGAATCCCGATTTAAAAGGACAATGCAGGGAATCCAGAGAATTTCATATGGACGCAAATTGTGTGTTAATTCGTCAATGTGAGGGAGCGAGGGATGCAGTAAAGGAGGAATAATGCATCGGAAAAGAGATACTCGACTCCCAAAAGAAAATCCTATCGTTTCCGTAGAAACGTATCTCGATTTAGAAAGATAATGCAGGGAAACCAGAGTATTTCATATGGACGCAAATTGTGTGTTAATTCGTCAATGTGAGGGAGCGACGGATGCAGTAAAGGAGGAATATTGCATCGGAAAAGAGATACTCGACTCCCAAAAGAAAATCCTATCGTTTCCGTGGAAACGTATCTCGATTTAGAAAGATAATGCAGGGAAACCAGAGTATTTCATATGGACGCAAATTGTGTGTTAATTCGGCAATGTGAGGGAGCGAGGGATGCAGTAAAGGAGGAATAATGCATCGGAAAAGAGATACTCGGAACCACAAAGAAAATCCTATCGTTTCCGTAGAAACGTATCTCGATTTACAAGGACAATGCAGGGAATCCAAAGTATTTCATATGGACGCAAATTGTGTGTTAATTCGTCAATGTTAGGGAGCGAGGGATGCAGTAAAGGAGGAATAATGCATCGGAAAAGAGATACTCGGAACCCCAATGAAAATCCTACCGTTTCCGTAGAAACGTATCTCGATTTAGAAAGACAATGCAGGGAATCCAGAGTATTTCATATGGACGCAAATTGTGTGTTAATTCGTCAATGTGAGTTAGCGAGGGATGCAGTAAAGGTGGAATAATGCATCGGAAAAGAGATACTCGGAACCCCAAAGAAAATCCTATCGTTTCCGTAGAAACGTATATCGATTTAGAAGGACAATGCAGGGAATCCTGAGTATTTCATATGGACACAAATTGTGTGTTAATTCGTCAATGTGAGGGAGCGAGGGATGCAGTAAAGGAGGAATAATGCATCGGAAAAGAGATACTCGGAACCCCAAAGGAAATCCTATCGTTTCCGTAGAAACGTATCTCGATTTAGGAGGACAATGCAGGGAATCCAGAGTATTTCATATGGACGCAAATTGTGTGTTAATTCGTCAATGTGAGGGAGCAAGGGATGCAATAAAGGAGGAATAATGCATCGGAAAAGAGATACACTGAACCCCAAAGAAAATCCTATCGTTTCCGTAGAAACGTATCTCGATTTAGAAGGACAATGCAGGGAATCCAGAGTATTTCATATGGACGCAAATTGTGTGTTAATTCGTCAATGTGAGGGAGCGAGGGATGCAGTAAAGGAGGAATAATGCATCGGAAAAGAGATACTCGGAACCCCAAAGAAAATCCTATCGTTTCCGTAGAAACGTATCTCGATTTAGAAGGAGAATGCAGGGAATCCAGAGTATTTCATATGGACGCAAATTGTGTTTTAATTCGTCAAAGTGAGGGAGCGAGGGATGCAGTAAAGGAGGAATAATGCATCGGAAAAGAGATACTCGGAACCCCAAAGAAAATCCTATCGTTTCCGTAGAAACGTATTTCGATTTACAAGGACAGTGCAGGGAATCCAGAGTATTTCATATGGACGCAAATTGTGTGTTAATTCGTCAATGTGAGGGAGCGAGGGATGCAGTAAAGGAGGAATAATGCATCGGAAAAGTGATACTCGGAACCCCAAGGAAAATCCTACCGTTTCCGTAGAAACGTATCTCGATTTAGAAGGACAATGCAGGGAATCCAGAGTATTTTATATAGACGCAAATTGTGTGTTAATTCTTCAATGTGAGGGAGCGAGGGATGCAGTAAAGGGGGAATAATGCATCGGAAAAGAGACACTCGGAACCCCAAAGAAAATCCTATCGTTTCCATAGAAACGTATCTCGATTTAGAAGGACAATGCAGGGAATCCAGAGTATTTCATATGGACGCAAATTGTGTGTTAATTCGTCAATGTGAGGGAGCGATTGATGCAGTAAAGGAGGAATAATGCATCAGAAAAGAGATACTCGGAACCCCAAAGAAAAACCTATCGTTTCCGTAGAAACGAATCCCGATTTAAAAGGACAATGCAGGTAATCCAGAGAATTTCATATGGACGCTAATTGTGTGTTAATTTGTCAATGTGAGGGAGCGAGGTATGCAGTAAAGGAGGAATAATGCATCGGAAAAGAGATACTCAGAACCCCAAAGGAAATCCTATCGTTTCCGTAGAAACATATCTCGATTTAGATGGACAATGCAGGGAATCCAGAGTATTTCATATGAATGCAAATTGTGTGTTAATTGGTCAATGTAATGGAGGGAGGGATGCAGTAAAGGAGGAATAATGTATCGGAAAAGAGATACTTAGAACCCCAAAGAAAATCCTATCGATTCCGTAGAAACGTATCTCGATTTAGAAGGACAATGCAGGGAATCCAGAGTATTTCATATGGACGCAAATTGTGTGTTAATTCTTCAATGTGAGGGAGCGAGGGATGCAGTAAAGGAGGAATAATGCATCGGAAAAGAGATACTCGGAACCCCAAAGAAAATCCTATCGTTTCCGTAGAAACGTATCTCGATTTAGAAGGACAATGCAGGGAATCCAGAGTATTTCATATGGACGCAAATTGTGTGTTAATTCGGCAATGTGAGGGAGCGAGGGATGCAGTAAAGGAGGAATAATGCATCGGAAAAGAGATACTCGGAACCCCAAAGAAATTCCTGTCGTTTCCGTAGAAACGAATCCCGATTTAGAAGGACAATGCAGGGAATCCAGAGTATTTCATATGGACGCAAATTGTGTGTTAATTCGTCAATGTGAGGGAGCGAGGGATGCAGTAAACAAGGAATAATGCATCGGAAAAGAGATACTCGGAACCCCAAAGAAAATCCTATCGTTTCCGTAGAAACATATCTCGATTTAGAAGGACAATGCAGGGAATCCAGAGTATTTCATATGGACGCAAATTGTGTGTAAATTCGTCAATGTGAGTTAGCGAGGGATGCAGTAAAGGAGGAATAATGCATCGGAAAAGAGATACTCGGAACCCCAAAGAAAATCCTATCGTATCCGTAGAAACATATCTCGATTTAGAAGGACAATGCAGGGAATCCTGAGTATTTCATATGGACGCAAATTGTGTGTTAATTCGTCAATGTGAGGGAGGGAGGGATGCAGTAAAGGAGGAATAATGCATCGGAAAAGAGATACTCGGAACCCCAAAAAAAATCCTATCGTTTCCGTAGAAACATATCTCGATTTAGAAGGACAATGCAGGGAATCCCGAGTATATCATATGGACGCAAATTGTGTGTTAATTCGTCAAAGTGAGGGAGCGAGGGATGCAGTAAAGGAGGAATAATGCATCGGAAAAGAGATACTCGGAACCCCAAAGTAAATCCTATCGTTTCCGTAGAAACGTATCTCGATTCAGAAGGACAATGCAGGGAATCCCGAGTATTTCATATGGACGCAAATTGTGTGTTAATTCGTCAATGTGACGGAGCGAGGGATGCAGTAAAGGAGGAATAATGTATCGGAAAAGAGATACGCGGAACCCCAAAGAAAATCCTATCGTTTCCGTAGAAACGTATCTTGATTTAGAAGGACAATGCAGGGAATCCAGAGTATTTCATATGGACGCCAATTGTGTGTTAATTCGTCAATGTGAGGGAGCGAGGGATGCAGTAAAGGAGGAATAATGCATCGGAAAAGAGATACTCGGAACCCCAAAGAAAATCCTGTCGTTTCCGTAGAAACGTATCTCGATTTCGAAGGACAATGCAGGGAATCCAGAGTATTTCTTATGGACGCAAATTGTGTGTTAATTGGTCAATGTGAGGGAGCGAGGGATGCAGTAAACGAGGAATAATGCATCGGAAAAGAGATACTCGACTCCCAAAAGAAATCCTATCGTTTCCGTAGAAACGTATCTCGATTTAGAAAGATAATGCAGGGAACCCAGGGTATTTCATATGGACGCAATTGGTGTGTTAATTCGGCAATGTGAGGGAGCGAGGGATGTAGTAAAGGAGGAATAATGCATCGGAAAAGAGATACTCGGAACCCCAAAGAAAATCCTGTCGTTTCCGTAGAAACGTATCCCGATTTAGAAGGACAATGCAGGGAATCCAGAGTATTTCATATGGACGCAAATTGTGTGTTAATTCGTCATTGTGAGGGAGTGAGGGATGCAGTAAAGGAGGAATAATGCATCGGAAAAGAGATACTCGGAACCCCAAAGAAAATCCTATCGTTTCCGTAGAAACGTATCTCGATTTAGAAGGAAAATGCAGGGAATCCAGAGTATTTCATATGGACGCAAATTGTGTGTTAATTCGTCAATGTGAGTTAGCGAGGGATGCAGTAATGGAGGAATAATGCATCGGAAAAGAGATACTCGGAACCCCAAAGAAAATCCTATCGTATCCGTAGAAACGTATCTCGATTTAGAAGGACAATGCAGGGAATCCTGAGTATTTCATATGGACGCAAATTGTGTGTTAATTCGTCAATGTGAGGGAGCGAGGGATGCAGTAAAGGAGGAATAATGCATCGGAAAAGAGATACTCGGAACCCCAAAGAAAATCCTATCGTTTCCGTAGAAACATATCTCGATTTAGAAGGACAATGCAGGGAATCCAGAGTATATCATATGGACGCAAATTGTGTGTTAATTCGTCAATGTGAGGGAGCGAGGGATGCAGTAAAGGAGGAATAATGCATCGGAAAAGAGATACTAGGAACCCTAAAGAAAATCCTATCGTTTCCGTAGAAACGTATTTCGATTTACAAGGACAATGCAGGGAATCCTGAGTATTTCATATGGACACAAATTGTGTGTTAATTCGTCAATGTGAGGGAGCGAGGGATGCAGTAAAGGAGGAATAATGCATCGGCAAAGAGATATTCGGAACCCCAAAGGAAATCCTATCGTTTCCGTAGAAACGTATCTCGATTTAGGAGGACAATGCAGGGAATCCAGAGTATTTCATATGGACGCAAATTGTGTGTTAATTCGTCAATGTGAGGGAGCAAGGGATGCAATAAAGGAGGAATAATGCATCGGAAAAGAGATACACTGAACCCCAAAGAAAATCCTATCGTTTCCGTAGAAACGTATCTCGATTTAGAAGGACAATGCAGGGAATCCAGAGTATTTCATATGGACGCAAATTGTGTGTTAATTCGTCAATGTGAGGGAGCGAGGGATGCAGTAAAGGAGGAATAATGCATCGGAAAAGAGATACTCGGAACCCCAAAGAAAATCCTATCGTTTCCGTAGAAACGTATCTCGATTTACAAGGACAGTGCAGGGAATCCAGAGTATTTCATATGGACGCAAATTGTGTGTTAATTCGTCAATGTGAGGGAGCGAGGAATGCAGTAAAGGAGGAATAATGCATCGGAAAAGTGATACTCGGAACCCCAAGGAAAATCCTACCGTTTCCGTAGAAACGTATCTCGATTTAGAAGGACAATGCAGGGAATCCAGAGTATTTTATATAGACGCAAATTGTGTGTTAATTCTTCAATGTGAGGGAGCGAGGGATGCAGTAAAGCCGGAATAATGCATCGGAAAAGAGACACTCGGAACCCCAAAGAAAATCCTATCGTTTCCATAGAAACGTATCTCGATTTAGAAGGACAATGCAGGGAATCCAGAGTATTTCATATGGACGCAAATTGTGTGTTAATTCGTCAATGTGAGGGAGCGATTGATGCAGTAAAGGAGGAATAATGCATCAGAAAAGAGATACTCGGAACCCCAAAGAAAAACCTATCGTTTCCGTAGAAACGAATCCCGATTTAAAAGGACAATGCAGGTAATCCAGAGAATTTCATATGGACGCTAATTGTGTGTTAATTTGTCAATGTGAGGGAGCGAGGTATGCAGTAAAGGAGGAATAATGCATCGGAAAAGAGATACTCAGAACCCCAAAGGAAATCCTATCGTTTCCGTAGAAACATATCTCGATTTAGATGGACAATGCAGGGAATCCAGAGTATTTCATATGGACGCAAATTGTGTGTTAATTCGTCAATGTGAGGGAGCGAGGGATGCAGTAAAGGAGGAATAATGCATCGGAAAAGTGATACTCGGAACCCCAAGGAAAATCCTACCGTTTCCGTAGAAACGTATCTCGATTTAGAAGGACAATGCAGGGAATCCAGAGTATTTTATATAGACGCAAATTGTGTGTTAATTCTTCAATGTGAGGGAGCGAGGGATGCAGTAAAGCCGGAATAATGCATCGGAAAAGAGACACTCGGAACCCCAAAGAAAATCCTATCGTTTCCGTAGAAACGTATCTCGATTTAGAAGGACAATGCAGGGAATCCAGAGTATTTCATATGGACGCAAATTGTGTGTTAATTCGGCAATGTGAGGGAGCGAGGGATGCAGTAAAGGAGGAATAATGCATCGGAAAAGAGATACTCGGAACCCCAAAGAAATGCCTGTCGTTTCCGTAGAAACGAACCCCGATTTAGAAGGACAATGCAGGGAATCCAGAGTATTTCATATGGACGCAAATTGTGTGTTAATTCGTCAATGTGAGGGAGCGAGGGATGCAGTAAACGAGGAATAATGCATCGGAAAAGAGATACTCGGAACCCCAAAGAAAATCCTATCGTTTCCGTAGAAACATATCTCGATTTAGAAGGACAATGCAGGGAATCCAGAGTATTTCATATGGACGCAAATTGTGTGTAAATTCGTCAATGTGAGTTAGCGAGGGATGCAGTAAAGGAGGAATAATGCATCGGAAAAGAGATACTCGGAACCCCAAAGAAAATCCTATCGTATCCGTAGAAACATGTCTCGATTTAGAAGGACAATGCAGGGAATCCTGAGTATTTCATATGGACGCAAATTATGTGTTAATTCGTCAATGTGAGGGAGGGAGGGATGCAGTAAAGGAGGAATAATGCATCGGAAAAGAGATACTCGGAACCCCAAAGAAAATCCTATCGTTTCCGTAGAAACATATCTCGATTTAAAAGGACAATGCAGGGAATCCCGAGTATATCATATGGACGCAAATTGTGTGTTAATTCGTCAAAGTGAGGGAGCGAGGGATGCAGTAAAGGAGGAATAATGCATCGGAAAAGAGATACTCGGAACCCCAAAGTAAATCCTATCGTTTCCGTAGAAACGTATCTCGATTTAGAAGGACAATGCAGGGAATCCCGAGTATTTCATATGGACGCAAATTGTGTGTTAATTCGTCAATGTGACGGAGCGAGGGATGCAGTAAAGGAGGAATAATGCATCGGAAAAGAGATACTCGGAACCCCAAGGAAAATCCTACCGTTTCCGTAGAAACGTATCTCGATTTAGGAGGACAATGCAGGGAATCCAGAGTATTTCATATGGAGGCGAATTGTGTGTTAATTCATCAGCGTAAGGGAGCGAGGGATGCAGTAAAGGAGGAATAATGTATCGGAAAAGAGATACTCGGAACCCCAAAGAAAATCCTATCGTTTCCGTAGAAACGTATCTTGATTTAGAAGGACAATGCAGGGAATCCAGAGTATTTCATATGGACGCCAATTGTGTGTTAATTCGTCAATGTGAGGGAGCGAGGGATGCAGTAAAGGAGGAATAATGCATCGGAAAAGAGATACTCGGAACCCCAAAGAAAATCCTGTCGTTTCCGTAGAAACGTATCTCGATTTAGAAGGACAATGCAGGGAATCCAGAGTATTTCATATGGACGCAAATTGTGTGTTAATTGGTCAATGTGAGGGAGCGAGGGATGCAGTAAAGGAGGAATAATGCATCGGAAAAGAGATACTCGACTCCCAAAAGAAATCCTATCGTTTCCGTAGAAACGTATCTCGATTTAGAAAGATAATGCAGGGAACCCAGAGTATTTCATATGGACGCAATTGGTGTGTTAATTCGGCAATGTGAGGGAGCGAGGGATGTAGTAAAGGAGGTATAATGCATCGGAAAAGAGATACTCGGAACCCCAAAGAAAATCCTGTCGTTTCCGTAGAAACGTATCCCGATTTAGAAGGACAATGCAGGGAATCCAGAGTATTTCATATGGACGCAAATTGTGTGTTAATTCGTCATTGTGAGGGAGCGAGGGATGCAGTAAAGGAGGAATAATGCATCGGAAAAGAGATACTCGGAACCCCAAAGAAAATCCTATCGTTTCCGTAGAAACGTATCTCGATTTAGAAGGAAAATGCAGGGAATCCAGAGTATTTCATATGGACGCAAATTGTGTGTTAATTCGTCAATGTGAGTTAGCGAGGGATGCAGTAATGGAGGAATAATGCATCGGAAAAGAGATACTCGGAACCCCAAAGAAAATCCTATCGTATCCGTAGAAACGTATCTCGATTTAGAAGGACAATGCAGGGAATCCTGAGTATTTCATATGGACGCAAATTGTGTGTTAATTCGTCAATGTGAGGGAGCGAGGGATGCAGTAAAGGAGGAATAATGCATCGGAAAAGAGATACTCGGAACCCCAAAGAAAATCCTATCGTTTCCGTAGAAACATATCTCGATTTAGAAGGACAATGCAGGGAATCCAGAGTATATCATATGGACGCAAATTGTGTGTTAATTCGTCAATGTGAGGGAGCGAGGGATGCAGTAAAGGAGGAATAATGCATCGGAAAAGAGATACTAGGAACCCTAAAGAAAATCCTATCGTTTCCGTAGAAACGTATTTCGATTTACAAGGACAATGCAGGGAATCAGAGTATTTCATATGGACGCAAATTGTGTGTTAATTCGTCAATGTGAGTTAGCGAGGGATGCAGTAAAGGTGGAATAATGCATCGGAAAAGAGATACTCGGAACCCCAAAGAAAATCCTATCGTTTCCGTAGAAACGTATATCGATTTAGAAGGACAATGCAGGGAAACCTGAGTATTTCATATGGACGCAAATTGTGTGTTAATTCGTCAATGTGAGGGAACGAGGAATGCAGTAAAGGAGGAATAATGCATCGGAAAAGAGATACTCGGAACCCCAAAGAAAATCCTATCGTTTCCGTAGAAACGTATCTCGATTTAGGAGGACAATGCAGGGAATCCAGAGTATTTCATATGGACACAAATTGTGTGTTAATTCGACAATGTGAGGGAGCGAGGGATGCAGTAAAGGAGGAATAATGCATCGGAAAAGAGATACTCGGAACCCCAAAGAAAATCTTATCGTTTCCGTAGAAACGTATCTCGATTTAGAAGGACAATGCAGGGAATCCAGAATATATCATATGGACGCAAATTGTGTGTTAATTCGTCAATGTGTGGGAGCGAGGGATGCAGTAAAGGAGGAATAATGCATCGGAAAAGAGATACTCGGAAACCCAAGGAAAATCCTACCGTTTCCGTAGAAACGTATATCGATTTAGAAGGACAATGCAGGGAATCCTGAGTATTTCATATGGACGCAAATTGTGTGTTAATTCGTCAATGTGAGGGAACGAGGGATGCAGTAAAGGAGGAATAATGCATCGGAAAAGAGATACTCGGAACCCCAAAGAAAATCCTATCGTTTCCGTAGAAACGTATCTCGATTTAGGAGGACAATGCAGGGAATCCAGAGTATTTCATATGGACACAAATTGTGTGTTAATTCAAAAATGTGAGGGAGCGAGGGATGCAGTAAAGGAGGAATAATGCATCGGAAAAGAGATACTCGGAACCCCAAAGAAAATCCTATCGTTTCCGTAGAAACGTATCTCGATTTAGAAGGACAATGCAGGGAATCCAGAATATATCATATGGACGCAAATTGTGTGTTAATTCGTCAATGTGAGGGAGCGAGGGATGCAGTAAAGGAGGAATAATGCATCGGAAAAGAGATACTCGGAAACCCAAGGAAAATCCTACCGTTTCCGTAGAAACGTATCTCGATTTAGAAGGACAATGCAGGGAATCCAGAGTATTTCATATAGACGCAAATTGTGTGTTAATTCGGCAATGTGAGGGAGCGAGGAATGCAGTAAAGGAGGAATAATGCATCGGAAAAGAGATACTCGGAACCCCAAGGAAAATCCTACCGTTTCCGTAGAAACGTATCTCGATTTAGAAGGACAATGCAGGGAATCAGAGTATTTCATATGGACGCAAATTGTGTGTTAATTCGTCAATGTGAGTTAGCGAGGGATGCAGTAAAGGTGGAATAATGCATCGGAAAAGAGATACTCGGAACCCCAAAGAAAATCCTATCGTTTCCGTAGAAACGTATATCGATTTAGAAGGACAATGCAGGGAATCCTGAGTATTTCATATGGACGCAAATTGTGTGTTATTTCGTCAATGTGAGGGAACGAGGGATGCAGTAAAGGAGGAATAATGCATCGGAAAAGAGATACTCGGAACCCCAAAGAAAATCCTATCGTTTCCGTGGAAACGTATCTCGATTTAGGAGGACAATGCAGGGAATCCAGAGTATTTCATATGGACACAAATTGTGTGTTAATTCGACAATGTGAGGGAGCGAGGGATGCAGTAAAGGAGGAATAATGCATCGGAAAAGAGATACTCGGAACCCCAAAGAAAATCCTATCGTTTCCGTAGAAACGTATCTCGATTTAGAAGGACAATGCGGGGAATCCAGAATATATCATATGGACGCAAATTGTGTGTTAATTCGTCAATGTGAGGGAGCGAGGGATGCAGTAAAGGAGGAATAATGCATCGGAAAAGAGATACTCGGAAACCCAAGGAAAATCCTACCGTTTCCATAGAAACGTATATCGATTTAGAAGGACAATGCAGGGAATCCTGAGTATTTCATATGGACGCAAATTGTGTGTTAATTCGTCAATGTGAGGGAAAGAGGGATGCAGTAAAGGAGGAATAATGCATCGGAAAAGAGATACTCGGAACCCCAAAGAAAATCCTATCGTTTCCGTAGAAACATATCTCGATTTAGGAGGACAATGCAGGGAATCCAGAGTATTTCATATGGACACAAATTGTGTGTTAATTCGACAATGTGAGGGAGCGAGGGATGCAGTAAAGGAGGAATAATGCATCGGAAAAGAGATACTCGGAACCCCAAAGAAAATCCTATCGTTTCCGTAGAAACGTATCTCGATTTAGAAGGACAATGCAGGGAATCCAGAATATATCATATGGACGCAAATTGTGTGTTAATTCGTCAATGTGAGGTAGCGAGGGATGCAGTAAAGGAGGAATAATGCATCGGAAAAGAGATACTCGGAAACCCAAGGAAAATCCTACCGTTTCCGTAGAAACGTATCTCGATTTAGAAGGACAATGCAGGGAATCCAGAGTATTTCATATAGACGCAAATTGTGTGTTAATTCTTCAATGTGAGGGAGCGAGGGATGCAGTAAAGGAGGAATAATGCATCGGAAAAGAGATACTCGGAACCCCAAAGAAAATCCTATCGTTTCCGGAGAAACGTATCTCGATTTAGAAGGACAATGCAGGGAATCCAGAGTATTTCATATGGACACAAATTGTGTGTTAATTCGGCAATGTGAGGGAGCGAGGAATGCAGTAAAGGAGGAATAATGCATCGGAAAAGAGATACTCTTAACCCCAAAGAAAATCCTATCTTATCCGTAGAAACGTATCTTGATTTAGAAGTACAATGCAGGGAATCCAGAGTATTTCATATGGACGCAAATTGTGTGTTAATTCGTCAATGTGAGGGAGCGAGGGATGCAGTAAAGGAGGAATAATGCATCGGAAAAGAGATACTCGGAACCCCAAAGAAAATCCTCTCGTTTCCGTAGAAACGTATCTCGATTTAGAAGGACAATGCAGGGAATCCTGAGTATTTCATATGGACGCAAATTGTGTGTTAATTCGTCAATGTGAGGGAAAGAGGGATGCAGTAAAGGAGGAATAATGCATCGGAAAAGAGATACTCGGAACCCCAAAGAAAATCCTATCGTTTCCGTAGAAACGTATCTCGATTTAGGAGGACAATGCAGGGAATCCAGAGTATTTCATATGGACACAAATTGTGTGTTAATTCGACAATGTGAGGGAGCGAGGGATGCAGTAAAGGAGGAATAATGCATCGGAAAAGAGATACTCGGAACCCCAAAGAAAATCCTATCGTTTCCGTAGAAACGTATCTCGATTTAGAAGGACAATGCAGGGAATCCAGAATATATCATATGGACGCAAATTGTGTGTTAATTCGTCAATGTGAGGTAGCGAGGGATGCAGTAAAGGAGGAATAATGCATCGGAAAAGAGATACTCGGAAACCCAAGGAAAATCCTACCGTTTCCGTAGAAACGTATCTCGATTTAGAAGGACAATGCAGGGAATCCAGAGTATTTCATATAGACGCAAATTGTGTGTTAATTCTTCAATGTGAGGGAGCGAGGGATGCAGTAAAGGAGGAATAATGCATCGGAAAAGAGATACTCGGAACCCCAAAGAAAATCCTATCGTTTCCGGAGAAACGTATCTCGATTTAGAAGGACAATGCAGGGAATCCAGAGTATTTCATATGGACACAAATTGTGTGTTAATTCGGCAATGTGAGGGAGCGAGGTATGCAGTAAAGGAGGAATAATGCATCGGAAAAGAGATACTCTTAACCCCAAAGAAAATCCTATCTTATCCGTAGAAACGTATCTTGATTTAGAAGTACAATGCAGGGAATCCAGAGTATTTCATATGGACGCAAATTGTGTGTTAATTCGTCAATGTGAGGGAGCGAGGGATGCAGTAAAGGAGGAATAATGCATCGGAAAAGAGATACTCGGAACCCCAAAGAAAATCCTCTCGTTTCCGTAGAAACGTATCTCGATTTAGAAGGACAATGCAGGGAATCCAGAGTATTTCATATGGAGGCAAATTGTGTGTTAATTCGTCAGCGTGAGGGAGCGAGGGATGCAGTAAAGGAGGAATAATGCATCGGAAAAGAGATACTCGGAACCCCAAAGAAAATCCTATCGTTTCCGTAGGAACGTATCTTGATTTAGAAGGACAATGGAGGGAATCCAGAGTATTTCATATGGACGCAAATTGTGTGTTAATTCGTCAATGTGAGGGAGCGAGGGATGCAGTAAAGGAGGATTAATGCATCGGAAAAGAGATACTCGGAACCCCAAAGAAAATCCTATCGTTTCCGTAGAAACGTATCTCGATTTAGAAGGACAATGCAGGGAATCCAGAGTATTTCATATGGACGCAAATTGTGTGTTAATTGGTCAATGTGAGGGAGCGAGGGATGCAGTAAAGGAGGAATAATGCATCGGAAAAGAGATACTCGGAACCCCAAAGAAATTCCTATCGTTTCCGTAGAAACGTATCTCGATTTAGGAGGACAATGTAGGGAATCTAGAGTATTTCATATGGACACAAATTGTGTATTAATTCGTCAATGTGACGGAGCGAGGGATGCAGTAATGGATGAAAAATGCATCGGAAAAGAGATACTCGGAAACCCAAAGAAAATCCTATCGTTTCCGTAGAAACGTATCTCGATTTAGAAAGATAATGCAGGGAACCCAGAGTATTTCATATGGACGCAATTTGTGTGTTAATTCGGCAATGTGAGGGAGCGAGGTATGTAGTAAAGGAGGAATAATGCATCGGAAAAAAGATACTCGGAACCCCAAAGAAAATCCTGTCGTTTCCGTAGAAACGTATCCCGATTTAGAAGGACAATGCAGGGAATCCACAGTATTTCATATGGACGCAAATTGTGTGTTAATTCGTCAATGTGAGGGAGCGAGGGATGCAGTAAAGGAGGAATAATGCATCGGAAAAGAGATACTCGGAACCCCAAAGAAAATCCTATCGTTTCCGTAGAAACGTATCTCCATTTAGAAGGAAAATGCAGGGAATCCAGAGTATTTCATATGGACGCAAATTGTGTGTTAATTCGTCAATGTGAGTTAGCGAGGGATGCAGTAATGGAGGAATAATGCATCGGAAAAGAGATACTCGGAACCCCAAAGAAAATCCTATCGTTTCCGTAGAAACGTATCTCTATTTAGAAGGACAATGCAGGGAATCCTGAGTATTTCATATGGACGCAAATTGTGTGTTAATTCGTCAATGTGAGGGAGCGAGGGATGCAGTAAAGGAGGAATAATGCATCGGAAAAGAGATACTCGGAACCCCAAAGAAAATCCTATCGTTTCCGTAGAAACATATCTCGATTTAGAAGGACAATGCAGGGGATCCAGAGTATATCATATGGACGCAAATTGTGTGTTAATTCGTCAATGTGAGGGAGCGAGGGATGCAGTAAAGGAGGAATAATGCATCGGAAAAGAGATACTAGGAACCCTAAAGAAAATCCTATCGTTTCCGTAGAAACGTATTTCGATTTACAAGGACAACGCAGGGAATCCAGAGTATTTCATATGGACGCAAATTGTGTGTTAATTCGTCAATGTGAGGGAGCGAGGGATGCAGTAAAGGAGGAATAATGCATCGGAAAAGAGATACTCGGAACCCCAAGGAAAATCCTACCGTTTCCGTAGAAACGTATCTCGATTTAGAAGGACAATGCACTGAATCAGAGTATTTCATATGGACGCAAATTGTGTGTTAATTCGTCAATGTGAGTTAGCGAGGGATGCAGTAAAGGTGGAATAATGCATCGGAAAAGAGATACTCGGAACCCCAAAGAAAATCCTATCGTTTCCGTAGAAACGTATATCGATTTAGAAGGACAATGCAGGGAATCCTGAGTATTTCATATGGACGCAAATTGTGTGTTAATTCGTCAATGTGAGGGAGCGAGGGATGCAGTAAAGGAGGAATAATGCATCGGAAAAGAGATACTCGGAACCCCAAAGAAAATCCTATCGTTTCCGTAGAAACGTATCTCGATTTAGGAGGACAATGCAGGGAATCCAGAGTATTTCATATGGAGACAAATTGTGTGTTAATTCGACAATGTGAGGGAGCGAGGGATGCAGTAAAGGAGGAATAATGCATCGGAAAAGAGATACTCGGAACCCCAAAGAAAATCCTATCGTTTCCGTAGAAACGTATCTCGATTTAGAAGGACAATGCAGGGAATCCAGAATATATCATATGGACGCAAATTGTGTGTTAATTCGTCAATGTGAGGGAGCGAGGGATGCAGTAAAGGAGGAATAATGCATCGGAAGAGAGATACTCGGAACCCCAAAGAAAATCCTATCGTTTCCGGAGAAACGTATCTCGATTTAGAAGGACAATGCAGGGAATCCAGAGTATTTCATATGGACACAAATTGTGTGTTAATTCGGCAATGTGAGGGAGCGAGGAATGCAGTAAAGGAGGAATAATGCATCGGAAAAGAGATACTCTTAACCCCAAAGAAAATCCTACCTTATCCGTAGAAACGTATCTTGATTTAGGAGGACAATGCAGGGAATCCAGAGTATTTCATATGGAGGCAAATTGTGTGTTAATTCGTCAGCGTGAGGGAGCGAGGGATGCAGTAAAGGAGGAATAATGCATCGGAGAAGAGATACTCGGAACCCCAAAGAAAATCCTATCGTTTCCGTAGGAACGTATCTTGATTTAGAAGGACAATGCAGGGAATCCAGAGTATTTCATATGGACGCAAATTGTGTGTTAATTCGTCAATGTGAGGGAGCGAGGGATGCAGTAAAGGAGGAATAATGCATCGGAAAAGAGATACTCGGAACCCCAAAGAAAATCCTATCGTTTCCGTACAAACGTATCTCGATTTAGAAGGACAATGCAGGGAATCCAGAGTATTTCATATGGACGCAAATTGTGTGTTAATTCGTCAATGTGACGGAGCGAGGGATGCAGTAAAGGAGGAATAATGCATCGGAAAAGAGATACTCGGAACCCCAAAGAAAATCCTATCGTTTCCGTAGAAACGTATCTCGATTTAGAAGGACAATGCAGGGAATCCAGAGTATATCATATGGACGCAAATTGTGTGATAATTCGGCAATGTGAGGGAGCGAGGGATGCAGTTAAGGAGGAATAATGCATCGGAAAAGAGATACTCGGAACCCCAAAGAAAATCCTATCGCTTCCGTAGAAACGTATCTCGATTTCCAAGGACAATGCAGGGAATCCAGAGTATTTCATATGGACGCAAATTGTGTGTTAATTCGTCAATGTGAGGGAGCGAGGGATGCAGTAAAGGAGGAATAATGCATCGGAAAAGAGATACTCGGAAACCCAAGGAAAATCCTACCGTTTCCGTAGAAACATATCTTGATTTTGAAGGACAATGCAGGGAATCCAGAGTATTTCATATGGATGCCAATTGTGTGTTAATTGGTCAATGTGAGGGAGCGAGGTATGCAGTAAAGGAGGAATAATGTATCGGAAAAGAGATACTTAGAACCCCTAAGAAAATCCTATCGTTTCCGTAGAAACGTATCTCGATTTAGAAGGACAATGCACGGAATCCAGAGTATTTCATATGGATGCAAATTTTGTGTTAATTCGTCAATGTGAGGGAGCGAGGGATGCAGTAATGGTGGAATAATGCATCGGAAAAGAGATACTCGGAACCCCAAAGAAAATCCTATCGTTTCCATAGAAACGTATCTCGATTTAGAAGGACAATGCAGGGAATCCAGAGTATTTCATATGGACGCAAATTGTGTGTTAATTCGTCAATGTGAGAGAGCGAGGGATGCAGTAAAGGAGGAATAATGCATCGGAAAAGAGATACTCGGAACCCCAAAGAAAATCCTATCGTTTCCGTAGAAACGTATCTCGATTTAGAAGGACAATGCAGGGAATCCAGAGTATTTCGTATGGACGCAAATTGTGTGTTAATTGGTCAATGTGAGGGAGCGAGGGATGCAGTAAAGGAGGAATAATGCATCGGAAAAGAGATACTCGACTCCCAAAAGAAATCCTATCGTTTCCGTAGGAACGTATCTCGATTTAGAAAGATAATGCAGGGAACCCAGAGTATTTCATATGGACGCAATTTGTGTGTTAATTCGGCAATGTGAGGGAGCGAGGGATGTAGTAAAGGAGGAATAATGCATCGGAAAAGAGATACTCGGAACCCCAAAGAAAATCCTGTCGTTTCCGTTGAAACGTATCCCGATTTAGAAGGACAATGCAGGGAATCCAGAGTATTTCATATGGACGCAAATTGTGTGTTAATTCGTCAATGTGAGTTAGCGAGGGATGCAGTAAAGGTGGAATAATGCATCGGAAAAGAGATACTCGGAACCCCAAAGAAAATCCTATCGTTTCCGTAGAAACGTATATCGATTTAGAAGGACAATGCAGGGAATCCTGAGTATTTCATATGGACGCAAATTGTGTGTTAATTCTTCAATGTGAGGGAGCGAGGGATGCAGTAAAGGAGGAATAATGCATCGGAAATGAGATACTCGGAACCCCAAAGAAAATCCTATCGTTTCTGGAGAAACGTATCTCGATTTAGAAGGACAATGCAGGGAATCCAGAGTATTTCATATGGACACAAATTGTGTGTTAATTCGGCAATGTGAGGGAGCGAGGAATGCAGTAAAGGAGGAATAATGCATCGGAAAAGAGATACTCTTAACCCTAAAGAAAATCCTATCGTTTCCGTAGAAACGTATCTTGATTTAGAAGTACAATGCAGGGAATCCAGAGTATTTCATATGGACGCAAATTGTGTGTTAATTCGTCAATGTGAGGGAGCGAGGGATGCAGTAAAGGAGGAATAATGCATCGGAAAAGAGATACTCGGAACCCCAAAGAAAATCCTATCGTTTCCGTAGAAACGTATCTCGATTTAGAAGGACAATGCAGGGAATCCAGAGTATTTCACATGGACGCAAATTGTGTGTTAATTCGGCAATGTGAGGGACCGAGGGATGCAGTAAAGGAGGAATAATGCATCGGGAAAGAGATACTCGACTCCCAAAAGAAATTCCTATCGTTTCCGTAGAAACGTATCTCGATTTAGAAAGATAATGCAGGGAACCCAGAGTATTTCATATGGACGCAATTTGTGTGTTAATTCGGCAATGTGAGGGAGTGAGGGATGCAGTAAAGGAGGAATAATGCATCGGAAAAGAGATACTCGGAACCCCAAAGAAAATCCTATCTTTTCCGTAGAAACGTATCTCGATTTAGAAGGACAATGCAGGGAATCCAGAGTATATCATATGGACGCAAATTGTGTGTTAATTCGTCAATGTGAGTTAGCGAGGGATGCAGTAAAGGAGGAATAATGCATCGGAAAAGAGATACTCGGAACCCCAAAGAAAATCCTATCGTTTCCGTAGAAACGTATCTCGATTTAGAAGGACAATGCAGGGAATCCTGAGTATTTCATATGGACGCAAATTGTGTGTTAATTCGTCAATGTGAGGGAGCGAGGGATGCAGTAAAGGAAGAATAATGCATCGGAAAAGTGATACTCGGTACCCCAAAGAAAATCCTATCGTTTCCGTAGAAACGTATCTCGATTTAGGAGGACAATGCAGGGAATCCAGAGTATTTCATTAGGACGCAAATTGTGTGTTAATTCGTCAATGTGAGGGAGCGATGGATGCAGTAAAGGAGGAATAATGCATCGGAAAAGAGATACTCGGAACCCCAAAGAAAATCATATCGTTTCCGTAGAAACGTATCTCGATTTAGAAGGACAATGCTGGGAATCCAGAGTATATCATATGGACGCAAATTGTGTGTTAATTCGTCAATGTGAGGGAGCGAGGGATGCAGTAAAGGAGGAATAATGCATCGGAAAAGAGATACGCGGAACCCCACAGAAAATCCTATCGTTTCCGTAGAAACGTATCTCGATTTAGAAGGACAATGCAGGGAATCCAGAGTATTTCATATGGACGAAAATTGTGTGTTAATTCGTCAATGTCAGGGAGCGAGGGATGCAGTAAAGGAGGAATAATGCAGCGGAAAAGAGATACTCGGAAACCCAAAGAAAATCCTATCGTTTCCGTAGAAACGTATCTCGATTTAGAAGGACAATGCAGGGAATCCAGAGTATTTCATATGGACACAAATTGTGTGTTAATTCGGCAATGTGAGGGAGCGAGGAATGCAGTAAAGGAGGAATAATGCATCGGAAAAGAGATACTCTTAACCCTAAAGAAAATCCTATCGTTTCCGTAGAAACGTATCTTGATTTAGAAGGACAATGCAGGGAATCCAGAGTATTTCATATGGACGCAAATTGTGTGTTAATTCGTCAATGTGAGGGAGCGAGGGATGCCGTAAAGGAGGAATAATGCATCGGAAAAGAGATACTCGGAACCCCAAAGAAAATCCTATCGTTTCCGTAGAAACGTATCTCGATTTAGAAGGACAATGCAGGGAATCCAGAGTATTTCATATGGACGCAAATTGTGCGTTAATTCGTCAATGTGAGGGAGCGAGGGATGCAGTAAAGGAGGAATAATGCATCGGAAAAGAGATACTCGGAACCCCAAAGAAAATCCTATCGTTTCCGTACAAACGTATCTCGATTTAGAAGGACAATGCAGGGAATCCAGAGTATTTCATATGGACGCAAATTGTGTGTTAATTCGTCAATGTGAGGGAGCGAGGGATGCAGTAAAGGAGGAATAATGCATCGGAAAAGAGATACTCGACTCCCAAAAGAAAATCCTATCGTTTCCGTAGAAACGTATCTCGATTTAGAAAGATAATGCAGGGAACCCAGAGTATTTCATATGGACGCAATTTGTGTGTTAATTCGTCAATGTGAGGGAGCGAGGGATGCAGTAAAGGAGGAATAATGCATCGGAAAAGAGATACGCGGAACCCCACAGAAAATCCTATCGTTTCCGTAGAAACGTATCTCGATTTAGAAGGACAATGCAGGGAATCCAGAGTATTTCATATGGACGAAAATTGTGTGTTAATTCGTCAATGTCAGGGAGCGAGGGATGCAGTAAAGGAGGAATAATGCAGCGGAAAAGAGATACTCGGAATCCCAAAGAAAATCCTATCGTTTCCGTAGAAACGTATCTCGATTTAGAAGGACAATGCAGGGAATCCAGAGTATTTCATATGGACGCAAATTGTGTGTTAATTCGTCAATGTGAGGAAGCGAGGGATGCAGTAAAGGAGGAATAATGCATCGGAAAAGAGATACGCGGAACCCCAAAGAAAATCCTATCGTTTCCGTAGAAACGTATCTCGATTTAGAAGGACAATGCAGGGAATCCAGAGTATTTGATATGGACGCAAATTGTGTGTTAATTCGTCAGCCTGAGGGAACGAGGGATGCAGTAAAGGAGGAATAATGCATCGGAAAAGAGAGACACGGAAACCCAAAGAAAATCCTATCGTTTCCGTAGAAACGTATCTTGATTTAGAAGGACAATGCAGGGAATCCAGAGTATTTCATATGGACGCAAATTGTGTGTTAATTCGTCAATGTGAGGGAGCGAGGGATGCAGTAAAGGAGGAATAATGCATCGGAAAAGAGATACTCGGAACCCCAAAGAAAATCCTATCGTTTCCGTAGAAATGTATCTCGATTTAGAAGGACAATGCAGGGAATCCAGAGTATTTCATATGGACGCAAATTGTGTGTTAATTCGTCAATGTGAGGGATCGAGGGATGCAGTAAAGGAGGAATAATGCATCGGAAAAGAGATACTCGACTCCCAAAAGAAAATCCTATCGTTTCCGTAGAAACGTATCTCGATTTAGAAAGATAATGCAGGGAACCCAGAGTATTTCATATGGACGCAATTTGTGTGTTAATTCGGCAATGTGAGGGAGTGAGGGATGCAGTAAAGGAGGAATAATGCATCGGAAAAGAGATACTCGGAACCCCAAAGAAAATCCTATCGTTTCAGTAGAAACGTATCTCGATTTACAAGGACAATGCAGGGAATCCAGAGTATTTCATATGGACGCAAATTGTGTGTAATTCGGCAATGTGAGGGAGCGAGGGATGCAGTAAAGGAGGAATAATGCATCGGAAAAGAGATACTCGGAACCCCAAAGAAAATCCTATCGTTTCTGTAGAAACGTATCTCGATTTAGGAGGACAATGCAGGGAATCCAGAGTATTTCATATGGACGCAAATTGTGTGTTAATTCGTCAATGTGAGGGAGCGAGGGATGGAGTAAAGGAGGAATAATGCATCGGAAAAGAGATACTCGGAACCCGAAAGAAAATCCTATCGTTTCCGTAGAAACGTATCTCGATTTAGAAGGACAATGCAGGGAATCCAAAGTATTTCATATGGACGCAAATTGTGTGTTAATTCGTCAATGTGAGGGAGCGAGGTATGGAGTAAAGGAGGAATAATGCATCGGAAAAGAGATACTCGGAACCCCAAAGAAAATCCTTTCGTTTCCGTAGAAACGTATCTCGATTTACAAGGTCAATGCAGGGAATCCAGAGTATTTCATATGGACGCAATTTGTATGTTAATTCGACAATGTGAGGGAGCGAGGGATGCAGTAAAGGAGGAATAATGCATCGGAAAAGAGATACTCGGAACCCCAAGGAAAATCCTACCTTTTCCGTAGAAACGTATCTCGATTTAGAAGGACAATGCAGGGAATCCTGAGTATTTTATATAGACGCAAATTGTGTGTTAATTCTTCAATGTGAGGGAGCGAGGGATGCAGTAAAGGAGGAATAATGCATCGGAAAAGAGATACTCGGAACCCCAAAGAAAATCCTATCGTTTCCATAGAAACGTATCTCGATTTAGAAGGACAATGCAGGGGATCCAGAGTATTTCATATGGAGGCAAATTGTGTGTTAATTCGTCAATGTGAGGGAGCGAGGGATGCGGTAAAGGAGGAATAATGCATCGGAAAAGAGATACTCGGAACCCCAAGGAAAATCCTACCGTTTCCGTAGAAACGTATCTCGATTTAGAAGGACAATGCAGGGAATCCAGAGTATTTCATATGGACGCAAATTGTGTGTTAATTCGTCAATGTGAGTTAGCGAGGGATGCAGTAAAGGTGGAATAATGCATCGGAAAGGAGATACTCGGAACCCCAAAGAAAATCCTATCGTTTCCGTAGAAACGTATCTCGATTTAGAAGGACAATGCAGGGAATCCTGAGTATTTCATATGGACACAAATTGTGGGTTAATTCGTCAATGTGAGGGAGCGAGGGACGCAGTAAAGGAGGAATAATGCATCGGAAAAGAGATACTCGGAACCCCAAAGAAAATCCTATCGTTTCCGTAGAAACGTATCTCGATTTAGGAGAACAATGCAGGGAATCCTGAGTATTTCATATGGACGCAAATTGTGTGTTAATTCGTCAATGTGAGGGAGCGAGGGATGGAGTAAAGGAGGAATAATGCATCGGAAAAGAGATACTCGGAACCCGAAAGAAAATCCAATCGTTTCCGTAGAAACGTATCTCGATTTAGAAGGACAATGCAGGGAATCCAAAGTATTTCATATGGACGCAAATTGTGTGTTAATTCGTCAATGTGAGGGAGCGAGGTATGCAGTAAAGGAGGAATAATGCATCGGAAAAGGGTACTCGGAACCCCAAAGTAAATCCTATCGTTTCCGTAGAAACGTATCTCGATTTACAAGGACAATGCAGGGAATCCAGAGTATTTCATATGGACGCAAATTGTGTGTTAATTCGTCAATGTGAGGGAGCGAGGGATGCAGTAAAGGAGGAATAATGCATCGGAAAAGAGATACTCGGAACCCCAAGGAAAATCCTACCGTTTCCGTAGAAACGTATCTCGATTTAGAAGGACAATGCTGGGAATCCAGAGTATTTTATATAGACGCAAATTGTGTGTTAATTCTTCAATGTGAGGGAGCGAGGGATGCAGTAAAGGAGGAACAATGCATCGGAAAAGAGATACTCGGAACCCCAAAGAAAATCCTATCGTTTCCATAGATACGTATCTCGATTTAGAAGGACAATGCAGGGAATCCAGAGTATTTCATATGGACGCAAATTGTGTGTTAATTCGTCAATGTGAGGGAGCGAGGGATGCAGTAAATGAGGAATAATGTATCAGAAAAGAGATACTCGGAACCCCAAAGAAAAACCTATCGTTTCCGTAGAAACGAATCCCGATTTAAAAGGACAATGCAGGGAATCCAGAGAATTTCATATGGACGCAAATTGTGTGTTAATTTGTCAATGTGAGGGAGCGAGGTATGCAGTAAAGGAGGAATAATGCATCGGAAAAGAGATACTCGGAACCCCAATGAATATCCTATCGTTTCCGTAGAAACGTATCTTGATTTAGAAGGAAAATGCAAGGAATCCATAGTATTTCATATGGACGCAAATTGTGTGTTAATTCGTCAATGTGAGGGAGCGAGGGATGCAGTAAAGGAGGAATAATGCGTCGGAAAAAAGATACTCGACTCCCAAAAGAAAATCCTATCGTTTCTGTAGAAACGTATCTCGATTTAGAAAGATGATGCAAGGAAACCAGAGTATTTCATATGGACGCAATTTGTGTGTTAATTCGGCAATGTGAGGGAGCGAGGGATGCAGTAAAGGAGGAATAATGCATCGGAAAAGAGATACTCGGAACCACAAAGAAAATCCTATCGTTTCCGTAGAAACGTATCTCGATTTACAAGGACAATGCAGGGAATCCAGAGTATTTCATATGGACGCAAATTGTGTGTTAATTCGTCAATGTGAGGGAGCGAGGGAAGCAGTAAAGGAGGAATAATGCATCGGAAAAGAGATACTCGGAAACCCAAGGAAAATCCTACCGTTTCCATAGAAACGTATCTCGATTTAGAAGGACAATGCAGGGAATCCAGAGTATTTCATATGGACGCAAATTGTGTGTTAATTCGTCAATGTGAGTTAGCGAGGGATGCAGTAAAGGTGGAATAATGCATCGGAAAAGAGATACTCTGAACCCCAAAGAAAATCCTATCGTTTCCGTAGAAACATATCTCGATTTAGAAGGACAATGCAGGGAATCCAGAGTATTTTATATAGACGCAAATTGTGTGTTAATTCTTCAATGTGAGGGAGCGAGGGATGCAGTAAAGGAGGAATAATGCATCGGAAAAGAGATACTCGGAACCCCAAAGAAAACCCTATCGTTTCCATAGAAATGTATCTCGATTTAGAAGGACAATGCAGGGAATCCAGAGTATTTCATATGGACGCAAATTGTGTGTTAATTCGTCAATGTGAGGGAGCGAGGGATGCAGTAAATGAGGAATAATGCATCTGAAAAGAGATACTCGGAACCCCAAAGAAAAACCTATCGTTACCGTAGAAACGAATCCCGATTTAAAAGGACAATGCAGGGAATCCAGAGAATTTCATATGGACGCAAATTGTTGTTAATTCGTCAATGTGAGGGAGCGAGGGATGCAGTAAAGGAGGAATAATGCATCGGAAAAGAGATACTCGACTCCCAAAAGAAAATCCTATCGTTTCCGTAGAAACGTATCTCGATTTAGAAAGATAATGCAGGGAAACCAGAGTATTTCATATAGACGCAAATTGTGTGTTAATTCGTCAATTTGAGGGAGCGACGGATGCAGTAAAGGAGGAATAATGCATCGGAAAAGAGATACTCGACTCCCAAAAGAGAATCCTATCGTTTCCGTAGAAACGTATCTCGATTTAGAAAGATAATGCAGGGAAACCAGAGTATTTCATATGGACGCAAATTGTGTGTAATTCGGCAATGTGAGGGAGCGAGGGATGCAGTAAAGGAGGAATAATGCATCGGAAAAGAGATACTCGGAACCCCAAAGAAAATCCTATCGTTTCCGTAGAAATGTATCTCGATTTAGAAGGACAATGCAGGGAATCCAGAGTATTTCATATGGACGCAAATTGTGTGTTAATTCGTCAATGTGAGGGAGCGAGGGATGCAGTAAAGGAGGAATAATGCATCGGAAAAGAGATACTCGACTCCCAAAAGAAAATCCTATCGTTTCCGTAGAAACGTATCTCGATTTAGAAAGATAATGCAGGGAACCCAGAGTATTTCATATGGACGCAATTTGTGTGTTAATTCGGCAATGTGAGGGAGTGAGGGATGCAGTAAAGGAGGAATAATGCATCGGAAAAGAGATACTCGGAACCCCAAAGAAAATCCTATCGTTTCAGTAGAAACGTATCTCGATTTACAAGGACAATGCAGGGAATCCAGAGTATTTCATATGGACGCAAATTGTGTGTAATTCGGCAATGTGAGGGAGCGAGGGATGCAGTAAAGGAGGAATAATGCATCGGAAAAGAGATACTCGGAACCCCAAAGAAAATCCTATCGTTTCTGTAGAAACGTATCTCGATTTAGGAGGACAATGCAGGGAATCCAGAGTATTTCATATGGACGCAAATTGTGTGTTAATTCGTCAATGTGAGGGAGCGAGGGATGGAGTAAAGGAGGAATAATGCATCGGAAAAGAGATACTCGGAACCCGAAAGAAAATCCTATCGTTTCCGTAGAAACGTATCTCGATTTAGAAGGACAATGCAGGGAATCCAAAGTATTTCATATGGACGCAAATTGTGTGTTAATTCGTCAATGTGAGGGAGCGAGGTATGGAGTAAAGGAGGAATAATGCATCGGAAAAGAGATACTCGGAACCCCAAAGAAAATCCTTTCGTTTCCGTAGAAACGTATCTCGATTTACAAGGTCAATGCAGGGAATCCAGAGTATTTCATATGGACGCAATTTGTATGTTAATTCGACAATGTGAGGGAGCGAGGGATGCAGTAAAGGAGGAATAATGCATCGGAAAAGAGATACTCGGAACCCCAAGGAAAATCCTACCTTTTCCGTAGAAACGTATCTCGATTTAGAAGGACAATGCAGGGAATCCTGAGTATTTTATATAGACGCAAATTGTGTGTTAATTCTTCAATGTGAGGGAGCGAGGGATGCAGTAAAGGAGGAATAATGCATCGGAAAAGAGATACTCGGAACCCCAAAGAAAATCCTATCGTTTCCATAGAAACGTATCTCGATTTAGAAGGACAATGCAGGGAATCCAGAGTATTTCATATGGAGGCAAATTGTGTGTTAATTCGTCAATGTGAGGGAGCGAGGGATGCGGTAAAGGAGGAATAATGCATCGGAAAAGAGATACTCGGAACCCCAAGGAAAATCCTACCGTTTCCGTAGAAACGTATCTCGATTTAGAAGGACAATGCAGGGAATCCAGAGTATTTCATATGGACGCAAATTGTGTGTTAATTCGTCAATGTGAGTTAGCGAGGGATGCAGTAAAGGTGGAATAATGCATCGGAAAGGAGATACTCGGAACCCCAAAGAAAATCCTATCGTTTCCGTAGAAACGTATCTCGATTTAGAAGGACAATGCAGGGAATCCTGAGTATTTCATATGGACACAAATTGTGGGTTAATTCGTCAATGTGAGGGAGCGAGGGACGCAGTAAAGGAGGAATAATGCATCGGAAAAGAGATACTCGGAACCCCAAAGAAAATCCTATCGTTTCCGTAGAAACGTATCTCGATTTAGGAGAACAATGCAGGGAATCCTGAGTATTTCATATGGACGCAAATTGTGTGTTAATTCGTCAATGTGAGGGAGCGAGGGATGGAGTAAAGGAGGAATAATGCATCGGAAAAGAGATACTCGGAACCCGAAAGAAAATCCAATCGTTTCCGTAGAAACGTATCTCGATTTAGAAGGACAATGCAGGGAATCCAAAGTATTTCATATGGACGCAAATTGTGTGTTAATTCGTCAATGTGAGGGAGCGAGGTATGCAGTAAAGGAAGAATAATGCATCGGAAAAGGGTACTCGGAACCCCAAAGTAAATCCTATCGTTTCCGTAGAAACGTATCTCGATTTACAAGGACAATGCAGGGAATCCAGAGTATTTCATATGGACGCAAATTGTGTGTTAATTCGTCAATGTGAGGGAGCGAGGGATGCAGTAAAGGAGGAATAATGCATCGGAAAAGAGATACTCGGAACCCCAAGGAAAATCCTACCGTTTCCGTAGAAACGTATCTCGATTTAGAAGGACAATGCTGGGAATCCAGAGTATTTTATATAGACGCAAATTGTGTGTTAATTCTTCAATGTGAGGGAGCGAGGGATGCAGTAAAGGAGGAACAATGCATCGGAAAAGAGATACTCGGAACCCCAAAGAAAATCCTATCGTTTCCATAGATACGTATCTCGATTTAGAAGGACAATGCAGGGAATCCAGAGTATTTCATATGGACGCAAATTGTGTGTTAATTTGTCAATGTGAGGGAGCGAGGTATGCAGTAAAGGAGGAATAATGCATCGGAAAAGAGATACTCGGAACCCCAATGAATATCCTATCGTTTCCGTAGAAACGTATCTTGATTTAGAAGGAAAATGCAAGGAATCCATAGTATTTCATATGGACGCAAATTGTGTGTTAATTCGTCAATGTGAGGGAGCGAGGGATGCAGTAAAGGAGGAATAATGCGTCGGAAAAAAGATACTCGACTCCCAAAAGAAAATCCTATCGTTTCCGTAGAAACGTATCTCGATTTAGAAAGATGATGCAGGGAAACCAGAGTATTTCATATGGACGCAATTTGTGTGTTAATTCGGCAATGTGAGGGAGCGAGGGATGCAGTAAAGGAGGAATAATGCATCGGAAAAGAGATACTCGGAACCACAAAGAAAATCCTATCGTTTCCGTAGAAACGTATCTCGATTTACAAGGACAATGCAGGGAATCCAGAGTATTTCATATGGACGCAAATTGTGTGTTAATTCGTCAATGTGAGGGAGCGAGGGAAGCAGTAAAGGAGGAATAATGCATCGGAAAAGAGATACTCGGAAACCCAAGGAAAATCCTACCGTTTCCATAGAAACGTATCTCGATTTAGAAGGACAATGCAGGGAATCCAGAGTATTTCATATGGACGCAAATTGTGTGTTAATTCGTCAATGTGAGTTAGCGAGGGATGCAGTAAAGGTGGAATAATGCATCGGAAAAGAGATACTCTGAACCCCAAAGAAAATCCTATCGTTTCCGTAGAAACATATCTCGATTTAGAAGGACAATGCAGGGAATCCAGAGTATTTTATATAGACGCAAATTGTGTGTTAATTCTTCAATGTGAGGGAGCGAGGGATGCAGTAAAGGAGGAATAATGCATCGGAAAAGAGATACTCGGAACCCCAAAGAAAACCCTATCGTCTCCATAGAAATGTATCTCGATTTAGAAGGACAATGCAGGGAATCCAGAGTATTTCATATGGACGCAAATTGTGTGTTAATTCGTCAATGTGAGGGAGCGAGGGATGCAGTAAATGAGGAATAATGCATCTGAAAAGAGATACTCGGAACCCCAAAGAAAAACCTATCGTTACCGTAGAAACGAATCCCGATTTAAAAGGACAATGCAGGGAATCCAGAGAATTTCATATGGACGCAAATTGTGTGTTAATTCGTCAATGTGAGGGAGCGAGGGATGCAGTAAAGGAGGAATAATGCATCGGAAAAGAGATACTCGACTCCCAAAAGAAAATCCTATCGTTTCCGTAGAAACGTATCTCGATTTAGAAAGATAATGCAGGGAAACCAGAGTATTTCATATAGACGCAAATTGTGTGTTAATTCGTCAATTTGAGGGAGCGACGGATGCAGTAAAGGAGGAATAATGCATCGGAAAAGAGATACTCGACTCCCAAAAGAGAATCCTATCGTTTCCGTAGAAACGTATCTCGATTTAGAAAGATAATGCAGGGAAACCAGAGTATTTCATATGGACGCAATTTGTGTGTTAATTCGGCAATGTGAGGGAGCGAGGGATGCAGTAAAGGAGGAATAATGCATCGGAAAAGAGATACTCGGAACCACAAAGAAAATCCTATCGTTTCCGTAGAAACGTATCTCGATTTACAAGGAAAATGCAGGGAATCCAGAGTATTTCATATGGACGCAAATTGTGTGTTAATTCGTCAATGTGAGGGAGCGAGGTATGCAGTAAAGGAGGAATAATGCATCGGAAAAGAGATACTCGGAAACCCAAGGAAAATCCTACCGTTTTTGTAGAAACGTATCTCGATTTAGAAGGACAGTGCAGGGAATCCAGAGTATTTCATATGGACGCAAATTGTGTGTTAATTCGTCAATGTGAGTTAGCGAGGGATGCAGTAAAGGTGGAATAATGCATCGGAAAAGAGATACTCGGAACCCCAAAGAAAATCCTATCGTTTCCGTAGAAACGTATATCGATTTAGAAGTACAATGCAGGGAATCCTGAGTATTTCATATGGACACAAATTGTGTGTTAATTCGTCAATGTGAGGGAGCGAGGGATGCAGTAAAGGAGGAATAATGCATCGGAAAAGAAATACTCGGAACCCCAATGAAAATCCTTTCGTTTCCGTAGAAACGTATCTCGATTTAGGAGGACAATGCAGGGAATCCAGAGTATTTCATATGGAAGCAAATTGTGTGTTAATTCGTCAATGTGAGGGAGCGAGGGATGCAGTAAAGGAGGAATAATACATCGGAAAAGAGATACTCGGAACCCCAAAGAAAATCCTATCGTTTCCGTAGAAACATATCTCGATTTAGAAGGACAATGCAGGGAATCCAGAGTATTTTATATAGACGCAAATTGTGTGTTAATTCTTCAATGTGAGGGAGCGAGGGATGCAGTAAAGGAGGAATAATGCATCGGAAAAGAGATACTCGGAACCCCAAAGAAAATCCTATCGTTTCCATAGAAACGTATCTCGATTTAGAAGGACAATGCAGGGAATCCAGAGTATTTCATATGGACGCAAATTGTGTGTTAATTCGTCAATGTGACGGAGCGAGGGATGCAGTAAATGAGGAATAATGCATCAGAAAAGAGATACTCGGAACCCCAAAGAAAAACCTATCGTTTCCGTAGAAACGAATCCCGATTTAAAAGGACAATGCAGGAAATCCAGAGAATTTCATATGGACGCAATTTGTGTGTTAATTTGTCAATGTGAGGGAGCGAGGTATGCAGTAAAGGAGGAATAATGGATCGGAAAAGAGATACTCGGAACCCCAAAGAAATTCCTATCGTTTCCGTAAAAACGTATCTTGATTTAGAAGGAAAATGCAGGGAATCCAGAGTATTTCATATGGACGCAAATTGTGTGTTAATTCGTCAATGTGAGGGAGCGAGGGATGCAGTAAAGGAGGAATAATGCATCGGAAAAGAGATACTCGACTCCCAAAAGAAAATCCTATCGTTTCCGTAGAAACGTATCTCGATTTAGAAAGATAATGCAGGGAAACCAGAGTATTTCATATGGACGCAAATTGTGTGTTAATTCGTCAATGTGAGGGAGCGAGAGATGCAGTAAAGGAGTAATAATGCATCGGAAAAGAGATACTCGGAACCCGAAAGAAAATCCTATCGTTTCCGTAGAAACGTATCTCGATTTAGAAGGACAATGCAGGGAATCCAAAGTATTTCATATGGACGCAAATTGTGTGTTAATTCGTCAATGTGAGGGAGCGAGGTATGCAGTAAAGGAGGAATAATGCATCGGAAAAGAGATACTCGGAACCCCAAAGAAAATCCTTTCGTTTCCGTAGAAACGTATCTCGATTTAGAAGGACAATGCAGGGAATCCAGAGTATTTCATATGGACGCAATTTGTGTGTTAATTCGGCAACGTGAGGGAGCGAGGGATGCAGTAAAGGAGGAATAATGCATGGGAAAAGAGATACTCGGAACCCCAAGGAAAATTCTACCGTTTCCGTAGAAACGTATCTCGATTTAGAAGGACAATGCAGGGAATCCAGAGTATTTTATATAGACGCA
The DNA here is from genome assembly GCF_023898315.1 of Schistocerca nitens. Classification (NCBI taxonomy): domain Eukaryota; kingdom Metazoa; phylum Arthropoda; class Insecta; order Orthoptera; family Acrididae; genus Schistocerca; species Schistocerca nitens. The sequence continues at coordinate 1,152,868,581 of NC_064615.1, forward strand.
AATTGTGTGTTAATTCTTCAATGTGAGGGAGCGAGGGATGCAGTAAAGGAGGAATAATGCATCGGAAAAGAGATACTCGGAACCCCAAAGAAAATCCTATCATTTCCATAGAAACGTATCTCGATTTAGAAGGACAATGCAGTGAATCCAGAGTATTTCATATGGACGCAAATTGTGTGTTAATTCGTCAATGGGAGGGAGCGAGGGATGCAGTAAATGAGGAATAATGCATCAGAAAAGGGATACTCGGAACCCCAAAGAAAAACCTATCGTTTCCGTTGAAACGAATCCCGATTTAAAAGGACAATGCAGGGAATCCAGAGAATTTCATATGGACGCAAATTGTGTGTTAATTTGTCGATGTGAGGGTGCGAGGTATGAAGTAAAGGAGGAATAATGCATCGGAAAAGAGATACTCGGAACCCCTAAGAACATCCTATCGTTTCCATACAAACGTATCTTGATTTAGAAGGAAAATGCAGGGAATCCAGAGTATTTCATATGGACGCAAATTGTGTGTTAATTCGTCAATGTGAGGGAGCGAGGGATGCAGTAAAGGAGGAATAATGCATCGGAAAGAGATACACGACTCCCAAAAGAAAATCCTATCGTTTCCGTAGAAACGTATCTCGATTTGGAAACATAATGCAGGGAAACCAGATTATTTCATATGGACCCAAATTGTGTGTTAATTCGTCAATGTGAGGGAGCGACGGATGCAGTAAAGGAGGAATAATGCATCGGAAAAGAGATACTCGACTCCCAAAAGAAAATCCTATCGTTTCCGTAGAAACGTATCTCGATTTAGAAAGGTAATGCAGGGAACCCAGACTATTTCATATGGACGCAATTTGTGTGTTAATTCGGCAATGTGAGGGAGCGAGGGATGCAGTAAAGGAGGAATAATGCATCGGAAAAGAGATACTCGGAACCACAAAGAAAATCCTATCGTTTCCGTAGAAACGTATCTCGATTTACAAGGACAATGCAGGGAATCCAGAGTATTTCATATGGACGCAAATTGTGTGTTAATTCGTCAATGTGAGGGAGCGAGGGATGCAGTAAAGGAGGAATAATGCATCGGAAAAGAGATACTCGGAACCCCAAGGAAAATCCTACCGTTTCCGTAGAAACCTATCTCGATTTAGAAGGACAATGCAGGGAATCCAGAGTATTTCATATGGACGCAAATTGTGTGTTAATTCGTCAATGTGAGTTAGCGAGGGATGCAGTAAAGGTGGAATAATGCATCGGAAAAGAGATACTCGGAACCCCAAAGAAAATCCAATCGTTTCCGTAGAAACGTATCTCGATTTAGGAGGACAATGCAGGGAATCCAGAGTATTTCATATGGACGCAAATTGTGTGTTAATTCGTCAATGTGAGGGAGCGAGGGATGGAGTAAAGGAGGAATAATGCATCGGAAAAGAGATACTCGGAACCCGAAAGAAAATCCTATCGTTTCCGTAGAAACGTATCTCGATTTAGAAGGACAATGCAGGGAATCCAAAGTATTTCATATGGACGCAAATTGTGTGTTAATTCGTCAATGTGAGGGAGCGAGGTATGCAGTAAAGGAGGAATAATGCATCGGAAAAGAGATACTCGGAACCCCAAAGAAAATCCTATCGTTTCCGTAGAAACGTATCTCGATTTACAAGGACAATGCAGGGAATCCAGAGTATTTCATATGGACGCAAATTGTGTGTTAATTCGTCAATGTGAGGGAGCGAGGGATGCAGTAAAGGAGGAATAATGCATCGGAAAAAAGATACTCGGAACCCCAAAGAAAAACCTATCGTTTCCGTAGAAACGAATCCCGATTTAAAAGGACAATGCAGGGAATCCAGAGAATTTCATATGGACGCAAATTGTGTGTTAATTTGTCAATGTGAGGGAGCGAGGTATGCAGTAAAGGAGGAATAATGCATCGGAAAAGAGATACTCGGAACCCCAATGAAAATCCTATCGTTTCCGTAGAAACGTATCTTGATTTAGAAGGAAAATGCAGGGAATCCAGAGTATTTCATATGGACGCAAATTGTCTGTTAATTCGTCAATGTGAGGGAGCGAGGGATGCAGTAAAGGAGGAATAATGCATCGGAAAAGAGATATTCGACTCCCAAAAGAAAATCCTATCGTTTCCGTAGAAACGTATCTCGATTTAGAAAGATAATGCAGGGAAACCAGAGTATTTCATATGGACGCAAATTGTGTGTTAATTCGTCAATTTGAGGGAGCGACGGATGCAGTAAAGGAGGAATAATGCATCGGAAAAGAGATACTCGACTCCCAAAAGAAAATCCTATCGTTTCCGTAGAAACGTATCTCGATTTAGAAAGATAATGCAGGGAAACCAGAGTATTTCATATGGACGCAATTTGTGTGTTAATTCGGCAATGTGAGGGAGCGAGGGATGCAGTAAAGGAGGAATAATGCATCGGAAAAGAGATACTCGGAACCACAAAGAAAATCCTATCGTTTCCGTAGAAACGTATCTCGATTTACAAGGACAATGCAGGGAATCCAGAGTATTTCATATGGACGCAAATTGTGTGTTAATTCGTCAATGTGAGGGAGCGAGGGATGCAGTAAAGGAGGAATAATGCATCGGAAAAGAGATACTCGGAAACCCAAGGAAAATCCTACCGTTTCCGTAGAAACGTATCTCGATTTAGAAGGACAATGCAGGGAATCCAGAGTATTTCATATGGACGCAAATTATGTGTTAATTCGTCAATGTGAGTTAGCGAGGGATGCAGTAAAGGTGGAATAATGCATCGGAAAAGAGATACTCGGAACCCCAAAGAAAATCCTATCGTTTCCGTAGAAACGTATATCGATTTAGAAGGACAATGCAGGGAATCCAGAGTATTTCATATGGACACAAATTGTGTGTTAATTCGTCAATGTGAGGGAGCGAGGGATGCAGTAAAGGAGGAATAATGCATCGGAAAAGAGATACTCGGAACCCCAAAGAAAATCCTATCGTTTCCGTAGAAACGTATCTCGATTTAGGAGGACAATGCAGGGAATCCAGAGTATTTCATATGGACGCAAATTGTGTGTTAATTCGTCAACGTGAGGGAGCGAGGGATGCAGTAAAGGAGGAATAATACATCGGAAAAGAGATACTCGGAACCCCAAAGAAAATCCTATCGTTTCCGTAGTAACATATCTCGATTTAGAAGGACAATGCAGGGAATCCAGAGTATTTTATATAGACGCAAATTGTATGTTAATTCTTCAATGTGAGGGAGCGAGGGATGCAGTAAAGGAGGAATAATGCATCGGAAAAGAGATACTCGGAACCCCAAAGAAAATCCTATCGTTTCCATAGAAACGTATCTCGATTTAGAAGGACAATGCAGGGAATCCAGAGTATTTCATATGGACGCAAATTGTGTGTTAATTCGTCAATGTGAGGGAGCGAGGGATGCAGTAAATGAGGAATAATGCATCAGAAAAGAGATACTCGGAACCCCAAAGAAAAACCTATCGTTTGCGTAGAAACGAATCCCAATTTAAAAGGACAATGCAGGGAATCCAGAGAATTTCATATGGACGCAAATTGTGTGTTAATTCGTCAATGTGAGGGAGCGAGGGATGCAGTAAAGGAGGAATAATGCATCGGAAAAGAGATACTCGACTCCCAAAAGAAAATCCTATCGTTTCCGTAGAAACGTATCTCGATTTAGAAAGATAATGCAGGGAACCCAGACTATTTCATATGGACGCAATTTGTGTGTTAATTCGGCAATGTGAGGGAGCGAGGGATGCAGTAAAGGAGGAATAATGCATCGGATAAGAGATACTCGGAACCACAAAGAAAATCCTATCGTTTCCGTAGAAACGTATCTCGATTTACAAGGACAATGCAGGGAATCCAGAGTATTTCATATGGACGCAAATTGTGTGTTAATTCGTCAATGTGAGGGAGCGAGGGATGCAGTAAAGGAGGAATAATGCATCGGAAAAGAGATACTCGGAACCCCAAGGAAAATCCTACCGTTTCCATAGAAACGTATCTCGATTTAGAAGGACAATGCAGGGAATCCAGAGTATTTCTTATGGACGCAAATTGTGTGTTAATTCGTCAATGTGAGTTAGCGAGGGATGCAGTAAAGGTGGAATAATGCATCGGAAAAGAGATACTCGGAACCCCAAAGAAAATCCTATCGTTTCCGTAGAAACGTATATCGATTTAGAAGGACAATGCAGGGAATCCTGAGTATTTCATATGGACACAAATTGTGTGTTAATTCGTCAATGTGAGGGAGCGAGGGATGCAGTAAAGGAGGAATAATGCATCGGAAAAGAGATATTCGGAACCCCAAAGAAAATCCTATCGTTTCCGTAGAAACGTATCTCGATTTAGAAGGACAATGCAGGGAATCCAAAGTATTTCATATGGACGCAAATTGTGTGTTAATTCGTCAATGTGAGGGAGCGAGGTGTGCAGTAAAGGAGGAATAATGCATCGGAAAAGAGATACTCGGAACCCCAAAGAAAATCCTATCGTTTCCGTAGAAACGTATCTCGATTTACAAGGACAATGCAGGGAATCCAGAGTATTTCATATGGACGCAAATTGTGTGTTAATTCGTCAATGTGAGGGAGCGAGGGATGCAGTAAAGGAGGAATAATGCATCGGAAAAGAGATACTCGGGACCCCAAAGAAAAACCTATCGTTTCCGTAGAAACGTATCTCGATTTAGATAGATAATGCAGGGAAACCAGAGTATTTCATATGGACGCAAATTGTGTGTTAATTCGTCAATTTGAGGGAGCGACGGATGCAGTAAAGGAGGAATAATGCATCGGAAAAGAGATACTCGACTCCCAAAAGAAAATCCTATCGTTTCCGTAGAAACGTATCTCGATTTAGAAAGATAATGCAGGGAAACCAGAGTATTTCATATGGACGCAATTTGTGTGTTAATTCGCCAATGTGAGGGAGCGAGGGATGCAGTAAAGGAGGAATAATGCATCGGAAAAGAGATACTCGGAACCCCAAAGAAAATCCTTTCGTTTCCGTAGAAACGTATCTCGATTTAGGAGGACAATGCAGGGAATCCAGAGTATTTCATATGGAAGCAAATTGTGTGTTAATTCGTCAATGTGAGGGAGCGAGGGATGCAGTAAAGGAGGAATAATACATCGGAAAAGAGATACTCGGAACCCCAAAGAAAATCCTATCGTTTCCGTAGAAACATATCTCGATTTAGAAGGACAATGCAGGGAATCCAGAGTATTTTATATAGACGCAAATTGTGTGTTAATTCTTCAATGTGAGGGAGCGAGGGATGCAGTAAAGGAGGAATAATGCATCGGAAAAGAGATACTCGGAACCCCAAAGAAAATCCTATCGTTTCCATAGAAACGTATCTCGATTTAGAAGGACAATGCAGGGAATCCAGAGTATTTCATATGGACGCAAATTGTGTGTTAATTCGTCAATGTGAGGGAGCGAGGGATGCAGTAAATGAGGAAAAATGCATCAGAAAACAGATACTCGGAACCCCAAAGAAAAACCTATCGTTTCGGTAGAAACGAATCCCGATTTAAAAGGACAATGCAGGGAATCCAGAGAATTTCATATGGACGGAATTTGTGTGTTAATTTGTCAATGTGAGGGAGCGAGGTATGCAGTAAAGGAGGAATAATGCATCGGAAAAGAGATACTCGGAACCCCAAAGAAAATCCTATCGTTTCCGTAAAAACGTATCTTGATTTAGAAGGAAAATGCAGGGAATCCAGAGTACTTCATATGGACGCAAATTGTGTGTTAATTCGTCAATGTGAGGAAGCAAGGGATGCAGTAAAGGAGGAATAATGCATCGGAAAGGAGATACACTGAACCCCAAAGAAAATCCTATCGTTTCCGTAGAAACGTATCTCGATTTAGAAGGACAATGCAGGGAATCCAAAGTATTTCATATGGACGCAAATTGTGTGTTAATTCGTCAACGTGAGGGAGCGAGGTATGCAGTAAAGGAGGAATAATGCATCGGAAAAGAGATACGCGGAACCCCAAAGAAAATCCTTTCGTTTCCGTAGAAACGTATCTCGATTTAGAAGGACAATGCAGGGAATCCAGAGTATTTCATATGGACGCAATTTGTGTGTTAATTCGGCAACGTGAGGGAGCGAGGGATGCAGTAAAGGAGGAATAATGCATCGGAAAAGAGATACTCGGAACCCCAAAGAAAATTCTACCGTTTCCGTAGAAACGTATCTCGATTTAGAAGGACAATGCAGGGAATCCAGAGTATTTTATATAGACGCAAATTGTGTGTTAATTCTTCAATGTGAGGGAGCGAGGGATGCAGTAAAGGAGGAATAATGCATCGGAAAAGAGATACTCGGAACCCCAAAGAAAATCCTATCATTTCCATAGAAACGTATCTCGATTTAGAAGGACAATGCAGGGAATCCAGAGTATTTCATATGGACGCAAATTGTGTGTTAATTCGTCAATGGGAGGGAGCGAGGGATGCAGTAAATGAGGAATAATGCATCAGAAAAGAGATACTCGGAACCCCAAAGAAAAACCTATCGTTTCCGTTGAAACGAATCCCGATTTAAAAGGACAATTCAGGGAATCCAGAGAATTTCATATGGACGCAAATTGTGTGTTAATTTGTCGATGTGAGGGTGCGAGGTATGAAGTAAAGGAGGAATAATGCATCGGAAAAGAGATACTCGGAACCCCTAAGAACATCCTATCGTTTCCGTACAAACGTATCTTGATTTAGAAGGAAAATGCAGGGAATCCAGAGTATTTCATATGGACGCAAATTATGTGTTAATTCGTCAATGTGAGGGAGCGAGGGATGCAGTAAAGGAGGAATAATGCATCGGAAAAGAGATACACGGCTCCCAAAAGAAAATCCTATCGTTTCCGTAGAAACGTATCTCGATTTGGAAACATAATGCAGGGAAACCAGAGTATTTCATATGGACCCAAATTGTGTGTTAATTCGTCAATGTGAGGGAGCGACGGATGCAGTAAAGGAGGAATAATGCATCGGAAAAGAGATACTCGACTCCCAAAAGAAAATCCTATCGTTTCCATAGAAACGTATCTCGATTTAGAAAGATAATGCAGGGAACACAGACTATTTCATATGGACGCAATTTGTGTGTTAATTCGGCAATGTGAGGGAGCGAGGGATGCAGTAAAGGAGGAATAATGCATCGGAAAAGAGATACTCGGAACCACAAAGAAAATCCTATCGTTTCCGTAGAAACGTATCTCGATTTACAAGGACAATGCAGGGAATCCAGAGTATTTCATATGGACGCAAATTGTGTGTTAATTCGTCAATGTGAGGGAGCGAGGGATGCAGTAAAGGAGGAATAATGCATCGGAAAAGAGATACTCGGAACCCCAAGGAAAATCCTACCGTTTCCGTAGAAACGTATCTCGATTTAGAAAGACAATGCAGGGAATCCAGAGTATTTCATATGGACGCAAATTGTGTGTTAATTCGTCAATGTGAGGGAGCGAGGGATGCAGTAAAGGAGGAATAATGCATCGGAAAAGAGATACTCGGAACCCCAAGGAAAATCCTACCGTTTCCATAGAAACGTATCTCGATTTAGAAGGACAATGCAGGGAATCCAGAGTATTTCATATGGACGCAAATTGTGTGTTAATTCGTCAATGTGAGTTAGCGAGGGATGCAGTAAAGGTGGAATAATGCATCGGAAAAGAGATACTCGGAACCCCAAAGAAAATCCTATCGTTTCCGTAGAAACGTATATCGATTTAGAAGGACAATGCAGGGAATCCTGAGTATTTCATATGGACACAAATTGTGTGTTAATTCGTCAATGTGAGGGAGCGAGGGATGCAGTAAAGGAGGAATAATGCATCGGAAAAGAGATATTCGGAACCCCAAAGAAAATCCTATCGTTTCCGTAGAAACGTATCTCGATTTAGAAGGACAATGCAGGGAATCCAAAGTATTTCATATGGACGCAAATTGTGTGTTAATTCGTCAATGTGAGGGAGCGAGGTGTGCAGTAAAGGAGGAATAATGCATCGGAAAAGAGATACTCGGAACCCCAAAGAAAATCCTATCGTTTCCGTAGAAACGTATCTCGATTTACAAGGACAATGCAGGGAATCCAGAGTATTTCATATGGACGCAAATTGTGTGTTAATTCGTCAATGTGAGGGAGCGAGGGATGCAGTAAAGGAGGAATAATGCATCGGAAAAGAGATACTCGGGACCCCAAAGAAAAACCTATCGTTTCCGTAGAAACGTATCTCGATTTAGATAGATAATGCAGGGAAACCAGAGTATTTCATATGGACGCAAATTGTGTGTTAATTCGTCAATTTGAGGGAGCGACGGATGCAGTAAAGGAGGAATAATGCATCGGAAAAGAGATACTCGACTCCCAAAAGAAAATCCTATCGTTTGCGTAGAAACGTATCTCGATTTAGAAAGATAATGCAGGGAATCCAGAGTATTTCATATGGAAGCAAATTGTGTGTTAATTCGTCAATGTGAGGGAGCGAGGGATGCAGTAAAGGAGGAATAATACATCGGAAAAGAGATACTCGGAACCCCAAAGAAAATCCTATCGTTTCCGTAGAAACATATCTCGATTTAGAAGGACAATGCAGGGAATCCAGAGTATTTTATATAGACGCAAATTGTGTGTTAATTCTTCAATGTGAGGGAGCGAGGGATGCAGTAAAGGAGGAATAATGCATCGGAAAAGAGATACTCGGAACCCCAAAGAAAATCCTATCGTTTCCATAGAAACGTATCTCGATTTAGAAGGACAATGCAGGGAATCCAGAGTATTTCATATGGACGCAAATTGTGTGTTAATTCGTCAATGTGAGGGAGCGAGGGATGCAGTAAATGAGGAAAAATGCATCAGAAAACAGATACTCGGAACCCCAAAGAAAAACCTATCGTTTCGGTAGAAACGAATCCCGATTTAAAAGGACAATGCAGGGAATCCAGAGAATTTCATATGGACGGAATTTGTGTGTTAATTTGTCAATGTGAGGGAGCGAGGTATGCAGTAAAGGAGGAATAATGCATCGGAAAAGAGATACTCGGAACCCCAAAGAAAATCCTATCGTTTCCGTAAAAACGTATCTTGATTTAGAAGGAAAATGCAGGGAATCCAGAGTACTTCATATGGACGCAAATTGTGTGTTAATTCGTCAATGTGAGGAAGCAAGGGATGCAGTAAAGGAGGAATAATGCATCGGAAAGGAGATACACTGAACCCCAAAGAAAATCCTATCGTTTCCGTAGAAACGTATCTCGATTTAGAAGGACAATGCAGGGAATCCAAAGTATTTCATATGGACGCAAATTGTGTGTTAATTCGTCAACGTGAGGGAGCGAGGTATGCAGTAAAGGAGGAATAATGCATCGGAAAAGAGATACGCGGAACCCCAAAGAAAATCCTTTCGTTTCCGTAGAAACGTATCTCGATTTAGAAGGACAATGCAGGGAATCCAGAGTATTTCATATGGACGCAATTTGTGTGTTAATTCGGCAACGTGAGGGAGCGAGGGATGCAGTAAAGGAGGAATAATGCATCGGAAAAGAGATACTCGGAACCCCAAAGAAAATTCTACCGTTTCCGTAGAAACGTATCTCGATTTAGAAGGACAATGCAGGGAATCCAGAGTATTTTATATAGACGCAAATTGTGTGTTAATTCTTCAATGTGAGGGAGCGAGGGATGCAGTAAAAGAGGAATAATGCATCGGAAAAGAGATACTCGGAACCCCAAAGAAAATCCTATCATTTCCATAGAAACGTATCTCGATTTAGAAGGACAATGCAGGGAATCCAGAGTATTTCATATGGACGCAAATTGTGTGTTAATTCGTCAATGGGAGGGAGCGAGGGATGCAGTAAATGAGGAATAATGCATCAGAAAAGAGATACTCGGAACCCCAAAGAAAAACCTATCGTTTCCGTTGAAACGAATCCCGATTTAAAAGGACAATTCAGGGAATCCAGAGAATTTCATATGGACGCAAATTGTGTGTTAATTTGTCGATGTGAGGGTGCGAGGTATGAAGTAAAGGAGGAATAATGCATCGGAAAAGAGATACTCGGAACCCCTAAGAACATCCTATCGTTTCCGTACAAACGTATCTTGATTTAGAAGGAAAATGCAGGGAATCCAGAGTATTTCATATGGACGCAAATTATGTGTTAATTCGTCAATGTGAGGGAGCGAGGGATGCAGTAAAGGAGGAATAATGCATCGGAAAAGAGATACACGGCTCCCAAAAGAAAATCCTATCGTTTCCGTAGAAACGTATCTCGATTTGGAAACATAATGCAGGGAAACCAGAGTATTTCATATGGACCCAAATTGTGTGTTAATTCGTCAATGTGAGGGAGCGACGGATGCAGTAAAGGAGGAATAATGCATCGGAAAAGAGATACTCGACTCCCAAAAGAAAATCCTGTCGTTTCCGTAGAAACGTATCTCGATTTAGAAAGATAATGCAGGGAACACAGACTATTTCATATGGACGCAATTTGTGTGTTAATTCGGCAATGTGAGGGAGCGAGGGATGCAGTAAAGGAGGAATAATGCATCGGAAAAGAGATACTCGGAACCACAAAGAAAATCCTATCGTTTCCGTAGAAACGTATCTCGATTTACAAGGACAATGCAGGGAATCCAGAGTATTTCATATGGACGCAAATTGTGTGTTAATTTGTCAATGTGAGGGAGCGAGGGATGCAGTAAAGGAGGAATAATGCATCGGAAAAGAGATACTCGGAACCCCAAGGAAAATCCTACCGTTTCCGTAGAAACGTATCTCGATTTAGAAAGACAATGCAGGGAATCCAGAGTATTTCATATGGACGCAAATTGTGTGTTAATTCGTCAATGTGAGTTAGCGAGGGATGCAGTAAAGGTGGAATAATGCATCGGAAAAGAGATACTCGGAACCCCAAAGAAAATCCTATCGTTTCCGTAGAAACGTATATCGATTTAGAAGGACAATGCAGGGAATCCTGAGTATTTCATATGGACACAAATTGTGTGTTAATTCGTCAATGTGAGGGAGCGAGGGATGCAGTAAAGGAGGAATAATGCATCGGAAAAGAGATACTCGGAACCCCAAAGAAAATCCTATCGTTTCCGTAGAAACGTATCTCGATTTAGGAGGACAATGCAGGGAATCCAGAGTATTTCATATGGACGCAAATTGTGTGTTAATTCGGCAATGTGAGGGAGCGAGGGATGGAGTAAAGGAGGAATAATGCATCGGAAAAGAGATACTCGGAACCCGAAAGAAAATCCTATCGTTTCCGTAGAAACGTATCTCGATTTAGAAGGACAATGCAGGGAATCCAAAGTATTTCATATGGACGCAAATTGTGTGTTAATTCGTCAATGTGAGGGAGCGAGGTATGCAGTAAAGGAGGAATAATGCATCGGAAAAGAGATACTCGGAACCCCAAAGAAAATCCTATCGTTTCCGTAGAAACGTATCTCGATTTACAAGGACAATGCAGGGAATCCAGAGTATTTCATATGGACGCAAATTGTGTGTTAATTCGTCAATGTGAGGGAGCGAGGGATGCAGTAAAGGAGGAATAATGCATCGGAAAAGAGATACTCGGAACCCCAAAGAAAAACCTATCGTTTCCGTAGAAACGAATCCCGATTTAAAAGGACAATGCAGGGAATCCAGAGAATTTCATATGGACGCAAATTGTGTGTTAATTTGTCAATGTGAGGGAGCGAGGTATGCAGTAAAGGAGGAATAATGCATCGGAAAAGAGATACTCGGAACCCCAATGAAAATCCTATCGTTTCCGTAGAAACGTATCTTGATTTAGAAGGAAAATGCAGGGAATCCAGAGTATTTCATATGGACGCAAATTGTCTGTTAATTCGTCAATGTGAGGGAGCGAGGGATGCAGTAAAGGAGGAATAATGCATCGGAAAAGAGATACTCGACTCCCAAAAGAAAAACCTATCGTTTCCGTAGAAACGTATCTCGATTTAGAAAGATAATGCAGGGAAACCAGAGTATTTCATATGGACGCAAATTGTGTGTTAATTCGTCAATTTGAGGGAGCGACGGATGCAGTAAAGGAGGAATAATGCATCGGAAAAGAGATACTCGACTCCCAAAAGAAAATCCTATCGTTTCCGTAGAAACGTATCTCGATTTAGAAAGATAATGCAGGGAAACCAGAGTATTTCATATGGACGCAATTTGTGTGTTAATTCGGCAATGTGAGGGAGCGAGGGATGCAGTAAAGGAGGAATAATGCATCGGAAAAGAGATACTCGGAACCACAAAGAAAATCCTATCGTTTCCGTAGAAACGTATCTCGATTTACAAGGACAATGCAGGGAATCCAGAGTATTTCATATGGACGCAAATTGTGTGTTAATTCGTCAATGTGAGGGAGCGAGGGATGCAGTAAAGGAGGAATAATGCATCGGAAAAGAGATACTCGGAAACCCAAGGAAAATCCTACCGTTTCCGTAGAAACGTATCTCGATTTAGAAGGACAATGCAGGGAATCCAGAGTATTTCATATGGACGCAAATTGTGTGTTAATTCGTCAATGTGAGTTAGCGAGGGATGCAGTAAAGGAGGAATAATACATCGGAAAAGAGATACTCGGAACCCCAAAGAACATCCTATCGTTTCCGTAGAAACATATCTCGATTTAGAAGGACAATGCAGGGAATCCAGAGTATTTTATATAGACGCAAATTGTGTGTTAATTCTTCAATGTGAGGGAGCGAGGGATGCAGTAAAGGAGGAATAATGCATCGGAAAAGAGATACTCGGAACCCCAAAGAAAATCCTATCGTTTCCATAGAAACGTATCTCGATTTAGAAGGACAATGCAGGGAATCCAGAGTATTTCATATGGACGCAAATTGTGTGTTAATTCGTCAATGTGAGGGAGCGAGGGATGCAGTAAATGAGGAATAATGCATCAGAAAAGAGATACTCGGAACCCCAAAGAAAAACCTATCGTTTCCGTTGAAACGAATCCCGATTTAAAAGGACAATTCAGGGAATCCAGAGAATTTCAATTGGACGCAAATTGTGTGTTAATTTGTCGATGTGAGGGTGCGAGGTATGAAGTAAAGGAGGAATAATGCATCGGAAAAGAGATACTCGGAACCCCTAAGAACATCCTATCGTTTCCGTACAAACGTATCTTGATTTAGAAGGAAAATGCAGGGAATCCAGAGTATTTCATATGGACGCAAATTATGTGTTAATTCGTCAATGTGAGGGAGCGAGGGATGCAGTAAAGGAGGAATAATGCATCGGAAAAGAGATACACGGCTCCCAAAAGAAAATCCTATCGTTTCCGTAGAAACGTATCTCGATTTGGAAACATAATGCAGGGAAACCAGAGTATTTCATATGGACCCAAATTGTGTGTTAATTCGTCAATGTGAGGGAGCGACGGATGCAGTAAAGGAGGAATAATGCATCGGAAAAGAGATACTCGACTCCCAAAAGAAAATCCTATCGTTTCCGTAGAAACGTATCTCGATTTAGAAGGACAATGCAGGGAATCCAAAGTATTTCATATGGACGCAAATTGTGTGTTAATTCGTCAATGTGAGGGAGCGAGGTATGGAGTAAAGGAGGAATAATGCATCGGAAAAGAGATACTCGGAACCCCAAAGAAAATCCTTTCGTTTCCGTAGAAACGTATCTCGATTTACAAGGTCAATGCAGGGAATCCAGAGTATTTCATATGGACGCAATTTGTATGTTAATTCGACAATGTGAGGGAGCGAGGGATGCAGTAAAGGAGGAATAATGCATCGGAAAAGAGATACTCGGAACCCCAAGGAAAATCCTACCTTTTCCGTAGAAACGTATCTCGATTTAGAAGGACAATGCAGGGAATCCTGAGTATTTTATATAGACGCAAATTGTGTGTTAATTCTTCAATGTGAGGGAGCGAGGGATGCAGTAAAGGAGGAATAATGCATCGGAAAAGAGATACTCGGAACCCCAAAGAAAATCCTATCGTTTCCATAGAAACGTATCTCGATTTAGAAGGACAATGCAGGGAATCCAGAGTATTTCATATGGAGGCAAATTGTGTGTTAATTCGTCAATGTGAGGGAGCGAGGGATGCGGTAAAGGAGGAATAATGCATCGGAAAAGAGATACTCGGAACCCCAAGGAAAATCCTACCGTTTCCGTAGAAACGTATCTCGATTTAGAAGGACAATGCAGGGAATCCAGAGTATTTCATATGGACGCAAATTGTGTGTTAATTCGTCAATGTGAGTTAGCGAGGGATGCAGTAAAGGTGGAATAATGCATCGGAAAGGAGATACTCGGAACCCCAAAGAAAATCCTATCGTTTCCGTAGAAACGTATCTCGATTTAGAAGGACAATGCAGGGAATCCTGAGTATTTCATATGGACACAAATTGTGGGTTAATTCGTCAATGTGAGGGAGCGAGGGACGCAGTAAAGGAGGAATAATGCATCGGAAAAGAGATACTCGGAACCCCAAAGAAAATCCTATCGTTTCCGTAGAAACGTATCTCGATTTAGGAGAACAATGCAGGGAATCCTGAGTATTTCATATGGACGCAAATTGTGTGTTAATTCGTCAATGTGAGGGAGCGAGGGATGGAGTAAAGGAGGAATAATGCATCGGAAAAGAGATACTCGGAACCCGAAAGAAAATCCAATCGTTTCCGTAGAAACGTATCTCGATTTAGAAGGACAATGCAGGGAATCCAAAGTATTTCATATGGACGCAAATTGTGTGTTAATTTGTCAATGTGAGGGAGCGAGGTATGCAGTAAAGGAGGAATAATGCATCGGAAAAGAGATACTCGGAACCCCAATGAAAATCCTATCGTTTCCGTAGAAACGTATCTTGATTTAGAAGGAAAATGCAGGGAATCCAGAGTATTTCATATGGACGCAAATTGTCTGTTAATTCGTCAATGTGAGGGAGCGAGGGATGCAGTAAAGGAGGAATAATGCATCGGAAAAGAGATACTCGACTCCCAAAAGAAAAACCTATCGTTTCCGTAGAAACGTATCTCGATTTAGAAAGATAATGCAGGGAAACCAGAGTATTTCATATGGACGCAAATTGTGTGTTAATTCGTCAATTTGAGGGAGCGACGGATGCAGTAAAGGAGGAATAATGCATCGGAAAAGAGATACTCGACTCCCAAAAGAAAATCCTATCGTTTCCGTAGAAACGTATCTCGATTTAGAAAGATAATGCAGGGAAACCAGAGTATTTCATATGGACGCAATTTGTGTGTTAATTCGGCAATGTGAGGGAGCGAGGGATGCAGTAAAGGAGGAATAATGCATCGGAAAAGAGATACTCGGAACCACAAAGAAAATCCTATCGTTTCCGTAGAAACGTATCTCGATTTACAAGGACAATGCAGGGAATCCAGAGTATTTCATATGGACGCAAATTGTGTGTTAATTCGTCAATGTGAGGGAGCGAGGGATGCAGTAAAGGAGGAATAATGCATCGGAAAAGAGATACTCGGAAACCCAAGGAAAATCCTACCGTTTCCGTAGAAACGTATCTCGATTTAGAAGGACAATGCAGGGAATCCAGAGTATTTCATATGGACGCAAATTGTGTGTTAATTCGTCAATGTGAGTTAGCGAGGGATGCAGTAAAGGAGGAATAATACATCGGAAAAGAGATACTCGGAACCCCAAAGAACATCCTATCGTTTCCGTAGAAACATATCTCGATTTAGAAGGACAATGCAGGGAATCCAGAGTATTTTATATAGACGCAAATTGTGTGTTAATTCTTCAATGTGAGGGAGCGAGGGATGCAGTAAAGGAGGAATAATGCATCGGAAAAGAGATACTCGGAACCCCAAAGAAAATCCTATCGTTTCCATAGAAACGTATCTCGATTTAGAAGGACAATGCAGGGAATCCAGAGTATTTCATATGGACGCAAATTGTGTGTTAATTCGTCAATGTGAGGGAGCGAGGGATGCAGTAAATGAGGAATAATGCATCAGAAAAGAGATACTCGGAACCCCAAAGAAAAACCTATCGTTTCCGTAGAAACGAATCCCGATTTAAAAGGACAATGCAGGGAATCCTGAGAATTTCATATGGACGCAAATTGTGTGTTAATTCGTCAATGTGAGGGAGCGAGGGATGCAGTAAAGCAGGAATAATGCATCGGAAAAGAGATACTCGACTCCCAAAAGAAAATCCTATCGTTTCCGTAGAAACGTATCTCGATTTAGAAAGATAATGCAGGGAACCCAGACTATTTCATATGGACGCAATTAGTGTGTTAATTCGGCAATGTGAGGGAGCGAGGGATGCAGTAAAGGAGGAATAATGCATCGGAAAAGAGATACTCGGAACCACAAAGAAAATCCTATCGTTTCCGTAGAAACGTATCTCGATTTACAAGGACAATGCAGGGAATCCAGAGTATTTCATATGGACGCAAATTGTGTGTTAATTCGTCAATGTGAGGGAGCGAGGGATGCAGTAAAGGAGGAATAATGCATCGGAAAAGAGATACTCGGAACCCCAAGGAAAATCCTACCGTTTCCGTAGAAACGTATCTCGATTTAGAAGGACAATGCAGGGAATCCAGAGTATTTCATATGGAAGCAAATTGTGTGTTAATTCGTCAATGTGAGTTAGCGAGGGATGCAGTAAAGGTGGAATAATGCATCGGAAAAGTGATACTCGGAACCCCAAAGAAAATCCTATCGTTTCCGTAGAAACGTATATCGATTTAGAAGGACAATGCAGGGAATCCTGAGTATTTCATATGGACACAAATTGTGTGTTAATTCGTCAATGTGAGGGAGCGAGGGATGCAGTAAAGGAGGAATAATGCATCGGAAAAGAGATACTCGGAACCCCAAAGAAAATCCTATCGTATCCGTAGAAACGTATCTCGATTTAGGAGGACAATGCAGGGAATCCAGAGTATTTCATATGGACGCAAATTGTGTGTTAATTCGGCAATGTGAGGGAACGAGGGATGGAGTAAAGGAGGAATAATGCATCGGAAAAGAGATACTCGGAACCCGAAAGAAAATCCTATCGTTTCCGTAGAAACGTATCTCGATTTAGAAGGACAATGCAGGGAATCCAAAGTATTTCATATGGACGCAAATTGTGTGTTAATTCGTCAATGTGGGGGAGCGAGGTATGCAGTAAAGGAGGAATAATGCATCGGAAAAGAGATACTCGGAACCCCGAAGAAAATCCTATCGTTTCCGTAGAAACGTATCTCGATTTACAAGGACAATGCAGGGAATCCAGAGTATTTCATATGGACGCAAATTGTGTGTTAATTCGTCAATGTGAGGGAGCGAGGGATGCAGTAAAGGAGGAATAATGCATCGGAAAAGAGATACTCGGAACCCCAAAGAAAAACCTATCGTTTCCGTAGAAACGTATCTCGATTTAGAAAGATAATGCAGGGAAACCAGAGTATTTCATATGGACGCAAATTGTGTGTTAATTCGTCAATTTGAGGGAGCGACGGATGCAGTAAAGGAGGAATAATGCATCGGAAAAGAGATACTCGACTCCCAAAAGAAAATCCTATCGTTTCCGTAGAAACGTATCTCGATTTAGAAAGATAATGCAGGGAAACCAGAGTATTTCATATGGACGCAATTTGTGTGTTAATTCGGCAATGTGAGGGAGCGAGGGATGCAGTAAAGGAGGAATAATGCATCGGAAAAGAGATACTCGGAACCACAAAGAAAATCCTATCGTTTCCGTAGAAACGTATCTCGATTTACAAGGACAATGCAGGGAATCCAGAGTATTTCATATGGACGCAAATTGTGTGTTAATTCGTCAATGTGAGGGAGCGAGGGATGCAGTAAAGGAGGAATAATGCATCGGAAAAGAGATACTCGGAAACCCAAGGAAAATCCTACCGTTTCCGTAGAAACGTATCTCGATTTAGAAGGACAATGCAGGGAATCCAGAGTATTTCATATGGACGCAAATTGTGTGTTAATTCGTCAATGTGAGTTAGCGAGGGATGCAGTAAAGGTGGAATAATGCATCGGAAAAGAGATACTCGGAACCCCAAAGAAAATCCTATCGTTTCCGTAGAAACGTATATCGATTTAGAAGGACAATGCATGGAATCCAGAGTATCTCATATGGACACAAATTGTGTGTTAATTCGTCAATGTGAGGGAGCGAGGGATGCAGTAAAGGAGGAATAATGCATCGGAAAAGAGATACTCGGAACCCCAAAGAAAATCCTATCGTTTCCGTAGAAACGTATCTCGATTTAGGAGGACAATGCAGGGAATCCAGAG
The DNA here is from genome assembly GCF_023898315.1 of Schistocerca nitens. Lineage (NCBI taxonomy): Eukaryota > Metazoa > Arthropoda > Insecta > Orthoptera > Acrididae > Schistocerca > Schistocerca nitens. Next base: position 1,152,886,923 of record NC_064615.1, read on the forward strand.
TATGTCATATGGACGCAAATTGTGTGTTAATTCGTCAACGTGAGGGAGCGAGGGATGCAGTAAAGGAGGAATAATACATCGGAAAAGAGATACTCGGAACCCCAAAGAAAATCCTATCGTTTCCGTAGAAACATATCTCGATTTAGAAGGACAATGCATGGAATCCAGAGTATTTTATATAGACGCAAATTGTGTGTTAATTCTTCAATGTGAGGGAGCGAGGGATGCAGTAAAGGAGGTATAATGCATCGGAAAAGAGATACTCGGAACCCCAAAGAAAATCCTATCGTTTCCATAGAAACGTATCTCGATTTAGAAGGACAATGCAGGGAATCCAGAGTATTTCATATGGACGCAAATTGTGTGTTAATTCGTCAATGTGAGGGAGCGAGGAATGCAGTAAATGAGGAATAATGCATCAGAAAAGAGATACCCGGAACCCCAAAGAAAAACCTATCGTTTCCGTAGAAACGAATCCCGATTTAAAAGGACAATGCAGGGAATCCAGAGAATTTCATATGGACGCAAATTGTGTGTTAATTCGTCAATGTGAGGGAGCGAGGGATGCAGTAAAGGAGGAATAATGCATCGGAAAAGAGATACTCGACTCCCAAAAGAAAATCCTATCGTTTCCGTAGAAACGTATCTCGATTTAGAAAGATAATGCAGGGAAACCAGAGTATTTCATATGGACGCAATTTGTGTGTTAATTCGGCAATGTGAGGGAGCGAGGGATGCAGTAAAGGAGGAATAATGCATCGGAAAAGAGATACTCGGAACCCCAAAGAAAATCCTATCGTTTCCGTAGAAACGTATCTCGATTTAGGAGGACAATGCAGGGAATCCAGAGTATTTCATATGGACGCAAATTGTGTGTTAATTCGGCAATGTGAGGGAGCGAGGGATGCAGTAAAGGAGGAATAATGCATCGGAAAAGAGATACTCGGAACCCCAAAGAAAATCCTATCGTTTCCGTAGAAACGTATCTCGATTTAGGAGGACAATGCAGGGAATCCAGAGTATTTCATATGGACGCAAATTGTGTGTTAATTTGGCAATGTGAGGGAGCGAGGGATGGAGTAAAGGAGGAATAATGCATCGGAAAAGAGATACTCGGAACCCGAAAGAAAATCCTATCGTTTCCGTAGAAACGTATCTCGATTTAGAAGGACAATGCAGGGAATCCAAAGTATTTCATATGGACGCTAATTGTGTGTTAATTCGTCAATGTGGGGGAGCGAGGTATGCAGTAAAGGAGGAATAATGCATCGGAAAAGAGATACTCGGAACCCCGAGGAAAATCCTATCGTTTCCGTAGAAACGTATCTCGATTTACAAGGACAATGCAGGGAATCCAGAGTATTTCATATGGACGCAAATTGTGTGTTAATTGGTCAATGTGAGGGAGCGAGGGATGCAGTAAAGGAGGAATAATGCATCGGAAAAGAGATACTCGGAACCCCAAAGAAAAACCTATCGTTTCCGTAGAAACGTATCTCGATTTAGAAAGATAATGCAGGGAAACCAGAGTATTTCATATGGACGCAAATTGTGTGTTAATTCGTCAATTTGAGGGAGCGACGGATGCAGTAAAGGAGGAATAATGCATCGGAAAAGAGATACTCGACTCCCAAAAGAAAATCCTATCGTTTCCGTAGAAACGTATCTCGATTTAGAAAGTTAATGCAGGGAAACCAGAGTATTTCATATGGACGCAATTTGTGTGTTAATTCGGCAATGTGAGGGAGCGAGGGATGCAGTAAAGGAGGAATAATGCATCGGAAAAGAGATACTCGGAACCACAAAGAAAATCCTATCGTTTCCGTAGAAACGTATCTCGATTTACAAGGACAATGCAGGGAATCCAGAGTATTTCATATGGACGCAAATTGTGTGTTAATTCGTCAATGTGAGGGAGCGAGGGATGCAGTAAAGGAGGAATAATGCATCGGAAAAGAGATACTCGGAAACCCAAGGAAAATCCTACCGTTTCCGTAGAAACGTATCTCGATTTAGAAGGACAATGCAGGGAATCCAGAGTATTTCATATGGACGCAAATTGTGTGTTAATTCGTCAATGTGAGTTAGCGAGGGATGCAGTAAAGGTGGAATAATGCATCGGAAAAGAGATACTCGGAACCCCAAAGAAAATCCTATCGTTTCCGTAGAAACGTATATCGATTTAGAAGGACAATGCATGGAATCCAGAGTATTTCATATGGACACAAATTGTGTGTTAATTCGTCAATGTGAGGGAGCGAGGGATGCAGTAAAGGAGGAATAATGCATCGGAAAAGAGATACTCGGAACCCCAAAGAAAATCCTATCGTTTCCGTAGAAACGTATCTCGATTTAGGAGGACAATGCAGGGAATCCAGAGTATTTCATATGGACGCAAGTTGTGTGTTAATTCGTCAACGTGAGGGAGCGAGGGATGCAGTAAAGGAGGAATAATACATCGGAAAAGAGATACTCGGAACCCCAAAGAAAATCCTATCGTTTCCGTAGAAACATATCTCGATTTAGAAGGACAATGCAGGGAATCCAGAGTATTTTATATAGACGCAAATTGTGTGTTAATTCTTCAATGTGAGGGAGCGAGGGATGCAGTAAAGGAGGAATAATGCATCGGAAAAGAGATACTCGGAACCCCAAAGAAAATCCTATCGTTTCCATAGAAACGTATCTCGATTTAGAAGGACAATGCAGGGAATCCAGAGTATTTCATATGGACGCAAATTGTGTGTTAATTCGTCAATGTGAGGGAGCGAGGAATGCAGTAAATGAGGAATAATGCATCAGAAAAGAGATACTCGGAACCCCAAAGAAAAACCTATCGTTTCCGTAGAAACGAATCCCGATTTAAAAGGACAATGCAGGGAATCCAGAGAATTTCATATGGACGCAAATTGTGTGTTAATTCGTCAATGTGAGGGAGCGAGGGATGCAGTAAAGGAGGAATAATGCATCGGAAAAGAGATACTCGGAACCCCAAAGAAAATCCTATCGTTTCCGTAGAAACGTATCTCGATTTAGGAGGACAATGCAGGGAATCCAGAGTATGTCATATGGACGCAAATTGTGTGTTAATTCGTCAACGTGAGGGAGCGAGGGATGCAGTAAAGGAGGAATAATACATCGGAAAAGAGATACTCGGAACCCCAAAGAAAATCCTATCGTTTCCGTAGAAACATATCTCGATTTAGAAGGACAATGCAGGGAATCCAGAGTATTTTATATAGACGCAAATTGTGTGTTAATTCTTCAATGTGAGGGAGCGAGGGATGCAGTAAAGGAGGAATAATGCATCGGAAAAGAGATACTCGGAACCCCAAAGAAAATCCTATCGTTTCCATAGAAACGTATCTCGATTTAGAAGGACAATGCAGGGAATCCAGAGTATTTCATATGGACGCAAATTGTGTGTTAATTCGTCAATGTGAGGGAGCGAGGAATGCAGTAAATGAGGAATAATGCATCAGAAAAGATATACTCGGAACCCCAAAGAAAAACCTATCGTTTCCGTAGAAACAAATCCCGATTTAAAAGGACAATGCAGGGAATCCAGAGAATTTCATATGGACGCTAATTGTGTGTTAATTCGTCAATGTGAGGGAGCGAGGGATGCAGTAAAGGAGGAATAATGCATCGGAAAAGAGATACTCGACTCCCAAAAGAAAATCCTATCGTTTCCGTAGAAACGTATCTCGATTTAGAAAGATAATGCAGGGAAACCAGAGTATTTCATATGGACGCAATTTGTGTGTTAATTCGGCAATGTGAGGGAGCGAGGGATGCAGTAAAGGAGGAATAATGCATCGGGAAAGAGATACTCGGAACCACAAAGAAAATCCTATCGTTTCCGTAGAAACGTATATCGATTTAGAAGGACAATGCAGGGAATCCTGAGTATTTCATATGGACACAAATTGTGTGTTAATTCGTCAATGTGAGGGAGCGAGGGATGCAGTAAAGGAGGAATAATGCATCGGAAAAGAGATACTCGGAGACCCAAAGAAAATCCTATCGTTTCCGTAGAAACGTATCTCGATTTAGGAGGACAATGCAGGGAATCCAGAGTATTTCATATGGACGCAAATTGTGTGTTAATTCGGCAATGTGAGGGAGCGAGGGATGGAGTAAAGGAGGAATAATGCATCGGAAAAGAGATACTCGGAACCCCAAAGAAAATCCTATCGTTTCCGTAGAAACGTATCTCGATTTAGAAGGACAATGCAGGGAATCCAAAGTATTTCATATGGACGCTAATTGTGTGTTAATTCGTCAATGTGGGGGAGCGAGGTATGCAGTAAAGGAGGAATAATGCATCGGAAAAGAGATACTCGGAACCCCGAGGAAAATCCTATCGTTTCCGTAGAAACGTATCTCGATTTACAAGGACAATGCAGGGAATCCAGAGTATTTCATATGGACGCAAATTGTGTGTTAATTCGTCAATGTGAGGGAGCGAGGGATGCTGTAAAGGAGGAATAATGCATCGGAAAAGAGATACTCGGAACCCCAAAGGAAAACCTATCGTTTCCGTAGAAACGTATCTCGATTTAGAAAGATAATGCAGGGAAACCAGAGTATTTCATATGGACGCAAATTGTGTGTTAATTCGTCAATTTGAGGGAGCGACGGATGCAGTAAAGGAGGAATAATGCATCGGAAAAGAGATACTCGACTCCCAAAAGAAAATCCTATCGTTTCCGTAGAAACGTATCTCGATTTAGAAAGTTAATGCAGGGAAACCAGAGTATTTCATATGGACGCAATTTGTGTGTTAATTCGGCAATGTGAGGGAGCGAGGGATGCAGTAAAGGAGGAATAATGCATCGGAAAAGAGATACTCGGAACCACAGAGAAAATCCTATCGTTTCCGTAGAAACGTATCTCGATTTACAAGGACAATGCAGGGAATCCAGAGTATTTCATATGGACGCAAATTGTGTGTTAATTCGTCAATGTGAGGGAGCGAGGGATGCAGTAAAGGAGGAATAATGCATCGGAAAAGAGATACTCGGAAACCCAAGGAAAATCCTACCGTTTCCGTAGAAACGTATCTCGATTTAGAAGGACAATGCAGGGAATCCAGAGTATTTCATATGGACGCAAATTGTGTGTTAATTCGTCAATGTGAGTTAGCGAGGGATGCAGTAAAGGTGGAATAATGCATCGGAAAAGAGATACTCGGAACCCCAAAGAAAATCCTATCGTTTCCGTAGAAACGTATATCGATTTAGAAGGACAATGCATGGAATCCAGAGTATTTCATATGGACACAAATTGTGTGTTAATTTGTCAATGTGAGGGAGCGAGGGATGCAGTAAAGGAGGAATAATGCATCGGAAAAGAGATACTCGGAACCCCAAAGAAAATCCTATCGTTTCCGTAGAAACGTATCTCGATTTAGGAGGACAATGCAGGGAATCCAGAGTATTTCATATGGACGCAAGTTGTGTGTTAATTCGTCAACGTGAGGGAGCGAGGGATGCAGTAAAGGAGGAATAATACATCGGAAAAGAGATACTCGGAACCCCAAAGAAAATCCTATCGTTTCCGTAGAAACATATCTCGATTTAGAAGGACAATGCAGGGAATCCAGAGTATTTTATATAGACGCAAATTGTGTGTTAATTCTTCAATGTGAGGGAGCGAGGGATGCAGTAAAGGAGGAATAATGCATCGGAAAAGAGATACTCGGAACCCCAAAGAAAATCCTATCGTTTCCATAGAAACGTATCTCGATTTAGAAGGACAATGCAGGGAATCCAGAGTATTTCATATGGACGCAAATTGTGTGTTAATTCGTCAATGTGAGGGAGCGAGGAATGCAGTAAATGAGGAATAATGCATCAGAAAAGAGATACTCGGAACCCCAAAGAAAAACCTATCGTTTCCGTAGAAACGAATCCCGATTTAAAAGGACAATGCAGGGAATCCAGAGAATTTCATATGGACGCAAATTGTGTGTTAATTCGTCAATGTGAGGGAGCGAGGGATGCAGTAAAGGAGGAATAATGCATCGGAATAGAGATACTCGACTCCCAAAAGAAAATCCTATCGTTTCCGTAGAAACGTATCTCGATTTAGAAAGATAATGCAGGGAAACCAGAGTATTTCATATGGACGCAATTTGTGTGTTAATTCGGCAATGTGAGGGAGCGAGGGATGCAGTAAAGGAGGAATAATGCATCGGAAAAGAGATACTCGGAACCACAAAGAAAATCCTATCGTTTCCGTAGAAACGTATCTCGATTTACAAGGACAATGCAGGGAATCCAGAGTATTTCATATGGACGCAAATTGTGTGTTAATTCGTCAATGTGAGGGAGCGAGGGATGCAGTAAAGGAGGAATAATGCATCGGAAAAGAGATACTCGGAAACCCAAGGAAAATCCTACCGTTTCCGTAGAAACGTATCTCGATTTAGAAGGACAATGCAGGGAATCCAGAGTATTTCATATGGACGCAAATTGTGTGTTAATTCGTCAATGTGAGTTAGCGAGGGATGCAGTAAAGGTGGAATAATGCATCGGAAAAGAGATACTCGGAACCCCAAAGAAAATCCTATCGTTTCCGTAGAAACGTATATCGATTTAGAAGGACAATGCATGGAATCCAGAGTATTTCATATGGACACAAATTGTGTGTTAATTCGTCAATGTGAGGGAGCGAGGGATGCAGTAAAGGAGGAATAATGCATCGGAAAAGAGATACTCGGAACCCCAAAGAAAATCCTATCGTTTCCGTAGAAACGTATCTCGATTTAGGAGGACAATGCAGGGAATCCAGAGTATTTCATATGGACGCAAGTTGTGTGTTAATTCGTCAACGTGAGGGAGCGAGGGATGCAGTAAAGGAGGAATAATACATCGGAAAAGAGATACTCGGAACCCCAAAGAAAATCCTATCGTTTCCGTAGAAACATATCTCGATTTAGAAGGACAATGCAGGGAATCCAGAGTATTTTATATAGACGCAAATTGTGTGTTAATTCTTCAATGTGAGGGAGCGAGGGATGCAGTAAAGGAGGAATAATGCATCGGAAAAGAGATACTCGGAACCCCAAAGAAAATCCTATCGTTTCCATAGAAACGTATCTCGATTTAGAAGGACAATGCAGGGAATCCAGAGTATTTCATATGGACGCAAATTGTGTGTTAATTCGTCAATGTGAGGGAGCGAGGAATGCAGTAAATGAGGAATAATGCATCAGAAAAGAGATACTCGGAACCCCAAAGAAAAACCTATCGTTTCCGTAGAAACGAATCCCGATTTAAAAGGACAATGCAGGGAATCCAGAGAATTTCATATGGACGCAAATTGTGTGTTAATTCGTCAATGTGAGGGAGCGAGGGATGCAGTAAAGGAGGAATAATGCATCGGAATAGAGATACTCGACTCCCAAAAGAAAATCCTATCGTTTCCGTAGAAACGTATCTCGATTTAGAAAGATAATGCAGGGAAACCAGAGTATTTCATATGGACGCAATTTGTGTGTTAATTCGGCAATGTGAGGGAGCGAGGGATGCAGTAAAGGAGGAATAATGCATCGGAAAAGAGATACTCGGAACCACAAAGAAAATCCTATCGTTTCCGTAGAAACGTATCTCGATTTACAAGGACAATGCAGGGAATCCAGAGTATTTCATATGGACGCAAATTGTGTGTTAATTCGTCAATGTGAGGGAGCGAGGGATGCAGTAAAGGAGGAATAATGCATCGGAAAAGAGATACTCGGAAACCCAAGGAAAATCCTACCGTTTCCGTAGAAACGTATCTCGATTTAGAAGGACAATGCAGGGAATCCAGAGTATTTCATATGGACGCAAATTGTGTGTTAATTCGTCAATGTGAGTTAGCGAGGGATGCAGTAAAGGTGGAATAATGCATCGGAAAAGAGATACTCGGAACCCCAAAGAAAATCCTATCGTTTCCGTAGAAACGTATATCGATTTAGAAGGACAATGCAGGGAATCCTGAGTATTTCATATGGACACAAATTGTGTGTTAATTCGTCAATGTGAGGGAGCGAGGGATGCAGTAAAGGAGGAATAATGCATCGGAAAAGAGATACTCGGAACCCCAAAGAAAATCCTATCGTTTCCGTAGAAACGTATCTCGATTTAGGAGGACAATGCAGGGAGTCCAGAGTATTTCATATGGAAGCAAATTGTGTGTTAATTCGTCAATGTGAGGGAGCGAGGGATGCAGTAAAGGAGGAATAATACGTCGGAAAAGAGATACTCGGAACCCCAAAGAAAATCCTATCGTTTCCGTAGAAACATATCTCGATTTAGAAGGACAATGCAGGGAATCCAGAGTATTTTATATAGACGCAAATTGTGTGTTAATTCTTCAATGTGAGGGAGCGAGGGATGCAGTAAAGGAGGAATAATGCATCGGAAAAGAGATACTCGGAACCCCAGAGAAAATCCTATCATTTCCATAGAAACGTATCTCGATTTAGAAGGACAATGCAGGGAATCCAGGGTATTTCATATGGACGCAAATTGTGTGTTAATTCGTCAATGGGAGGGAGCGAGGGATGCAGTAAATGAGGAATAATGCATCAGAAAAGAGATACTCGGAACCCCAATGAAAAACCTATCGTTTCCGTTGAAACGAATCCCGATTTAAAAGGACAATGCAGGGAATCCAGAGAATTTCATATGGACGCAAATTGTGTGTTAATTTGTCAATGTGAGGGTGCGAGGTATGAAGTAAAGGAGGAATAATGCATCGGAAAAGAGATACTCGGAACCCCAAAGAAAATCCTATCGTTTCCGTACAAACGTATCTTGATTTTGAAGGAAAATGCAGGGAATCCAGAGTATTTCATATGGACGCAAATTGTGTGTTAATTCGTCAATGTGAGGGAGCGAGGGATGCAGTAAAGGAGGAATAATGCATCGGAAAAGAGATACACGACTCCCAAAAGAAAATCCTATCGTTTCCGCAGAAACGTATCTCGATTTGGAAAGATAATGCAGGGAAACCAGAGTATTTCATATGGACCCAAATTGTGTGTTAATTCGTCAATGTAAGGGAGCGACGGATGCAGTAAAGGAGGAATAATGCATCGGAAAAGAGATACTCGACTCCCAAAAGAAAATCCTATCGTTTCCGTAGAAACGTATCTCGATTTAGAAAGATAATGCAGGGAACCCAGAGTATTTCATATGGACGCAATTTGTGTGTTAATTCGGCAATGTGAGGGAGCGAGGGATGCAGTAAAAGAGGAATAATGCATCGGAAAAGAGATACTCGGAACCACAAAGAAAATCCTATCGTTTCCGTAGAAACGTATCTCGATTTACAAGGACAATGCAGGGAATCCAGAGTATTTCATATGGACGCAAATTGTGTGTTAATTCGTCAATGTGAGGGAGCGAGGGATGCAGTAAAGGAGGAATAATGCATCGGAAAAGAGATACTCGGAACCCCAAGGAAAATCCTACCGTTTCCGTAGAAACGTATCTCGATTTAGAAGGACAATGCAGGGAATCCAGAGTATTTCATATGGACGCAAATTGTGTGTTAATTCGTCAATGTGAGTTAGCGAGGGATGCAGTAAAGGTGGAATAATGCATCGGAAAAGAGATACTCGGAACCCCAAAGAAAATCCTATCGTTTCCGTAGAAACGTATATCGATTTAGAAGGACAATGCAGGGAATCCTGAGTATTTCATATGGACGCAAGTTGTGTGTTAATTCGTCAATGTGAGGGAGCGAGGGATGCAGTAAAGGAGGAATAATGCATCGGAAAAGAGATACTCGGAACCCCAAAGAAAAACCTATCGTTTCCGTAGAAACGAATCCCGATTTAAAAGGACAATGCAGGGAATCCAGAGAATTTCATATGGACGCAAATTGTGTGTTAATTTGTCAATGTGAGGGAGCGAGGTATGCAGTAAAGGAGGAATAATGCATCGGAAAAGAGATACTCGGAACCCCAATGAAAATCCTATCGTTTCCGTAGAAACGTATCTTGATTCAGAAGGAAAATGCAGGGAATCCAGAGTATTTCATATGGAGGCAAATTGTGTGTTAATTCGTCAATGTGAGGGAGCGAGAGATGCAGTAAAGGAGTAATAATGCATCGGAAAAGAGATACTCGGAACCCGAAAGAAAATCCTATCGTTTCCGTAGAAACGTATCTCGATTTAGAAGGACAATGCAGGGAATCCAAAGTATTTCATATGGACGCAAATTGTGTGTTAATTCGTCAATGTGAGGGAGCGAGGTATGCAGTAAAGGAGGAATAATGCATCGGAAAAGAGATACTCGGAACCCCAAAGAAAATCCTTTCGTTTCCGTAGAAACGTATCTCGATTTAGAAGGACAATGCAGGGAATCCAGAGTATTTCATATGGACGCAATTTGTGTGTTAATTCGGCAATGTGAGGGAGCGAGGGATGCAGTAAAGGAGGAATAATGCATCGGAAAAGAGATACTCGGAACCCCAAGGAAAATTCTACCGTTTCCGTAGAAACGTATCTCGATTTACAAGGACAATGCAGGGAATCCAGAGTATTTCATATGGACGCAAATTGTGTGTTAATTCGTCAATGTGAGGGAGCGAGGGATGCAGTAAAGGAGGAATAATGCATCGGAAAAGAGATACTCGGAAACCCAAGGAAAATCCTACCGTTTCCGTAGAAACGTATCTCGATTTAGAAGGACAATGCAGGGAATCCAGAGTATTTCATATGGACGCAAATTGTGTGTTAATTCGTCAATGTGAGTTAGCGAGGGATGCAGTAAAGGTGGAATAATGCATCGGAAAAGAGATACTCGGAACCCCAAAGAAAATCCTATCGTTTCCGTAGAAACGTATATCGATTTAGAAGGACAATGCAGGGAATCCTGAGTATTTCATATGGACACAAATTGTGTGTTAATTCGTCAATGTGAGGGAGCGAGGGATGCAGTAAAGGAGGAATAATGCATCGGAAAAGAGATACTCGGAACCCCAAAGAAAATCCTATCGTTTCCGTAGAAACGTATCTCGATTTAGGAGGACAATGCAGGGAATCCGGAGTATTTCATATGGACGCAAATTGTGTGTTAATTCGGCAATGTGAGGGAGCGAGGGATGGAGTAAAGGAGGAATAATGCATCGGAAAAGAGATACTCGGAACCCGAAAGAAAATCCTATCGTTTCCGTAGAAACGTATCTCGATTTAGAAGGACAATGCAGGGAATCCAAAGTATTTCATATGGACGCAAATTGTGTGTTAATTCGTCAATGTGGGGGAGCGAGGTATGCAGTAAAGGAGGAATAATGCATCGGAAAAGAGATACTCGGAACCCCGAGGAAAATCCTATCGTTTCCGTAGAAACGTATCTCGATTTACAAGGACAATGCAGGGAATCCAGAGTATTTCATATGGACGCAAATTGTGTGTTAATTCGTCAATGTGAGGGAGCGAGGGATGCAGTAAAGGAGGAATAATGCATCGGAAAAGAGATACTCGGAACCCCAAAGAAAAACCTATCGTTTCCGTAGAAACGTATCTCGATTTAGAAAGATAATGCAGGGAAACCAGAGTATTTCATATGGACGCAAATTGTGTGTTAATTCGTCAATTTGAGGGAGCGACGGATGCAGTAAAGGAGGAATAATGCATCGGAAAAGAGATACTCGACTCCCAAAAGAAAATCCTATCGTTTCCGTAGAAACGTATCTCGATTTAGAAAGTTAATGCAGGGAAACCAGAGTATTTCATATGGACGCAATTTGTGTGTTAATTCGGCAATGTGAGGGAGCGAGGGATGCAGTAAAGGAGGAATAATGCATCGGAAAAGAGATACTCGGAACCACAAAGAAAATCCTATCGTTTCCGTAGAAATGTATCTCGATTTACAAGGACAATGCAGGGAATCCAGAGTATTTCATATGGACGCAAATTGTGTGTTAATTCGTCAATGTGAGGGAGCGAGGGATGCAGTAAAGGAGGAATAATGCATCGGAAAAGAGATACTCGGAAACCCAAGGAAAATCCTACCGTTTCCGTAGAAACGTATCTCGATTTAGAAGGACAATGCAGGGAATCCAGAGTATTTCATATGGACGCAAATTGTGTGTTAATTCGTCAATGTGAGTTAGCGAGGGATGCAGTAAAGGTGGAATAATGCATCGGAAAAGAGATACTCGGAACCCCAAAGAAAATCCTATCGTTTCCGTAGAAACGTATATCGATTTAGAAGGACAATGCATGGAATCCAGAGTATTTCATATGGACACAAATTGTGTGTTAATTCGTCAATGTGAGGGAGCGAGGGATGCAGTAAAGGAGGAATAATGCATCGGAAAAGAGATACTCGGAACCCCAAAGAAAATCCTATCGTTTCCGTAGAAACGTATCTCGATTTAGGAGGACAATGCAGGGAATCCAGAGTATTTCATATGGACGCAAATTGTGTGTTAATTCGTCAACGTGAGGGAGCGAGGGATGCAGTAAAGGAGGAATAATACATCGGAAAAGAGATACTCGGAACCCCAAAGAAAATCCTATCGTTTCCGTAGAAACATATCTCGATTTAGAAGGACAATGCAGGGAATCCAGAGTATTTTATATAGACGCAAACTGTGTGTTAATTCTTCAATGTGAGGGAGCGAGGGATGCAGTAAAGGAGGAATAATGCATCGGAAAAGAGATACTCGGAACCCCAAAGAAAATCCTATCGTTTCCATAGAAACGTATCTCGATTTAGAAGGACAATGCAGGGAATCCAGAGTATTTCATATGGACGCAAATTGTGTGTTAATTCGTCAATGTGAGGGAGCGAGGAATGCAGTAAATGAGGAATAATGCATCAGAAAAGAGATACTCGGAACCCCAAAGAAAAGCCTATCGTTTCCGTAGAAACGAATCCCGATTTAAAAGGACAATGCAGGGAATCCAGAGAATTTCATATGGACGCAAATTGTGTGTTAATTCGTCAATGTGAGGGAGCGAGGGATGCAGTAAAGGAGGAATAATGCATCGGAAAAGAGATACTCGGAAACCCAAGGAAAATCCTTCTGTTTCCGTAGAAACGTATCTCGATTTAGAAGGACAATGCAGGGAATCCAGAGTATTTCATATGGACGGAAATTGTGTGTTAATTCGTCAATGTGAGTTAGCGAGGGATGCAGTAAAGGTGGAATAATGCATCGGAAAAGAGATACTCGGAACCCCAAAGAAAATCCTATCGTTTCCGTAGAAACGTATATCGATTTAGAAGGACAATGCAGGGAATCCTGAGTATTTCATATGGACACAAATTGTGTGTTAATTCGTCAATGTGAGGGAGCGAGGGATGCAGTAAAGGAGGAATAATGCATCGGAAAAGAGATACTCGGAACCCCAAAGAAAATCCTATCGTTTCCGTAGAAACGTATCTCGATTTAGGAGGACAATGCAGGGAGTCCAGAGTATTTCATATGGAAGCAAATTGTGTGTTAATTCGTCAATGTGAGGGAGCGAGGGATGCAGTAAAGGAGGAATAATACGTCGGAAAAGAGATACTCGGAACCCCAAAGAAAATCCTATCGTTTCCGTAGAAACATATCTCGATTTAGAAGGACAATGCAGGGAATCCAGAGTATTTTATATAGTCGCAAATTGTGTGTTAATTCTTCAATGTGAGGGAGCGAGGGATGCAGTAAAGGAGGAATAATGCATCGGAAAAGAGATACTCGGAACCCCTAAGAACATCCTATCGTTTCCATACAAACGTATCTCGATTTAGAAGGACAATGCAGGGAATCCAGGGTATTTCATATGGACGCAAATTGTGTGTTAATTCGTCAATGGGAGGGAGCGAGGGATGCAGTAAATGAGGAATAATGCATCAGAAAAGAGATACTCGGAACCCCAATGAAAAACCTATCGTTTCCGTTGAAACGAATCCCGATTTAAAAGGACAATGCAGGGAATCCAGAGAATTTCATATGGACGCAAATTGTGTGTTAATTTGTCAATGTGAGGGTGCGAGGTATGAAGTAAAGGAGGAATAATGCATCGGAAAAGAGATACTCGGAACCCCAAAGAAAATCCTATCGTTTCCGTACAAACGTATCTCGATTTAGGAGGACAATGCAGGGAATCCAGAGTATTTCATATGGACGCAAATTGTGTGTTAATTCGTCAATGTGAGGGAGCGAGGGATGCAGTAAAGGAGGAATAATGCATCGGAAAAGAGATACACGACTCCCAAAAGAAAATCCTATCGTTTCCGCAGAAACGTATCTCGATTTGGAAAGATAATGCAGGGAAACCAGAGTATTTCATATGGACCCAAATTGTGTGTTAATTCGTCAATGTAAGGGAGCGACGGATGCAGTAAAGGAGGAATAATGCATCGGAAAAGAGATACTCGACTCCCAAAAGAAAATCCTATCGATTCCGTAGAAACGTATCTCGATTTAGAAAGATAATGCAGGGAACCCAGAGTATTTCATATGGACGCAATTTGTGTGTTAATTCGGCAATGTGAGGGAGCGAGGGATGCAGTAAAAGAGGAATAATGCATCGGAAAAGAGATACTCGGAACCACAAAGAAAATCCTATCGTTTCCGTAGAAACGTATCTCGATTTACAAGGACAATGCAGGGAATCCAGAGTATTTCATATGGACGCAAATTGTGTGTTAATTCGTCAATGTGAGGGAGCGAGGGATGCAGTAAAGGAGGAATAATGCATCGGAAAAGAGATACTCGGAACCCCAAGGAAAATCCTACCGTTTCCGTAGAAACGTATCTCGATTTAGAAGGACAATGCAGGGAATCCAGAGTATTTCATTTGGACGCAAATTGTGTGTTAATTCGTCAATGTGAGTTAGCGAGGGATGCAGTAAAGGTGGAATAATGCATCGGAAAAGAGATACTCGGAACCCCAAAGAAAATCCTATCGTTTCCGTAGAAACGTATAATGATTTAGAAGGACAATGCAGGGAATCCAGAGTATTTCATATGGACGCAAATTGTGTGTTAATTCGTCAATGTGAGGGAGCGAGGGATGCAGTAAAGGAGGAATAATGCATCGGAAAAGAGATACTCGGAACCCCAAAGAAAAACCTATCGTTTCCGTAGAAACGAATCCCAATTTAAAAGGACAATGCAGGGAATCCAGAGAATTTCATATGGACGCAAATTGTGTGTTAATTTGTCAATGTGAGGGAGCGAGGTATGCAGTAAAGGAGGAATAATGCATCGGAAAAGAGATACTCGGAACCCCAATGAAAATCCTATCGTTTCCGTAGAAACGTATCTTGATTCAGAAGGAAAATGCAGGGAATCCAGAGTATTCCATATGGACGCAAATTGTGTGTTAATTCGTCAATGTGAGGGAGCGAGAGATGCAGTAAAGGAGTAATAATGCATCGGAAAAGAGATACTCGGAACCCGAAAGAAAATCCTATCGTTTCCGTAGAAACGTATCTCGATTTAGAAGGACAATGCAGGGAATCCAAAGTATTTCATATGGACGCAAATTGTGTGATAATTCGTCAATGTGAGGGAGCGAGGTATGCAGTAAAGGAGGAATAATGCATCGGAAAAGAGATACTCGGAACCCCAAAGAAAATCCTTTCGTTTCCGTAGAAACGTATCTCGATTTAGAAGGACAATGCAGGGAATCCAGAGTATTTCATATGGACGCAAATTGTGTGTTAATTCGTCAATGGGAGGGAGCGAGGGATGCAGTAAATGAGGAATAATGCATCAGAAAAGAGATACTCGGAACCCCAATGAAAAACCTATCGTTTCCGTTGAAACGAATCCCGATTTAAAAGGACAATGCAGGGAATCCATAGAATTTCATATGGAAGCAAATTGTGTGTTAATTTGTCAATGTGAGGGTGCGAGGTATGAAGTAAAGGAGGAATAATGCATCGGAAAAGAGATACTCGGAACCCCAAAGAAAATCCTATCGTTTCCGTACAAACGTATCTTGATTTAGAAGGAAAATGCAGGGAATCCAGAGTATTTCATATGGACGCAAATTGTGTGTTAATTCGTCAATGTGAGGGAGCGAGGGATGCAGTAAAGGAGGAATAATGCATCGGAAAAGAGATACACGACTCCCAAAAGAAAATCCTATCGTTTCCGTAGAAACGTATCTCGATTTGGAAAGATAATGCAGGGAAACCAGAGTATTTCATATGGACCCAAATTGTGTGTTAATTCGTCAATGTGAGGGAGCGACGGATGCAGTAAAGGAGGAATAATGCATCGGAAAAGAGATACTCGACTCCCAAAAGAAAATCCTATCGTTTCCGTAGAAACGTATCTCGATTTAGAAAGATAATGCCGGGAACCCAGAGTATTTCATATGGACGCAATTTGTGTGTTAATTCGGCAATGTGAGGGAGCGAGGGATGCAGTAAAGGAGGAATAATGCATCGGAAAAGAGATACTCGGAACCACAAAGAAAATCCTATCGTTTCCGTAGAAACGTATCTCGATTTACAAGGACAATGCAGGGAATCCAGAGTATTTCATATGGACGCAAATTGTGTGTTAATTCGTCAATGTGAGGGAGCGAGGGATGCAGTAAAGGAGGAATAATGCATCGGAAAAGAGATACTCGGAACCCCAAGGAAAATCCTACCGTTTCCGTAGAAACGTATCTCGATTTAGAAGGACAATGCAGGGAATCCAGAGTATTTCATATGGACGCAAATTGTGTGTTAATTCGTCAATGTGAGTTAGCGAGGGATGCAGTAAAGGTGGAATAATGCATCGGAAAAGAGATACTCGGAACCCCAAAGAAAATCCTATCGTTTCCGTAGAAACGTATATCGATTTAGAAGGACAATGCAGGGAATCCTGAGTATTTCATATGGACGCAAATTGTGTGTTAATTCGTCAATGTGAGGGAGCGAGGGATGCAGTAAAGGAGGAATAATGCATCGGAAAAGAGATACTCGACTCCCAAAAGAAAATCCTATCGTTTCCGTAGAAACGTATCTCGATTTAGAAAGATAACGCAGGGAAACCAGAGTATTTCATATTGACGCAAATTGTGTGTTAATTCGTCAATTTGAGGGAGCGACGGATGCAGTAAAGGAGGAATAATGCATCGGAAAAGAGATACTCGACTCCCAAAAGAAAATCCTATCGTTTCCGTAGAAACGTATCTCGATTTAGAAAGATAATGCAGGGAACCCAGAGTATTTCATATGGACGCAATTTGTGTGTTAATTCGGCAATGTGAGGGAGCGAGGGATGCAGTAAAGGAGGAATAATGCATCGGAAAAGAGATACTCGGAACCACAAAGAAAATCCTATCGTTTCCGTAAAAACGTATCTCGATTTACAAGGACAATGCAGGGAATCCAGAGTATTTCATATGGACGCAAATTGTGTGTTAATTCGTCAATGTGAGGGAGCGAGGGATGCAGTAAAGGAGGAATAATGCATCGGAAAAGAGATACTCGGAAAAGCAAGGAAAATCCTTCCGTTTCCGTAGAAACGTATCTCGATTTAGAAGGACAATGCAGGGAATCCAGAGTATTTCATATGGACGCAAACTGTGTGTTAATTCGTCAATGTGAGTTAGCGAGGGATGCAGTAAAGGTGGAATAATGCATCGGAAAAGAGATACTCGGAACCCCAAAGAAAATCCTATCGTTTCCGTAGAAACGTATATCGATTTAGAAGCACAATGCAGGGAAACCAGAGTATTTCATATGGACACAAATTGTGTGTTAATTCGTCAATGTGAGGGAGCGAGGGATGCAGTAAAGGAGGAATAATGCATCGGAAAAGAGATACTCGGAACCCCAAAGAAAATCCTATCGTTTCCGTAGAAACGTATCTCGATTTAGGAGGACAATGCAGGGAATCCAGAGTATTTCATATGGACGCAAATTGTGTGTTAATTCGTCAATGTGAGGGAGTGAGGGATGCAGTAAAGGAGGAATAATACATCGGAAAAGAGATACTCGGAACCCCAAAGAAAATCCTATCGTTTCCGTAGAAACATATCTCGATTTAGAAGGACAATGCAGGGAATCCAGAGTATTTTATATAGACGCAAATTGTGTGTTAATTCTTCAATGTGAGGGAGCGAGGGATGCAGTAAAGGAGGAATAATGCATCGGAAAAGAGATACACGACTCCCAAAAGAAAATCCTATCGTTTCCGTAGAAACGTATCTCGATTTGGAAAGATAATGCAGGGAAACCAGAGTATTTCATATGGACCCAAATTGTGTGTTAATTCGTCAATGTGAGGGAGCGACGGATGCAGTAAAGGAGGAATAATGCATCGGAAAAGAGATACTCGACTCCCAAAAGAAAATCCTATCGTTTCCGTAGAAACGTATCTCGATTTAGAAAGATAATGCAGGGAACCCAGAGTATTTCATATGGACGCAATTTGTGTGTTAATTCGGCAATGTGAGGGAGCGAGGGATGCAGTAAAGGAGGAATAATGCATCGGAAAAGAGATACTCGGAACCACAAAGAAAATCCTATCGTTTCCGTAGAAACGTATCTCGATTTACAAGGACAATGCAGGGAATCCAGAGTATTTCATATGGACGCAAATTGTGTGTTAATTCGTCAATCTGAGGGAGCGAGGGATGCAGTAAAGGAGGAATAATGCATCGGAAAAGAGATACTCGGAACCCCAAGGTAAATCCTACCGTTTCCGTAGAAACGTATCTCGATTTAGAAGGACAATGCAGGGAATCCAGAGTATTTCATATGGACGCAAATTGTGTGTTAATTCGTCAATGTGAGGGAGCGAGGGATGCAGTAAAGGAGGAATAATGCATCGGAAAAGAGATACTCGACTCCCAAAAGAAAATCCTATCGTTTCCGTAGAAACGTATCTCGATTTAGAAAGATAACGCAGGGAAACGAGAGTATTTCATATTGACGCAAATTGTGTGTTAATTCGTCAATTTGAGGGAGCGACGGATGCAGTAAAGGAGGAATAATGCATCGGTAAAGAGATACTCGACTCCCAAAAGAAAATCCTATCGTTTCCGTAGAAACGTATCTCGATTTAGAAAGATAATGCAGGGAACCCAGAGTATTTCATATGGACGCAATTTGTGTGTTAATTCGGCAATGTGAGGGAGCGAGGGATGCAGTAAAGGAGGAATTATGCATCGGAAAAGAGATACTCGGAACCACAAAGAAAATCCTATCGTTTCCGTAGAAACGTATCTCGATTTACAAGGACAATGCAGGGAATCCAGAGTATTTCATATGGACGCAAATTGTGTGTTAATTCGTCAATGTGAGGGAGCGAGGGATGCAGTAAAGGAGGAATAACGCATCGGAAAAGAGATACTCGGAAAAGCAAGGAAAATCCTACCGTTTCCGTAGAAACGTATCTCGATTTAGAAGGACAATGCAGGGAATCCAGAGTATTTCATATGGACGCAAACTTTGTGTTAATTCGTCAATGTGAGTTAGCGAGGGATGCAGTAAAGGTGGAATAATGCATCGGAAAAGAGATACTCGGAACCCCAAAGAAAATCCTATCGTTTCCGTAGAAACGTATATCCATTTAGAAGGACAATGCAGGGAATCCAGAGTATTTCATATGGACACAAATTGTGTGTTAATTCGTCAATGTGAGGGAGCGACGGATGCAGTAAAGGAGGAATAATGCATCGGAAAAGAGATACTCGACTCCCAAAAGAAAATCCTATCGTTTCCGTAGAAACGTATCTCGATTTAGAAAGATAATGCAGGGAAACCAGAGTATTTCATATGGACCCAAATTGTGTGTTAATTCGTCAATGTGAGGGAGCGACGGATGCAGTAAAGGAGGAATAATACATCGGAAAAGAGATACACGACTCCCAAAAGAAAATCCTATCGTTTCCGTAGAAACGTATCTCGATTTGGAAAGATAATGCAGGGAAACCAGAGTATTTCATATGGACCCAAATTGTGTGTTAATTCGTCAATGTGAGGGAGCGACGGATGCAGGAAAGGAGGAATAATGCATCGGAAAAGAGATACTCGACTCCCAAAAGAAAATCCTATCGTTTCCGTAGAAACGTATCTCGATTTAGAAAGATAATGCAGGGAACCCAGAGTATTTCATATGGACGCAATTTGTGTGTTAATTCGGCAATGTGAGGGAGCGAGGGATGCAGTAAAGGAGGAATAATGCATCGGAAAAGAGATACTCGGAACCACAAAGAAAATCCTATCGTTTCCGTAGAAACGTATCTCGATTTACAAGGACAATGCAGGGAATCCAGAGTATTTCATATGGACGCAAATTGTGTGTTAATTCGTCAATGTGAGGGAGCGAGGGATGCAGTAAAGGAGGAATAATGCATCGGAAAAGAGATACTCGGAACCCCAAGGAAAATCCTACCGTTTCCGTAGAAACGTATCTCGATTTAGAAGGACAATGCAGGGAATCCAGAGTATTTCATATGGACGCAAATTGTGTGTTAATTCGTCAATGTGAGTTAGCGAGGGATGCAGTAAAGGTGGAATAATGCATCGGAAAAGAGATACTCGGAACCCCAAAGAAAATCCTATCGTTTCCGTAGAAACGTATATCGATTTAGAAGGACAATGCAGGGAATACTGAGTATTTCATATGGACGCAAATTGTGTGTTAATTCGTCAATGTGAGGGAGCGAGGGATGCAGTAAAGGAGGAATAATGCATCGGAAAAGAGATACTCGGAACCCCAAAGAAAAACCTGTCGTTTCCGTAGAAACGAATCCCGATTTAAAAGGACAATGCAGGGAATCCAGAGAATTTCATATGGAGGCAAATTGTGTGTTAATTTGTCAATGTGAGGGAGCGAGGTATGCAGTAAAGGAGGAATAATGCATCGGAAAAGAGATACTCGGAACCCCAATGAAAATCCTATCGTTTCCGTAGAAACGTATCCTGATTTAGAAGGAAAATGCAGGGAATCCAGAGTTTTTCATATGGACGCAAATTGTGTGTTAATTCGTCAATGTGAGGGAGCGAGGTATGCAGTAAAGGAGGAATAATGCATCGGAAAAGAGATACTCGACTCCCAAAAGAAAATCCTATCGTTTCCGTAGAAACGTATCTCGATTTAGAAAGATAATGCAGGGAAACCAGAGTATTTCATATGGACGCAATTTGTGTGTTAATTCGGCAATGTGAGGGAGCGAGGGATGCAGTAAAGGAGGAATAATGCATCGGAAAAGAGATACTCGGAACCACAAAGAAAATCCTATCGTTTCCGTAGAAACGTATCTCGATTTACAAGGACAATGCAGGGAATCCAGAGTATTTCATATGGACGCAAATTGTGTGTTAATTCGTCAATGTGAGGGAGCGAGGGATGCAGTAAAGGAGGAATAATTCATCGGAAAAGAGATACTCGGAAAAGCAAGGAAAATCCTACCGTTTCCGTAGAAACGTATCTCGATTTAGAAGGACAATGCAGGGAATCCAGAGTATTTCATATGGACGCAAATTGTGTGTTAATTCGTCAATGTGAGTTAGCGAGGGATGCAGTAAAGGTGGAATAATGCATCGGAAAAGAGATACTCGGAACCCCAAAGAAAATCCTATCGTTTCCGTAGAAACGTATATCGATTTAGAAGGACAATGCAGGGAATCCAGAGTATTTCATATGGACACAAATTGTGTGTTAATTCGTCAATGTGAGGGAGCGAGGGATGCAGTAAAGGAGGAATAATCCATCGGAAAAGAGATACTCGGAACCCCAAAGTAAATCCTATCGTTTCCGTAGAAACGTATCTCGATTTAGGAGGACAATGCAGGGAATCCAGAGTATTTCATATGGACGCAAATTGTGTGTTAATTCGTCAATGTGAGGGAGTGAGGGATGCAGTAAAGGAGGAATAATACATCGGAAAAGAGATACTCGGAACCCCAAAGAAAATCCTATCGTTTCCGTAGAAACATATCTCGATTTAGAAGGACAATGCAGGGAATCCAGAGTATTTTATATAGACGCAAATTGTGTGTTAATTCTTCTATGTGAGGGAGCGAGGGATGCAGTAAAGGAGGAATAATGCATCGGAAAAGAGATACTCGGAACCCCAAAGAAAATCCTATCGTTTCCATAGAAACGTATCTCGATTTAGAAGGACAATGCAGGGAATCCAGGGTATTTCATATGGACGCAAATTGTGTGTTAATACCTCAATGGGAGGGAGCGAGGGATGCAGTAAATGAGGAATAATGCATCAGAAAAGAGATACTCGGAACCCCAATGAAAAACCTATCGTTTCCGTTGAAACGAATCCCGATTTAAAAGGACAATGCAGGGAATCCAGAGAATTTCATATGGACGCAAATTGTGTGTTAATTTGTCAATGTGAGGGTACGAGGTATGAAGTAAAGGAGGAATAATGCATCGGAAAAGAGATACTCGGAACCCCAAAGAAAATCCTATCGTTTCCGTACAAACGTATCTTGATTTAGAAGGAAAATGCAGGGAATCCAGAGTATTTCATATGGACGCAAATTGTGTGTTAATTCGTCAATGTGAGGGAGCGAGGGATGCAGTAAAGGAGGAATAATGCATCGGAAAAGAGATACACGACTCCCAAAAGAAAATCCTATCGTTTCCGTAGAAACGTATCTCGATTTGGAAAGATAATGCAGGGAAACCAGAGTATTTCATATGGACCCAAATTGTGTGTTAATTCGTCAATGTGAGGGAGCGACGGATGCAGTAAAGGAGGAATAATGCATCGGAAAAGAGATACTCGACTCCCAAAAGAAAATCCTATCGTTTCCGTAGAAACGTATCTCGATTTAGAAAGATAATGCAGGGAACCCAGAGTATTTCATATGGACGCAATTTGTGTGTTAATTCGGCAATGTGAGGGAGCGAGGGATGCAGTAAAGGAGGAATAATGCATCGGAAAAGAGATACTCGGAACCACAAAGAAAATCCTATCGTTTCCGTAGAAACGTATCTCGATTTACAAGGACAATGCAGGGAATCCAAAGTATTTCATATGGACGCAAATTGTGTGTTAATTTGTCAATGTGAGGGAGCGAGGTATGCAGTAAAGGAGGAATAATGCATCGGAAAAGAGATACTCGGAACCCCAATGAAAATCCTATCGTTTCCGTAGAAACGTATCTTGATTTAGAAGGAAAATGCAGGGAATCCAGAGTATTTCATATGGACGCAAATTGTGTGTTAATTCGTCAATGTGAGGGAGCGAGAGATGCAGTAAAGGAGTAATAATGCATCGGAAAAGAGATACTCGGAACCCGAAAGAAAATCCTATCGTTTCCGTAGAAACGTATCTCGATTTAGAAGGACAATGCAGGGAATCCAAAGTATTTCATATGGACGCAAATTGTGTGTTAATTCGTCAATGTGAGGGAGCGAGGTATGCAGTAAAGGAGGAATAATGCATCGGAAAAGAGATACTCGGAACCCCAAAGAAAATCCTTTCGTTTCCGTAGAAACGTATCTCGATTTAGAAGGACAATGCAGGGAATCCAGAGTATTTCATATGGACGCAATTTGTGTGTTAATTCGGCAATGTGAGGGAGCGAGGGATGCAGTAAAGGAGGAATAATGCATCGGAAAAGAGATACTCGGAACCCCAAGGAAAATTCTACCGTTTCGTAGAAACGTATCTCGATTTAGAAGGTCAATGCAGGGAATCCAGAGTATTTTATATAGACGCAAATTGTGTGTTAATTCTTCAATGTGAGGGAGCGAGGGATACAGTAAAGGAGGAATAATGCATCGGAAAAGAGATACCCGGAACCCCAGAGAAAATCCTATCATTTCCATAGAAACGTATCTCGATTTAGAAGGACAATGCAGGGAATCCAGGGTATTTCATATGGACGCAAATTGTGTGTTAATTCGTCAATAAGAGGGTGCGAGGGATGCAGTAAATGAGGAATAATGCATCAGAAAAGAGATACTCGGAACCCCAATGAAAAACCTATCGTTTCCGTTGAAACGAATCCCGATTTAAAAGGACAATGCAGGGAATCCAGAGAATTTCATATGGACGCAAATTGTGTGTTAATTTGTCAATGTGAGGGTGCGAGGTATGAAGTAAAGGAGGAATAATGCATCGGAAAAGAGATACTCGGAACCCCAAAGAAAATCCTATCGTTTCCGTACAAACGTATCTTGATTTAGAAGGAAAATGCAGGGAATCCAGAGTATTTCATATGGACGCAAATTGTGTGTTAATTCGTCAATGTGAGGGAGCGAGGGATGCAGTAAAGGAGGAATAATGCATCGGAAAAGAGATACACGACTCCCAAAAGAAAATCCTATCGTTTCCGTAGAAACGTATCTCGATTTAGAAAGATAATGCAGGGAACCCAGGGTATTTCATATGGACGCAATTTGTGTGTTAATTCGGCAATGTGAGGGAGCGAGGGATGCAGTAAAGGAGGAATAATGCATCGGAAAAGAGATACTCGGAACCACAAAGAAAATCCTATCGTTTCCGTAGAAACGTATCTCGATTTACAAGGACAATGCAGGGAATCCAGAGTATTTCATATGGACGCAAATTGTGTGTTAATTCATCAATGTGAGGGAGCGAGGGATGCAGTAAAGGAGGAATAATGCATCGGAAAAGAGATACTCGGAACCCCAAGGAAAATCCTACCGTATCCGTAGAAACGTATCTCGATTTAGAAGGACAATGCAGGGAATCCAGAGTATTTCATATGGACGCAAATTGTGTGTTAATTCGTCAATGTGAGTTAGCTAGGGATGCAGTAAAGGTGGAATAATGCATCGGAAAAGAGATACTCGGAACCCCAAAGAAAATCCTATCGTTTCCGTAGAAACGTATATCGATTTAGAAGGACAATGCAGGGAATCCTGAGTATTTCATATGGACGCAAATTGTGTGTTAATTCGTCAATGTGAGGGAGCGAGGGATGCAGTAAAGGAGGAATAATGCATCGGAAAAGAGATACTCGGAACCCCAAAGAAAAACCTATCGTTTCCGTAGAAACGAATCCCGATTTAAAAGGACAATGCAGGGAATCCAGAGAATTTCATATGGACGCAAATTGTGTGTTAATTTGTCAATGTGAGGGAGCGAGGTATGCAGTAAAGGAGGAATAATGCATCGGAAAAGAGATACTCGGAACCCCAATGAAAATCCTATCGTTTCCGTAGAAACGTATCTTGATTTAGAAGGAAAATGCAGGGAATCCAGAGTATTTCATATGGACGCAAATTGTGTGTTAATTCGTCAATGTGAGGGAGCGAGGGATGCAGTAAAGGAGGAATAATGCATCGGAAAAGAGATACTCGACTCCCAAAAGAAAATCCTATCGTTTCCGTAGAAACGTATCTCGATTTAGAAAGATAACGCAGGGAAACCAGAGTATTTCATATGGACGCAAATTGTGTGTTAATTCGTCAATTTGAGGGAGCGACGGATGCAGTAAAGGAGGAATAATGCATCGGAAAAGAGATACTCGACTCCCAAAAGAAAATCCTATCGTTTCCGTAGAAACGTATCTCGATTTAGAAAGATAATGCAGGGAAACCAGAGTATTTCATATGGACGCTATTTGTGTGTTAATTCGGCAATGTGAGGGAGCGAGGGATGCAGTAAAGGAGGAATAATGCATCGGAAAAGAGATACTCGGAACCACAAAGAAAATCCTATCGTTTCCGTAGAAACGTATCTCGATTTACAAGGACAATGCAGGGAATCCAGAGTATTTCATATGGACGCAAATTGTGTGTTAATTCGTCAATGTGAGGGAGCGAGGGATGCAGTAAAGGAGGAATAATGCATCGGAAAAGAGATACTCGGAAAAGCAAGGAAAATCCTACCGTTTCCGTAGAAACGTATCTCGATTTGGAAGGACAATGCAGGGAATCCAGAATATTTCATATGGACGCAAATTGTGTGTTAATTCGTCAATGTGAGTTAGCGAGGGATGCAGTAAAGGTGGAATAATGCATCGGAAAAGAGATACTCGGAACCCCAAAGAAAATCCTATCGTTTCCGTAGAAACGTATATCGATTTAGAAGGACAATGCAGGGAATCCAGAGTATTTCATATGGACACAAATTGTGTGTTAATTCGTCAATGTGAGGGAGCGAGGGATGCAGTAAAGGAGGAATAATGCATCGGAAAAGAGATACTCGGAACCCCAAAGAAAATCCTATCGTTTCCGTAGAAACGTATCTCGATTTAGGAGGACAATGCAGGGAATCCAGAGTATTTCATATGGACGCAAATTGTGTGTTAATTCGTCAATGTGAGGGAGCGAGGGATGCAGTAAAGGAGGAATAATACATCGGAAAAGAGATACTCGGAACCCCAAAGAAAATCCTATCGTTTCCGTAGAAACATATCTCGATTTAGAAGGACAATGCAGGGAATCCAGAGTATTTTATATAGACGCAAATTGTGTGTTAATTCTTCAATGTGAGGGAGCGAGGGATGCAGTAAAGGAGGAAAAATGCATCGGAAAAGAGATACTCGGAACCCCAAAGAAAATCCTATCGTTTCCATAGAAACGTATCTCGATTTAGCAGGACAATGCAGGGAATCCAGAGTATTTCATATGGACGCAAATTGTGTGTTAATTCGTCAATGTGAGGGAGCGAGGGATGCAGTAAATGAGGAATAATGCATCAGAAAAGAGATACTCGGAACCCCAAAGGAAAACCTATCGTTTCCGTACAAACGTATCTTGATTTAGAAGGAAAATGCAGGGAATCCAGAGTATTTCATATGGACGCAAATTGTGTGTTAATTCGTCAATGTGAGGGAGCGAGGGATGCAGTAAAGGAGGAATAATGCATCGGAAAAGAGATACACGACTCCCAAAAGAAAATCCTATCGTTTCCGTAGAAACGTATCTCGATTTGGAAAGATAATGCAGGGAAACCAGAGTATTTCATATGGACCCAAATTGTGTGTTAATTCGTCAATGTGAGGGAGCGACGGATGCAGTAAAGGAGGAATAATGCATCGGAAAAGAGATACTCGACTACCAAAAGAAAATCCTATCGTTTCCGTAGAAACGTATCTCGATTTAGAAAGATAATGCAGGGAACCCAGAGTATTTCATATGGACGCAATTTGTGTGTTAATTCGGCAATGTGAGGGAGCGAGGGATGCAGTAAAGGAGGAATAATGCATCGGAAAAGAGATACTCGGAACCACAAAGAAAATCCTATCGTTTCCGTAGAAACGTATCTCGATTTACAAGGACAATGCAGGGAATCCAGAGTATTTCATATGGACGCAAATTGTGTGTTAATTCATCAATGTGAGGGAGCGAGGGATGCAGTAAAGGAGGAATAATGCATCGGAAAAGAGATACTCGGAACCCCAAGGAAAATCCTACCGTATCCGTAGAAACGTATCTCGATTTAGAAGGACAATGCAGGGAATCCAGAGTATTTCATATGGACGCAAATTGTGTGTTAATTCGTCAATGTGAGTTAGCTAGGGATGCAGTAAAGGTGGAATAATGCATCGGAAAAGAGATACTCGGAACCCCAAAGAAAATCCTATCGTTTCCGTAGAAACGTATATCGATTTAGAAGGACAATGCAGGGAATCCTGTGTATTTCATATGGACGCAAATTGTGTGTTAATTCGTCAATGTGAGGGAGCGAGGGATGCAGTAAAGGAGGAATAATGCATCGGAAAAGAGATACTCGGAACCCCAAAGAAAAACCTATCGTTTCCGTAGAAACGAATCCCGATTTAAAAGGACAATGCAGGGAATCCAGAGAATTTCATATGGACGCAAATTGTGTGTTAATTTGTCAATGTGAGGGAGCGAGGTATGCAGTAAAGGAGGAATAATGCATCGGAAAAGAGATACTCGGAACCCCAATGAAAATCCTATCGTTTCCGTAGAAACGTATCTTGATTTAGAAGGAAAATGCAGGGAATCCAGAGTATTTCATATGGACGCAAATTGTGTGTTAATTCGTCAATGTGAGGGAGCGAGGGATGCAGTAAAGGAGGAATAATGCATCGGAAAAGAGATACTCGACTCCCAAAAGAAAATCCTATCGTTTCCGTAGAAACGTATCTCGATTTAGAAAGATAACGCAGGGAAACCAGAGTATTTCATATGGACGCAAATTGTGTGTTAATTCGTCAATTTGAGGGAGCGACGGATGCAGTAAAGGAGGAATAATGCATCGGAAAAGAGATACTCGACTCCCAAAAGAAAATCCTATCGTTTCCGTAGAAACGTATCTCGATTTAGAAAGATAATGCAGGGAAACCAGAGTATTTCATATGGACGCTATTTGTGTGTTAATTCGGCAATGTGAGGGAGCGAGGGATGCAGTAAAGGAGGAATAATGCATCGGAAAAGAGATACTCGGAACCACAAAGAAAATCCTATCGTTTCCGTAGAAACGTATCTCGATTTACAAGGACAATGCAGGTAATCCAGAGTATTTCATATGGACGCAAATTGTGTGTTAATTCGTCAATGTGAGGGAGCGAGGGATGCAGTAAAGGAGGAATAATGCATCGGAAAAGAGATACTCGGAACCCCAAGGAAAATCCTACCGTTTCCGTAGAAACGTATCTCGATTTGGAAGGACAATGCAGGGAATCCAGAGTATTTCATATGGACGCAAATTGTGTGTTAATTCGTCAATGTGAGTTAGCGAGGGATGCAGTAAAGGTGGAATAATGCATCGGAAAAGAGATACTCGGAACCCCAAAGAAAATCCTATCGTTTCCGTAGAAACGTATATCGATTTAGAAGGACAATGCAGGGAATCCAGAGTATTTCATATGGACACAAATTGTGTATTAATTCGTCAATGTGAGGGAGCGAGGGATGCAGTAAAGGAGGAATAATGCATCGGAAAAGAGATACTCGGAACCCCAAAGAAAATCCTATCGTTTCCGTAGAAACGTATCTCGATTTAGGAGGACAATGCAGGGAATCCAGAGTATTTCATATGGACGCAAATTGTGTGTTAATTCGTCAATGTGAGGGAGCGAGGGATGCAGTAAAGGAGGAATAATACATCGGAAAAGAGATACTCGGAACCCCAAAGAAAATCCTATCGTTTCCGTAGAAACATATCTCGATTTAGAAGGACAATGCAGGGAATCCAGAGTATTTTATATAGACGCAAATTGTGTGTTAATTCTTCAATGTGAGGGAGCGAGGGATGCAGTAAAGGAGGAATAATGCATCGGAAAAGAGATACTCGGAACCCCAAAGAAAATCCTATCGTTTCCATAGAAACGTATCTCGATTTAGCAGGACAATGCAGGGAATCCAGAGTATTTCATATGGACGCAAATTGTGTGTTAATTCGTCAATGTGAGGGAGCGAGGGATGCAGTAAATGAGGAATAATGCATCAGAAAAGAGGGAACCCCAAAGGAAAACCTATCGTTTCCGTAGAAACGAATCCCGATTTAAAAGGACAATGCAGGGAATCCAGAGAATTTCATATGGACGCAAATTGTGTGTTAATTCGTCAATGTGAGGGAGCGAGGGATGCAGTAAAGGAGGAATAATGCATCGGAAAAGAGATACTCGACTCCCAAAAGAAAATCCTATCGTTTCCGTAGAAACGTATCTCGATTTAGAAAGATAATGCAGGGAAACCAGAGTATTTCATATGGACGCAAATTGTGTGTTAATTCGTCAATTTGAGGGAGCGACGGATGCAGTAAAGGAGGAATAATGCATCGGAAAAGAGATACTCGACTCCCAAAAGAAAATCCTATCGTATCCGTAGAAACGTATCTATATTTAGAAAGATAATGCAGGGAAACCAGAGTATTTCACATGGACGCAATTTGTGTGTTAATTCGGCAATGTGAGGGAGCGAGGGATGCAGTAAAGGAGGAATAATGCATCGGAAAAGAGATACTCGGAACCCCAAAGAAAATCCTATCGTTTCCGTAGAAACGTATCTCGATTTAGGAGGACAATGCAGGGAATCCAGAGTATTTCATATGGACGCAAATTGTGTGTTAATTCGTCAATGTGAGGGAGCGAGGGATGCAGTAAAGGAGGAATAATGAATCGGAAAAGAGATACTCGACTCCCAAAAGAAAATCCTATCGTTTCCGTAGAAACGTATCTCGATTTAGAAAGATAATGCAGGGAAACCAGAGTATTTCGTATGGACGCAAATTGTGTGTTAATTCGTCAATGTGAGGGAGCGAGAGATGCAGTAAAGGAGTAATAATGCATCGGAAAAGAGATACTCGGAACCCGAAAGAAAATCCTATCGTTTCCGTAGAAACGTATCTCGATTTAGAAGGACAATGCAGGGAATCCAAAGTATTTCATATGGACGCAAATTGTGTGTTAATTCGTCAATGTGAGGGAGCGAGGTATGCAGTAAAGGAGGAATAATGCATCGGAAAAGAGATACTCGGAACCCCAAAGAAAATCCTTTCGTTTCCGTAGAAACGTATCTCGATTTAGAAGGACAATGCAGGGAATCCAGAGTATTTCATATGGACGCAATTTGTGTGTTAATTCGGCAATGTGAGGGAGCGAGGGATGCAGTAAAGGAGGAATAATGCATCGGAAAAGAGATACTCGGAACCCCAAGGAAAATTCTACCGTTTCCGTAGAAACGTATCTCGATTTAGAAGGACAATGCAGGGAATCCAGAGTATTTTATATAGACGCAAATTCTGTGTTAATTCTTCAATGTGAGGGAGAGAGGGATGCAGTAAAGGAGGAATAATGCATCGGAAAAGAGATACTCGGAACCCCAAAGAAAATCCTATCATTTCCATAGAAACGTATCTCGATTTAGAAGGACAATGCAGGGAATCCAGAGTATTTCATATGGACGCAAATTGTGTGTTAATTCGTCAATGGGAGGGAGCGAGGGATGCAGTAAATGAGGAATAATGCATCAGAAAAGAGATACTCGGAACCCCAAAAAAAAAACTTTCGTTTCCGTTGAAACGAATCCCGATTTAGAAGGAAAATACAGGGAATCCAGAGAATTTCATATGGACGCAAATTGTGTGTTAATTTGTCAATGTGAGGGTGCGAGGTATGAAGTAAAGGAGGAATAATGCATCGGAAAAGAGATACTCGGAACCCCAAAGAAAATCCTATCGTTTCCGTACAAACGTATCTTGATTTAGAAGGAAAATGCAGGGAATCCAGAGTATTTCATATGGACGCAAATTGTGTGTTAATTCGTCAATGTGAGGGAGCGAGGGATGCAGTAAAGGAGGAATAATGCATCGGAAAAGAGAAACACGACTCCCAAAAGAAAATCCTATCGTTTCCGTAGAAACGTATCTCGATTTGGAAAGATAATGCAGGGAAACCAGAGTATTTCATATGGACCCAAATTGTGTGTTAATTCGTCAATGTGAGGGAGCGACGGATGCAGTAAAGGAGGAATAATGCATCGGAAAAGTGATACTCGACTCCCAAAAGAAAATCCTATCGTTTCCGTAGAAACGTATCTCGATTTAGAAAGATAATGCAGGGAACCCAGAGTATTTCATATGGACGCAATTTGTGTGTTAATTCGGCAATGTGAGGGAGCGAGGGATGCAGTAAAGGAGGAATAATGCATCGGAAAAGAGATACTCGGAACCACAAAGAAAATCCTATCGTTTCCGTAGAAACGTATATCGATTTAGGAGGACAATGCAGGGAATCCAGAGTATTTCATATGGACGCAAATTGTGTGTTAATTCGTCAATGTGAGGGAGCGAGGGATGCAGTAAAGGAGGAATAATGCATCGGAAAAGAGATACTCGGAACCCCAAGGAAAATCCTTCCGTTTCCGTAGAAACGTATCTCGATTTAGAAGGACAATGCAGGGAATCCAGAGTATTTCATATGGACGCAAATTGTGTGTTAATTCGTCAATGTGAGTTAGCGAGGGATGCAGTAAAGGTGGAATAATGCATCGGAAAAGAGATACTCGGAACCCCAAAGAAAATCCTATCGTTTCCGTAGAAACGTATATCGATTTAGAAGGACAATGCCCGGAATCCTGAGTATTTCATATGGACACAAATTGTGTGTTAATTCGTCAATGTGAGGGAGCGGGGGATGCAGTAAAGGAGGAATAATGCATCGGAAAAGAGATACTCGGAACCCCAAAGAAAATCCTATCGTTTCCGTAGAAACGTATCTCGATTTGGGAGGACAATGCAGGGAATCCAGAGTATTTCATATGGACGCAAATTGTGTGTTAATTCGGCTATGTGAGGGAGCGAGGGATGGACTAAAGGAGGAATAATGCATCGGAAAAGAGATACTCGGAACCCGAAAGAAAATCCTATCGTTTCCGTAGAAACGTATCTCGATTTAGAAGGACAATGCAGGGAATCCAAAGTATTTCATATGGACGCAAATTGTGTGTTAATTCGTCAATGTGAGGGAGCGAGGTATGCAGTAAAGGAGGAATAATGCATCGGAAAAGAGATACTCGGAACCCCAAAGAAAATCCTATCGTTTCCGTAGAAACGTATCTCGATTTACAAGGACAATGCAGGGAATCCAGAGTATTTCATATGGACGCAAATTGTGTGTTAATTCGTCAATGTGAGGGAGCGAGGGATGCAGTAAAAGAGGAATAATGCATCGGAAAAGAGATACTCGGAACCCCAAGGAAAATCCTACCGTTTCCGTAGAAACGTATCTCGATTTAGAAGGACAATGCAGGGAATCCAGAGTATTTTATATAGACGCAAATTGTGTGTTAATTCTTCAATGTGAGGGATCGAGGGATGCAGTAAAGGAGGAATAATGCATCGGAAAAGAGATACTCGGAACCCCAAAGAAAATCCTATCGTTTCCATAGAAACGTATCTCGATTTAGAAGGACAATGCAGGGAATCCAGAGTATTTCATATGGACGCAAATTGTGTGTTAATTCGTCAATGTGAGGGAGCGAGGGATGCAGTAAATGAGGAATAATGCATCAGAAAAGAGATACTCGGAACCACAAAGAAAAACCTATCGTTTCCGTAGAAACGAATTCCGATTTAAAAGGACAATGCAGGGAATCCAGAGAATTTCATATGGACGCAAATTGTGTGTTAATTTGTCAATGTGAGGGAGCGAGGTATGCAGTAAAGGAGGAATAATGCATCGGAAAAGAGATACTCGGAACCCCAAAAAAAATCCTATCGTTTCCGTAGAAACGTATCTTGATTTAGAAGGAAAATGCAGGGAATCCAGAGTATTTCATATGGACGCAAATTGTGTGTTAATTCGTCAATGTGAGGGAGCGAGGGATGCAGTAAAGGAGGAATAATGCATCGGAAAAGAGATACTCGACTCCCAAAAGAAAATCCTATCGTTTCCGTAGAAACGTATCTCGATTTAGAAAGATAATGCAGGGAAACCAGAGTATTTCATATGGACGCAAATTGTGTGTTAATTCGTCAATGTGAGGGAGCGACGGATGCAGTAAAGGAGGAATAATGCATCGGAAAAGAGATACTCGACTCCCAAAAGAAAATCCTATCGTTTCCGTATAAACGTATCTCGATTTAGAAAGATAATGCAGGGAATCCAGAGTATTTCATATGGACGCAATTTGTGTGTTAATTCGTCAATGTGAGTTAGCGAGGGATGCAGTAAAGGTGGAATAATGCATCGGAAAAGAGATACTCGGAACCCCAAAGAAAATCCTATCGTTTCCGTAGAAACGTATATCGATTTAGAAGGACAATGCAGGGAATCCTGAGTATTTCATATGGACACAAATTGTGTGTTAATTCGTCAATGTGAGGGAGCGAGGGATGCAGTAAAGGAGGAATAATGCATCGGAAAAGAGATACTCGGAACCCCAAAGAAAATCCTATCGTTTCCGTAGAAACGTATCTCGATTTAGAAGGACAATGCAGGGAATCCAGAGTATTTTATATGGACGCAAATTGTGTGTTAATTCGTCAATGTGAGGGAGCGAGGGATGCAGTAAAAGAGGAATAATGCATCGGAAAAGAGATACTCGGAACCCCAAGGAAAATCCTACCGTTTCCGTAGAAACGTATCTCGATTTAGAAGGACAATGCAGGGAATCCAGAGTATTTTATATAGACGCAAATTGTGTGTTAATTCTTCAATGTGAGGGAGCGAGGGATGCAGTAAAGGAGGAATAATGCATCGGAAAAGAGATACTCGGAACCCCAAAGAAAATCCTATCGTTTCCATAGAAACGTATCTCGATTTAGAAGGACAATGCAGGGAATCCAGAGTATTTCATATGGACGCAAATTGTGTGTTAATTCGTCAATGTGAGGGAGCGAGGGATGCAGTAAATGAGGAATAATGCATCAGAAAAGAGATACTCGGAACCCCAAAGAAAAACCTATCGTTTCCGTAGAAGCGAATCCCGATTTAAAAGGACAATGCAATGAATCCAGAGAATTTCATATGGACGCAAATTGTGTGTTAATTTGTCAATGTGAGGGAGCGAGGTATGCAGTAAAGGAGGAATAATGCATCGGAAAAGAGATACTCGGAACCCCAAAAAAAATCCTATCGTTTCCGTAGAAACGTATCTTGATTTAGAAGGAAAATGCAGGGAATCCAGAGTATTTCATATGGACGCAAATTGTGTGTTAATTCGTCAATGTGAGGGAGCGAGGGATGCAGTAAAGGAGGAATAATGCATCGGAAAAGAGATACTCGACTCCCAAAAGAAAATCCTATCGTTTCCGTAGAAACGTATCTCGATTTAGAAAGATAATGCAGGGAAACCAGAGTATTTCATATGGACGCAAATTGTGTGTTAATTCGTCAATGTGAGGGAGCGACGGATGCAGTAAAGGAGGAATAATGCATCGGAAAAGAGATACTCGACTCCCAAAAGAAAATCCTATCGTTTCCGTATAAACGTATCTCGATTTAGAAAGATAATGCAGGGAATCCAGAGTATTTCATATGGACGCAATTTGTGTGTTAATTCGTCAATGTGAGTTAGCGAGGGATGCAGTAAAGGTGGAATAATGCATCGGAAAAGAGATACTCGGAACCCCAAAGAAAATCCTATCGTTTCCGTAGAAACGTATATCGATTTAGGAGGACAATGCAGGGAATCCTGAGTATTTCATATGGACACAAATTGTGTGTTAATTCGTCAATGTGAGGGAGCGAGGGATGCAGTAAAGGAGGAATAATGCATCGGAAAAGAGATACTCGGAACCCCAAAGAAAATCCTATCGTTTCCGTAGAAACGTATCTCGATGTAGGAGGACAATGCAGGGAATCCAGAGTATTTTATATGGACGCAAATTGTGTGTTAATTCGTCAATGTGAGGGAGCGAGGGATGCAGTAAAGGAGGAATAATGCATCGGAAAAGAGATACTCGGAACCCCAAAGAAAGTCCTATCGTTTCAGTAGAAACATATCTCGATTTAGAAGGACAATGCAGGGAATCCAGAGTATTTTATATAGACGCAAATTGTGTGTTAATTCTTCAATGTGAGGGAGCGAGGGATGCAGTAAAGGAGGAATAATGCATCGGAAAAGAGATACTCGGAACCCCAAAGAAAATCCTATCGTTTCCATTGAAACGTATCTCGATTTAGAAGGACAATGCAGGGAATCCAGAGTATTTCACATGGACGCAAATTGTGTGTTAATTCGTCAATGTGAGGGAGCGAGGGATGCAGTAAATGAGGAATAATGCATCAGAAAAGAGATACTCGGAACCCCAAAGAAAAACCTATCGTTTCCGTAGAAACGAATCCCGATTTAAAAGGACAATGCAGGGAATCCAGAGAATTTCATATGGACGCAAATTGTGTGTTAATTTGTCAATGTGAGGGAACGAGGTATGCAGTAAAGGAGGAATAATGCATCGGAAAAGAGATACTCGGAACCCCAAAGAAAATCCTATCGTTTCCGTAGAAACGTATCTTGATTTAGAAGGAAAATGCAGGGAATCCAGAGTATTTCATATGGACGCAAATTGTGTGTTAATTCGGCAATGTGAGGGAGCGAGGGATGCAGTAAAGGAGGAATAATGCATCGGAAAAGAGATACTCGACTCCCAAAAGAAAATCCTATCGTTTCCGTAGAAACGTATCTCGATTTAGAAAGATAATGCAGGGAAACCAGAGTATTTCATATGGACGCAAATTGTGTGTTAATTCGTCAATGTGAGGGAGCGACGGATGCAGTAAAGGATGAATAATGCATCGGAAAAGAGATACTCGACTCCCAAAAGAAAATCCTATCATTTCCGTGGAAACGTATCTCGATTTAGAAAGATAATGCAGGGAAACCAGAGTATTTCATATGGACGCAATTTGTGTGTTAATTCGGCAATGTGAGGGAGCGAGGGATGCAGTAAAGGAGGAATAATGCATCGGAAAAGAGATACTCGGAACCACAAAGAAAATCCTATCGTTTCCGTAGAAACGTATCTCGATTTAGAAGGACAATGCAGGGAATCCAGAGTATTTCATATGGACGCAATTTGTGTGTTAATTCGGCAATGTGAGGGAGCGAGGGATGCAGTAAAGGAGGAATAATGCATCGGAAAAGAGATACTCGGAACCCCAAGGAAAATTCTACCGTTTCCGTAGAAACGTATCTCGATTTAGAAGGACAATGCAGGGAATCCAGAGTATTTTATATAGACGCAAATTGTGTGTTAATTCTTCAATGTGAGGGAGCGAGGGATGCAGTAAAGGAGGAATAATGCATCGACAGAGTATTTCATATGGACCCAAATTGTGTGTTAATTCGTCAATGTGAGGGAGCGACGGATGCAGTAAAGGAGGAATAATGCATCGGAAAAGTGATACTCGACTCCCAAAAGAAAATCCTATCGTTTCCGTAGAAACGTATCTCGATTTAGAAAGATAATGCAGGGAACGCAGAGTATTTCATATGGACGCAATTTGTGTGTTAATTCGGCAATGTGAGGGAGCGAGGGATGCAGTAAAGGAGGAATAATGCATCGGAAAAGAGATACTCGGAACCACAAAGAAAATCCTATCGTTTCCGTAGAAACGTATCTCGATTTACAAGGACAATGCAGGGAATCCAGAGTATTTCATATGGACGCAAATTGTGTGTTAATTCGTCAATGTGAGGGAGCGAGGGATGCAGTAAAGGAGGAATAATGCATCGGAAAAGAGATACTCGGAACCCCAAGGAAAATCCTACCGTTTCCGTAGAAACGTATCTCGATTTAGAAGGACAATGCAGGGAATCCAGAGTATTTCCTATGGACGCAAATTGTGTGTTAATTCGTCAATGTGAGTTAGCGAAGGATGCAGTAAAGGTGGAATAATGCATCGGAAAAGAGATACTCGGAACCCCAAAGAAAATCCTATCGTTTCCGTAGAAACGTATATCGATTTAGAAAGATAATGCAGGGAATCCAGAGTATTTCATATGGACGCAATTTGTGTGTTAATTCGTCAATGTGAGTTAGCGAGGGATGCAGTAAAGGTGGAATAATGCATCGGAAAAGAGATACTCGGAACCCCAAAGAAAATCCTATCGTTTCCGTAGAAACGTATATCGATTTAGAAGGACAATGCAGGGAATCCTGAGTATTTCATATGGACACAAATTGTGTGTTAATTCGTCAATGTGAGGGAGCGAGGGATGCAGTAAAGGAGGAATAATGCATCGGAAAAGAGATACTCGGAACCCCAAAGAAAATCCTATCGTTTCCGTAGAAACGTATCTCGATTTAGGAGGACAATGCAGGGAATCCAGAGTATTTTATATGGACGCAAATTGTGTGTTAATTCGTCAATGTGAGGGAGCGAGGGATGCAGTAAAGGAGGAATAATGCATCGGAAAAGAGATACTCGGAACCCCAAAGAAAATCCTATCGTTTCCGTAGAAACGTATCTTGATTTAGAAGGAAAATGCAGGGAATCCAGAGTATTTCATATGGACGCAAATTGTGTGTTAATTCGGCAATGTGAGGGAGCGAGGGATGCAGTAAAGGAGGAATAATGCATCGGAAAAGAGATACTCGACTCCCAAAAGAAAATCCTATCGTTTCCGTAGAAACGTATCTCGATTTAGAAAGATAATGCAGGGAAACCAGAGTATTTCATATGGACGCAAATTGTGTGTTAATTCGTCAATGTGAGGGAGCGACGGATGCAGTAAAGGAGGAATAATGCATCGGAAAAGAGATACTCGACTCCCAAAAGAAAATCCTATTGTTTCCGTGGAAACGTATCTCGATTTAGAAAGATAATGCAGGGAAACCAGAGTATTTCATATGGACGCAATTTGTGTGTTAATTCGGCAATGTGAGGGAGCGAGGGATGCAGTAAAGGAGGAATAATGCATCGGAAAAGAGATACTCGGAACCACAAAGAAAATCCTATCGTTTCCGTAGAAACGTATCTCGATTTACAAGGAAAATGCAGGGAATCCAGAGTATTTCATATGGACGCAAATTGTGTGTTAATTCGTCAATGTGAGGGAGCGAGGGATGCAGTAAAGGAGGAATAATGCATCGGAAAAGAGATACTCGGAACCCCAAGGAAAATCCTACCGTTTCCGTAGAAACGTATCTCGATTTAGAAGGACAATGCAGGGAATCCAGAGTATTTCATATGGACGCAAATTGTGTGTTAATTCGTCAATGTGAGTTAGCGAGGGATGCAGTAAAGGTGGAATAATGCATCGGAAAAGAGATACTCGGAACCCCAAAGAAAATCCTATCGTTTCCGTAGAAACGTATCTCGATTTAGAAGGACAATGCAGGGAATCCTGAGTATTTCATATGGACACAAATTGTGTGTTAATTCGTCAATGTGAGGGAGCGAGGGATGCAGTAAAGGAGGAATAATGCATCGGAAAAGAGATACTCGGAACCCCAAAGAAAATCCTATCGTTTCCGTAGAAACGTATCTCGATTTGGGAGGACAATGCAGGGAATCCAGAGTATTTCATATGGACGCAAATTGTGTGTTAATTCGGCAATGTGAGGGAGCGAGGGATGGAGTAAAGGAGGAATAATGCATCGGAAAAGAGATACTCGGAACCCGAAAGCAAATCCTATCGTTTCCGTAGAAACGTATCTCGATTTAGAAGGACAATGCAGGGAATCCAAAGTATTTCATATGGACGCAAATTGTGTGTTAATTCGTCAATGTGAGGGAGCGAGGTATGCAGTAAAGGAGGAATAATGCATCGGAAAAGAGATACTCGGACCCCAAAGAAAATCCTATCGTTTCCGTACAAACGTATCTCGATTTACAAGGACAATGCAGGGAATCCAGAGTATTTCATATGGACGCAAATTGTGTGTTAATTCGTCAATGTGAGGGAGCGAGGGATGCAGTAAAAGAGGAATAATGCATCGGAAACGAGATACTCGGAACCCCAAGGAAAATCCTACCGTTTCCGTAGAAACGTATCTCGATTTAGAAGGACAATGCAGGGAATCCAGAGTATTTTATATAGACGCAAATTGTGTGTTAATTCTTCAATGTGAGGTAGCGAGGGATGCAGTAAAGGAGGAATAATGCATCGGAAATGAGATACTCGGAACCCCAAAGAAAATCCTATCGTTTCCATAGAAACGTATCTCGATTTAGAAGGACAATGCAGGGAATCCAGAGTATTTCATATGGACGCAAATTGTGTGTTAATTCGTCAATGTGAGGGAGCGAGGGATGCAGTAAATGAGGAATAATGCATCAGAAAAGAGATACTCGGATCCCCAAAGAAAAACCTATCGTTTCCGTAGAAACGAATCCCGATTTAAAAGGACAATGCAGGGAATCCAGAGAATTTCATATGGACGCAAATTGTGTGTTAATTTGTCAATGTGAGGGAGCGAGGTATGCAGTAAAGGAGGAATAATGCATCGGAAAAGAGATACTCGGAACCCCAAAAAAAATCCTATCGTTTCCGTAGAAACGTATCTTGATTTAGAAGGAAAATGCAGGGAATCCAGAGTATTTCATATGGACGCAAATTGTGTGTTAATTCGTCAATGTGAGGGAGCGAGGGATGCTGTAAAGGAGGAATAATGCATCGGAAAAGAGATACTCGACTCCCAAAAGAAAATCCTATCGTTTCGGTAGAAACGTATCTCGATTTAGAAAGATAATGCAGGGAAACCAGAGTATTTCATATGGACGCAAATTGTGTGTTAATTCGTCAATGTGAGGGAGCGACGGATGCAGTAAAGGAGGAATAATGCATCGGAAAAGAGATACTCGACTCCCAAAAGAAAATCCTATCGTTTCCGTATAAACGTATCTCGATTTAGAAAGATAATGCAGGGAATCCAGAGTATTTCATATGGACGCAATTTGTGTGTTAATTCGTCAATGTGAGTTAGCGAGGGATGCAGTAAAGGTGGAATAATGCATCGGAAAAGAGATACTCGGAACCCCAAAGAAAATCCTATCGTTTCCGTAGAAACGTATATCGATTTAGAAGGACAATGCAGGGAATCCTGAGTATTTCATATGGACACAAATTGTGTGTTAATTCGTCAATGTGAGGGAGCGAGGGATGCAGTAAAGGAGGAATAATGCATCGGAAAAGAGATACTCGGAACCCCAAAGAAAATCCTATCGTTTCCGTAGAAACGTATCTCGATTTAGGAGGACAATGCAGGGAATCCAGAGTATTTTATATGGACGCAAATTGTGTGTTAATTCGTCAATGTGAGGGAGCGAGGGATGCAGTAAAAGAGGAATAATGCATCGGAAAAGAGATACTCGGAACCCCAAGGAAAATCCTACCGTTTCCGTAGAAACGTATCTCGATTTAGAAGGACAATGCAGGGAATCCAGAGTATTTTATATAGACGCAAATTGTGTGTTAATTCTTCAATGTGAGGGAGCGAGGGATGCAGTAAAGGAGGAATAATGCATCGGAAAAGAGATACTCGGAACCCCAAAGAAAATCCTATCGTTTCCATAGAAACGTATCTCGATTTAGAAGGACAATGCAGGGAATCCAGAGTATTTCATATGGACGCAAATTGTGTGTTAATTCGTCAATGTGAGGGAGCGAGGGATGCAGTAAATGAGGAATAATGCATCAGAAAAGAGATACTCGGAACCCCAAAGAAAAACCTATCGTTTCCGTAGAAACGAATCCCGATTTAAAAGGACAATGCATTGAATCCAGAGAATTTCATATGGACGCAAATTGTGTGTTAATTTGTCAATGTGAGGGAGCGAGTTATGCAGTAAAGGAGGAATAATGCATCGGAAAAGAGATACTCGGAACCCCAAAAAAAATCCTATCGTTTCCGTAGAAACGTATCTTGATTTAGAAGGAAAATGCAGGGAATCCAGAGTATTTCATATGGACGCAAATTGTGTGTTAATTCGTCAATGTGAGGGAGCGAGGGATGCAGTAAAGGAGGAATAATGCATCGGAAAAGAGATACTCGACTCCCAAAAGAAAATCCTATCGTTTCCGTAGAAACGTATCTCGATTTAGAAAGATAATGCAGGGAAACCAGAGTATTTCATATGGACGCAAATTGTGTGTTAATTCGTCAATGTGAGGGAGCGACGGATGCAGAAAAGGAGGAATAATGCATCGGAAAAGAGATACTCGACTCCCAAAAGAAAATCCTATCGTTTCCGTATAAACGTATATCGATTTAGAAAGATAATGCAGGGAATCCAGAGTATTTCATATGGACGCAAATTGTGTGTTAATTCGTCAATGTGAGTTAGCGAGGGATGCAGTAAAGGTGGAATAATGCATCGGAAAAGAGATTCTCGGAACCCCAAAGAAAATCCTATCGTTTCCGTAGAAACGTATATCGATTTAGAAGGACAATGCAGGGAATCCTGAGTATTTCATATGGACACAAATTGTGTGTTAATTCGTCAATGTGAGGGAGCGAGGGATGCAGTAAAGGAGGAATAATGCATCGGAAAAGAGATACTCGGAACCCCAAAGAAAATCCTATCGTTTCCGTAGAAACGTATCTCGATTTAGGAGGACAATGCAGGGAATCCAGGGTATTTTATATGGACGCAAATTGTGTGTTAATTCGTCAATGTGAGGGAGCGAGGGATGCAGTAAAGGAGGAATAATGCATCGGAAAAGAGATACTCGGAACCCCAAAGAAAATCCTATCGTTTCAGTAGAAACATATCTCGATTTAGAAGGACAATGCAGGGAATCCAGAGTATTTTATATAGACGCAAATTGTGTGTTAATTCTTCAATGTGAGGGAGCGAGGGATGCAGTAAAGGAGGAATAATGCATCGGAAAAGAGATACTCGGAACCCCAAAGAAAATCCTATCGTTTCCATTGAAACGTATCTCGATTTAGAAGGACAATGCAGGGAATCCAGAGAATTTCATATGGACGCAAATTGTGTGTTAATTCGTCAATGTGAGGGAGCGAGGGATGCAGTAAATGAGGAATAATGCATCAGAAAAGAGATACTCGGAACCCCAAAGAGAAACCTATCGTTTCCGTAGAAACGAATCCCGATTTAAAGGGACAATGCAGGGAATCCAGAGAATTTCATATGGACGCAAATTGTGTGTTAATTTGTCAATGTGAGGGAACGAGGTATGCAGTAAAGGAGGAATAATGCATCGGAAAAGAGATACTCGGAACCCCAAAGAAAATCCTATCGTTTCCGTAGAAACGTATCTTGATTTAGAAGGAAAATGC
Organism: Schistocerca nitens; assembly: GCF_023898315.1. Taxonomy (NCBI): domain Eukaryota; kingdom Metazoa; phylum Arthropoda; class Insecta; order Orthoptera; family Acrididae; genus Schistocerca; species Schistocerca nitens. Next base: position 1,152,929,489 of record NC_064615.1, read on the forward strand.
AGGGAATCCAGAGTATTTCATATGGACGCAAATTGTGTGTTAATTCGGCAATGTGAGGGAGCGAGGGATGCAGTAAAGGAGGAATAATGCATCGGAAAAGAGATACTCGACTCCCAAAAGAAAATCCTATCGTTTCCGTAGAAACGTATCTCGATTTAGAAAGATAATGCAGGGAAACCAGAGTATTTCATATGGACGCAAATTGTGTGTTAATTCGTCAATGTGAGGGAGCGACGGATGCAGTAAAGTAGGAATAATGCATCGGAAAAGAGATACTCGACTCCCAAAAGAAAATCCTATCTTTTCCGTGGAAACGTATCTCGATTTTGAAAGATAATGGAGGGAAACCAGAGTATTTCATATGGACGCAATTTGTGTGTTAATTCGGCAATGTGAGGGAGCGAGGGATGCAGTAAAGGAGGAATAATGCATCGGAAAAGAGATACTCGGAACCACAAAGAAAATCCTATCGTTTCCGTAGAAACGTATCTCGATTTAGAAGGACAATGCAGGGAATCCAGAGTATTTCATATGGACGCAATTTGTGTGTTAATTCGGCAATGTGAGGGAGCGAGGGATGCAGTAAAGGAGGAATAATGCATCGGAAAAGAGATACTCGGAACCCCAAGGAAAATTCTACCGTTTCCGTAGAAACGTATCTCGATTTAGAAGGACAATGCAGGGAATCCAGAGTATTTTATATAGACGCAAATTGTGTGTTAATTCTTCAATGTGAGGGAGCGAGGGATGCAGTAAAGGAGGAATAATGCATCGGAAAAGAGATACTCGGAACCCCAAAGAAAAACCTATCGTTTCCGTTGAAACGAATCCCGATTTAGAAGGAAAATGCAGGGAATCCAGAGAATTTCATATGGACGCAAATTGTGTGTTAATTTGTCAATGTGAGGGTGCGAGGTATGAAGTAAAGGAGGAATAATGCATCGGAAAAGAGATACTCGGAACCCCAAAGAAAATCCTATCGTTTCCGTACAATCGTATCTTGATTTAGAAGGAAAATGCAGGGAATCCAGAGTATTTCATATGGACGCAAATTGTGTGTTAATTCGTCAATGTGAGGGAGCGAGGGATGCAGTAAAGGAGGAATAATGCATCGGAAAAGAGATACACGACTCCCAAAAGAAAATCCTATCGTTTCCGTAGAAACGTATCTCGATTTGGAAAGATAATGCAGGGAAACCAGAGTATTTCATATGGACCCAAATTGTGTGTTAATTCGTCAATGTGAGGGAGCGACGGATGCAGTAAAGGAGGAATAATGCATCGGAAAAGTGATACTCGACTCCCAAAAGAAAATCCTATCGTTTCCGTAGAAACGTATCTCGATTTAGAAAGATAATGCAGGGAACCCAGAGTATTTCATATGGACGCAATTTGTGTGTTAATTCGGCAATGTGAGGGAGCGAGGGATGCAGTAAAGGAGGAATAACGCATCGGAAAAGAGATACTCGGAACCACAAAGAAAATCCTATCGTTTCCGTAGAAACGTATCTCGATTTACAAGGACAATGCAGGGAATCCAGAGTATTTCATATGGACGCAAATTGTGTGTTAATTCGTCAATGTGAGGGAGCGAGGGATGCAGTAAAGGAGGAATAATGCATCGGAAAAGAGATACTCGGAACCCCAAGGAAAATCCTACCGTTTCCGTAGGAACGTATCTCGATTTAGAAGGACAATGCAGGGAATCCAGAGTATTTCATATGGACGCAAATTGTGTGTTAATTCGTCAATGTGAGTTAGCGAGGGATGCAGGAAAGGTGGAATAAAGCATCGGAACAGAGATACTCGGAACCCCAAAGAAAATCCTATCGTTTCCGTAGAAACGTATATCGATTTAGAAGGACAATGCAGGGAATCCTGAGTATTTCATATGGACACAAATTGTGTGTTAATTCGTCAATGTGAGGGAGCGAGGGATGCAGTAAAGGAGGAATAATGCATCGGAAAAGAGATACTCGGAACCCCAAAGAAAATCCTATCGTTTCCGTAGAAACGTATCTCGATTTGGGAGGACAATGCAGGGAATCCAGAGTATTTCATATGGACGCAAATTGTGTGTTAATTCGGCAATGTGAGGGAGCGAGGGATGGAGTAAAGGAGGAATAATGCATCGGAAAAGAGATACTCGGAACCCGAAAGAAAATCCTATCGTTTCCGTAGAAACGTATCTCGATTTAGAAGGACAATGCAGGGAATCCAAAGTATTTCATATGGACGCAAATTGTGTGTTAATTCGTCAATGTGAGGGAGCGAGGTATGCAGTAAAGGAGGAATAATGCATCGGAAAAGAGATACTCGGAACCCCAAAGAAAATCCTATCGTTTCCGTAGAAACGTATCTCGATTTACAAGGACAATGCAGGGAATCCAGAGTATTTCATATGGACGCAAATTGTGTGTTAATTCGTCAATGTGAGGGAGCGAGGGATGCAGTAAAAGAGGAATAATGCATCGGAAAAGAGATACTCGGAACCCCAAGGAAAATCCTACCGTTTCCGTAGAAACATATCTCGATTTAGAAGGACAATGCAGGGAATCCAGAGTATTTTATATAGACGCAATTTGTGTGTTAATTCTTCAATGTGAGGGAGCGAGGGATGCAGTAAAGGAGGAATAATGCATCGGAAAAGAGATACTCGGAACCCCAAAGAAAATCCTATCGTTTCCATAGAAACGTATCTCGATTTAGAAGGACAATGCAGGGAATCCAGAGTATTTCATATGGACGCAAATTGTGTGTTAATTCGTCAATGTGAGGGAGCGAGGGATGCAGTAAATGAGGAATAATGCATCAGAAAAGAGATACTCGGAACCCCAAAGAAAAACCTATCGTTTCCGTAGAAACGAATCCCGATTTAAAAGGACAATGCAGGGAATCCAGAGAATTTCATATGGACGCAAATTGTGTGTTAATTTGTCAATGTGAGGGAGCGAGGTATGCAGTAAAGGAGGAATAATGCATCGGAAAAGAGATACTCGGAACCCCAAAAAAAATCCTATCGTTTCCGTAGAAACGTATCTTGATTTAGAAGGAAAATGCAGGGAATCCAGAGTATTTCATATGGACGCAAATTGTGTGTTAATTCGTCAATGTGAGGGAGCGAGGGATGCAGTAAAGGAGGAATAATGCATCGAAAAAGAGATACTCGACTCCCAAAAGAAAATCCTATCGTTTCCGTAGAAACGTATCTCGATTTAGAAAGATAATGCAGGGAAACCAGAGTATTTCATATGGACGCAATTTGTGTGTTAATTCGTCAATGTGAGTTAGCGAGGGATGCAGTAAAGGTGGAATAATGCATCGGAAAAGAGATACTCGGAACCCCAAAGAAAATCCTATCGTTTCCGACGAAACGTATATCGATTTAGAAGGACAATGCAGGGAATCCTGAGTATTTCATATGGACACAAATTGTGTGTTAATTCGTCAATCTGAGGGAGCGAGGGATGCAGTAAAGGAGGAATAATGCATCGGAAAAGAGATACTCGGAACCCCAAAGAAAATCCTATCGTTTCCGTAGAAACGTATCTCGATTTACAAGGACAATGCAGGGAATCCAGAGTATTTCATATGGACGCAAATTGTGTGTTAATTCGTCAATGTGAGGGAGCGAGGGATGCAGTAAAAGAGGAATAATGCATCGGAAAAGAGATACTCGGAACCCCAAGGAAAATCCTACCGTTTCCGTAGAAACGTATCTCGATTTAGAAGGACAATGCAGGGAATCCAGAGTATTTTATATAGACGCAAATTGTGTGTTAATTCTTCAATGTGAGGGAGCGAGGGATGCAGTAAAGGAGGAATAATGCATCGGAAAAGAGATACTCGGAACCCCAAAGAAAATCCTATCGTTTCAATAGAAAAGTATCTCGATTTAGAAGGACAATGCAGGGAATCCAGAGTATTTCATATGGACGCAAATTGTGTGTTAATTCGTCAATGTGAGGGAGCGAGGGATCCAGTAAATGAGGAATAATGCATCAGAAAAGAGATACTCGGAACCCCAAAGAAAAACCTATCGTTTCCGTAGAAACGAATCCCGATTTAAAAGGACAATGCAGGGAATCCAGAGAATTTCATATGGACGCAAATTGTGTGTTAATTTGTCAATGTGAGGGAGCGAGGTATGCAGTAAAGGAGGAATAATGCATCGGAAAAGAGGTACTCGGAACCCCAAAAAAAATCCTATCGTTTCCGTAGAAACGTATCTTGATTTAGAAGGAAAATGCAGGGAATCCAGAGTATTTCATATGGACGCAAATTGTGTGTTAATTCGTCAATGTGAGGGAGCGAGGGATGCAGTAAAGGAGGAATAATGCATCGGAAAAGAGATACTCGACTCCCAAAAGAAAATCCTATCGTTTCCGTAGAAACGTATCTCGATTTAGAAAGATAATGCAGGGAAACCAGAGTATTTCATATGGACGCAAATTGTGTGTTAATTCGTCAATGTGAGGGAGCGACGGATGCAGTAAAGGAGGAATAATGCATCGGAAAAGAAATACTCGACTCCCAAAAGAAAATCCTATCGTTTCCGTATAAACGTATCTCGATTTAGAAAGATAATGCAGGGAATCCAGAGTATTTCATATGGACGCAATTTGTGTGTTAATTCGTCAATGTGAGTTAGCGAGGGATGCAGTAAAGGTGGAATAATGCATCGGAAAAGAGATACTCGGAACCCCAAAGAAAATCCTATCGTTTCCGTAGAAACGTACATCGATTTAGAAGGACAATGCAGGGAATCCTGAGTATTTCATATGGACACAAATTGTGTGTTAATTCGTCAATGTGAGGGAGCGAGGGATGCAGTAAAGGAGGAATAATGCATCGGAAAAGAGATACTCGGAACCCCAAAGAAAATCCTATCGTTTCCGTAGAAACGTATCTCGATTTAGGAGGACAATGCAGGGAATCCAGAGTATTTTATATGGACGCAAATTGTGTGTTCATTCGTCAATGTGAGGGAGCGAGGGATGCAGTAAAGGAGGAATAATGCATCGGAAAAGAGATACTCGGAACCCCAAAGAAAATCCTATCGTTTCAGTAGAAACATATCTCGATTTAGAGGGACAATGCAGGGAATCCAGAGTATTTTATATAGACGCAAATTGTGTGTTAATTCTTCAATGTGAGGGAGCGAGGGATGCAGTAAAGGAGGAATAATGCATCGGAAAAGAGATACTCGGAACCCCAAAGAAAATCCTATCGTTACCATTGAAACGTATCTCGATTTCGAAGGACAATGCAGGGAATCCAGAGTATTTCATATGGACGCAAATTGTGTGTTAATTCGTCAATGTGAGGGAGCGAGGGCTGCAGTAAATGAGGAATAATGCATGAGAAAAGAGATACTCGGAACCCCAAAGAAAAACCTATCGTTTCCGTAGAAACGAATCCCGATTTAAAAGGACAATGCAGGGAATCCAGAGAATTTCATATGGACGCAAATTGTGTGTTAATTTGTCAATGTGAGGGAACGAGGTATGCAGTAAAGGAGGAATAATGCATCGGAAAAGAGATACTCGGAACCCCAAAGAAAATCTTATCGTTTCCGTAGAAACGTATCTTGATTTAGAAGGAAAATGCAGGGAATCCAGAGTATTTCATATGGACGCAAATTGTGTGTTAATTCGGCAATGTGAGGGAGCGAGGGATGCAGTAAAGGAGAAATAATGCATCGGAAAAGAGATACTCGACTCCCAAAAGAAAATCCTATCGTTTCCGTAGAAACGTATCTCGATTTAGAAAGATAATGCAGGGAAACCAGAGTATTTCATATGGACGCAAATTGTGTGTTAATTCGTCAATGTGAGGGAGCGACGGATGCAGTAAAGGAGGAATAATGCATCGGAAAAGAGATACTCGACTACCAAAAGAAAATCCTATCGTTTCCGTGGAAACGTATCTCGATTTAGAAAGATAATGCAGGGAAACCAGAGTATTTCATATGGACGCAATTTGTGTGTTAATTCGGCAATGTGAGGGAGCGAGGGATGCAGTAAAGGAGGAATAATTCATCGGAAAAGAGATAGTCGGAACCACAAAGAAAATCCTATCTTTTCCGTAGAAACGTATCTCGATTTACAAGGACAATGCAGGGAATCAGAGTATTTCATATGGACGCAAATTGTGTGTTAATTCGTTAATGTGAGGGAGCGAGGGATGCAGTAAAGGAGGAATAATGCATCGGAAAAGAGATACTCGGGACCCCAAGGAAAATCCTACCGTTTCCGTAGAAACGTATCTCGATTTAGAAGGACAATGCAGGAAATCCAGAGTATTTCATATGGACGCAATTTGTGTGTTAATTCGTCAATGTGAGTTAGCGAGGGATGCAGTAAAGGTGGAATAATGCATCGGAAAACAGATACTCGGAACCCCAAAGAAAATCCTATCGTTTCCGTAGAAACGTATATCGATTTAGAAGGACAATGCAGGGAATCCTGAGTATTTCATATGGACACAAATTGTGTATTAATTCGTCAATGTGAGGGAGCGAGGGATGCAGTAAAGGAGGAATAATGCATCGGAAAAGAGATACTCGGAACCCCAAAGAAAATCCTATCATTTCCGTAGAAACGTATCTCGATTTAGGAGGGCAATGCAGGGAATCCAGAGTATTTCATATGGACGCAAATTGTGTGTTAATTCGTCAATGTGAGGGAGCGAGGGATGCAGTAAAGGTGGAATAATTCATCGGAAAAGAGATACTCGGAACCCCAAGGAAAATCCTACCGTTTCCGTAGAAACGTATCTCGATTTAGAAGGACAATGCAGGGAATCCAGAGTATTTTATATAGACGCAAATTGTGTGTTAATTCTTCAATGTGAGGGAGCGAGGGATGCAGTAAAGGCGGAATAATGCATCGGAAAAGAGATACTCGGAACCCCAAAGAAAATCCTATCGTTTCCATAGAAACGTATCTCGATTTAGAAGGACAATGCAGGGAATCCAGAGTATTTCATATGGACGCAAATTGTTTGTTAATTCGTCAATATGAGGGAGCGATTGATGCAGTAAAGGAGGAATAGTGCATCAGAAAAGAGATACTCGGAACCCCAAAGAAAAAGCTATCGTTTCCGTAGCAACGAATCCCGATTTAAAAGGACAATGCAGGGAATCCAGAGAATTTCATATGGACGCAAATTGTGTGTTAATTTGTCAATGTGAGGGAGCGAGGTATGCAGTAAAGGAGGAATAATGCATCGGAAAAGAGATACTCAGAACCCCAAAGAAAATCCTATAGTTTCCGTAGAAACATATCTCGATTTAGATGGACAATGCAGGGAATCCACAGTATTTCATATGGATGCAAATTGTGTGTTAATTGGTCAATGTAATGGAGCGAGGGATGCAGTAAAGGAGGAATAATGTATCGGAAAAGAGATACTTAGAACCCCAAAGAAAATCCTATCGTTTCCGTAGAAACGTATCTCGATTTAGAAGGACAATGCAGGGAATCCAGAGTATTTCATATGGACGCAAATTGTGTGTTAATTCGTCAATGTGAGGGAGCGAGGGATGCAGTAAAGGAGGAATAATGCATCGGAAAAGAGATACTCGGAACCCCAAAGAAAATCCTATCGTTTCCGTAGAAACGTATCTCGATTTAGAAGGACAATGCAGGGAATCCAGAGTATTTCATATGGACGCAAATTGTGTGTTAATTCGTCAATGTGAGGGAGCGAGGGATGCAGTAAAGGAGGAATAATGAATCGGAAAAGAGATACTCGGAACCCCAAAGAAAATCCTATCGTTTCCGTAGAAACGAATCCCGATTTAGAAGGACAATGCAGGGAACCCAGAGTATTTCATATGGACGCAATTTGTGTGTTAATTCTTCAATGTGAGGGAGCGAGGGATGCAGTAAAGGAGGAATAATGCATCAGAAAAGAGATACTCGGAACTCCAAAGAAAAACCTATCGTTTCCGTAGCAACGAATCCCGATTTTAAAGGACAATGCAGGGAATCCAGAGAATTTCATATGGACGCAAATTGTGTGTTAATTTGTCAATGTGAGGGAGCGAGGTATGCAGTAAAGGAGGAATAATGCATCGGAAAAGAGATACTCAGAACCCCAAAGAAAATCCTATCGTTTCCGTAGAAACATATCTCGATTTAGATGGACAATGCAGGGAATCCACAGTATTTCATATGGATGCAAATTGTGTGTTAATTGGTCAATGTAATGGAGCGAGGGATGCAGTAAAGGAGGAATAATGCATCGGAAAAGAGATACTCGGAACCCTAAAGAAAATCCTATCGTTTCTGTAGAAACGAATCTCGATTTAGAAGGATAATGCAGGGAATCCAGAGTATTTCATATGGACGCAAATTGTGTGTTAATTCGTCAATGTGAGGGAGCGAGGGATGCAGTAAAGGCGGAATAATGCATCGGAAAAGAGATACTCGGAACCCCAAAGAAAATCCTCTCGTTTCCGTAGAAACGTATCTCGATTTAGAAGGACAATGCAGGGAATCCAGAGTATTTCATATGGACGCAAATTGTTTGTTAATTCGTCAATGTGAGGGAGCGATTGATGCAGTAAAGGAGGAATAATGCATCAGAAAAGAGATACTCGGAACCCCAAAGAAAAACCTATCGTTTCCGTAGCAACGAATCCCGATTTAAAAGGACAATGCAGGGAATCCAGAGAATTTCATATGGACGCAAATTGTGTGTTAATTTGTCAATGTGAGGGAGCGAGGTATGCAGTAAAGGAGGAATAATGCATCGGAAAAGAGATACTCGGAACCCCAAAGAAAATCCTATCGTTTCCGTAGAGACATATCTCGATTTAGATGGACAATGCAGGGAATCCACAGTATTTAATATGGATGCAAATTGTGTGTTAATTGGTCAATGTAATGGAGCGAGGGATGCAGTAAAGGAGGAATAATGTATCGGAAAAGAGATACTTAGAACCCCAAAGAAAATCCTATCGTTTCCGTAGAAACGTATCTCGATTTAGAAGGACAATGCAGGGAATCCAGAGTATTTCATATGGACGCAAATTGTGTGTTAATTCGTCAATGTGAGTTAGCGAGGGATGCAGTAAAGGAGGAATAATGCATCGGAAAAGAGATACTCGGAACCCCAAAGAAAATCCTATCGTTTCCGTAGAAACGTATCTCGATTTAGAAGGACAATGCAGGGAATCCAGAGTATTTCATATGGACGCAAATTGTGTGTTAATTCGTCAATGTGAGGGAGCGAGGGATGCAGTAAAGGAGGAATAATGAATCGGAAAAGAGATACTCGGAACCCCAAAGAAAATCCTATCGTTTCCGTAGAAACGAATCCCGATTTAGAAGGACAATGCAGGGAACCCAGAGTATTTCATATGGACGCAATTTGTGTGTTAATTCGTCAATGTGAGGGAGCGAGGGATGCAGTAAAGGAGGAATAATGCATCGGAAAAGAGATACTCGGAACCCCAAAGAAAATCCTATCGTTTCCGTAGAAACGTATCTCGATTTAGAAGGACAATGCAGGGAATCCAAAGTATTTCATATGGACGCAAATTGTGTGTTATTTCGTCAATGTGAGGAAGCGAGGGATGCAGTAAAGGAGGAATAATGCATCGGAAAAGAGATACGCGGAACCCCAAAGAAAATCCTATCGTTTCCGTAGAAACGTATCTCGATTTAGAAGGACAATGCAGGGAATCCAGAGTATTTCATATGAAGGCAAATTGTGTGTTAATTCGTCAGCGTGAGGGAGCGAGGGATGCAGTAAAGGAGGAATAATGCGTCGGAAAAGAGATACTCGGAACCCCAAAGAAAATCCTATCGTTTCCATAGAAACGTATCTTGAATAGAAGGACAATGCAGGGAATCCAGAGTATTTCATATGGACGCAAATTGTGTGTTAATTCGGCAATGTGAGGGAGCGAGGGATGCAGAAAAGGAGGAATAATGCATCGGAAAAGAGATACTCGGAACCCCAAAGAAAATCCTGTCGTTTCCGTAGAAACGAATCCCGATTTAGAAGGACAATGCAGGGAATCCAGAGTATTTCATATGGACGCAAATTGTGTGTTAATTCGTCAATGTGAGGGAGCGAGGGATGCAGTAAAGGAGGAATAATGCATCGGAAAAGAGATACTCGGAACCCCAAAGAAAATCCTATCGTTTCCGTAGAAACATATCTCGATTTAGAAGGACAATGCAGGGAATCCAGAGTATTTCATATGGACGCAAATTGTGTGTTAATTCGTCAATGTGAGTTAGCGAGGGATGCAGTAAAGGAGGAATAATGCATCGGAAAAGAGATACTCGGAACCCCAAAGAAAATCCTATCGTATCCGTAGAAACGTATCTCGATTTAGAAGGACAATGCAGGGAATCCTGAGTATTTCATATGGACGCAAATTGTGTGTTAATTCGTCAATGTGAGGGAGCGAGGGATGCAGTAAAGGAGGAATAATGCATCGGAAAAGAGATACTCGGAACCCCAAAGAAAATCCTATCGTTTCCGTAGAAACATATCTCGATTTAGAAGGACAATGCAGGGAATCCAGAGTATATCATATGGACGCAAATTGTGTGTTAATTCGTCAATGTGAGGGAGCGAGGGATACAGTAAAGGAGGAATAATGCATCGGAAAAGAGATACTAGGCACCCCAAAGAAAATCCTATCGTTTCCGTAGAAACGTATTTCGATTTACAAGGACAATGCAGGGAATCCAGAGTATTTCATATGGACGCAAATTGTGTGTTAATTCGTCAATGTGACGGAGCGAGAGATGCAGTAAAGGAGGAATAATGCATCGGAAAAGAGATACCCGGAACCCCAAGGAAAATCCTACCGTTTCCGTAGAAACGTATCTCGATTTAGGAGGACAATGCAGGGAATCCAGAGTATTTCATGTGGACGCAAATTGTGTGTTAATTCGTCAGCGTGAGGGAGCGAGGGATGCAGTAAAGGAGGAATAATGCATCGGAAAAGAGATACTCGGAACCCCAAAGAAAATCCTATCGTTTCCGTAGAAACGAATCTTGATTTAGAAGGACAATGCAGGGAATCCAGAGTATTTCATATGGACGCAAATTGTGTGTTAATTCGTCAATGTGAGGGAGCGAGGGATGCAGTAAAGGAGGAATAATGCATCGGAAAAGAGATACTCGGAACCCCAAAGAAAATCCTATCGTTTCCGTAGAAACGTATCTAGATTTAGAAGGAAAATGCAGGGAATCCAGAGTATTTCATATGGACGCAAATTGTGTGTTAATTCGTCAATGTGAGGGAGCGAGGGATGCAGTAAAGGAGGAATAATGCATCGGAAAAGAGATACTCGACTCCCAAAAGAAATCCTATCGTTTCCGTAGAAACGTATCTCGATTTAGAAAGATAATGCAGGGAACCCAGAGTATTTCATATGGACGCAAATTGTGTGTTAATTCGTCAATGTGAGCGAGCGACGGATGTAGTAAAGGAGGAATAATGCATCGGAAAAGAGATACTCGGAACCCCAAAGAAAATCCTGTCGTTTCCGTAGAAACGTATCCCGATTTAGAAGGACAATGCAGGGAATCCAGAGTATTTCATATGGACGCTAATTGTGTGTTAATTCGTCAATGTGAGGGAGCGAGGGATGCAGTAAAGGAGGAATAATGCATCGGAAAAGAGATACTCGGAACCCCAAAGAAAATCCTATCGTTTCCGTAGAAACGTATCTCGATTTAGAAGGAAAATGCAGGGAATCCCGAGTATTTCATATGGACGCAAATTGTGTGTTAATTCGTCAATGTGAGTTAGCGAGGGATGCAGTAAAGGAGGAATAATGCATCGGAAAAGAGATACTGGGAACCCCAAAGAAAATCCTAATGTATCCGTAGAAACGTATCTCGATTTAGAAGGACAATGCAGGGAATACTGAGTATTTCATATGGACGCAAATTGTGTGTTAATTCGTCAATGTGAGGGAGCGAGGGATGCAGTAAAGGAGGAATAATGCATCGGAAGAGAGATACTAGGAACCCCAAAGAAAATCCTATCGTTTCCGTAGAAACATATCTCGATTTAGAAGGACAATGCAGGGAATCCAGAGTATATCATATGGACGCAAATTGTGTGTTAATTCGTCAATGTGAGGGAGCGAGGGATGCAGTAAAGGAGGAATAATGCATCGGAAAAGAGATACTAGGAACCCCAAAGAAAATCCTTTCGTTTCCGTAGAAACGTATTTCGATTTACAAGGACAATGCAGGGAATCCAGAGTATTTCATATGGACGCAAATTGTGTGTTAATTCACCAATGTGACGGAGCGAGGGATGCAGTAAAGGAGGAATAATGCATCGGAAAAGAGATACTCGGTACCCCAAGGAAAATCCTACCGTTTCCGTAGAAACGTATCTCGATTTAGGAGGACAATGCAGGGAATCCAGAGTATTTCATATGGAGGCAAATTGTGTGTTAATTCGTCAGCGTGAGGGAGCGAGGGATGCAGTAAAGGAGGAATAATGCATCGGAAAAGAGATACTCGGAACCCCAAAGAAAATCCTATCGTTTCCGTAGAAACGTATCTTGATTTAGAAGGACAATGCAGGGAATCCTGAGTATTTCATATGGACGCAAATTGTGTGTTAATTCGTCAATGTGAGGGAGCGAGGGATGCAGTAAAGGAGGAATAATGCATCGGAAAAGAGATACTCGGAACCCCAAAGAAAATCCTATCGTTTCCGTAGAAACGTATCTCGATTTAGAAGGACAATGCAGGGAATCCAGAGTATTTCATATGGACGCAAATTGTGTGTTAATTCGTCAATGTGAGGGAGCGAGGGATGCAGTAAAGGAGGAATAATGCATCGGAAAAGAGATACTCGACTCCCAAAAGAAATCCTATCGTTTCCGTTGAAACGTATCTCGATTTAGAAAGATAATGCAGGGAACCGAGAGTATTTCATATGGACGCAATTTGTGTGTTAATTCGGCAATGTGAGGGAGCGAGGGATGTAGTAAAGGAGGAATAATGCATCGGAAAAGAGATACTCGGAACCCCAAAGAAAATCCTGTCGTTTCCGTAGAAACGTATCCCGATTTACAAGGACAATGCAGGGAATCCAGAGTATTTCATATGGACGCAAATTGTGTGTTAATTCGTCAATGTGAGGGAGCGAGGGATGCAGTAAAGGAGGAATAATGCATCGGAAAAGAGATACTCGGAACCCCAAAGAAAATCCTATCGTTTCCGTAGAAACGTATCTCGATTTAGAAGGAAAATGCAGTTAATCCAGAGTATTTCATATGGACGCAAATTGTGTGTTAATTCGTCAATGTGAGTTAGCGAGGGATCCAGTAAAGGAGGAATAATGCATCGGAAAAGAGATACTCGGAACCCCAAAGAAAATCCTATTGTATCCGTAGAAACGTATCTCGATTTAGAAGGACAATGCAGGGAATCCTGAGTATTTCATATGGACGCAAATTGTGTGTTAATTCGTCAATGTGAGGGAGCGAGGGATGCAGTAAAGCAGGAATAATGCATCGGAAAAGAGATACTCGGAACCCCAAAGAAAATCCTATCGTTTCCGTAGAAACATATCTCGATTTAGAAGGACAATGCAGGGAATCCAGAGTATATCATATGGACGCAAATTGTGTGTTAATTTGTCAATGTGAGGGAGCGAGGGATGCAGTAAAGGAGGAATAATGCATCGGAAAAGAGATACTCGGAACCCCAAAGAAAATCCTATCGTTTCCGTAGAAACGTATCTCGATTTAGAAGGACAATGCAGGGAATCCAGAGTATATCATATGGACGCAAATTGTGTGTTAATTCGTCAATGTCAGGGAGCGAGGGATGCAGTAAAGGAGGAATAATGCATCGGAAGAGAGATACTATGAACCCCAAAGAAAATCCTATCGCTTCCGCAGAAACGTATCTCGATTTCCAAGGACACTGCAGGGAATCCAGAGTATTTCATATGGACGCAAATTGTGTGTTAATTCGTCAATGTGATGGAGCGAGGGATGCAGTAAAGGAGGAATAATGCATCGGAAAAGAGATACTCGGAAACCCAAGGAAAATCCTACCGTTTCCGTAGAAACGTATCTCGATTTGGAAGGACAATGCAGGGAATCCAGAGTATTTCATATAGACGCAAATTGTGTGTTAATTCTTCAATGTGAGGGAGCGAGGGATGCAGTAAAGGAGGAATAATGCATCGGAAAAGACATACTCGGAGCCCCAAAGAAAATCCTATCGTTTCCGGAGAAACGTATCTCGATTTAGAAGGACAATGCAGTGAATCCAGAGTATTTCATATGGACACAAATTGTGTGTTAATTCGGCAATGTGAGGGAGCGAGGAATGCAGTAAAGGAGGAATAATGCATCGGAAAAGAGATACTCGGAACCCCAAAGAAAATCCTCTCGTTTCCGTAGAAACATATCTCGATTTAGAAGGACAATGCAGGGAATCCAGAGTATTTCATATGGACGCAAATTGTGTGTTAATTCGTCAATGTGTGTGAGCGAGGGACGCAGTGAAGGAGGAATAATGTATCGGAAAAGAGATACTCGGAACCCCAAAGAAAATCCTATCGTTTCCGTAGAAACGTATCTCGATTTAGAAGGACAATGCAGGGAACCCAGAGTATTTCATATGGACGCAAATTGTGTGTTAATTCGTCAATGTGTGTGAGCGAGGTATGCAGTAAAGGAGGAATAAAGCATCAGAAAAGAGATACTCGGAACCCCAAAGAATATCCTATCGTTTCCGTAGAAACATATCTTGATTTAGAAGGACAATGCAGGGAATCCAGAGTATTTCATATGGAGGCAAATTGTGTGTTAATTCGTCAGCGTGAGGGAGCGAGGGATGCAGTAAAGGAGAAATAATGCATCGGAAAAGAGATACTCGGAACCCCAAAGAAAATCCTATCGTTTCCGTAGAAACGTATCTTGATTTAGAAGGACAATGCAGGGAATCCAGAGTATTTCATATGGACGCAAATTGTGTGTTAATTCGTCAATGTGAGGGAGCGAGGGATGCAGTAAAGGAGGAATAATGCATCGGAAAAGAGATACTCGGAACCCCAAAGAAAATCCTATCGTTTCCGTAGAAACGTATCTCGATTTAGAAGGACAATGCAGGGAATCCAGAGTATTTCATATGGACGCAAATTGTGTGTTAATTCGTCAATGTGAGGGAGCGAGGGATGCAGTAAAGGAGGAATAATGCATCGGAAAAGAGATACTCGACTCCCAAAAGAAATCCTATCGTTTCCCTTGAAACGTATCTCGATTTAGAAAGATAATGCAGGGAACCGAGAGTATTTCATATGGACGCAATTTGTGTGTTAATTCGGCAATGTGAGGGAGCGAGGGATGTAGTAAAGGAGGAATAATGCATCGGAAAAGAGATACTCGGAACCCCAAAGAAAATCCTGTCGTTTCCGTAGAAACGTATCCCGATTTACAAGGACAATGCAGGGAATCCAGAGTATTTCATATGGACGCAAATTGTGTGTTAATTCGTCAATGTGAGGGAGCGAGGGATGCAGTAAAGGAGGAATAATGCATCGGAAAAGAGATACTCGGAACCCCAAAGAAAATCCTATCGTTTCCGTAGAAACGTATCTCGATTTAGAAGGAAAATGCAGTTAATCCAGAGTATTTCATATGGACGCAAATTGTGTGTTAATTCGTCAATGTGAGTTAGCGAGGGATCCAGTAAAGGAGGAATAATGCATCGGAAAAGAGATACTCGGAACCCCAAAGAAAATCCTATTGTATCCGTAGAAACGTATCTCGATTTAGAAGGACAATGCAGGGAATCCTGAGTATTTCATATGGACGCAAATTGTGTGTTAATTCGTCAATGTGAGGGAGCGAGGGATGCAGTAAAGCAGGAATAATGCATCGGAAAAGAGATACTCGGAACCCCAAAGAAAATCCTATCGTTTCCGTAGAAACATATCTCGATTTAGAAGGACAATGCAGGGAATCCAGAGTATATCATATGGACGCAAATTGTGTGTTAATTCGTCAATGTGAGGGAGCGAGGGATGCAGTAAAGGAGGAATAATGCATCGGAAAAGAGATACTAGGAACCCCAAAGAAAATCCTATCGTTTCCGTAGAAACGTATCTCGATTTAGAAGGACAATGCAGGGAATCCAGAGTATATCATATGGACGCAAATTGTGTGTTAATTCGTCAATGTCAGGGAGCGAGGGATGCAGTAAAGGAGGAATAATGCATCGGAAGAGAGATACTAGGAACCCCAAAGAAAATCCTATCGCTTCCGCAGAAACGTATCTCGATTTCCAAGGACACTGCAGGGAATCCAGAGTATTTCATATGGACGCAAATTGTGTGTTAATTCGTCAATGTGATGGAGCGAGGGATGCAGTAAAGGAGGAATAATGCATCGGAAAAGAGATACTCGGAAACCCAAGGAAAATCCTACCGTTTCCGTAGAAACGTATCTCGATTTGGAAGGACAATGCAGGGAATCCAGAGTATTTCATATAGACGCAAATTGTGTGTTAATTCTTCAATGTGAGGGAGCGAGGGATGCAGTAAAGGAGGAATAATGCATCGGAAAAGACATACTCGGAGCCCCAAAGAAAATCCTATCGTTTCCGGAGAAACGTATCTCGATTTAGAAGGACAATGCAGTGAATCCAGAGTATTTCATATGGACACAAATTGTGTGTTAATTCGGCAATGTGAGGGAGCGAGGAAAGCAGTAAAGGAGGAATAATGCATCGGAAAAGAGATACTCGGAACCCCAAAGAAAATCCTCTCGTTTCCGTAGAAACATATCTCGATTTAGAAGGACAATGCAGGGAATCCAGAGTATTTCATATGGACGCAAATTGTGTGTTAATTCGTCAATGTGTGTGAGCGAGGGACGCAGTGAAGGAGGAATAATGTATCGGAAAAGAGATACTCGGAACCCCAAAGAAAATCCTATCGTTTCCGTAGAAACGTATCTCGATTTAGAAGGACAATGCAGGGAATCCAGAGTATTTCATATGGACGCAAATTGTGTGTTAATTCGTCAATGTGAGGGAGCGAGGGATGCAGTAAAGGAGGAATAATGCATCGGAAAAGAGATACTCGGAACCCCAAAGAAAATCCTATCGTTTCCGTAGAAACGTATCTCGATTTAGAAGGACAATGCAGGGAATCCAGAGTATTTCATATGGACGCAAATTGTGTGTTAATTCGTCAATGTGAGGGAGCGAGGGATGCAGTAAAGGGGGAATAATGCATCGGAAAAGAGATACTCGGAACACCAAAGAAAATCCTATCGTTTCCGTAGAAACGTATCTCGATTTAGAAGGACGATGCAGGGAATTCAGAGTATTCCATATGGACGCAAATTGTGTGTTAATTCGTCAATGTGAGGGAGCGAGGGATGCAGTAAAGGAGGAATAATGCATCGGATAAGCGATACACGGAACCCCAAAGGAAATCCTATCGTTTCCGTAGAAACGTATCTCGATTTTGAAGGACAATGCAGGGAATCCAGAGTATTTCATATGGACGCAAATTGTGTGTTAATTCGTCAATGTGAGGGAGCGAGAAATGCAGTAAAGGAGGAATAATACATTGGAAAAGAGATACTCGGAACCCCAAAGAAAATCCTATCGTTTCCGTAGAAACGTATCTCGATTTAGAAGGACAATGCAGGGAATCCAGAGTATATCATATGGACGCAAATTGTGTGTTAATTCGTCAATGTGAGGGAGCGAGGGATGCAGTAAAGGAGGAATAATGCATCGGAAAAGAGATACTCGACTCCCAAAAGAAAATCCTATCGTTTCCGTAGAAACGTATCTCGATTTAGGAGGACAATGCAGGGAATCCAGAGTATTTCATATGGACGCAAATTGTGTGTTAATTCGTCAATGTGAGGGAGCGAGGGATGCAGTAAAGGAGGAATAATGCATCGGAAAAGAGATACTCGGAACCCCAAAGAAAATCCTATCGTTTCCATAGAAACGTATATCGATTTAGAAGGACAATGCAGGGAATCCTGAGTATTTCATATGGACGCAAATTGTGTGTTAATTCGTCAATGTGAGGGAGCGAGGGATGCAGTAAAGGAGGAATAATGCATCGGAAAAGAGATACTCGGAACCCCAAAGAAAATCCTATCGTATCCGTAGAAACGTATCTCGATTTAGGAGGACAATGCAGGGAATCCAGAGTATTTCATATGGACACAAATTGTGTGTTAATTCGTCAATGTGAGGGAGCGAGGGATGCAGTAAAGGAGGAATAATGCATCGGAAAAGAGATACTGGGAACCCCTTAGAAAATCCTTTCGTTTCCGTAGAAACGTATCTCGATTTAGAAGGACAATGCAGGGAATCCAGAGTATTTCATATGGACGCAAATTGTGTGTTAATTCGTCAATGTGAGGGAGCGAGGGATGCAGTAAAGGGGGAATAATGCATCGGAAAAGAGATACTCGGAACACCAAAGAAAATCCTATCGTTTCCGTAGAAACGTATCTCGATTTAGAAGGACAATGCAGGGAATTCAGAGTATTCCATATGGACGCAAATTGTGTGTTAATTCGTCAATGTGAGGGAGCGAGGGATGCAGTAAAGGAGGAATAATGCATCGGATAAGCGATACACGGAACCCCAAAGAAAATCCTATCGTTTCCGTAGAAACGTATCTCGATTTTGAAGGACAATGCAGGGAATCCAGAGTATTTCATATGGACGCAAATTGTGTGTTAATTCGTCAATGTGAGGGAGCGAGAAATGCAGTAAAGGAGGAATAATGCATTGGAAAAGAGATACTCGGAACCCCAAAGAAAATCCAATCGTTTCCATAGAAACGTATCTCGATTTAGAAGGACAATGCAGGGAATCCAGAGTATTTCATATGGACGCAAATTGTGTGTTAATTCGTCTATGTGAGGGAGCGAGGGTTGCAGTAAAGGAGGAATAATGCATCGGAAAAGAGATACTCGACTCCCAAAAGAAAATCCTATCGTTTCCGTAGAAACGTATCTCGTTTTAGAAAGATAATGCAGGGAACCCAGAGTATTTCATATGGACGCAAATTGTGTGTTAATTCGGCAATGTGAGGGAGCGAGGGATGCAGTAAAGGAGGAATAATGTATCGGAAAAGAGATACTCGGAACCCCAAAGAAAATCCTATCGTTTCCGTAGAAACGTTTCTCGATTTAGAAGGACAATGTAGGGAAACCAGAGTATTTCATATGGACGAAAATTGTGTGTTAATTCGTCAATGTGAGGGAGCGAGGGATGCAGTAAAGGAGGAATAATGCATCGGAAAAGAGATACTCGGAACCCCAAAGAAAATCCTACCGTTTTCGTAGAAACGTATCTCGATTTAGAAGGACAATGCAGGGAATCCAGAGTATTTCATATGGACGCAAATTGTGTGTTAATTCGTCAATGTGAGTTAGCGAGGGATGCAGTAAAGGTGGAATAATGCATCGGAAAAGAGATACTCGGAACCCCAAAGAAAATCCTATCGTTTCCATAGAAACGTATATCGATTTAGAAGGACAATGCAGGGAATCCTGAGTATTTCATATGGACGCAAATTGTGTGTTAATTCGTCAATGTGAGGGAGCGAGGGATGCAGTAAAGGAGGAATAATGCATCGGAAAAGAGATACTCGGAACCCCAAAGAAAATCCTATCGTTTCCGTAGAAACGTATCTCGATTTAGGAGGACAATGCAGGGAATCCAGAGTATTTCATATGGACACAAATTGTGTGTTAATTCGTCAATGTGAGGGAGCGAGGGATGCAGTAAAGGAGGAATAATGCATCGGAAAAGAGATACTCGGAACCCCTTAGAAAATCCTATCGTTTCCGTAGAAACGTATCTCGATTTAGAAGGACAATGCAGGGGATCCAGAGTATTTCATATGGACGCAAATTGTGTGTTAATTCGTCAATGTGAGGGAGCGAGGGATGCAGTAAAGGGGGAATAATGCATCGGAAAAGAGATACTCGGAACACCAAAGAAAATCCTATCGTTTCCGTAGAAACGTATCTCGATTTAGAAGGACAATGCAGGGAATTCAGAGTATTCCATATGGACGCAAATTGTGTGTTAATTCGTCAATGTGAGGGAGCGAGGGATGCAGTAAAGGAGGAATAATGCATCGGATAAGCGATACACGGAACCCCAAAGAAAATCCTATCGTTTCTGTAGAAACGTATCTCGATTTTGAAGGACAATGCAGGGAATCCAGAGTATTTCATATGGACGCAAATTGTGTGTTAATTCGTCAATGTGAGGGAGCGAGAAATGCAGTAAAGGAGGAATAATGCATTGGAAAAGAGATACTCGGAACCCCAAAGAAAATCCTATCGTTTCCGTAGAAACGTATCTCGATTTAGAAGGACAATGCAGGGAATCCAGAGTATTTCATATGGACGCAAATTGTGTGTTAATTCGTCAATGTGAGGGAGCGAGGGTTGCAGTAAAGGAGGAATAATGCATCGGAAAAGAGATACTCGACTCCCAAAAGAAAATCCTATCGTTTCCGTAGAAACGTATCTCGTTTTAGAAAGATAATGCAGGGAACCCAGAGTATTTCATATGGACGCAAATTGTGTGTTAATTCGGCAATGTGAGGGAGCGAGGGATGCAGTAAAGGAGGAATAATGTATCGGAAAAGAGATACTCGGAACCCCAAAGAAAATCCTATCGTTTCCGTAGAAACGTATCTCGATTTAGAAGGAAAATGCAGTTAATCCAGAGTATTTCATATGGACGCAAATTGTGTGTTAATTCGTCAATGTGAGTTAGCGAGGGATCCAGTAAAGGAGGAATAATGCATCGGAAAAGAGATACTCGGAACCCCAAAGAAAATCCTATTGTATCCGTAGAAACGTATCTCGATTTAGAAGGACAATGCAGGGAATCCTGAGTATTTCATATGGACGCAAATTGTGTGTTAATTCGTCAATGTGAGGGAGCGAGGGATGCAGTAAAGCAGGAATAATGCATCGGAAAAGAGATACTCGGAACCCCAAAGAAAATCCTATCGTTTCCGTAGAAACATATCTCGATTTAGAAGGACAATGCAGGGAATCCAGAGTATATCATATGGACGCAAATTGTGTGTTAATTTGTCAATGTGAGGGAGCGAGGGATGCAGTAAAGGAGGAATAATGCATCGGAAAAGAGATACTCGGAACCCCAAAGAAAATCCTATCGTTTCCGTAGAAACGTATCTCGATTTAGAAGGACAATGCAGGGAATCCAGAGTATATCATATGGACGCAAATTGTGTGTTAATTCGTCAATGTCAGGGAGCGAGGGATGCAGTAAAGGAGGAATAATGCATCGGAAGAGAGATACTATGAACCCCAAAGAAAATCCTATCGCTTCCGCAGAAACGTATCTCGATTTCCAAGGACACTGCAGGGAATCCAGAGTATTTCATATGGACACATATTGTGTGTTAATTCGGCAATGTGAGGGAGCGAGGAAAGCAGTAAAGGAGGAATAATGCATCGGAAAAGAGATACACGGAACCCCAAAGAAAATCCTATCGTTTCTGTAGAAACGTATCTCGATTTTGAAGGACAATGCAGGGAATCCAGAGTATTTCATATGGACGCAAATTGTGTGTTAATTCGTCAATGTGAGGGAGCGAGAAATGCAGTAAAGGAGGAATAATGCATTGGAAAAGAGATACTCGGAACCCCAAAGAAAATCCTATCGTTTCCGTAGAAACGTATCTCGATTTAGAAGGACAATGCAGGGAATCCAGAATATTTCATATGGACGCAAATTGTGTGTTAATTCGTCAATGTGAGGGAGCGAGGGTTGCAGTAAAGGAGGAATAATGCATCGGAAAAGAGATACTCGACTCCCAAAAGAAAATCCTATCGTTTCCGTAGAAACGTATCTCGTTTTAGAAAGATAATGCAGGGAACCCAGAGTATTTCATATGGACGCAAATTGTGTGTTAATTCGGCAATGTGAGGGAGCGAGGGATGCAGTAAAGGAGGAATAATGTATCGGAAAAGAGATACTCGGAACCCCAAAGAAAATCCTATCGTTTCCGTAGAAACGTATCTCGATTTAGAAGGAAAATGCAGTTAATCCAGAGTATTTCATATGGACGCAAATTGTGTGTTAATTCGTCAATGTGAGTTAGCGAGGGATCCAGTAAAGGAGGAATAATGCATCGGAAAAGAGATACTCGGAACCCCAAAGAAAATCCTATTGTATCCGTAGAAACGTATCTCGATTTAGAAGGACAATGCAGGGAATCCTGAGTATTTCATATGGACGCAAATTGTGTGTTAATTCGTCAATGTGAGGGAGCGAGGGATGCAGTAAAGCAGGAATAATGCATCGGAAAAGAGATACTCGGAACCCCAAAGAAAATCCTCTCGTTTCCGTAGAAACATATCTCGATTTAGAAGGACAATGCAGGGAATCCAGAGTATTTCATATGGACGCAAATTGTGTGTTAATTCGTCAATGTGTGTGAGCGAGGGACGCAGTGAAGGAGGAATAATGTATCGGAAAAGAGATACTCGGAACCCCAAAGAAAATCCTATCGTTTCCGTAGAAACGTATCTCGATTTAGAAGGACAATGCAGGGAATCCAGAGTATTTCATATGGACGCAAATTGTGTGTTAATTCGTCAATGTGAGGGAGCGAGGGATGCAGTAAAGGAGGAATAATGCATCGGAAAAGAGATACTCGGAACCCCAAAGAAAATCCTATCGTTTCCGTAGAAACGTATCTCGATTTAGAAGGACAATGCAGGGAATCCAGAGTATTTCATATGGACGCAAATTGTGTGTTAATTCGTCAATGTGAGGGAGCGAGGGATGCAGTAAAGGGGGAATAATGCTTCGGAAAAGAGATACTCGGAACACCAAAGAAAATCCTATCGTTTCCGTAGAAACGTATCTCGATTTAGAAGGACGATGCAGGGAATTCAGAGTATTCCATATGGACGCAAATTGTGTGTTAATTCGTCAATGTGAGGGAGCGAGGGATGCAGTAAAGGAGGAATAATGCATCGGATAAGCGATACACGGAACCCCAAAGGAAATCCTATCGTTTCCGTAGAAACGTATCTCGATTTTGAAGGACAATGCAGGGAATCCAGAGTATTTCATATGGACGCAAATTGTGTGTTAATTCGTCAATGTGAGGGAGCGAGAAATGCAGTAAAGGAGGAATAATGCATTGGAAAAGAGATACTCGGAACCCCAAAGAAAATCCTATCGTTTCCGTAGAAACGTATCTCGATTTAGAAGGACAATGCAGGGAATCCAGAGTATATCATATGGACGCAAATTGTGTGTTAATTCGTCAATGTGAGGGAGCGAGGGATGCAGTAAAGGAGGAATAATGCATCGGAAAAGAGATACTCGACTCCCAAAAGAAAATCCTATCGTTTCCGTAGAAACGTATCTCGATTTAGGAGGACAATGCAGGGAATCCAGAGTATTTCATATGGACGCAAATTGTGTGTTAATTCGTCAATGTGAGGGAGCGAGGGATGCAGTAAAGGAGGAATAATGCATCGGAAAAGAGATACTCGGAACCCCAAAGAAAATCCTATCGTTTCCATAGAAACGTATATCGATTTAGAAGGACAATGCAGGGAATCCTGAGTATTTCATATGGACGCAAATTGTGTGTTAATTCGTCAATGTGAGGGAGCGAGGGATGCAGTAAAGGAGGAATAATGCATCGGAAAAGAGATACTCGGAACCCCAAAGAAAATCCTATCGTATCCGTAGAAACGTATCTCGATTTAGGAGGACAATGCAGGGAATCCAGAGTATTTCATATGGACACAAATTGTGTGTTAATTCGTCAATGTGAGGGAGCGAGGGATGCAGTAAAGGAGGAATAATGCATCGGAAAAGAGATACTGGGAACCCCTTAGAAAATCCTTTCGTTTCCGTAGAAACGTATCTCGATTTAGAAGGACAATGCAGGGAATCCAGAGTATTTCATATGGACGCAAATTGTGTGTTAATTCGTCAATGTGAGGGAGCGAGGGATGCAGTAAAGGGGGAATAATGCATCGGAAAAGAGATACTCGGAACACCAAAGAAAATCCTATCGTCTCCGTAGAAACGTATCTCGATTTAGAAGGACAATGCAGGGAATTCAGAGTATTCCATATGGACGCAAATTGTGTGTTAATTCGTCAATGTGAGGGAGCGAGGTATGCAGTAAAGGAGGAATAATGCATCGGATAAGCGATACACGGAACCCCAAAGAAAATCCTATCGTTTCCGTAGAAACGTATCTCGATTTTGAAGGACAATGCAGGGAATCCAGAGTATTTCATATGGACGCAAATTGTGTGTTAATTCGTCAATGTGAGGGAGCGAGAAATGCAGTAAAGGAGGAATAATGCATTGGAAAAGAGATACTCGGAACCCCAAAGAAAATCCAATCGTTTCCATAGAAACGTATCTCGATTTAGAAGGACAATGCAGGGAATCCAGAGTATTTCATATGGACGCAAATTGTGTTTTAATTCGTCTATGTGAGGGAGCGAGGGTTGCAGTAAAGGAGGAATAATGCATCGGAAAAGAGATACTCGACTCCCAAAAGAAAATCCTATCGTTTCCGTAGAAACGTATCTCGTTTTAGAAAGATAATGCAGGGAACCCAGAGTATTTCATATGGACGCAAATTGTGTGTTAATTCGGCAATGTGAGGGAGCGAGGGATGCAGTAAAGGAGGAATAATGTATCGGAAAAGAGATACTCGGAACCCCAAAGAAAATCCTATCGTTTCCGTAGAAACGTTTCTCGATTTAGAAGGACAATGTAGGGAAACCAGAGTATTTCATATGGACGCAAATTGTGTGTTAATTCGTCAATGTGAGGGAGCGCGGGATGCAGTAAAGGAGGAATAATGCATCGGAAAAGAGATACTCGGAACCCCAAAGAAAATCCTACCGTTTTCGTAGAAACGTATCTCGATTTAGAAGGACAATGCAGGGAATCCAGAGTATTTCATATGGACGCAAATTGTGTGTTACTTCGTCAATGTGAGTTAGCGAGGGATGCAGTAAAGGTGGAATAATGCATCGGAAAAGAGATACTCGGAACCCCAAAGAAAATCCTATCGTTTCCATAGAAACGTATATCGATTTAGAAGGACAATGCAGGGAATCCTGAGTATTTCATATGGACGCAAATTGTGTGTTAATTCGTCAATGTGAGGGAGCGAGGGATGCAGTAAAGGAGGAATAATGCATCGGAAAAGAGATACTCGGAACCCCAAAGAAAATCCTATCGTTTCCGTAGAAACGTATCTCGATTTAGGAGGACAATGCAGGGAATCCAGAGTATTTCATATGGACACAAATTGTGTGTTAATTCGTCAATGTGAGGGAGCGAGGGATGCAGTAAAGGAGGAATAATGCATCGGAAAAGAGATACTCGGAACCCCTTAGAAAATCCTATCGTTTCCGTAGAAACGTATCTCGATTTAGAAGGACAATGCAGGGGATCCAGAGTATTTCATATGGACGCAAATTGTGTGTTAATTCGTCAATGTGAGGGAGCGAGGGATGCAGTAAAGGGGGAATAATGCATCGGAAAAGAGATACTCGGAACACCAAAGAAAATCCTATCGTTTCCGTAGAAACGTATCTCGATTTAGAAGGACAATGCAGGGAATTCAGAGTATTCCATATGGACGCAAATTGTGTGTTAATTCGTCAATGTGAGGGAGCGAGGGATGCAGTAAAGGAGGAATAATGCATCGGATAAGCGATACACGGAACCCCAAAGAAAATCCTATCGTTTCCGTAGAAACGTATCTCGATTTTGAAGGACAATGCAGGGAATCCAGAGTATTTCATATGGACGCAAATTGTGTGTTAATTCGTCAATGTGAGGGAGCGAGAAATGCAGTAAAGGAGGAATAATGCATTGGAAAAGAGATACTCGGAACCCCAAAGAAAATCCTATCGTTTCCGTTGAAACGTATCTCGATTTAGAAGGACAATGCAGGGAATCCAGAGTATTTCATATGGACGCAAATTGTGTGTTAATTCGTCAATGTGAGGGAGCGAGGGTTGCAGTAAAGGAGGAATAATGCATCGGAAAAGAGATACTCGACTCCCAAAAGAAAATCCTATCGTTTCCGTAGAAACGTATCTCGTTTTAGAAAGATAATGCAGGGAACCCAGAGTATTTCATATGGACGCAAATTGTGTGTTAATTCGGCAATGTGAGGGAGCGAGGGATGCAGTAAAGGAGGAATAATGTATCGGAAAAGAGATACTCGGAACCCCAAAGAAAATCCTATCGTTTCCGTAGAAACGTATCTCGATTTAGAAGGAAAATGCAGTTAATCCAGAGTATTTCATATGGACGCAAATTGTGTGTTAATTCGTCAATGTGAGTTAGCGAGGGATCCAGTAAAGGAGGAATAATGCATCGGAAAAGAGATACTCGGAACCCCAAAGAAAATCCTATTGTATCCGTAGAAACGTATCTCGATTTAGAAGGACAATGCAGGGAATCCTCAGTATTTCATATGGACGCAAATTGTGTGTTAATTCGTCAATGTGAGGGAGCGAGGGATGCAGTAAAGCAGGAATAATGCATCGGAAAAGAGATACTCGGAACCCCAAAGAAAATCCTATCGTTTCCGTAGAAACATATCTCGATTTAGAAGGACAATGCAGGGAATCCAGAGTATATCATATGGACGCAAATTGTGTGTTAATTTGTCAATGTGAGGGAGCGAGGGATGCAGTAAAGGAGGAATAATGCATCGGAAAAGAGATACTCGGAACCCCAAAGAAAATCCTATCGTTTCCGTAGAAACGTATCTCGATTTAGAAGGACAATGCAGGGAATCCAGAGTATATCATATGGACGCAAATTGTGTGTTAATTCGTCAATGTCAGGGAGCGAGGGATGCAGTAAAGGAGGAATAATGCATCGGAAGAGAGATACTATGAACCCCAAAGAAAATCCTATCGCTTCCGCAGAAACGTATCTCGATTTCCAAGGACACTGCAGGGAATCCAGAGTATTTCATATGGACGCAAATTGTGTGTTAATTCGTCAATGTGATGGAGCGAGGGATGCAGTAAAGGAGGAATAATGCATCGGAAAAGAGATACTCGGAAACCCAAGGAAAATCCTACCGTTTCCGTAGAAACGTATCTCGATTTGGAAGGACAATGCAGGGAATCCAGAGTATTTCATATAGACGCAAATTGTGTGTTAATTCTTCAATGTGAGGGAGCGAGGGATGCAGTAAAGGAGGAATAATGCATCGGAAAAGACATACTCGGAGCCCCAAAGAAAATCCTATCGTTTCCGGAGAAACGTATCTCGATTTAGAAGGACAATGCAGTGAATCCAGAGTATTTCATATGGACAC
Organism: Schistocerca nitens; assembly: GCF_023898315.1. Lineage (NCBI taxonomy): Eukaryota > Metazoa > Arthropoda > Insecta > Orthoptera > Acrididae > Schistocerca > Schistocerca nitens. Next base: position 1,152,956,883 of record NC_064615.1, read on the forward strand.
AAATTGTGTGTTAATTCGGCAATGTGAGGGAGCGAGGAATGCAGTAAAGGAGGAATAATGCATCGGAAAAGAGATACTCGGAACCCCAAAGAAAATCCTCTCGTTTCCGTAGAAACGTATCTCGATTTAGAAGGACAATGCAGGGAATCCAGAGTATTTCATATGGACGCAAATTGTGTGTTAATTCGTCAATGTGTGTGAGCGAGGGACGCAGTGAAGGAGGAATAATGTATCGGAAAAGAGATACTCGGAACCCCAAAGAAAATCCTATCGTTTCCGTAGAAACGTATCTCGATTTAGAAGGACAATGCAGGGAATCCAGAGTATTTCATATGGACGCAAATTGTGTGTTAATTCGTCAATGTGTGTGAGCGAGGTATGCAGTAAAGGAGGAATAAAGCATCAGAAAAGAGATACTCGGAACCCCAAAGAATATCCTATCGTTTCCGTAGAAACATATCTTGATTTAGAAGGACAATGCAGGGAATCCAGAGTATTTCATATGGAGGCAAATTGTGTGTTAATTCGTCAGCGTTAGGGAGCGAGGGATGCAGTAAAGGAGGAATAATGCATCGGAAAAGAGATACTCGGAACCCCAAAGAAAATCCTATCGTTTCCGTAGAAACGTATCTTGATTTAGAAGGACAATGCAGGGAATCCAGAGTATTTCATATGGACGCAAATTGTGTGTTAATTCGTCAATGTGAGGGAGCGAGGGATGCAGTAAAGGAGGAATAATGCATCGGAAAAGAGATACTCGGAACCCCAAAGAAAATCCTATCGTTTCCGTAGAAACGTATCTCGATTTAGGACAATGCAGGGAATCCAGAGTATTTCATATGGACGCAAATTGTGTGTTAATTCGTCAATGTGAGGGAGCGAGGGATGCAGTAAAGGAGGAATAATGCATCGGAAAAGAGATACTCGACTCCCAAAAGAAATCCTATCGTTTCCGTTGAAACGTATCTCGATTTAGAAAGATAATGCAGGGAACCGAGAGTATTTCATATGGACGCAATTTGTGTGTTAATTCGGCAATGTGAGGGAGCGAGGGATGTAGTAAAGGAGGAATAATGCATCGGAAAAGAGATACTCGGAACCCCAAAGAAAATCCTGTCGTTTCCGTAGAAACGTATCCCGATTTACAAGGACAATGCAGGGAATCCAGAGTATTTCATATGGACGCAAATTGTGTGTTAATTCGTCAATGTGAGGGAGCGAGGGATGCAGTAAAGGAGGAATAATGCATCGGAAAAGAGATACTCGGAACCCCAAAGAAAATCCTATCGTTTCCGTAGAAACGTATCTCGATTTAGAAGGAAAATGCAGTTAATCCAGAGTATTTCATATGGACGCAAATTGTGTGTTAATTCGTCAATGTGAGTTAGCGAGGGATCCAGTAAAGGAGGAATAATGCATCGGAAAAGAGATACTCGGAACCCCAAAGAAAATCCTATTGTATCCGTAGAAACGTATCTCGATTTAGAAGGACAATGCAGGGAATCCTGAGTATTTCATATGGACGCAAATTGTGTGTTAATTCGTCAATGTGAGGGAGCGAGGGATGCAGTAAAGCAGGAATAATGCATCGGAAAAGAGATACTCGGAACCCCAAAGAAAATCCTATCGTTTCCGTAGAAACATATCTCGATTTAGAAGGACAATGCAGGGAATCCAGAGTATATCATATGGACGCAAATTGTGTGTTAATTCGTCAATGTGAGGGAGCGAGGGATGCAGTAAAGGAGGAATAATGCATCGGAAAAGAGATACTAGGAACCCCAAAGAAAATCCTATCGTTTCCGTAGAAACGTATCTCGATTTAGAAGGACAATGCAGGGAATCCAGAGTATATCATATGGACGCAAATTGTGTGTTAATTCGTCAATGTCAGGGAGCGAGGGATGCAGTAAAGGAGGAATAATGCATCGGAAGAGAGATACTAGGAACCCCAAAGAAAATCCTGTCGCTTCCGCAGAAACGTATCTCGATTTCCAAGGACACTGCAGGGAATCCAGAGTATTTCATATGGACGCAAATTGTGTGTTAATTCGTCAATGTGATGGAGCGAGGGATGCAGTAAAGGAGGAATAATGCATCGGAAAAGAGATACTCGGAAACCCAAGGAAAATCCTACCGTTTCCGTAGAAACGTATCTCGATTTGGAAGGACAATGCAGGGAATCCAGAGTATTTCATATAGACGCAAATTGTGTGTTAATTCTTCAATGTGAGGGAGCGAGGGATGCAGTAAAGGAGGAATAATGCATCGGAAAAGACATACTCGGAGCCCCAAAGAAAATCCTATCGTTTCCGGAGAAACGTATCTCGATTTAGAAGGACAATGCAGTGAATCCAGAGTATTTCATATGGACACAAATTGTGTGTTAATTCGGCAATGTGAGGGAGCGAGGAAAGCAGTAAAGGAGGAATAATGCATCGGAAAAGAGATACTCGGAACCCCAAAGAAAATCCTCTCGTTTCCGTAGAAACATATCTCGATTTAGAAGGACAATGCAGGGAATCCAGAGTATTTCATATGGACGCAAATTGTGTGTAAATTCGTCAATGTGTGTGAGCGAGGGACGCAGTGAAGGAGGAATAATGTATCGGAAAAGAGATACTCGGAACCCCAAAGAAAATCCTATCGTTTCCGTAGAAACGTATCTCGATTTAGAAGGACAATGCAGGGAATCCAGAGTATTTCATATGGACGCAAATTGTGTGTTAATTCGTCAATGTGAGGGAGCGAGGGATGCAGTAAAGGAGGAATAATGCATCGGAAAAGAGATACTCGGAACCCCAAAGAAAATCCTATCGTTTCCGTAGAAACGTATCTCGATTTAGAAGGACAATGCAGGGAATCCAGAGTATTTCATATGGACGCAAATTGTGTGTTAATTCGTCAATGTGAGGGAGCGAGGGATGCAGTAAAGGAGGAATAATGCATGGGAAAAGAGATACTCGACTCCCAAAAGAAAATCCTATCGTTTCCGTAGAAACGTATCTCGATTTAGGAGGACAATGCAGGGAATCCAGAGTATTTCATATGGACGCAAATTGTGTGTTAATTCGTCAATGTGAGGGAGCGAGGGATGCAGTAAAGGAGGAATAATGCATCGGAAAAGAGATACTCGGAACCCCAAAGATAATCCTATCGTTTCCATAGAAACGTATATCGATTTAGAAGGACAATGCAGGGAATCCTGAGTATTTCATATGGACGCAAATTGTGTGTTAATTCGTCAATGTGAGGGAGCGAGGGATGCAGTAAAGGAGGAATAATTCATCGGAAAAGAGATACTCGGAACCCCAAAGAAAATCCTATCGTATCCGTAGAAACGTATCTCGATTTAGGAGGACAATGCAGGGAATCCAGAGTATTTCATATGGACACAAATTGTGTGTTAACTCGTCAATGTGAGGGAGCGAGGGATGCAGTAAAGGAGGAATAATGCATCCGAAAAGAGATACTGGGAACCCCTTAGAAAATCCTTTCGTTTCCGTAGAAACGTATCTCGATTTAGAAGGACAATGCAGGGAATCCAGAGTATTTCATATGGACGCAAATTGTGTGTTAATTCGTCAATGTGAGGGAGCGAGGGATGCAGTAAAGGGGGAATAATGCATCGGAAAAGAGATACTCGGAACACCAAAGAAAATCCTATCGTTTCCGTAGAAACGTATCTCGATTTAGAAGGACTATGCAGGGAATTCAGAGTATTCCATATGGACGCAAATTGTGTGTTAATTCGTCAATGTGAGGGAGCGAGGGATGCAGTAAAGGAGGAATAATGCATCGGATAAGCGATACACGGAACCCCAAAGAAAATCCTATCGTTTCCGTAGAAACGTATCTCGATTTTGAAGGACAATGCAGGGAATCCAGAGTATTTCATATGGACGCAAATTGTGTGTTAATTCGTCAATGTGAGGGAGCGAGAAATGCAGTAAAGGAGGAATAATGCATTGGAAAAGAGATACTCGGAACCCCAAAGAAAATCCAATCGTTTCCATAGAAACGTATCTCGATTTAGAAGGACAATGCAGGAAATCCAGAGTATTTCATATGGACGCAAATTGTGTGTTAATTCGTCTATGTGAGGGAGCGAGGGTTGCAGTAAAGGAGGAATAATGCATCGGAAAAGAGATACTCGACTCCCAAAAGAAAATCCTATCGTTTCCGTAGAAACGTATCTCGTTTTAGAAAGATAATGCAGGGAACCCAGAGTATTTCATATGGACGCAAATTGTGTGTTAATTCGGCAATGTGAGGGAGCGAGGGATGCAGTAAAGGAGGAATAATGTATCGGAAAAGAGATACTCGGAACCCCAAAGAAAATCCTATCGTTTCCGTAGAAACGTTTCTCGATTTAGAAGGACAATGCAAGGAATCCAGAGTATTTCATATGGACGCAAATTGTGTGTTAATTCGTCAATGTGAGGGAGCGAGGGATGCAGTAAAGGAGGAATAATGAATCAGAAAAGAGATACTCGGAACCCCAAAGAAAATCCTATCGTTTCCGTAGAAACGAATCCCGATTTAAGAGGACAATGTAGGGAATCCAGAGAATTTCATATGGACGCAAATTGTGTGTTAATTTGTCAATGTGAGGGAGCGAGGTATGCAGTAAAGGAGGAATAATGCATCGGAAAAGAGATACTCGGAACCCCAAAGAAAATCCTATCGTTTCAATAGAAACGTATCTCGATTTAGAAGGACAATGCAGGGAATCCAGAGTATTTCACATGGACGCAAATTGTGTGTTAATTCGTCAATGTGAGGGAGCGAGGGATGCAGTAAAGGAGGAATAATGCATCGGAAAAGAGATACTCGGAACCCCAAAGAAAATCCTATCGTTTCTGTAGAAACGAATCCCGATTTAGAAGGACAATGCAGGGAACCCGAAGTATTTCATATGGACGCAATTTGTGTGTTAATTCGTCAATGTGAGGGAGCGAGGGATGCAGTAAAGGAGGAATAATGCATCGGAAAAGAGATACTCGGAACCCCAAAGAAAATCCTATCGTTTCCATAGAAACGTATCTCGATTTAGAAGGACAATGCAGGGAATCCAGAGTATTTCATATGGACGCAAATTGTGTGTTAATTCGTCAATGTGAGGGAGCGAGGAATGCAGTAAAGGAGGAATAATGCATCGGAGAAGAGATACTCTTAACCCCAAAGAAAATCCTATCTTATCCGTAGAAACGTATCTCGATTTAGAAGTACAATGCAGGGAATCCAGAGTATTTCATATGGACGCAAATTGTGTGTTAATTCGTCAATGTGAGGGAGCGAGGGATGCAGTAAAGGGGGAATAATGCATCGGAAAAGAGATACTCGGAACACCAAAGAAAATCCTATCGTTTCCGTAGAAACGTATCTCGATTTAGAAGGACAATGCAGGGAATTCAGAGTATTCCATATGGACGCAAATTGTGTGTTAATTCGTCAATGTGAGGGAGCGAGGGATGCAGTAAAGGAGGAATAATGCATCGGATAAGCGATACACGGAACCCCAAAGAAAATCCTATCGTTTCCGTAGAAACGTATCTCGATTTTGAAGGACAATGCAGGGAATCCAAAGTATTTCTTATGGACGCAAATTGTGTGTTAATTCGTCAATGTGAGGGAGCGAGAAATGCAGTAAAGGAGGAATAATGCATTGGAAAAGAGATACTCGGAACCCCAAAGAAAATCCTATCGTTTCCGTAGAAACGTATCTCGATTTAGAAGGACAATGCAGGGAATCGAGAGTATATCATATGGACGCAAATTGTGTGTTAATTCGTCAATGTGAGGGAGCGAGGGATGCAGTAAAGGAGGAATAATGCATCGGAAAAGAGATACTCGACTCCCAAAAGAAAATCCTTACGTTTCCGTTGAAACGTATCTCGATTTAGGAGGACAATGTAGGGAAACCAGAGTATTTCATATGGACGCAAATTGTGTGTTAATTCGTCAATGTGAGGGAGCGAGGGATGCAGTAAAGGAGGAATAATGCATCGGAAAAGAGATACTCGGAACCCCAAAGAAAATCCTACCGTTTTCGTAGAAACGTATCTCGATTTAGAAGGACAATGCAGGGAATCCAGAGTATTTCATATGGACGCAAATTGTGTGTTAATTCGTCAATGTGAGTTAGCGAGGGATGCAGTAAAGGTGGAATAATGCATCGGAAAAGAGATACTCGGAACCCCAAAGAAAATCCTATCGTTTCCATAGAAACGTATATCGATTTAGAAGGACAATGCAGGGAATCCTGAGTATTTCATATGGACGCAAATTGTGTGTTAATTCGTCAATGTGAGGGAGCGAGGGATGCAGTAAAGGAGGAATAATGCATCGGAAAAGAGATACTCGGAACCCCAAAGAAAATCCTATCGTTTCCGTAGAAACGTATCTCGATTTAGGAGGACAATGCAGGGAATCCAGAGTATTTCATATGGACACAAATTGTGTGTTAATTCGTCAATGTGAGGGAGCGAGGGATGCAGTAAAGGAGGAATAATGCATCGGAAAAGAGATACTCGGAACCCCTTAGAAAATCCTATCGTTTCCGTAGAAACGTATCTCGATTTAGAAGGACAATGCAGGGGATCCAGAGTATTTCATATGGACGCAAATTGTGTGTTAATTCGTCAATGTGAGGGAGCGAGGGATGCAGTAAAGGGGGAACAATGCATCGGAAAAGAGATACTCGGAACACCAAAGAAAATCCTATCGTTTCCGTAGAAACGTATCTCGATTTAGAAGGACAATGCAGGGAATTCAGAGTATTCCATATGGACGCAAATTGTGTGTTAATTCGTCAATGTGAGGGAGCGAGGGATGCAGTAAAGGAGGAATAATGCATCGGATAAGCGATACACGGAACCCCAAAGAAAATCCTATCGTTTCCGTAGAAACGTATCTCGATTTTGAAGGACAATGCAGGGAATCCAGAGTATTTCATATGGACGCAAATTGTGTGTTAATTCGTCAATGTGAGGGAGCGAGAAATGCAGTAAAGGAGGAATAATGCATTGGAAAAGAGATACTCGGAACCCCAAAGAAAATCCTATCGTTTCCGTAGAAACGTATCTCGATTTAGAAGGACAATGCAGGGAATCCAGAGTATTTCATATGGACGCAAATTGTGTGTTAATTCGTCAATGTGAGGGAGCGAGGGTTGCAGTAAAGGAGGAATAATGCATCGGAAAAGAGATACTCGACTCCCAAAAGAAAATCCTATCGTTTCCGTAGAAACGTATCTCGTTTTAGAAAGATAATGCAGGGAACCCAGAGTATTTCATATGGACGCAAATTGTGTGTTAATTCGGCAATGTGAGGGAGCGAGGGATGCAGTAAAGGAGGAATAATGTATCGGAAAAGAGATACTCGGAACCCCAAAGAAAATCCTATCGTTTCCGTAGAAACGTTTCTCGATTTAGAAGGACAATGCAAGGAATCCAGACTATTTCATATGGACGCAAATTGTGTGTTAATTCGTCAATGTGAGGGAGCGAGGGATGCAGTAAAGGAGGAATAATGAATCAGAAAAGAGATACTCGGAACCCCAAAGAAATTCCTATCGTTTCCGTAGAAACGAATCCCGATTTTAGAGGACAATGTAGGGAATCCAGAGAATTTCATATGGACGCAAATTGTGTGTTAATTTGTCAGTGTGAGGGAGCGAGGTATGCAGTAAAGGAGGAATAATGCATCAGAAAAGAGATACTCGGAACCCCAAAGAAAATCCTATCGTTTCCGTAGAAACATATCTTGATTTAGAAGGACAATGCAGGGAATCCAGAGTACTTCATATGGATGCAAATTGTGTGTTAATTCGTCAATGTGAGGGAGCGAGGGATGCAGTAAAGGAGGAATAATGCATCGGAAAAGAGATACTCGGAACCCCAAAGAAAATCCTATCGTTTCCGTAGAAACGTATCTCGATTTAGAAAGACAATGCAGGGAATCCAGAGTATTTCATATGGACGCAAATTGTGTGTTAATTCGTCAATGTGAGGGAGCGAGGGATGCAGTAAAGGGGGAATAATGTATCGGAAAAGAGATACTCGGAACACCAAAGAAAATCCTATCCTTTCCGTAGAAACGTATCTCGATTTAGAAGGACAATGCAGGGAATTCAGAGTATTCCATATGGACGCAAATTGTGTGTTAATTCGTCAATGTGAGGGAGCGAGGGATGCAGTAAAGGAGGAATAATGCATCGGATAAGCGATACACGGAACCCCAAAGAAAATCCTATCGTTTCCGTAGAAACGTATCTCGATTTTGAAGGACAATGCAAGGAATCCAAAGTATTTCTTATGGACGCAAATAGTGTGTTAATTCGTCAATGTGAGGGAGCGAGAAATGCAGTAAAGGACGAATAATGCATTGGAAAAGAGATACTCGGAACCCCAAAGAAAATCCTATCGTTTCCGTAGAAACGTATCTCGATTTAGAAGGACAATGCAGGGAATCCAGAGTATATCATATGGACGCAAATTGTGTGTTAATTCGTCAATGTGAGGGAGCGAGGGATGCAGTAAAGGAGGAATAATGCATCGGAAAAGAGATACTCGACTCCCAAAAGAAAATCCTTACGTTTCCGTAGAAACGTATCTCGATTTAGGAGGACAATGTAGGGAAACCAGAGTATTTCATATGGACGCAAATTGTGTGTTAATTCGTCAATGTGAGGGAGCGAGGGATGCAGTAAAGGAGGAATAATGCATCGGAAAAGAGATACTCGGAACCCCAAAGAAAATCCTACCGTTTTCGTAGAAACGTATCTCGATTTAGAAGGACAATGCAGGGAATCCAGAGTATTTCATATGGACGCAAATTGTGTGTTAATTCGTCAATGTGAGTTAGCGAGGGATGCAGTAAAGGTGGAATAATGCATCGGAAAAGAGATACTCGGAACCCCAAAGAAAATCCTATCGTTTCCATAGAAACGTATATCGATTTAGAAGGACAATGCAGGGAATCCTGAGTATTTCATATGGACGCAAATTGTGTGTTAATTCGTCAATGTGAGGGAGCGAGGGATGCAGTAAAGGAGGAATAATGCATCGGAAAAGAGATACTCGGAACCCCAAAGAAAATCCTATCGTTTCCGTAGAAACGTATCTCGATTTAGGAGGACAATGCAGGGAATCCAGAGTATTTCATATGGACACAAATTGTGTGTTAATTCGTCAATGTGAGGGAGCGAGGGATGCAGTAAAGGAGGAATAATGCATCGGAAAAGAGATACTCGGAACCCCTTAGAAAATCCTATCGTTTCCGTAGAAACGTATCTCGATTTAGAAGGACAATGCAGGGGATCCAGAGTATTTCATATGGACGCAAATTGTGTGTTAATTCGTCAATGTGAGGGAGCGAGGGATGCAGTAAAGGGGGAATAATGCATCGGAAAAGAGATACTCGGAACACCAAAGAAAATCCTATCGTTTCCGTAGAAACGTATCTCGATTTAGAAGGACAATGCAGGGAATTCAGAGTATTCCATATGGACGCAAATTGTGTGTTAATTCGTCAATGTGAGGGAGCGAGGGATGCAGTAAAGGAGGAATAATGCATCGGATAAGCGATACACGGAACCCCAAAGAAAATCCTATCGTTTCCGTAGAAACGTATCTCGATTTTGAAGGACAATGCAGGGAATCCAGAGTATTTCATATGGACGCAAATTGTGTGTTAATTCGTCAATGTGAGGGAGCGAGAAATGCAGTAAAGGAGGAATAATGCATTGGAAAAGAGATACTCGGAACCCCAAAGAAAATCCTATCGTTTCCGTAGAAACGTATCTCGATTTAGAAGGACAATGCAGGGAATCCAGAGTATTTCATATGGACGCAAATTGTGTGTTAATTCGTCAATGTGAGGGAGCGAGGGTTGCAGTAAAGGAGGAATAATGCATCGGAAAAGAGATACTCGACTCCCAAAAGAAAATCCTATCGTTTCCGTAGAAACGTATCTCGTTTTAGAAAGATAATGCAGGGAACCCAGAGTATTTCATATGGACGCAAATTGTGTGTTAATTCGGCAATGTGAGGGAGCGAGGGATGCAGTAAAGGAGGAATAATGTATCGGAAAAGAGATACTCGGAACCCCAAAGAAAATCCTATCGTTTCCGTAGAAACGTTTCTCGATTTAGAAGGACAATGCAAGGAATCCAGACTATTTCATATGGACGCAAATTGTGTGTTAATTCGTCAATGTGAGGGAGCGAGGGATGCAGTAAAGGAGGAATAATGAATCAGAAAAGAGATACTCGGAACCCCAAAGAAAATCCTATCGTTTCCGTAGAAACGAATCCCGATTTAAAAGGACAATGTAGGGAATCCAGAGAATTTCATATGGACGCAAATTGTGTGTTAATTTGTCAGTGTGAGGGAGCGAGGTATGCAGTAAAGGAGGAATAATGCATCAGAAAAGAGATACTCGGAACCCCAAAGAAAATCCTATCGTTTCCGTAGAAACATATCTTGATTTAGAAGGACAATGCAGGGAATCCAGAGTACTTCATATGGATGCAAATTGTGTGTTAATTGGTCAATGTGAGGGAGCGAGGGATGCAGTAAAGGAGGAATAATGTATCGGAAAAGATATACTTAGAACCCCAAAGAAAATCCTATCGTTTCCGTAGAAACGTATCTCGATTTAGAAGGACAATGCACGGAATCCAGAGTATTTCATATGGATGCAAATTGTGTGTTAATTCGTCAATGTGAGGGAGCGAGGGATGCAGCAAAGGAGGAATAATGCATCGGAAAAGAGATACTCGGAACCCCAAAGAAAATCCTATCGTTTCCATAGAAACGTATCTCGATTTAGAAGGACAATGCAGGGAATCCAGAGTATTTCACAGGGACGCAAATTGTGTGTTAATTCGTCAATGTGAGGGAGCGAGGGATGCAGTAAAGGAGGAATAATGCATCGGAAAAGAGATACTCGGAACCCCAAAGAAAATCCTATCGTTTCTGTAGAAACGAATCCCGATTTAGAAGGACAATGCAGGGAACCCGAAGTATTTCATATGGACGCAATTTGTGTGTTAATTCGTCAATGTGAGGGAGCGAGGGATGCAGTAAAGGAGGAATAATGCATCGGAAAAGAGATACTCGGAACCCCAAAGAAAATCCTATCGTTTCCATAGAAACGTATCTCGATTTAGGAGGACAATGCAGGGAATCCACAGTATTTCATATGGACGCAAATTGTGTGTTAATTCGTCAATGTGAGGGAGCGAGGGATGCAGTAAAGGAGGAATAATGCATCGGAAAAGAGATACTCGGAACCCCAAAGAAAATCCTATCGTTTCCGTACAAACGTATCTCGATTTAGAAGGACAATGCAGGGAATCCAGAGTACTTCATATGGACGCAAATTGTGTGTTAATTCGTCAATGTGAGGGAGCGAGGGATGCAGTAAAGGAGGAATAATGCATCGGAAAAGAGATACTCGGAACCCCAAAGAAAATCCTCTCGTTTCCGTAGAAACGTATCTCGATTTAGAAGGACAATGCAGGGAATCCAGAGTATTTCATATGGACGCAAATTGTGTGTTAATTCGTCTATGTGAGGGAGCGAGGGATGCAGTGAAGCAGGAATAATGCATCGGAAAAGAGATACTCGGAACCCCAAAGAAAATCCTATCTTTTCCGTAGAAACGTATCTCGATTTAGAAGGACAATGCAGGGAATCCAGAGTATTTCATATGGACGCAAATTGTGTGTTAATTCGTCGATGTGAGGGAGCGAGGGATGCAGTAAAGGAGGAATAATGCATCGGAAAAGAGATACTCGGAACCCCAAAGAAAATCCTATCGTTTCCGTAGAAACGTATCTCGATTTAGAAAGACAATGCACGGAATCCAGAGTATTTCATATGGACGCAAATTGTGTGTTAATTCGTCAATGTGAGGGAGCGAGGGATGCAGTAAAGGGGGAATAATGTATCGGAAAAGAGATACTCGGAACACCAAAGAAAATCCTATCCTTTCCGTAGAAACGTATCTCGATTTAGAAGGACAATGCAGGGAATTCAGAGTATTCCATATGGACGCAAATTGTGTGTTAATTCGTCAATGTGAGGGAGCGAGGGATGCAGTAAAGGAGGAATAATGCATCGGATAAGCGATACACGGAACCCCAAAGAAAATCCTATCGTTTCCGTAGAAACGTATCTCGATTTTGAAGGACAATGCAGGGAATCCAGATTATTTCATATGGACGCAAATTGTGTGTTAATTCGTCAATGTGAGGGAGCGAGAAATGCAGTAAAGGAGGAATAATGCATTGGAAAAGAGATACTCGGAACCCCAAAGAAAATCCTATCGTTTCCGTAGAAACGTATCTCGATTTAGTAGGACAATGCAGGGAATCCAGAGTATAGCATATGGACGCAAATTGTGTGTAAATGCGCGAATGTGAGGGAGCGAGGGATGCAGTAAAGGAGGAATAATGCATCGGAAAAGAGATATTCGACTCCCAAAAGAAAATCCTATCGTTTCCGTAGAAACGTATCTCGTTTTAGAAAGATAATGCAGGGAACCCAGAGTATTTCATATGGACGCAAATTGTGTGTTAATTCGGCAATGTGAGGGAGCGAGGGATGCAGTAAAGGAGGAATAATGCATCGGAAAAGAGATACTCGGAACCCCAAAGAAAATCCTATCGTTTCCGTAGAAACGTATCTCGATTTAGGAGGACAATGCAGGGAATCCAGAGTATTTCATATGGACGCAAATTGTGTGTTAATTCGTCAATGTGAGGGAGCGAGGGATGCAGTAAAGGAGGAATAATGCATCGGAAAAGAGATACTCGGAACCCCAAAGAAAATCCTATCGTTTCCGTAGAAACGTATCGCGATTTAGAAGGACAATGCAGGGAATCAAGAGTATATCATATGGACACAAATTGTGTGTTAATTCGTCAATGTGAGGGAGAGAGGGATGCAGTAAAGGAGGAATAATGCATCGGAAAAGAGATACTCGGAACCCCAAAGAAAATCCTATCGTTTCCATAGAAACGTATCTCGATTTAGAAGGACAATCCAGGGAATCCAGAGTATTTCATATGGACGCAAATTGTGTGTTAATTCGTCAATGTGAGGGAGCGAGGGATGCAGTAAAGGAGGAATAATGCATCGGAAAAGAGATACTCGGAACCCCAAAGAAAATCCTCTCGTTTCCGTAGAAACGTATCTCGATTTAGAAGGACAATGCAGGGAATCCAGAGTATTTCATATGGACGCAAATTGTGTGTTAATTCGTCAATGTGAGTGAGCGAGGGATGCAGTGAAGGAGGAATAATGCATCGGAAAAGAGATACTCGGAACCCCAAAGAAAATCCTATCGTTTCCATAGAAACGTATCTCGATTTAGAAGGACAATGCTGGGAATCCAGAGTATTTCATATGGACGCAAATTGTGTGTTAATTCGTCAATGTGAGGGAGCGAGGGATGCAGTAAAGGGGGAATAATGAATCGGAAAAGAGATACTCGGAACACCAAAGAAAATCCTATCGTTTCCGTAGAAACGTATCTCGATTTAGAAGGACAATGCAGGGAATTCAGAGTATTCCATATGGACGCAAATTGTGTGTTAATTCGTCAATGTGAGGGAGCGAGGGATGCAGTAAAGGAGGAATAATGCATCGGATAAGCGATACACGGAACCCCAAAGAAAATCCTATCGTTTCCGTAGAAACGTATCTCGATTTTGAAGGACAATGCAGGGAATTTAGAGTATTTCATATGGACGCAAATTGTGTGTTAATTCGTCAATGTGAGGGAGCGAGAAAAGCAGTAAAGGAGGAATAATGCATTGGAAAAGAGATACTCGGAACCCCAAAGAAAATGCTATCGTTTCCGTAGAAACGTATCTCGATTTAGAAGGACAATGCAGGGAATCCTGAGTATTTCATATGGACGCAAATTGTGTGTTAATTCGTCAATGTGAGGGAGCGAGGGATGCAGTAAAGGAGGAACAATGCATCGGAAAAGAGATACTCGACTCCCAAAAGAAAATCCTATCGTTTCCGTAATAACGTATCTCGTTTTAGAAAGATAATGCAGGGAACCCCGAGTATTTCATATGGACGCAAATTGTGTGTTAATTCGGCAATGTGAGGGAGCGAGGGATGCAGTAAAGGAGGAATAATGTATCGGAAAAGAGATACTCGGAACCCCAAAGAAAATCCTATCGTTTCCGTAGAAACGTTTCTCGATTTAGAAGGACAATGCAAGGAATCCAGACTATTTCATATGGACGCAAATTGTGTGTTAATTCGTCAATGTGAGGGAGCGAGGGATGCAGTAAAGGAGGAATAATGAATCAGAAAAGAGATACTCGGAACACCAAAGAAAATCCTATCGTTTCCGTAGAAACGAATCCCGATTTAAGAGGACAATGTAGGGAATCCAGAGACTTTCATATGGACGCAAATTGTGTGTTAATTTGTCAATGTGAGGGAGCGAGGTATGCAGTAAAGGAGGAATAATGCATCAGAAAAGAGGTACTCGAAACCCCAAAGAAAATCCTATCGTTTCCGTAGAAACATGTCTTGATTTAGAAGGACAATGCAGGGAATCCAGAGTACTTCATATGGATGCATATTGTGTGTTAATTGGTCAATGTGAGGGAGCGAGGGATGCAGTAAAGGAGGAATAATGTATCGGAAAAGACATACTTAGAACCCCAAAGAAAATCCTATCGTTTCTGTAGAAACGTATCTCGATTTAGAAGGACAATGCACGGAATCCAGAGTATTTCATATGGATGCAAATTGTGTGTTAATTCGTCAATGTGAGGGAGCGAGGGATGCAGCAAAGGAGGAATAATGCATCGGAAAAGAGATACTCGGAACCCCAAAGAAAATCCTATCGTTTCCATAGAAACGTATCTCGATTTAGAAGGACCATGCAGGGAATCCAGAGTATTTCACATGGACGCAAATTGTGTGTTAATTCGTCAATGTGAGGGAGCGAGGGATGCAGTAAAGGAGGAATAATGCATCGGAAAAGAGATACTCGGAACCCCAAAGAAAATCCTATCGTTTCTGTAGAAACGAATCCCGATTTAGAAGGACAATGCAGGGAACCCGAAGTATTTCATATGGACGCAATTTGTGTGTTAATTCGTCAATGTGAGGGAGCGAGGGATGTAGTAAAGGAGGAATAATGCACCGGAAAAGAGATACTCGGAACCCCATAGAAAATCCTATCGTTTCCATAGAAACGTATCTCGATTTAGAAGGACAATGCAGGGAATCCAGAGTATTTCATATGGACGCAAATTGTGTGTTAATTCGTCAATGTGAGGGAGCGAGGGATGCAGTAAAGGAGGAATAATGCATCGGAAAAGAGATACTCGGAACCCCAAAGAAAATCCTATCGTTTCCGTAGAAACGTATCTCGATTTAGAAGGAGAATGCAGGGAATCCAGAGTATTTCATATGGACGCAAATTGTGTGTTAATTCGTCAATGTGAGGGAGCGAGGGATGCAGTAAAGGAGGAATAATGCATCGGAAAAGAGATACTCGGAACCCCAAAGAAAATCCTCTCGTTTACGTAGAAACGTATCTCGATTTAGAAGGACAATGCAGGGAATCCTGAGTATTTCATATGGACGCAAATTGTGTGTTAATTCGTCAATGTGAGGGAGCGAGGGATGCAGTGAAGGAGGAATAATGCATCGGAAAAGAGATACTCGGAACCCAAAGAAAATCCTATCGTTTCCGTAGAAACGTATCTCGATTTAGAAGGACAATGCAGGGAATCCAGAGTATTTCATATGGACGCAAATTGTGTGTTAATTCGTCAATGTGAGGGAGTGAGGGATGCAGTAAAGGAGGAATAATGCATTGGAAAAGGGATACTCGGAACCCCAAAGAAAATCCTATCGTTTCCGTAGAAACGTATCTCGATTTAGAAGGACAATGCAGGGAATCCAGAGTATGACATATGGACGCAAATTGTGTGTTAATTCGTCAATGTGAGGGAGCGAGGGATGCAGTAAAGGGGGAATAATGTATCGGAAAAGAGAAACTCGGAACACCAATGAAAATCCTATCTTTTCCGTAGAAACGTATCTCGATTTAGAAGGACAATGCAGGGAATTCAGAGTATTCCATATGGACGCAAATTGTGTGTTAATTCGTCAATGTGAGGGAGCGAGGGATGCAGTAAAGGAGGAATAATGAATCGGATAAGCGATACACGGAACCCCAAAGAAAATCCTATCGTTTCCGTAGAAATGTATCTCGATTTTGAAGGACAATGCAGGGAATCCAGATTATTTCATATGGACGCAAATTGTGTGTTAATTCGTGAATGTGAGGGAGCGAGAAATGCAGTAAATAAGGAATAATGCATTGGAAAAGAGATACTCGGAACCCCAAAGAAAATCCTATCGTTTCCGTAGAAACGTATCTCGATTTAGTAGGACAATGCAGGGAATCCAGAGTATATCATATGGACGCAAATTGTGTGTTAATTCGTGAATGTGAGGGAGCGAGGGATGCAGTAAAGGAGGAATAATGCATCGGAAAAGAGATACTCGACTCCCAAAAGAAAATCCTATCGTTTCCGTAGAAACGTATCTCGTTTTAGAAAGATAATGCAGGGAACCCAGAGTATTTCATATGGACGCAAATTGTGTGTTAATTCGGCAATGTGAGGGAGCGAGGGATGCAGTAAAGGAGGAATAATGCATCGGAAAAGAGATACTCGGAACCCCAAAGAAAATCCTATCGTTTCCGTAGAAACGTTTCTCGATTTAGAAGGACAATGCAAGGAATCCAGAGTATTTCATATGGACGCAAATTGTGTGTTAATTCGTCAATGTGAGGGTGCGAGGGATGCAGTAGAGGAGGAATAATGCATCGGAAAAGAGATACTCGGAACCCCAAAGAAAATCCAATCGTTTCCGTAGAAACGTATCTCGATTTAGAAAGACAATGCAGGGAATCCAGAGTATTTCATATGGACGCAAATTGTGTGCTAATTCGTCAATGTGAGGGAGCGAGGGATGCAGTAAAGGAGGAATAATGCATCGGAAAAGAGATACTCGGAACCCCAAAGAAAATCCTATCGTTTCCGTAGAAACGTATCTCGATTTAGAAGGACAATGCAGGGAATCCAGAGTATTTCATATGGACGCAAATTGTGTGTTAATTCGTCAATGTGAGGGAGCGAGGGATGCAGTAAAGGAGGAATAATGCATCGGAAAAGAGATACTCGACTCCCAAAAGAAAATCCTATCGTTTCCGTAGAAACGTATCTCGTTTTAGAAAGATAATGCAGGGAACCCAGAGTATTTCATATGGACGCAAATTGTGTGTTAATTCGGCAATGTGAGGGAGCGAGGGATGCAGTAAAGGTGGAATAATGCATCGGAAAAGAGATACTCGGAACCCCAAAGAAAATCCTATCGTTTCCATAGGAACGTATATCGATTTAGAAGGACAATGCAGGGAATCCTGAGTATTTCATATGGACGCAAATTGTGTGTTAATTCGTCAATGTGAGGGAGCGAGGGATGCAGTAAAGGAGGAATAATGCATCGGAAAAGAGATACTCGGAACCCCAAAGAAAATCCTATCGTTTCCGTAGAAACGTATCTCGTTTTAGAAAGATAATGCAGGGAACCCAGAGTATTTCATATGGACGCAAATTGTGTGTTAATTCGGCAATGTGAGGGAGCGAGGGATGCAGTAAAGGAGGAATAATGTATCGGAAAAGAGATACTCGGAACCCCAAAGAAAATCCTACCGCTTTCGTAGAAACGTATCTCGATTTAGAAGGACAATGCAGGGAATCCAGAGTATTTCATATGGACGCAAATTGTGTGCTAATTCGTCAATGTGAGTTAGCGAGGGATGCAGTAAAGGTGGAATAATGCATCGGAAAAGAGATATTCGGAACCCCAAAGAAAATCCTATCGTTTCCATAGAAACGTATATCGATTTAGAAGGACAATGCAGGGAATCCTGAGTATTTCATATGGACGCAAATTTGTGTTAATTCGTCAATGTGAGGGAGCGAGGGATGCAGTAAAGGAGGAATAATGCATCGGAAAAGAGATACTCGGAACCCCAAAGAAAATCCTATCGTTTCCGTAGAAACGTATCTCGATTTAGGAGGACAATGCAGGGAATCCAGAGTATTTCATATGGACACAAATTGTGTGTTATTTCGTCAATGTGAGGGAGCGAGGGATGCAGTAAAGGAGGAATAATGCATCGGAAAAGAGATACTCGGAACCCCAAAGAAAATCCTATCGTTTCCGTAGAAACGTATCTCGATTTAGAAGGACAATGCAGGGAATCCAGAGTATTTCATATGGACGCAAATTGTGTGTTAATTCGTCAATGTGAGGGAGCGAGGGATGCAGTAAAGGAGGAATAATGCATCGGAAAAGAGATACTCGGAACCCCAAAGAAAATCCTCTCGTTTCCGTAGAAACGTATCTCGATTTAGAAGGACAATGCAGGGAATCCAGAGTATTTCATATGGACGCAAATTGTGTGTTAATTCGTCAATGTGAGTGAGCGAGGGATGCAGTGAAGGAGGTATAATGCATCGGAAAAGAGATACTCGGAACCCCAAAGAAAATCCTATCGTTTCCATAGAAACGAATCTCGATTTAGAAGGACAATGCAGGGAATCCAGAGTATTTCATATGGACGCAAATTGTGTGTTAATTTGTCAATGTGAGGGAGCGAGGGATGCAGTAAAGGAGGAATAATGCATCGGAAAAGAGATACTCGGAACCCGAAAGAAAATCCTATCGTTTCCGTAGAAACGTATCTCGATTTAGAAGGACAATGCTGGGAATCCAGAGTATTTCATATGGACGCAAATTGTGTGTTAATTCGTCAATGTGAGGGAGCGAGGGATGCAGTAAAGGGGGAATAATGCATCGGAAAAGAGATACTCGGAACACCAAAGAAAATCCAATCGTTTCCGTAGAAACGTATCTCGATTTAGAAGGACAATGCAGGGAATTCAGAGTATTCCATATGGACGCAAATTGTGTGTTAATTCGTCAATGTGAGGGAGCGAGGGATGCAGTAAAGGAGGAATAATGCATCGGATAAGCGATACACGGAACCCCAAAGAAAATCCTATCGTTTCCGTAGAAACGTATCTCGATTTTGAAGGACAATGCAGGGAATCCAGAGTATTACATATGGACGCAAATTGTGTGTTAATTCGTCAATGTGAGGGAGCGAGAAATGCAGTAAAGGAGGAATAATGCATTGGAAAAAAGATACTCGGAACCCCAAAGAAAATCCTATCGTTTCCGTAGAAACGTATCTCGATTTAGAAGGACAATGCAGGGAATCCAGAGTATTTCATATGGACGCAAATTGTGTGTTAATTCGTCAATGTGAGGGAGCGAGGGATGCAGTAAAGGAGGAATAATGCATCGGAAAAGAGATACTCGTCTCCCAAAAGAAAATCTTATCGTTTCCGTAGAAATGTATCTCGTTTTAGAAAGAGAATGCAGGGAACCCAGAGTATTTCATATGGACGCAAATTGTGTGTTAATTCGGCAATGTGAGGGAGCGAGGGATGCAGTAAAGGAGGAATAATGTATCGGAAAAGAGATACTCGGAACCCCAAAGAAAATCCTATCGTTTCCGTAGAAACGTTTCTCGATTTAGAAGGACAATGCAAGGAATCCAGACTATTTCATATGGACGCAAATTGTGTGTTAATTCGTCAATGTGAGGGAGCGAGGGATGCAGTAAACGAGGAATAATGAATCAGAAAAGAGATACTCGGAACACCAAAGAAAATCCTATCGTTTCCGTAGAAACGAATCCCGATTTAAGAGGACAATGTAGGGAATCCAGAGAATTTCATATGGACGCAAATTGTGTGTTAATTTGTCAATGTGAGGGAGCGAGGTATGCAGTAAAGGAGGAATAAAGCATCAGAAAAGAGATACTCGGAACCCCAAAGAAAATCCTATCGTTTCCGTAGAAACATATCTTGATTTAGAAGGACAATGCAGGGAATCCAGAGTACTTCATATGGATGCATATTGTGTGTTAATTGGTCAATGTGAGGGAGCGAGGGATGCAGTAAAGGAGGAATAATGTATCGGAAAAGACATACTTAGAACCCCAAAGAAAATCCTATCGTTTCTGTAGAAACGTATCTCGATTTAGAAGGACAATGCACGGAATCCAGAGTATTTCATATGGATGCAAATTGTGTGTTAATTCGTCAATGTGAGGGAGCGAGGGATGCAGCAAAGGAGGAATAATGCATCGGAAAAGAGATACTCGGAACCCCAAAGAAAATCCTATCGTTTCCATAGAAACGTATCTCGATTTAGAAGGACCATGCAGGGAATCCAGAGTATTTCACATGGACGCAAATTGTGTGTTAATTCGTCAATGTGAGGGAGCGAGGGATGCAGTAAAGGAGGAATAATGCATCAAAAAAGAGATACTCGGAACCCCAAAGAAAATCCTATCGTTTCTGTAGAAACGAATCCCGATTTAGAAGGACAATGCAGGGAACCCGAAGTATTTCATATGGACGCAATTTGTGTGTTAATTCGTCAATGTGAGGGAGCGAGGGATGCAGTAAAGGAGGAATAATGCATCGAAAAAGAGATACTCGGAACCCCAAAGAAAATCCTATCGTTTCCATAGAAACGTATCTCGATTTAGAAGGACAATGCAGGGAATCCAGAGTATTTCATATGGACGCAAATTGTGTGTTAATTCGTCAATGTGAGGGAGCGAGGGATGCAGTAAAGGAGGAATAATGCATCGGAAAAGAGATACTCGGAACCCCAAAGAAAATCCTATCGTTTCCGTAGAAACGTATCTCGATTTAGAAGGAGAATGCAGGGAATCCAGAGTATTTCATATGGACGCAAATTGTGTTTTAATTCGTCAAAGTGAGGGAGCGAGGGATGCAGTAAAGGAGGAATAATGCATCGGAAAAGAGATACTCGGAACCCCAAAGAAAATCCTCTCGTTTCCGTAGAAACGTATCTCGATTTAGAAGGACAATGCAGGGAATCCAGAGTATTTCATATGGACGCAAATTGTGTGTTAATTCGTCAATGTGAGGGAGCGAGGGATGCAGTGAAGGAGGAATAATGCATCGGAAAAGAGGTACTCGGAACCCCAAAGAAAATCCTATCGTTTCCGTAGAAACGTATCTCGATTTAGAAGGACAATGCAGGGAATCCAGAGTATTTCATATGGATGCAAATTGTGTGTTAATTCGTCAATGTGAGGGAGCGAGGGATGCAGTAAAGGAGGAATAATGCATTGGAAAAGAGATACTCGGAACCCCAAAGAAAATCCTATCGTTTCCGTAGAAACGTATCTCGATTTAGAAGGACAATGCAGGGAATCCAGAGTATTTCATATGGACGCAAATTGTGTGTTAATTCGTCAATGTGAGGGAGCGAGGGATGCAGTAAAGGGGGAATAATGTATCGGAAAAGAGATACTCGGAACACCAAAGAAAATCCTATCCTTTCCGTAGAAACGTATCTCGATTTAGAAGGACAATGCAGGGAATTCAGAGTATTCCATATGGACGCAAATTGTGTGTTAATTCGTCAATGTGAGGGAGCGAGGGATGCAGTAAAGGAGGAATAATGCATCGGATAAGCGATACACGGAACCCGAAAGAAAATCCTATCGTTTCCGTAGAAACGTATCTCGATTTTGAAGGACAATGCAGGGAATCCAGATTATTTCATATGGACGCAAATTGTGTGTTAATTCGTCAATGTGAGGGAGCGAGAAATGCAGTAAAGGAGGAATAATGCATTGGAAAAGAGATACTCGGAACCCCAAAGAAAATCCTATCGTTTCCGTAGAAACGTATCTCGATTTAGTAGGACAATGCAGGGAATCCAGAGTATATCATATGGACGCAAATTGTGTGTTAATTCGTGAATGTGAGGGAGCGAGGGATGCAGTAAAGGAGGAATAATGCATCGGAAAAGAGATACTCGGAACCCCAAAGAAAATCCAATCGTTTCCGTAGAAACGTATCTCGATTTAGAAGGACAATGCAGGGAATCCAGAGTATTTCATATGGACGCAAATTGTGTGCTAATTCGTCAATGTGAGGGAGCGAGGGATGCAGTAAAGGAGGAATAATGCATCGGAAAAGAGATACTCGGAACCCCAAAGAAAATCCTATCGTTTCCGTAGAAACGTATCTCGATTTAGAAGGACAATGCAGGGAATCAAGAGTATTTCATATGGACGCAAATTGTGTGTTAATTCGTCAATGTGAGGGAGCGAGGGATGCAGTAAAGGAGGAATAATGCATCGGAAAAGAGATACTCGACTCCCAAAAGAAAATCCTATCGTTTCCGTAGAAACGTATCTCGTTTTAGAAAGATAATGCAGGGAACCCAGAGTATTTCATATGGACGCAAATTGTGTGTTAATTCGGCAATGTGAGGGAGCGAGGGATGCAGTAAAGTAGGAATAATGTATCGGAAAAGAGATACTCGGAACCCCAAAGAAAATCCTACCGTTTTCGTAGAAACGTATCTCGATTTAGAAGGACAATGCAGGGAATCCAGAGTATTTCATATGGACGCAAATTGTGTGCTAATTCGTCAATGTGAGTTAGCGAGGGATGCAGTAAAGGTGGAATAATGCATCGGAAAAGAGATACTCGGAACCCCAAAGAAAATCCTATCGTTTCCATAGGAACGTATATCGATTTAGAAGGACAATGCAGGGTATCCTGAGTATTTCATATGGACGCAAATTGTGTGTTAATTCGTCAGTGTGAGGGAGCGAGGGATGCAGTAAAGGAGGAATAATGCATCGGAAAAGAGATACTCGGAACCCCAAAGAAAATCCTATCGTTTCCGTAGAAACGTATCTCGATTTAGGAGGACAATGCAGGGAATCCAGAGTATTTCATATGGACACAAATTGTGTGTTAATTCGTCAATGTGAGGGAGCGAGGGATGCAGTAAAGGAGGAATAATGCATCGGAAAAGAGATACTCGGAACCCCAAAGAAAATCCTATCGTTTCCGTAGAAACGTATCTCGATTTAGAAGGACAATGCAGGGAATCCAGAGTATTTCACATGGACGCAAATTGTGTGTTAATTCGTCAATGTGAGGGAGCGAGGGATGCAGTAAAGGAGGAATAATGCATCGGAAAAGAGATACTCGGAACCCCAAAGAAAATCCTATCGTTTCTGTAGAAACGAATCCCGATTTAGAAGGACAATGCAGGGAACCCGAAGTATTTCATATGGACGCAATTTGTGTGTTAATTCGTCAATGTGAGGGAGCGAGGGATGCAGTAAAGGAGGAATAATGCATCGAAAAAGAGATACTCGGAACCCCAAAGAAAATCCTATCGTTTCCATAGAAACGTATCTCGATTTAGAAGGACAATGCAGGGAATCCAGAGTATTTCATATGGACGCAAATTGTGTGTTAATTCGTCAATGTGAGGGAGCGAGGGATGCAGTAAAGGAGGAATAATGCATCGGAAAAGAGATACTCGGAACCCCAAAGAAAATCCTATCGTTTCCGTAGAAACATATCTCGATTTAGAAGGAGAATGCAGGGAATCCAGAGTATTTCATATGGACGCAAATTGTGTTTTAATTCGTCAAAGTGAGGGAGCGAGGGATGCAGTAAAGGAGGAATAATGCATCGGAAAAGAGATACTCGGAACCCCAAAGAAAATCCTCTCGTTTCCGTAGAAACGTATCTCGATTTAGAAGGACAATGCAGGGAATCCAGAGTATTTCATATGGACGCAAATTGTGTGTTAATTCGTCAATGTGAGGGAGCGAGGGATGCAGTGAAGGAGGAATAATGCATCGGAAAAGAGATACTCGGAACCCCAAAGAAAATCCTATCGTTTCCGTAGAAACGTATCTCGATTTAGAAGGACAATGCAGGGAATCCAGAGTATTTCATATGGACGCAAATTGTGTGTTAATTCGTCAATGTGAGGGAGCGAGGGATGCAGTAAAGGAGGAATAATGCATTGGCAAAGAGATACTCGGAACCCCAAAGAAAATCCTATCGTTTCCGTAGAAACGTATCTCGATTTAGAAGGACAATGCAGGGAATCCAGAGTATTTCATATGGACGCAAATTGTGTGTTAATTCGTCAATGTGAGGGAGCGAGGGATGCAGTAAAGGGGGAATAATGTATCGGAAAAGAGATACTCGGAACACCAAAGAAAATCCTATCCTTTCCGTAGAAACGTATCTCGATTTAGAAGGACAATGCAGGTAATTCAGAGTATTCCATATGGACGCAAATTGTCTGTTAATTCGTCAATGTGAGGGAGCGAGGGATGCAGTAAAGGAGGAATAATGCATCGGATAAGCGATACACGGAACCCGAAAGAAAATCCTATCGTTTCCGTAGAAACGTATCTCGATTTTGAAGGACAATGCAGGGAATCCAGATTATTTCAAATGGACGCAAATTGTGTGTTAATTCGTCAATGTGAGGGAGCGAGAAATGCAGTAAAGGAGGAATAATGCATTGGAAAAGAGATACTCGGAACCCCAAAGAAAATCCTATCGTTTCCGTAGAAACGTATCTCGATTTAGTAGGACAATGCAGGGAATCCAGAGTATATCATATGGACGCAAATTGTGTGTTAATTCGTGAATGTGAGGGAGCGAGGGATGCAGTAAAGGAGGAATAATGCATCGGAAAAGAGATACTCGGAACCCCAAAGAAAATCCAATCGTTTCCGTAGAAACGTATCTCGATTTAGAAGGACAATGCAGGGAATCCAGAGTATTTCATATGGACGCAAATTGTGTGCTAATTCGTCAATGTGAGGGAGCGAGGGATGCAGTAAAGGAGGAATAATGCATCGGAAAAGAGATACTCGGAACCCCAAAGAAAATCCTATCGTTTCCGTAGAAACGTATCTCGATTTAGAAGGACAATGCAGGGAATCAAGAGTATTTCATATGGACGCAAATTGTGTGTTAATTCGTCAATGTGAGGGAGCGAGGGATGCAGTAAAGGAGGAATAATGCATCGGAAAAGAGATACTCGACTCCCAAAAGAAAATCCTATCGTTTCCGTAGAAACGTATCTCGTTTTAGAAAGATAATGCAGGGAACCCAGAGTATTTCATATGGACGCAAATTGTGTGTTAATTCGGCAATGTGAGGGAGCGAGGGATGCAGTAAAGTAGGAATAATGTATCGGAAAAGAGATACTCGGAACCCCAAAGAAAATCCTACCGTTTTCGTAGAAACGTATCTCGATTTAGAAGGACAATGCAGGGAATCCAGAGTATTTCATATGGACGCAAATTGTGTGCTAATTCGTCAATGTGAGTTAGCGAGGGATGCAGTAAAGGTGGAATAATGCATCGGAAAAGAGATACTCGGAACCCCAAAGAAAATCCTATCGTTTCCATAGGAACGTATATCGATTTAGAAGGACAATGCAGGGTATCCTGAGTATTTCATATGGACGCAAATTGTGTGTTAATTCGTCAATGTGAGGGAGCGAGGGATGCAGTAAAGGAGGAATAATGCATCGGAAAAGAGATACTCGGAACCCCAAAGAAAATCCTATCGTTTCCGTAGAAACGTATCTCGATTTAGGAGGACAATGCAGGGAATCCAGAGTATTTCATATGGACACAAATTGTGTGTTAATTCGTCAATGTGAGGGAGCGAGGGATGCAGTAAAGGAGGAATAATGCATCGGAAAAGAGATACTCGGAACCCCAAAGAAAATCCTATCGTTTCCGTAGAAACGTATCTCGATTTAGAAGGACAATGCAGGGAATCCAGAGTATATCATATGGACGCAAATTGTGTGTTAATTCGTCAATGTGAGGGAGCGAGGGATGCAGTAAAGGAGGAATAATGCATCGGAAGAGAGATACTCGGAACGCCAAAGAAAATCCTATCGCTTCCGTAGAAACGTATCTCGATTTCCAAGGACAATGCAGGGAATCCAGAGTATTTCATATGGACGCAAATTGTGTGTTAATTCGTCAATGTGATGGCGCGAGGGATGCAGTAAAGGAGGAATAATGCATCGGAAAAGAGTTACTCGGAAACCCAAGGAAAATCCTACCGTTTCCGTAGAAACGTATCTCGATTTAGAAGGACAATGCAGGGAATCCAGAGTATTTCATATAGACGCAAATTGTGTGTTAATTCTTCAATGTGAGGGAGCGAGGGATGCAGTAAAGGAGGAATAATGCATCGGAAAAGAGATACTCGGAACCCCAAAGAAAATCCTATCGTTTCCGGAGAAACGTATCTCGATTTAGAAGGACAATGCAGGGAATCCAGAGTATTTCATATGGACACAAATTGTGTGTTAATTCGGCAATGTGAGGGAGCGAGGAATGCGGTAAAGGAGGAATAATGCATCGGAAAAGAGATACTCTTAACCCCAAAGAAAATCCTATCTTATCCGTAGAAACGTATCTCGATTTAGAAGTACAATGCAGGGAATCCAGAGTATTTCATATGGACGCAAATTGTGTGTTAATTCGTCAATGTGAGGGAGCGAGGGATGCAGTAAAGGAGGAATAACGCATCGGAAAAGAGATACTCGGAACCCCAAAGAAAATCCTATCGTTTCCATAAAAACGTATCTCGATTTAGAAGGACAATGCAGGGAATCCAGAGTATTTCATATGGACGCAAATTGTGTGTTAATTCGTCAATGTGAGGGAGCGAGGGATGCAGTAAAGGAGGAATAATGCATCGGAAAAGAGATACTCGGAACCCCAAAGAAAATCCTCTCGTTTCCGTAGAAACGTATCTCGATTTAGAAGGACAATGCAGGGAATCCAGAGTATTTCATATGGACGCAAATTGTGTGTTAATTCGTCAATGTGAGTGAGCGAGGGATGCAGTGAAGGAGGAATAATGCATCGGAAAAGAGATACTCGGAACCCCAAAGAAAATCCTATCGTTTCCGTAGAAACGTATCTCGATTTAGAAGGACAATGCAGGGAATCCAGAGTATTTCATATGGACGCAAATTGTGTGTTAATTTGTCAATGTGAGGGAGCGAGGGATGCAGTAAAGGAGGAATAATGCATCGGAAAAGAGATACTCGGAACCCCAAAGAAAATCCTATCGTTTCCGTAGAAACGTATCTCGATTTAGAAGGACAATGCAGGGAATCCAGAGTATTTCATATGGACGCAAATTGTGTGGTAATTCGTCAATGTGAGGGAGCGAGGGTAGCAGTAAAGGGGGAATAATGCATCGGAAAAGAGATACTCGGAACACCAAAGAAAATCCTATCGTTTCCGTAGAAACGTATCTCGATTTAGAAGGACAATGCAGGGAATTCAGAGTATTCCATATGGACGCAAATTGTGTGTTAATTCGTCAATGTGAGGTAGCGAGGGATGCAGTAAAGGAGGAATAATGCATCGGATAAGCGATACACGGAACCCCAAAGAAAATCCTATCGTTTCCGTAGAAACGTATCTCGATTTTGAAGGACAATGCAGGGAATCCAGAGTATTTCATATGGACGCAAATTGTGTGTTAATTTGTCAATGTGAGGGAGTGAGAAATGCAGTAAAGGAGGACTAATGCATTGGAAAAGAGATACTCGGAACCCCAAAGAAAGTCCTATCGTTTCCGTAGAAACGTATCACGATTTAGAAGGACAATGCAGGGAATCCAGAGTATATCATATGGACGCAAATTGTGTGTTAATTCGTCAATGTGAGGGAGCGAGGGATGCAGTAAAGGAGGAATAATGCATCGGAAAAGAGATACTCGACTCCCAAAAGAAAATCCTATCGTTTCCGTAGAAACGTATCTCGTTTTAGAAAGATAATGCAGGGAACACAGAGTATTTCATATGGACGCAAATTGTGTGTTAATTCGGCAATGTGAGGGAGCGAGGGATGCAGTAAAGGAGGAATAATGTATCGGAAAAGAGATACTCGGAACCCCAAAGAAAATCCTATCGTTTCCGTAGAAACGTTTCTCGATTTAGAAGGACAATGCAAGGAATCCAGAGTATTTCATATGGACGCAAATTGTGTGTTAATTCGTCAATGTGAGGGAGCGAGGGATGCAGTAAAGGAGGAATAATGAATCAGAAAAGAGATACTCGGAACCCCAAAGGAAATCCTATCGTTTCCGTAGAAACGAATCCCGATTTAAGAGGAAAATGTAGGGAATCCAGAGAATTTCATATGGACGCAAATTGTGTGTTAATTTGTCAATGTGAGGGAGCGAGGTATGCAGTAAAGGAGGAATAATGCATCGGAAAAGAGATACTCGGAACCCCAAAGAAAATCCTATCGTTTCCATAGAAACGTATCTCGATTTAGAAGGACAATGCAGGGAATCCAGAGTATTTCATATGGACGCAAATTGTGTGTTAATTCGTCAATGTGAGGGAGCGAGGGATGCAGTAAAGGAGGAATAATGCATCGGAAAAGAGATACTCGGAACCCCAAAGAAAATCCTATCGTTTCTGTAGAAACGAATCCCGATTTAGAAGGACAATGCAGGGAACCCGAAGTATTTCATATGGACGCAATTTGTGTGTTAATTCGTCAATGTGAGGGAGCGAGGTATGCAGTAAAGGAGGAATAATGCATCGGAAAAGAGATACTCGGAACCCCAAAGAAAATCCTCTCGTTTCCGTAGAAACGTATCTCGATTTAGAAGGACAATGCAGGGAATCCAGAGTATTTCATATCGACGCAAACTGTGTGTTAATTCGTCAAGGTGAGTGAGCGAGGGATACAGTGAAGGAGGAATAATGCATCGGAAAAGAGATACTCGGAACCCCAAAGAAAATCCTATCGTTTCCGTAGAAACGTATCTCGATTTAGAAGGACAATGCAGGGAATCCAGAGTATTTCATATGGACGCAAATTGTGTGTTAATTCGTCAATGTGACGGAGCGAGGGATGCAGTAAAGGAGGAATAATGCATCGGAAAAGAGATACTCGGAACCCCAAAGAAAATCCTATCGTTTCCGTAGAAACGTATCTCGATTTAGAAGGACAATGCAGGGAATCCAGAGTATTTCATATGGACGCAAATTGTGTGTTAATTCGTCAATGTGAGGGAGCGAGGGATGCAGTAAAGGGGGAATAATGCATCGGAAAAGAGATACTCGGAACACCACAGAAAATCCTATCGTTTCCGTAGAAACGTATCTCGATTTAGAAGGACAATGCAGGGAATTCAGAGTATTCCATATGGACGCAAATTGTGTGTTAATTCGTCAATGTGAGGGAGCGAGGGATGCAGTAAAGGAGGAATAATGCATCGGATAAGCGATACACGGAACCCCAAAGGAAAGCCTATCGTTTCCGTAGAAACGTATCTCGATTTTGAAGGACAATGCAGGGAATCCAGAGTATTTCATATGGACGCAAATTGTGTGTTAATTCGTCAATGTGAGGGAGCGAGAAATGCAGTAAAGGAGGACTAATGCATTGGAAAAGAGATACTCGGAACCCCAAAGAAAATCCTATCGTTTCCGTAGAAACGTATCTCGATTTAGAAGGACAATCCAGGGAATCCAGAGTATTTCATATGGACGCAAATTGTGTGTTAATTCGTCAATGTGAGGGAGCGAGGGATGCAGTAAAGGAGGAATAATGCATCGGAAAAGACATACTCGACTCCCAAAAGAAAATCCTATCGTTTCCGTAAAAACGTATCTCGTTTTAGAAAGATAATGCAGGGAACCCAGAGTATTTCATATGGACGCAAATTGTGTGTTAATTCGGCAATGTGAGGGAGCGAGGGATGCAGTAAAGGAGGAATAATGTATCGGAAAAGAGATACTCGGAACCCCAAAGAAAATCCTATCGTTTCCGTAGAAACGTTTCTCGATTTAGAAGGACAATGCAAGGAATCCAGAGTATTTCATATGGACGCAAATTGTGTGTTAATTCGTCAATGTGAGGGAGCGAGGGATGCAGTAAAGGAGGAATAATGAATCAGAAAAGAGATACTCGGAACCCCAAAGAAAATCCTATCGTTTCCGTAGAAACGAATCCCGATATAAGAGGCCAATGTAGGGAATCCAGAGAATATCATATGGACGCAAATTGTGTGTTAATTTGTCAATGTGAGGGAGCGAGGTATGCAGTAAAGGAGGAATAATGCATCAGAAAAGAGATACTCGGAACCCCAAAGAAAATCCTATCGTTTCCGTAGAAACATATCTTGATTTAGAAGGACAATGCAGGGAATCCAGAGTATTTCATATGGATGCAAATTGTGTTTTAATTGGTCAATGTGAGGGAGCGAGGGATGCAGTAAAGGAGGAATAATGCATCGGAAAAGACATACTCGACTCCCAAAAGAAAATCCTATCGTTTCCGTAAAAACGTATCTCGTTTTAGAAAGATAATGCAGGGAACCCAGAGTATTTCATATGGACGCAAATTGTGTGTTAATTCGGCAATGTGAGGGAGCGAGGGATGCAGAAAAGGAGGAATAATGCATCGGAAAAGAGATACTCGGAACCCCAAAGAAAATCCTATCGTTTCCATAGAAACGTATCTCGATTTAGAAGGACAATGCAAAGAATCCAGAGTATTTCATATGGACGCAAATTGTGTGTTAATTCGTCAATGTGAGGGAGCGAGGGATGCAGTAAAGGAGGAATAATGCATCGGAAAAGAGATACTCGGAACCCCAAAGAAAATCCTATCGTTTCTGTAGAAACGAATCCCGATTTAGAAGGACAATGCAGGGAACCCGAAGTATTTCATATGGACGCAATTTGTGTGTTAATTCGTCAATGTGAGGGAGCGAGAAATGCAGTATAGGAGGAATAATGCATTGGAAAAGAGATACTCGGAACCCCAAAGAAAATCCTATCGTTTCCGTAGAAACGTATCTCGATTTAGAAGGACAATGCAGGGAATCCAGAGTATTTCATATGGACGCAAATTGTGTGTTAATTCGTCAATATGAGGGAGCGAGGGATGCAGTAAAGGAGGAATAATGCATCGGAAAAGAGATACTCGACTCCCAAAAGAAAATCCTATCGTTTCCGTAGAAATGTATCTCGTTTTCGAAAGAGAATGCAGGGAACCCAGAGTATTTCATATGGACGCAAATTGTGTGTTAATTCGGCAATGTGAGGGAGCGAGGGATGCAGTAAAAGAGGAATAATGTATCGGAAATGAGATACACGGAACCCCAAAGAAAATCCCATCGTTTCCGTAGAAACGTTTCTCGATTTAGAAGTACAATGCAAGGAATCCAGACTATTTCATATGGACGCTAATTGTGTGTTAATTCGTCAATGTGAGGGAGCGAGGGATGCAGTAAAGGAGGAATAATGAATCAGAAAAGAGATACTCGGAACACCAAAGAAAATCCTATCGTTTCCGTAGAAACGAATCCCGATTTAAGAGTACAATGTAGGGAATCCAGAGAATTTCATATGGACGCAAATTGTGTGTTAATTTGTCAATGTGAGGGAGCGAGGTATGCAGTAAAGGAGGAATAAAGCATCAGAAAAGAGATACTCGGAACCCCAAAGAAAATCCTATCGTTTCCGTAGAAACATATCTTGATTTAGAAGGACAATGCAGGGAATCCAGAGTACTTCATATGGATGCAAATTGAGTGTTAATTCGGCAATGTGAGGGAGCGAGGGATGCAGTAAAAGAGGAATAATGTATCGGAAAAGAGATACTCGGAACCCCAAAGAAAATCCCATCGTTTCCGTACAAACGTTTCTCGATTTAGAAGGACAATGCAAGGAATCCAGACTATTTCATATGGACGCTAATTGTGTGTTAATTCGTCAATGTGAGGGAGCGAGGGATGCAGTAAAGGAGGAATAATGAATCAGAAAAGAGATACTCGGAACACCAAAGAAAATCCTATCGTTTCCGTAGAAACGAATCCCGATTTAAGAGGACAATGTAGGGAATCCAGAGAATTTCATATGGACGCAAATTGTGTGTTAATTTGTCAATGTGAGGGAGCGAGGTATGCAGTAAAGGAGGAATAAAGCATCAGAAAAGAGATACTCGGAACCCCAAAGAAAATCCTATCGTTTCCGTAGAAACATATCTTGATTTAGAAGGACAATGCAGGGAATCCAGAGTTCTTCATATGGATGCAAATTGTGTGTTAATTGGTCAATGTGAGGGAGCGAGGGATGCAGTAAAGGAGGAATAATGTATCGGAAAAGAAATACTTAGAACCCCAAAGAAAATCCTATCGTTTCCGTAGAAACGTATCTCGATTTAGAAGGACAATGCATGGAATCCAGAGTATTTCATATGGATGCAAATTGTGTGTTAATTCGTCAATGTGAGGGAGCGAGGGATGCAGCAAAGGAGGAATAATGCATCGGAAAAGAGATACTCGGAACCCCAAAGAAAATCCTATCGCTTCCATAGAAACGTATCTCGATTTAGAAGGACAATGCAGGGAATCCAGAGTATTTCATATGGACGCAAATTGTGTGTTAATTCGTCAATGTGAGGGTGCGAGGGATGCAGTAAAGGAGGAATAATGCATCGGAAAAGAGATACTCGGAACCCCAAAGAAAATCCTATCGTTTCTGTAGAAACGAATCCCGATTTAGAAGGACAATGCAGGGAACCCGAAGTATTTCATATGGACGCAATTTGTGTGTTAATTCGTCAATGTGAGGGAGCGAGGGATGCAGTAAAGGAGGAATAATGCATCGGAAAAGAGATACTCGGAACCCCAAAGAAAATTCTCTCGTTTCCGTAGAAACGTATCTCGATTTAGAAGGACAATGCAGGGAATCCAGAGTATTTCATATGGACGCAAATTGTGTGTTAATTCGTCAATGTGAGGGAGCGAGGGATGCAGTGAAGGAGGAATAATGCATCGGAAAAGAGATACTCGGAACCCCAAAGAAAATCCTATCGTTTCCGTAGAAACGTATCTCGATTTAGAAGGACAATGCAGGGAATCCAGAGTATTTCATATGGACGCAAATTGTGTGTTAATTCGTCAATGTGAGGGAGCGAGGGATGCAGTAAAGGAGGAATAATGCATCGTAAAAGAGATACTCGACTCCCAAAAGAAAATCCTATCGTTTCCGTAGAAATGTATCTCGTTTTAGAAAGAGAATGCAGGGAACCCAGAGTATTTCATATGGACGCAAATTGTGTGTTAATTCGGCAATGTGAGGGAGCGAGGGATGCAGTAAAGGAGGAATAATGTATCGGAAAAGAGATACTCGGAACCCCAAAGAAAATCCCATCGTTTCCGTAGAAACGTTTCTCGATTTAGAAGGACAATGCAAGGAATCAAGACTATTTCATATGGACGCAAATTGTGTGTTAATTCGTCAATGTGAGGGAGCGAGGGATGCAGTAAAGGAGGAATAATGAATCAGAAAAGAGATACTCGGAACACCAAAGAAAATCCTATCGTTTCCGTAGAAACGAATCCCGATTTAAGAGGACAATGTAGGGAATCCAGAGAATTTCATATGGACGCAAATTGTGTGTTAATTTGTCAATGTGAGGGAGCGAGGTATGCAGTAAAGGAGGAATAAAGCATCAGAAAAGAGATACTCGGAACCCCAAAGAATATCCTATCGTTTCCGTAGAAACATATCTTGATTTAGAAGGACAATGCAGGGAATCCAGAGTACTTCATATGGATGCAAATTGTGTGTTAATTGGTCAATGTGAGGGAGCGAGGGATGCAGTAAAGGAGGAATAATGTATCGGAAAAGAAATACTTAGAACCCCAAAGAAAATCCTATCGTTTCCGTAGAAACGTATCTCGATTGAGAAGGACAATGCACGGAATCCAGAGTATTTCATATGGATGCAAATTGTGTGTTAATTCGTCAATGTGAGGGAGCGAGGTATGCAGCAAAGGAGGAATAATGCATCGGAAAAGAGATACTCGGAACCCCAAAGAAAATCCTATCGTTTCCATAGAAACGTATCTCGATTTAGAAGGACAATGCAGGGAATCCAGAGTATTTCACATGGACGCAAATTGTGTGTTAATTCGTCAATGTGAGGGAGCGAGGGATGCAGTAAAGGAGGAATAATGCATCGGAAAAGAGATACTCGGAACCCCAAAGAAAATCCTATCGTTTCTGTAGACACGAATCCCGATTTAGAAGGACAATGCAGGGAACCCGAAGTATTTCATATGGACGCAATTTGTGTGTTAATTCGTCAATGTGAGGGAGCGAGGGATGCAGTAAAGGAGGAATAATGCATCGGAAAAGAGATACTCGGAACCCCAAAGAAAATCCTATCGTTTCCATAGAAACGTATCTCGATTTAGAAGGACAATGCAGGGAATCCAGAGTATTTCATATGGACGCAAATTGTGTGTTAATTCGTCAATGTGAGGGAGCGAGGGATGCAGTAAAGGAGGAATAATGCATCGGAAAAGAGATACTCGGAACCCCAAAGAAAATCCTATCGTTTCCGTAGAAACGTATCTCGATTTAGAAGGACAATGCAGGGAATCCAGAGTATTTCATATGGACGCAAATTGTGTGTTAATTCGTCAATGTGAGGGAGCGAGGGATGCAGTAAAGGAGGAATAATGCATCGGAAAAGAGATACTCGGAACCCCAAAGAAAATCCTCTCGTTTCCGTAGAAACGTATCTCGATTTAGAAGGACAATGCAGGGAATCCAGAGTATTTCATATGGACGCAAATTGTGTGTTAATTCGTCAATGTGAGGGAGCGAGGGATGCAGTGAAGGAGGAATAATGCATCGGAAAAGAGATACTCGGAACCCCAAAGAAAATCCTATCGTTTCCGTAGAAACGTATCTCGATTTAGAAGGACAATGCAGGGAATCCAGAGTATTTCATATGGACGCAAATTGTGTGTTAATTCGTCAATGTGAGGGAGCGAGGGATGCAGTAAAGGAGGAATAATGCATTGGAAAAGAGATACTCGGAACCCCAAAGAAAATCCTATCGTTTCCGTAGAAACGTATCTCGATTTAGAAGGACAATGCAGGGAATCCAGAGTTTTTCATATGGACGCAAATTGTGTGTTAATTCGTCAATGTGAGGGAGCGAGGGATGCAGTAAAGGGGGAATAATGTATCGGAAAAGAGATACTCGGAACACCAAAGAAAATCCTATCCTTTCCGTAGAAACGTATCTCGATTTAGAAGGACAATGCAGGGAATTCAGAGTATTCCATATGGACGCAAATTGTGTGTTAATTCGTCAATGTGAGGGAGCGAGGGATGCAGTAAAGGAGGAATAATGCATCGGATAAGCGATACACGGAACCCGAAAGAAAATCCTATCGTTTCCGTAGAAACGTATCTCGATTTTGAAGGACAATGCAGGGAATCCAGATTATTTCATATGGACGCAAATTGTGTGTTAATTCGTCAATGTGAGGGAACGAGAAATGCAGTAAAGGAGGAATAATGCATTGGAAAAGAGATACTCGGAACCCCAAAGAAAATCCTATCGTTTCCGTAGAAACGTATCTCGATTTAGTAGGACAATGCAGGGAAACCAGAGTATATCATATGGACGCAAATTGTGTGTTAATTCGTGAATGTGAGGGAGCGAGGGATGCAGTAAAGGAGGAATAATGCATCGGAAAAGAGATACTCGACTCCCAAAAGAAAATCCTATCGTTTCCGTAGAAACGTATCTCGTTTTAGAAAGATAATGCAGGGAACCAAGAGTATTTCATATGGACGCAAATTGTGTGTTAATTCGGCAATGTGAGGGAGCGAGGGATGCAGTAAAGGAGGAATAATG
The DNA here is from genome assembly GCF_023898315.1 of Schistocerca nitens. Taxonomy (NCBI): domain Eukaryota; kingdom Metazoa; phylum Arthropoda; class Insecta; order Orthoptera; family Acrididae; genus Schistocerca; species Schistocerca nitens. The sequence goes on from NC_064615.1 coordinate 1,152,992,637, forward strand.
CATCGGAAAAGAGATACTCGGAACCCCAAAGAAAATCCTATCGTTTCCGTAGAAACGTTTCTCGATTTAGAAGGACAATGCAAGGAATCCAGAGTATTTCATATGGACGCAAATTGTGTGTTAATTCGTCAATGTGAGGGAGCGAGGGATGCAGTAGAGGAGGAATAATACATCGGAAAAGAGATACTCGGAACCCCAAAGAAAATCCAATCGTTTCCGTAGAAACGTATCTCGATTTAGAAGGACAATGCAGGGAATCCAGAGTATTTCATATGGACGCAAATTGTGTGCTAATTCGTCAATGTGAGGGAGCGAGGGATGCAGTAAAGGAGGAATAATGCATCGGAAAAGAGATACTCGGAACCCCAAAGAAAATCCTATCGTTTCCGTAGAAACGTATCTCGATTTAGAAGGACAATGCAGGGAATCCAGAGTATTTCATATGGACGCAAATTGTGTGTTAATTCGTCAATGTGAGGGAGCGAGGGATGCAGTAAAGGAGGAATAATGCATCGGAAAAGAGATACTCGACTCCCAAAAGAAAATCCTATCGTTTCCGTAGAAACGTATCTCGTTTTAGAAAGATAATGCAGGGAACTCAGAGTATTTCATATGGACGCAAATTGTGTGTTAATTCGGCAATGTGAGGGAGCGAGGGATGCAGTAAAGTAGGAATAATGTATCGGAAAAGAGATACTCGGAACCCCAAAGAAAATCCTACCGTTTTCGTAGAAACGTATCTCGATTTAGAAGGACAATGCAGGGAATCCAGAGTATTTCATATGGACGCAAATTGTGTGCTAATTCGTCAATGTGAGTTAGCGAGGGATGCAGTAAAGGTGGAATAATGCATCGGAAAAGAGATACTCGGAACCCCAAAGAAAATCCTATCGTTTCCATAGGAACGTATATCGATTTAGAAGGACAATGCAGGGAATCCTGAGTATTTCATATGGACGCAAATTGTGTGTTAATTCGTCAATGTGAGGGAGCGAGGGATGCAGTAAAGGAGGAATAATGCATCGGAAAAGAGATACTCGGAACCCCAAAGAAAATCCTATCGTTTCCGTAGAAACGTATCTCGATTTAGGAGGACAATGCAGGGAATCCAGAGTATTTCATATGGACACAAATTGTGTGTTAATTCGTCAATGTGAGGGAGTGAGGGATGCAGTAAAGGAGGAATAATGCATCGGAAAAGAGATACTCGGAACCCCAAAAAAAATCCTATCGTTTCCGTAGAAACGTATCTCGATTTAGAAGGACAATGCTGGGAATCCAGAGTATATCATATGGACGCAAATTGAGTGTTAATTCGTCAATGTGAGGGAGCGAGGGATGCAGTAAAGGAGGAATAATGCATCGGAAGAGAGATACTCGGAACGCAAAAGAAAATCCTATCGCTTCCGTAGAAACGTATCTCGATTTCCAAGGACAATGCAGGGAATCCAGAGTATTTCATATGGACGCAAATTGTGTGTTAATTCGTCAATGTGATGGAGCGAGGGATGCAGTAAAGGAGGAATAATGCATCGGAAAAGAGTTACTCGGAAACCCAAGGAAAATCCTACCGTTTCCGTAGAAACGTATCTCGATTTAGAAGGACAATGCAGGGAATCCAGAGTATTTCATATAGACGCAAATTGTGTGTTAATTCTTCAATGTGAGGGAGCGAGGGATGCAGTAAAGGAGGAATAATGCATCGGAAAAGAGATACTCGGAACCCCAAAGAAAATCCTATCGTTTCCGGAGAAACGTATCTCGATTTAGAAGGACAATGCAGGGAATCCAGAGTATTTCATATGGACACAAATTGTGTGTTAATTCGGCAATGTGAGGGAGCGAGGAATGCGGTAAAGGAGGAATAATGCATCGGAAAAGAGATACTCTTAACCCCAAAGAAAATCCCATCTTATCCGTAGAAACGTATCTCGATTTAGAAGTACAATGCAGGGAATCCAGAGTATTTCATATGGACGCAAATTGTGTGTTAATTCGTCAATGTGAGGGAGCGAGGGATGCAGTAAAGGAGGAATAACGCATCGGAAAAGAGATACTCGGAACCCCAAAGAAAATCCTATCGTTTCCATAGAAACGTATCTCGATGTAGAAGGACAATGCAGGGAATCCAGAGTATTTCATATGGACGCAAATTGTGTGTTAATTCGTCAATGTGAGGGAGCGAGGGATGCAGTAAAGGAGGAATAATGCATCGGAAAAGAGATACTCGACTCCCAAAAGAAAATCCTATCGTTTCCGTAGAAACGTATCTCGTTTTAGAAAGATAATGCAGGGAACCCAGAGTATTTCATATGGACGCAAATTGTGTGTTAATTCGGCAATGTGAGGGAGCGAGGGATGCAGTAAAGGAGGAATAATGTATCGGAAAAGAGATACTCGGAACCCCAAAGAAAATCCTATCGTTTCCGTAGAAACGTTTCTCGATTTAGAAGGACAATGCAAGGAATCCAGAGTATTTCATATGGACGCAAATTGTGTGTTAATTCGTCAATGTGAGGGAGCGAGGGATGCAGTAAAGGAGGAATAATGAATCAGAAAAGAGATACTCGGAACCCCAAAGGAAATCCTATCGTTTCCGTAGAAACGAATCCCGATTTAAGAGGAAAATGTAGGGAATCCAGAGAATTTCATATGGACGCAAATTGTGTGTTAATTTGTCAATGTGAGGGAGCGAGGTATGCAGTAAAGGAGGAATAATGCATCAGAAAAGAGATACTCGGAACCCCCAAAGAAAATCCTATCGTTTCCGTAGAAACATATCTTGATTTAGAAGGACAATGCAGGGAATCCAGAGTATTTCATATGGATGCAAATTGTGTTTTAATTGGTCAATGTGAGGGAGCGAGGGATGCAGTAAAGGAGGAATAATGTATCGGAAAAGAAATACTTAGAACCCCAAAGAAAATCCTATCGTTTCCGTAGAAACGTATCTCGATTTAGAAGGACAATGCACGGAATCCAGAGTATTTCATATGGATGCAAATTGTGTGTTAATTCGTCAATGTGAGGGAGCGAGGGATGCAGAAAAGGAGGAATAATTCATCGGAAAAGAGATACTCGGAACCCCAAAGAAAATCCTATCGTTTCCATAGAAACGTATCTCGATTTAGAAGGACAATGCAGGGAATCGAGAGTATTTCATATGGACGCAAATTGTGTGTTAATTCGTCAATGTGAGGGAGCGAGGGATGCAGTAAAGGAGGAATAATGCATCGGAAATGAGATACTCGGAACCCCAAAGAAAATCCTATCGTTTCTGTAGAAACGATTCCCGATTTAGAAGGACAATGCAGGGAACCCGAAGTATTTCATATGGACGCAATTTGTGTGGTAATTCGTCAATGTGAGGGAGCGAGGTATGCAGTAAAGGAGGAATAATGCATCGGAAAAGAGATACTCGGAACCCCAAAGAAAATCCTATCGTTTCCGTAGAAACGTATCTCGATTTAGAAGGACAATGCAGGGAATCCAGAGTATTTCATATGGACGCAAATTGTGTGTTAATTCGTCAATGTGAGGGAGCGAGGGATGCAGTAAAGGTGGAATAATGCATCGGAAAAGAGATACTCGGAACACCACAGAAAATCCTATCGTTTCCGTAGAAACGTATCTCGATTTAGAAGGACAATGCAGGGAATTCAGAGTATTCCATATGGACGCAAATTGTGTGTTAATTCGTCAATGTGAGGGAGCGAGGGATGCAGTAAAGGAGGAATAATGCATCGGATAAGCGATACACGGAACCAAAAAGAAAATAATATCGTTTCCGTAGAAACGTATCTCGATTTTGAAGGACAATGCAGGGAATCCAGAGTATTTCATATGGACGCAAATTGTGTGTTAATTCGTCAATGTGAGGGAGCGAGAAATGCAGTAAAGGAGGACTAATGCATTGGAAAAGAGATACTCGGAACCCCAAAGAAAATCCTATCGTTTCCGTAGAAACGTATCTCGATTTAGAAGGACAATGCAGGGAATCCAGAGTATTTCATATGGACGCAAATTGTGTGTTAATTCGTCAATGTGAGGGAGCGAGGGATGCAGTAAAGGAGGAATAATGCATCGGAAAAGACATACTCGACTCCCAAAAGAAAATCCTATCGTTTCCGTAGAAACGTATCTCGTTTTAGAAAGATAATGCAGGGAACCCAGAGTATTTCATATGGACGCAAGTTGTGTGTTAATTCGGCAATGTGAGGGAGCGAGGGATGCAGTAAAGGAGGAATAATGTATCGGAAAAGAGATACTCGGAACCCCAAAGAAAATCCTATCGTTTCCGTAGAAACGTTTCTCGATTTAGAAGGACAATGCAAGGAATCCAGAGTATTTCATATGGACGCAAATTGTGTGTTAATTCGTCAATGTGAGGGAGCGAGGGATGCAGTAAAGGAGGAATAATGAATCAGAAAAGAGATACTCGGAACCCCAAAGAAAATCCTATCGTTTCCGTAGAAACATATCTTGATTTAGAAGGACAATGCAGGGAATCCAGAGTATTTCATATGGATGCAAATTGTGTTTTAATTGGTTAATGTGAGGCAGCGAGGGATGCAGTAAAGGAGGAATAATGTATCGGAAAAGAAATACTTAGAACCCCAAAGAAAATCCTATCGTTTCCGTAGAAACGTATCTCGATTTAGAAGGACAATGCAAGGAATCCAGAGTATTTCATATGGATGCAAATTGTGTGTTAATTCGTCAATGTGAGGGAGCGAGGGATGCAGAAAAGGAGGAATAATGCATCGGAAAAGAGATACTCGGAACCCCAAAGAAAATCCTATCGTTTCCATAGAAACGTATCTCGATTTAGAAGGACAATGCAAAGAATCCAGAGTATTTCATATGGACGCAAATTGTGTGTTAATTCGTCAATGTGAGGGAGCGAGGGATGCAGTAAAGGAGGAATAATGCATCGGAAAAGAGATACTCGGAACCCCAAAGAAAATCCTATCGTTTCTGTAGAAACGAATCCCGATATAGAAGGACAATGCAGGGAACCCGAAGTATTTCATATGGACGCAATTTGTGTGTTAATTCGTCAATGTGAGGGAGCGAGGGATGCAGTAAAGGAGGAATAATGCATCGGAAAAGAGATACTCGGAACCCCAAAGAAAATCCTATCGTTTCCATAGAAACGTATCTCGATTTACAAGGACAATGCAGGGAATCCAGAGTATTTCATATGGACGCAAATTGTGTGTTAATTCGTCAATGTGAGGGAGCGAGGGATGCAGTAAAGGGGGAATAATTCATCGGAAAAGAGATACTCGGAACCCCAAAGAAAATCCTATCGTTTCCGTAGAAACGTATCTCGATTTAGAAGGACAATGCAGGGAATCCAGAGTATTTCATATGGACGCAAATTGTGTGTTAATTCGTCAATGTGAGGGAGCGAGGGATGCAGTGAAGGAGGAATAATGCATCGGAAAAGAGATACTCGGAACCCCAAAGAAAATCCTATCGTTTCCATAGAAACGTATCTCGATTTAGAAGGACAATGCAGGGAATCCAGAGTATTTCATATGGACGCAAATTGTGTGTTAATTCGTCAATGTGAGGGAGCGAGGGATGCAGTAAAGGGGGAATAATGCATCGGAAAAGAGATACTCGGAACCCCAAAGAAAATCCTATCGTTTCCGTACAAACGTATCTCGATTTAGAAAGACAATGCAGGGAATCCAGAGTATTTCATATGGACGCAAATTGTGTGTTAATTCGTCAATGTGAGGGAGCGAGGGATGCAGTAAAGGGGGAATAATGTATCGGAAAAGAGATACTCGGAACACCAAAGAAAATCCTATCCTTTCCGTAGAAACGTATCTCGATTTAGAAGGACAATGCAGGGAATTCAGAGTATTCCATATGGACGCAAATTGTGTGTTAATTCGTCAATGTGAGGGAGCGAGGGATGCAGTAAAGGAGGAATAATGCATCGGATAAGCGATACACGGAACCCCAAAGAAAATCCTATCGTTTCCGTAGAAACGTATCTCGATTTTGAAGGACAATGCAGGGAATCCAGAGTATTTCATATGGACGCAAATTGTGTGTTAATTCGTCAATGTGAGGGAGCGAGAAATGCAGTAAAGGAGGAATAATGCATTGGAAAAGAGATACTCGGAACCCCAAAGAAAATCCTATCGTTTCCGTAGAAACGTATCTCGATTTAGTAGGACAATGCAGGGAATCCAGAGTATATCATATGGACGCAAATTGTGTGTTAATTCGTGAATGTGAGGGAGCGAGGGATGCAGTAAAGGAGGAATAATGCATCGGAAAAGAGATACTCGACTCCCAAAAGAAAATCCTATCGTTTCCGTAGAAACGTATCTCGTTTTAGAAAGATAATGCAGCGAACCCAGAGTATTTCATATGGACGCAAATTGTGTGTTAATTCGGCAATTAGAGGGAGCGAGGGATGCAGTAAAGGAGGAATAATGCATCGGAAAAGTGATACTCGGAACCCCAAAGAAAATCCTATCGATCCGTAGAAACGTTTCTCGATTTAGAAGGACAATGCAAGGAATCCAGAGTATTTCATATGGACGCAAATTGTGTGTTAATTCGTCAATGTGAGGGAGCGAGGGATGCAGTAGAGGAGGAATAATGCATCGGAAAAGAGATACTCGGAACCCGAAAGAAAATCCTATCGTTTCCGTAGAAACGTATCTCGATTTAGAAGGACAATGCAGGGAATCCAGAGTATTTCATATGGACGCAAATTGTGTGCTAATTCGTCAGTGTGAGGGAGCGAGGGATGCAGTAAACGAGGAATAATGCATCGGAAAAGAGATACTCGGAACTTCAAAGAAAATCCTATCGTTTCCGTAGAAACGTATCTCGATTTAGAAGGACAATGCAGGGAATCCAGAGTATTTCATATGGACGCAAATTGTGTGTTAATTCGTCAATGTGAGGGAGCGAGGGATGCAGTAAAGGAGGAATAAAGCATCGGTAAAGAGATACTCGGAACCCCAAAGAAAATCCTATCCTTTCCGTAGAAACGTATCTCGATTTAGAAGGACAATGCAGGGAATCCAGAGTATTTCATATGGACTCAAATTGTGTGTTAATTCGTCAATTTGAGGGAGCGAGGGATGCAGTAAAGGAGGAATAATGCATCGGAAAAGAGATACTCTGAACCCCATAGAAAATCCTATCGTTTCCGTAGAAACGTATCTTGATATAGAAGGACAATGCAGGGAATCCAGAGTATTTCATATGGACGCAAATTGTGTGTTAATTCGTCAATGTGAGGGAGCGAGGGATGCAGTAAAGGAGGAATAATGCATCGGAAAAGAGATACTCGGAACCCCAAAGAAAATCCTATCTTTCCGTAGAAACGTATCTCTATTTAGAAGGACAATGCAGGGAATCCAGAGTATTCCATATGGACGCAAATTGTGTGTTAATTCGTCAGTGTGAGGGAGCGAGGGATGCAGTAAAGGAGGAATAATGCATCGGATAAGCGATACACGGAACCCCAAAGAAAATCCTATCGTTTCCGTAGAAACGTATCTCGATTTTGAAGGACAATGCAGGGAATCCAGAGTATTTCATATGGACTCAAATTGTGTGTTAATTCGTCAATGTGAGGGAGCGAGGGATGCAGTAAAGGAGGAATAATGCATCGGAAAAGAGATACTCGGAACTCCACAGAAAATCCTATCGTTTCCGTAGAAACGTATCTCGATTTAGAAGGACAATGCAGGGAATCCAGAGTATTTCATATGGACGCAAATTGTGTGTTAATTCGTCAATGTGAGGGAGCGAGGGATGCAGTAAAGGAGGAATAATGCATCGGAAAAGAGATACTCTGAACCCCATAGAAAATCCTATCGTTTCCGTAGAAACGTATCTTGCTTTAGAAGGACAATGCAGGGAATCCAGAGTATTTCATATGGACGCAAATTGTGTGTTAATTCGTCAATGTGAGGGAGCGAGGGATGCAGTAAAGGAGGAATAATGCATCGGAAAAGAGATACTCGGAACCCCAAAGAAAATCCTATCGTTTCCATAGAAACGTATCTCGATTTAAAAGGACAATGCAGGGAATCCAGAGTATTTCATATGGACGCAAATTGTGTGTTAATTCGTCAATGTGAGGGAGCGAGGGATGCAGTAAAGGAGGAATAATGCATCGGAAAAGAGATACTCGACTCCCAAAAGAAAATCCTATCGTTTCCGTAGAAACGTATCTCGTTTTAGAAAGATAATGCAGGGAACCCAGAGTATTTCATATGGACGCAATTTGTGTGTTAATTCGGCAATGTGAGGGAGCGAGGGATGCAGTAAAGGAGGAATAATGCATCGGAAAAGAGATACTCGGAACCCCAAAGAAAATCCTATCTTTCCGTAGAAACGTATCTCTATTTCGAAGGACAATGCAGGGAATCCAGAGTATTCCATATGGACGCAAATTGTGTGTTAATTCGTCAATGTGAGGGAGCGAGGGATGCAGTAAAGGAGGAATAATGCATCGGATAAGCGATACACGGAACCCCAAAGAAAATCCTATCGTTTCCGTAGAAACGTATCTCGATTTTGAAGGACAATGCAGGGAATCCAGAGTATTTCATATGGACGCAAATTGTGTGTTAATTCGTCAATGTGAGGGAGCGAGAAATGCAGTAAAGGAGGAATAATGCATTGGAAAAGAGATACTCGGAACCCCAAAGAAAATCCTATCGTTTCCGTAGAAACGTATCTCGATTTAGTAGGACAATGCAGGGAATCCAGAGTATATCATATGGACGCAAATTGTGTGTTAATTCGTGAATGTGAGGGAGCGAGGGATGCAGTAAAGGAGGAATAATGCATCGGAAAAGAGATACTCGACTCCCAAAAGAAAATCCTATCGTTTCCGTAGAAACGTATCTCGTTTTAGAAAGATAATGCAGGGAACCCAGAGTATTTCATATGGACGCAAATTGTGTGTTAATTCGGCAATGTGAGGGAGCGAGGGATGCAGTAAAGGAGGAATAATGCATCGGAAAAGAGATACTCGGAACCCCAAAGAAAATGCTATCGTTTCCGTAGAAACGTTTCTCGATTTAGAAGGACAATGCAAGGAATCCAGAGTATTTCATATGGACGCAAATTGTGTGTTAATTCGTCAATGTGAGGGAGCGAGGGATGCAGTAAAGGAGGAATAATGCATCGGAAAAGAGATACTCGGAACCCCAAAGAAAATCCTATCTTTCCGTAGAAACGTATCTCTATTTAGAAGGACAATGCAGGGAATCCAGAGTATTTCATATCGACCCAAATTGTGTGCTAATTCGTCAATGTGAGGGAGCGAGGGATGCAGTAAAGGAGGAATAATGCATCGGAAAAGAGATACTCGGAACCCCAAAGAAAATCCTATCGTTTCCGTAGAAACGTATCTCGATTTAGAAGGACAATGCAGGGAATCCGGAGTATTTCATATGGACTCAAATTGTGTGTTAATTCGTCAATGTGAGGGAGCGAGGGATGCAGTAAAGGAGGAATAATGCATCGGAAAAGAGATACTCGGAACCCCAAAGAAAATCCTATCGTTTCCGTAGAAACGTATCTCGATTTAGAAGGACAATGCAGGGAATCCAGAGTATTTCATATGGACGCAAATTGTGTGTTAATTCGTCAATGTGAGGGAGCGAGGGATGCAGTAAAGGAGGAATAATGCATCGGAAAAGAGCTACTCTGAACCCCATAGAAAATCCTATCGTTTCCGTAGAAACGTATCTTGATTTAGAAGGACAATGCAGGGAATCCAGAGTATTTCATATGGACGCAAATTGTGTGTTAATTCGTCAATGTGAGGGAGCGAGGGATGCAGTAAAGGAGGAATAATGCATCGGAAAAGAGATACTCGGAACCCCAAAGAAAATCCTATCGTTTCCGTAGAAACGTATCTCGATTTAAAAGGACAATGCAGGGAATCCAGAGTATTTCATATGGACGCAAATTGTGTGTTAATTCGTCAATGTGAGGGAGCGAGGGATGCAGTAAAGGAGGAATAATGCATCGGAAAAGAGATACTCGACTCCCAAAAGAAAATCCTATCGTTTCCGTAGAAACGTATCTCGTTTTAGAAAGATAATGCAGGGAACCCAGAGTATTTCATATGGACGCAATTTGTGTGTTAATTCGGCAATGTGAGGGAGCGAGGGATGCAGTTAAGGAGGAATAATGCATCGGACAAGAGATACTCGGAACCCCAAAGAAAATCCTATCGTTTCCGTAGAAACGAATCCCGATTTAGAAGGACAATGCAGATAATCCAGAGTATTTCATATGGACGCAAATTGTGTGTTAATTCGTCAATGTGAGGGAACGAGGGAAGCAGTAAAGGAGGAATAATGCATCGGAAAAGAGATACTCGGAACCCCAAAGAAAATCCTATCGTTTCCGTAGAAACGTATCTCGATTTAGAAGGACAATGCAGGGAATCCAGAGTATTTCATATGGACGCAAATTGTGTGTTAATTCGTCAATGTGAGTTAGCGAGGGATGCAGTAAAGGAGGAATAATGCATCGGAAAAGAGATACTCGGAACCCCAAAGAAAATCCTGTCGTTTCCGTAGAAACGTATCTCGATTTAGAAGGACAATGCAGGGAATCCAGAGTATTTCATATGGACGCAAATTGTGTGTTAATTCGTCAATGTGAGGGAGCGAGGGATGCAGTAAAGGAGGAATAATGCATCGGAAAAGAGATACTCGGAACCCCAAAGAAAATCCTATCGTTTCCGTAGAAACGTTTCTCGATTTAGAAGGACAATGCAAGGAATCCAGAGTATTTCATATGGACGCAAATTGTGTGTTAATTCGTCAATGTGAGGGAGCGAGGGATGCAGTAAATGATGAAGAATGCATCGGAAAAGAGATACTCGGAACCCCAAAGAAAATCCTATCGTTTCCGTAGAAACGTATCTCGATATAGAAGGACAATGCAGGGAATTCGGAGTATATCATATGGACGCAAATTATGTGTTAATTCGTCGATGTGAGGGAGCGAGGGATGCAGTAAAGGAGGAATAGATGCAGTAAAGGAGGAATAATGCATCGGAAAAGAGATACACGACTCCCAAAAGAAAATCCTATCGTTTCCGCAGAAACGTATTTCGTTTTAGAAAGATATTGCAGGGAACCCAGAGTGTTTCATATGGACGCAAATTGTGTGTTAATTCGGCAATGTGAGGGTGCGAGGGATGCAGTAAAGGAGGAATAATGCATCGGAAAAGAGATACTCGGACCCCAAAGAAAATCCTACCGTTTCCGTAGAAACGTATCTCGATTTAGAAGGACAATGCAGGGAATCCAGAGTATTTCATATGGACGCAAATTGTGTGTTAATTCGTCAATGTGAGGGAGCGAGGGATGCAGTAAAGGAGGAATAATGCATCGGAAAAGAGATACTCGGAACCGCAAAGAAAATCCTATCGTTTCCGTAGAAACGTATCTCGATTTAGAAGGACAATGCAGGGAATCCAGAGTATTTCATATGGACGCAAATTGTGTGTTAATTCGTCAATGTGAGGGAGCGAGGGATGCAGTAAAGGAGTAATAAAGCATCGGAAAAGAGATACTCGGAACCCCAAAGAAAATCCTATCGTTTCCGTAGAAACGTATCTCGATTTAGAAGGACAATGCAGGGAATCCAGAGTATTTCATATGGACTCAAATTGTGTGTTAATTCGTCAATGTGAGGGAGCGAGGGATGCAGTAAAGGAGGAATAATGCATCGGAAAAGAGATACTCGGAACACCACAGAAAATCCTATCGTTTCCGTAGAAACGTATCTCGATTTAGAAGGACAATGCAGGGAATCCAGAGTATTTCATATGGACGCAAATTGTGTGTTAATTCGTCAATGTGAGGGAGCGAGGGATGCAGTAAAGGAGGAATAATGCATCGGAAAAGAGATACTCTGAACCCCATAGAAAATCCTATCGTTTCCGTAGAAACGTATCTTGCTTTAGAAGGACAATGCAGGGAATCCAGAGTATTTCATATGGACGCAAATTGTGTGTTAATTCGTCAATGTGAGGGAGCGAGGGATGCAGTAAAGGAGGAATAATGCATCGGAAAAGAGATACTCGGAACCCCAAAGAAAATCCTATCGTTTCCGTAGAAACGTATCTCGATTTAAAAGGACAATGCAGGGAATCCAGAGTATTTCATATGGACGCAAATTGTGTGTTAATTCGTCAATGTGAGGGAGCGAGGGATGCAGTAAAGGAGGAATAATGCATCGGAAAAGAGATACTCGACTCCCAAAAGAAAATCCTATCGTTTCCGTAGAAACGTTTCTCGTTTTAGAAAGATAATGCAGGGAACCCAGAGTATTTCATATGGACGCAATTTGTGTGTTAATTCAGCAATGTGAGGGAGCGAGGGATGCAGTAAAGGAGGAATAATGCATCGGAAAAGAGATACTCGGAACCCCAAAGAAAATCCTATCTTTCCGTAGAAACGTATCTCTATTTCGAAGGACAATGCAGGGAATCCAGAGTATTCCATATGGACGCAAATTGTGTGTTAATTCGTCAATGTGAGGGAGCGAGGGATGCAGTAAAGGAGGAATAATGCATCGGATAAGCGATACACGGAACCCCAAAGAAAATCCTATCGTTTCCGTAGAAACGTATCTCGATTTTGAAGGACAATGCAGGGAATCCAGAGTATTTCATATGGACGCAAATTGTGTGTTAATTCGTCAATGTGAGGAAGCGAGAAATGCAGTAAAGGAGGAATAATGCATTGGAAAAGAGATACTCGGAACCCCAAAGAAAATCCTATCGTTTCCGTAGAAACGTATCTCGATTTAGTAGGACAATGCAGGGAATCCAGAGTATATCATATGGACGCAAATTGTGTGTTAATTCGTGAATGTGAGGGAGCGAGGGATGCAGTAAAGGAGGAATAATGCATCGGAAAAGAGATACTCGACTCCCAAAAGAAAATCCTATCGTTTCCGTAGAAACGTATCTCGTTTTAGAAAGATAATGCAGGGAACCCAGAGTATTTCATATGGACGCAAATTGTGTGTTAATTCGGCAATGTGAGGGAGCGAGGGATGCAGTAAAGGAGGAATAATGCATCGGAAAAGAGATACTCGGAACCCCAAAGAAAATGCTATCGTTTCCGTAGAAACGTTTCTCGATTTAGAAGGACAATGCAAGGAATCCAGAGTATTTCATATGGACGCAAATTGTGTGTTAATTCGTCAATGTGAGGGAGCGAGGGATGCAGTAAAGGAGGAATAATGCATCGGAAAAGAGATACTCGGAACCCCAAAGAAAATCCTATCTTTCCGTAGAAACGTATCTCTATTTAGAAGGACAATGCAGGGAATCCAGAGTATTTCATATGGACCCAAATTGTGTGCTAATTCGTCAATGTTAGGGAGCGAGGGATGCAGTAAAGGAGGAATAATGCATCGGAAAAGAGATACTCGGAACCCCAAAGAAAATCCTATCGTTTCCGTAGAAACGTATCTCGATTTAGAAGGACAATGCAGGGAATCCGGAGTATTTCATATGGACTCAAATTGTGTGTTAATTCGTCAATGTGAGGGAGCGAGGGATGCAGTAAAGGAGGAATAATGCATCGGAAAAGAGATACTCGGAACCCCAAAGAAAATCCTATCGTTTCCGTAGAAACGTATCTCGATTTAGATGGACAATGCAGGGAATCCAGAGTATTTCATATGGACGCAAATTGTGTGTTAATTCGTCAATGTGAGGGAGCGAGGGATTCAGTAAAGGAGGAATAATGCATCGGAAAAGAGATACTCTGAACCCCATAGAAAATCCTATCGTTTCCGTAGAAACGTATCTTGATTTAGAAGGACAATGCAGGGAATCCAGAGTATTTCATATGGACGCAAATTGTGTGTTAATTCGTCAATGTGAGGGAGCGAGGGATGCAGTAAAGGAGGAATAATGCATCGGAAAAGAGATACTCGACTCCCAAAAGAAAATCCTATCGTTTCCGTAGAAACGTATCTCGTTTTAGAAAGATAATGCAGGGAACCCAGAGTATTTCATATGGACGCAATTTGTGTGTTAATTCGGCAATGTGAGGGAGCGAGGGATGCAGTTAAGGAGGAATAATGCATCGGACAAGAGATACTCGGAACCCCAAAGAAAATCCTATCGTTTCCGTAGAAACGAATCCCGATTTAGAAGGACAATGCAGATAATCCAGAGTATTTCATATGGACGCAAATTGTGTGTTAATTCGTCAATGTGAGGGAACGAGGGAAGCAGTAAAGGAGGAATAATGCATCGGAAAAGAGATACTCGGAACCCCAAAGAAAATCCTATCGTTTCCGTAGAAACGTATCTCGATTTAGAAGGACAATGCAGGGATCCAGAGTATTTCATATGGAAGCAAATTGTGTGTTAATTCGTCAATGTGAGTTAGCGAGGGATGCAGTAAAGGAGGAATAATGCATCGGAAAAGAGATACTCGGAACCCCAAAGAAAATCCTGTCGTTTCCGTAGAAACGTATCTCGATTTAGAAGGACAATGCAGGGGATCCAGAGTATTTCATATGGACGCAAATTGTGTGTTAATTCGTCAATGTGAGGGAGCGAGGGATGCAGTAAAGGAGGAATAATGCATCGGAAAAGAGATACTCGGAACCCCAAAGAAAATCCTATCGTTTCCGTAGAAACGTTTCTCGATTTAGAAGGACAATGCAAGGAATCCAGAGTATTTCATATGGACGCAAATTGTGTGTTAATTCGTCAATGTGAGGGAGCGAGGGATGCAGTAAATGATGAAGAATGCATCGGAAAAGAGATACTCGGAACCCCAAAGAAAATCCTATCGTTTCCGTAGAAACGTATCTCGATATAGAAGGACAATGCAGGGAATCCGGAGTATATCATATGGACGCAAATTGTGTGTTAATTCGTCGATGTGAGGGAGCGAGGGATGCAGTAAAGGAGGAATAGATGCAGTAAAGGAGGAATAATGCATCGGAAAAGAGATACACGACTCCCAAAAGAAAATCCTATCGTTTCCGCAGAAACGTATCTCGTTTTAGAAAGATATTGCAGGGAACCCAGAGTGTTTCATATGGACGCAAATTGTGTGTTAATTCGGCAATGTGAGGGTGCGAGGGATGCAGTAAAGGAGGAATAATGCATCGGAAAAGAGATACTCGGACCCCAAAGAAAATCCTACCGTTTCCGTAGAAACGTATCTCGATTTAGAAGGACAATGCAGGGAATCCAGAGTATTTCATATGGACGCAAATTGTGTGTTAATTCGTCAATGTGAGGGAGCGAGGGATGCAGTAAAGGAGGAATAATGCATCGGAAAAGAGATACTCGGAACCGCAAAGAAAATCCTATCGTTTCCGTAGAAACGTATCTCGATTTAGAAGGACAATGCAGGGAATCCAGAGTATTTCATATGGACGCAAATTGTGTGTTAATTCGTCAATGTGAGGGAGCGAGGGATGCAGTAAAGGAGTAATAAAGCATCGGAAAAGAGATACTCGGAACCCCAAAGAAAATCCTATCGTTTCCGTAGAAACGTATCTCGATTTAGAAGGACAATGCAGGGAATCCAGAGTATTTCATATGGACGCAAATTGTGTGTTAATTCGTCAATGTGAGGGAGCGAGGGATGCAGTAAAGGAGGAATAATGCATCGGAAAGGAGATACTCGGAACCCCAAAGAAAATCCTATCGTTTCCGTAGAAACGTGTCTCGATTTAGAAGGACAATGCAGGGAATCCAGAGTATTTCATATGGACGCAAATTGTGTGTTAATTCGTCAATGTGAGGGAGCGAGGGATGCAGTAAAGGAGGAATAATGCATCGGAAAAGAGATACTCGGAACCCCAAAGAAAATCCTATCGTTTCCGTAGAAACGTATCTCGATTTAGAAGGACAATGCAGGGAATCCAGAGTATTTCATATGGACGCAAATTGTGTGTTAATTCGTCAATGTGAGGGAGCGAGGGATGCAGTAAAGGAGGAATAGATGCAGTAAAGGAGGAATAATGCATCGGAAAAGAGATACACGACTCCCAAAAGAAAATCCTATCGTTTCCGTAGAAACGTATCTCGTTTTAGAAAGATATTGCAGGGAACCCAGAGTGTTTCATATGGACGCAAATTGTGTGTTAATTCGGCAATGTGAGGGAGCGAGGGATGCAGTAAAGGAGGAATAATGCATCGGAAAAGAGATACTCGGACCCCAAAGAAAATCCTATCGTTTCCGTAGAAACGTATCTCGATTTAGAAGGACAATGCAGGGAATCCAGAGTATTTCATATGGACGCAAATTGTGTGTTAATTCGTCAATGTGAGGGAGCGAGGGATGCAGTAAAGGAGGAATAATGCATCGGAAAAGAGATACTCGGAACCCCAAAGAAAATCCTATCGTTTCCGTAGAAACGTATCTCGATTTAGAAGGACAATGCAGGAAATCCAGAGTATTTCATATGGACGCAAATTGTGTGTTAATTCGTCAATGTGAGGAAGCGAGGGATGCAGTAAAGGAGGAATAATGCATCGGAAAAGAGATACTCGGAACCCCAAAGAAAATCCTATCGTTTCCTTAGAAACGTATATCGATTTAGGAGGACAATGCAGGGAATCCAAAGTATTTCATATGGACGCAAATCGTGTGTTAATTCGTCAATGTGAGGAAGCGAGGGATGCAGTAAAGGAGGAATAATGCATCGGAAAAGAGATACGCGGAACCCCAAAGAAAATCCTATCGTTTCCGTAGAAACGTATCTCGATTTAGAAGGACAATGCAGGGAATCCAGAGTATTTCATATGGACGCAAATTGTGTGTTAATTCGTCAATGTGATTGAGCGAGGGATGCAGTAAAGGAGGAATAATGCATCGGAAAAGAGATACTCGGAACCCCAAAGAAAATGCTATCGTTTCCGTAGAAACGTATCTTGATTTAGAAGGACAATGCTGGGAATCCAGAGTATTTCATATGGACGCAAATTGTGTGTTAATTCGGCAATGTGAGGGAGCGAGGGATGCAGTAAAGGAGGAATAAAGCATCGGAAAAGAGATACTCGGAACCCCAAAGATAATCCTATCATTTCCGTAGAAACGTATCTCGATTTAGAAGGACAATGCAGGGAATCCAGAGTATTTCATATGGACGCAAATTGTGTGTTAATTCGTCAATGTGAGGGAGCGAGGGATGCAGTAAAGGAGGAATAATGCATCGGAAAAGAGATACTCTGAACCCCATAGAAAATCCTATCGTTTCCGTAGAAACGTATCTTGATTTAGAAGGACAATGCAGGGAATCCAGAGTATTTCATATGGATGCAAATTGTGTGTTAATTCGTCAATGTGAGGGAGCGAGGGATGCAGTAAAGGAGGAATAGATGCAGTAAAGGAGGAATAATGCATCGGAAAAGAGATACACGACTCCCAAAAGAAAATCCTATCGTTTCCGAAGAAACGTATCTCGTTTTAGAAAGATATTGCAGGGAACCCAGAGTGTTTCATATGGACGCAAATTGTGTGTTAATTCGGCAATGTGAGGGAGCGAGGGATGCAGTAAAGGAGGAATAATGCATCGGAAAAGAGATACTCGGACCCCAAAGAAAATCCTATCGTTTCCGTAGAAACGTATCTCGATTTAGAAGGACAATGCAGGGAATCCAGAGTATTTCATATGGACGCAAATTGTGTGTTAATTCGTCAATGTGAGGGAGCGAGGGATGCAGTAAAGGAGGAATAATGCATCGGAAAAGAAATACTCGGACCCCAAAGAAAATCCTATTGTTTCCGTAGAAACGTATCTCGATTTAGAAGGACAATGCAGGGAATCCAGAGTATTTCATATGGACGCAAATTGTGTGTTAATTCTTCAATGTGAGGGAGCGAGGGATGCAGTAAAGGAGGAATAATGCATCGGAAAAGAGATACTCGGAACCCCAAAGAAAATCCTATCGTTTCCGTAGAAACGTATCTCGATTTAGAAGGACAATGCAGGGAATCCAGAGTATTTCATATGGACGCAAATTGTGTGTTAATTCGTCAATGTGAGGGAGCGAGGGATGCAGTAATGGAGGAATAATGCATCGGAAAAGAGATACTCGACTCCCAAAAGAAAATCCTATCGTTTCCGTAGAAACGTATCTCGTTTTAGAAAGATAATGCAGGGAACCCAGAGTATTTCATATGGACGCAATTTGTGTGTTAATTCGGCAATGTGAGGGAGCGAGGGATGCAGTAAAGGAGGAATAATGCATCGGAAAAGAGATACTCGGAACCCCAAAGAAAATCCTATCGTTTCCGTAGAAACGAATCCCGATTTAGAAGGACAATGCAGATAATCCAGAGTATTTCATATGGACGCAAATTGTGTGTTAATTCGTCAATGTGAGGGAACGAGGGATGCAGTAAAGGAGGAATAATGCATCGGAAAAGAGATACGCGGAACCCCAAAGAAAATCCTATCGTTTCCGTAGAAACGTATCTCGATTTACAAAGACAATGCAGGGAATCCAGAGTATTTCACATGGACGCAAATTGTGTGTTAATTCGTCAATGTGAGGGAGCGAGGGATGCAGTAAAGGAGGAATAGATGCAGTAAAGGAGGAATAATGCATCGGAAAAGAGATACACGACTCCCAAAAGAAAATCCTATCGTTTCCGTAGAAACGTATCTCGTTTTAGAAAGATATTGCAGGGAACCCAGAGTGTTTCATATGGACGAAAATTGTGTGTTAATTCGGCAATGTGAGGGAGCGAGGGATGCAGTAAAGGAGGAATAATGCATCGGAAAAGAGATACTCGGACCCCAAAGAAAATCCTATCGTTTCCGTGGAAACGTATCTCGATTTTTAAAGACAATGCAGGGAATCCAGAGTATTTCATATGGACGCAAATTGTGTGTTAATTCGTCAATGTGAGGGAACGAGGGATGCAGTAAAGGAGGAATAATGCATCGGAAAAGAGATACTCGGAACCCCAAAGAAAATCGTATCGTTTCCGTAGAAACGTATCTCTATTTAGGAGGACAATGCAGGGAATCCAGAGTATTTCATATGGACACAAATTGTGTGTTAATTCGTCAATGTGAGGAAGCGAGGGATGCAGTAAAGGAGGAATAATGCATCGGAAAAGAGATACGCGGAACCCCAAAGAAAATCCTATCCTTTCCGTAGAAACGTATCTCGATTTAGAAGGACAATGCAGGGAATCCAGAGTATTTCATATGGACGCAAATTGTTTGTTAATTCGTCAATGTGAGGGAGCGAGGGATGCAGTAAAGGAGGAATAATGCATCGGAAAAGAGATACTCGGAACCCCAAAGAAAATCCTATCGTTTCCGTAGAAACGTATCCTGATTTAGAAGGACAATGCTGGGAATCCAGAGTATTTCATATGGACGCAAATTGTGTGTTAATTCGTCAATGTGAGGAAGCGAGGGATGCAGTAAAGGAGGAATAATGCATCGGAAAAGAGATACGCGGAACCCCAAAGGAAATCCTATCGTTTCCGTAGAAACGTATCTCGATTTGGAAGGACAATGCAGGGAATCCAGAGTATTTCATATGGACGCAAATTGTGTGTTAATTCGTCAATGTGAGGGAGCGAGGGATGCAGTAAAGGAGGAATAATGCATCGGAAAAGAGATACTCGGAACCCCAAAGAAAATCCAATCGTTTCCGTAGAAACGTATCTCGATTTAGGAGGACAATGCAGGGAATCCAGAGTATTTCATATGGACGCAAATTGTGTGTTAATTCGTCAATGTGAGGAAGCGAGGGATGCAGTAAAGGAGGAATAATGCATCGGAAAAGAGATACTCGGAACCCCAAAGAAAATCCTATCGTTTCCGTAGAAACGTATCTCGATTTAGAAGGACAATGCAGGGATCCAGAGTATTTCATATGGAAGCAAATTGTGTGTTAATTCGTCAATGTGAGTTAGCGAGGGATGCAGTAAAGGAGGAATAATGCATCGGAAAAGAGATACTCGGAACCCCAAAGAAAATCCTGTCGTTTCCGTAGAAACGTATCTCGATTTAGAAGGACAATGCAGGGGATCCAGAGTATTTCATATGGACGCAAATTGTGTGTTAATTCGTCAATGTGAGGGAGCGAGGGATGCAGTAAAGGAGGAATAATGCATCGGAAAAGAGATACTCGGAACCCCAAAGAAAATCCTATCGTTTCCGTAGAAACGTTTCTCGATTTAGAAGGACAATGCAAGGAATCCAGAGTATTTCATATGGACGCAAATTGTGTGTTAATTCGTCAATGTGAGGGAGCGAGGGATGCAGTAAATGATGAAGAATGCATCGGAAAAGAGATACTCGGAACCCCAAAGAAAATCCTATCGTTTCCGTAGAAACGTATCTCGATATAGAAGGACAATGCAGGGAATCCGGAGTATATCATATGGACGCAAATTGTGTGTTAATTCGTCGATGTGAGGGAGCGAGGGATGCAGTAAAGGAGGAATAGATGCAGTAAAGGAGGAATAATGCATCGGAAAAGAGATACACGACTCCCAAAAGAAAATCCTATCGTTTCCGCAGAAACGTATCTCGTTTTAGAAAGATATTGCAGGGAACCCAGAGTGTTTCATATGGACGCAAATTGTGTGTTAATTCGGCAATGTGAGGGTGCGAGGGATGCAGTAAAGGAGGAATAATGCATCGGAAAAGAGATACTCGGACCCCAAAGAAAATCCTACCGTTTCCGTAGAAACGTATCTCGATTTAGAAGGACAATGCAGGGAATCCAGAGTATTTCATATGGACGCAAATTGTGTGTTAATTCGTCAATGTGAGGGAGCGAGGGATGCAGTAAAGGAGGAATAATGCATCGGAAAAGAGATACTCGGAACCGCAAAGAAAATCCTATCGTTTCCGTAGAAACGTATCTCGATTTAGAAGGACAATGCAGGGAATCCAGAGTATTTCATATGGACGCAAATTGTGTGTTAATTCGTCAATGTGAGGGAGCGAGGGATGCAGTAAAGGAGTAATAAAGCATCGGAAAAGAGATACTCGGAACCCCAAAGAAAATCCTATCGTTTCCGTAGAAACGTATCTCGATTTAGAAGGACAATGCAGGGAATCCAGAGTATTTCATATGGACGCAAATTGTGTGTTAATTCGTCAATGTGAGGGAGCGAGGGATGCAGTAAAGGAGGAATAATGCATCGGAAAGGAGATACTCGGAACCCCAAAGAAAATCCTATCGTTTCCGTAGAAACGTGTCTCGATTTAGAAGGACAATGCAGGGAATCCAGAGTATTTCATATGGACGCAAATTGTGTGTTAATTCGTCAATGTGAGGGAGCGAGGGATGCAGTAAAGGAGGAATAATGCATCGGAAAAGAGATACTCGGAACCCCAAAGAAAATCCTATCGTTTCCGTAGAAACGTATCTCGATTTAGAAGGACAATGCAGGGAATCCAGAGTATTTCATATGGACGCAAATTGTGTGTTAATTCGTCAATGTGAGGGAGCGAGGGATGCAGTAAAGGAGGAATAGATGCAGTAAAGGAGGAATAATGCATCGGAAAAGAGATACACGACTCCCAAAAGAAAATCCTATCGTTTCCGTAGAAACGTATCTCGTTTTAGAAAGATATTGCAGGGAACCCAGAGTGTTTCATATGGACGCAAATTGTGTGTTAATTCGGCAATGTGAGGGAGCGAGGGATGCAGTAAAGGAGGAATAATGCATCGGAAAAGAGATACTCGGACCCCAAAGAAAATCCTATCGTTTCCGTAGAAACGTATCTCGATTTAGAAGGACAATGCAGGGAATCCAGAGTATTTCATATGGACGCAAATTGTGTGTTAATTCGTCAATGTGAGGGAGCGAGGGATGCAGTAAAGGAGGAATAATGCATCGGAAAAGAGATACTCGGAACCCCAAAGAAAATCCTATCGTTTCCGTAGAAACGTATCTCGATTTAGAAGGACAATGCAGGAAATCCAGAGTATTTCATATGGACGCAAATTGTGTGTTAATTCGTCAATGTGAGGAAGCGAGGGATGCAGTAAAGGAGGAATAATGCATCGGAAAAGAGATACTCGGAACCCCAAAGAAAATCCTATCGTTTCCTTAGAAACGTATATCGATTTAGGAGGACAATGCAGGGAATCCAAAGTATTTCATATGGACGCAAATCGTGTGTTAATTCGTCAATGTGAGGAAGCGAGGGATGCAGTAAAGGAGGAATAATGCATCGGAAAAGAGATACGCGGAACCCCAAAGAAAATCCTATCGTTTCCGTAGAAACGTATCTCGATTTAGAAGGACAATGCAGGGAATCCAGAGTATTTCATATGGACGCAAATTGTGTGTTAATTCGTCAATGTGATTGAGCGAGGGATGCAGTAAAGGAGGAATAATGCATCGGAAAAGAGATACTCGGAACCCCAAAGAAAATGCTATCGTTTCCGTAGAAACGTATCTTGATTTAGAAGGACAATGCTGGGAATCCAGAGTATTTCATATGGACGCAAATTGTGTGTTAATTCGGCAATGTGAGGGAGCGAGGGATGCAGTAAAGGAGGAATAAAGCATCGGAAAAGAGATACTCGGAACCCCAAAGATAATCCTATCATTTCCGTAGAAACGTATCTCGATTTAGAAGGACAATGCAGGGAATCCAGAGTATTTCATATGGACGCAAATTGTGTGTTAATTCGTCAATGTGAGGGAGCGAGGGATGCAGTAAAGGAGGAATAATGCATCGGAAAAGAGATACTCTGAACCCCATAGAAAATCCTATCGTTTCCGTAGAAACGTATCTTGATTTAGAAGGACAATGCAGGGAATCCAGAGTATTTCATATGGATGCAAATTGTGTGTTAATTCGTCAATGTGAGGGAGCGAGGGATGCAGTAAAGGAGGAATAGATGCAGTAAAGGAGGAATAATGCATCGGAAAAGAGATACACGACTCCCAAAAGAAAATCCTATCGTTTCCGAAGAAACGTATCTCGTTTTAGAAAGATATTGCAGGGAACCCAGAGTGTTTCATATGGACGCAAATTGTGTGTTAATTCGGCAATGTGAGGGAGCGAGGGATGCAGTAAAGGAGGAATAATGCATCGGAAAAGAGATACTCGGACCCCAAAGAAAATCCTATCGTTTCCGTAGAAACGTATCTCGATTTAGAAGGACAATGCAGGGAATCCAGAGTATTTCATATGGACGCAAATTGTGTGTTAATTCGTCAATGTGAGGGAGCGAGGGATGCAGTAAAGGAGGAATAATGCATCGGAAAAGAAATACTCGGACCCCAAAGAAAATCCTATTGTTTCCGTAGAAACGTATCTCGATTTAGAAGGACAATGCAGGGAATCCAGAGTATTTCATATGGACGCAAATTGTGTGTTAATTCTTCAATGTGAGGGAGCGAGGGATGCAGTAAAGGAGGAATAATGCATCGGAAAAGAGATACTCGGAACCCCAAAGAAAATCCTATCGTTTCCGTAGAAACGTATCTCGATTTAGAAGGACAATGCAGGGAATCCAGAGTATTTCATATGGACGCAAATTGTGTGTTAATTCGTCAATGTGAGGGAGCGAGGGATGCAGTAATGGAGGAATAATGCATCGGAAAAGAGATACTCGACTCCCAAAAGAAAATCCTATCGTTTCCGTAGAAACGTATCTCGTTTTAGAAAGATAATGCAGGGAACCCAGAGTATTTCATATGGACGCAATTTGTGTGTTAATTCGGCAATGTGAGGGAGCGAGGGATGCAGTAAAGGAGGAATAATGCATCGGAAAAGAGATACTCGGAACCCCAAAGAAAATCCTATCGTTTCCGTAGAAACGAATCCCGATTTAGAAGGACAATGCAGATAATCCAGAGTATTTCATATGGACGCAAATTGTGTGTTAATTCGTCAATGTGAGGGAACGAGGGATGCAGTAAAGGAGGAATAATGCATCGGAAAAGAGATACGCGGAACCCCAAAGAAAATCCTATCGTTTCCGTAGAAACGTATCTCGATTTACAAAGACAATGCAGGGAATCCAGAGTATTTCACATGGACGCAAATTGTGTGTTAATTCGTCAATGTGAGGGAGCGAGGGATGCAGTAAAGGAGGAATAGATGCAGTAAAGGAGGAATAATGCATCGGAAAAGAGATACACGACTCCCAAAAGAAAATCCTATCGTTTCCGTAGAAACGTATCTCGTTTTAGAAAGA
Source organism: Schistocerca nitens (assembly GCF_023898315.1). Lineage (NCBI taxonomy): Eukaryota > Metazoa > Arthropoda > Insecta > Orthoptera > Acrididae > Schistocerca > Schistocerca nitens. The sequence goes on from NC_064615.1 coordinate 1,153,016,845, forward strand.
TATTGCAGGGAACCCAGAGTGTTTCATATGGACGAAAATTGTGTGTTAATTCGGCAATGTGAGGGAGCGAGGGATGCAGTAAAGGAGGAATAATGCATCGGAAAAGAGATACTCGGACCCCAAAGAAAATCCTATCGTTTCCGTGGAAACGTATCTCGATTTTTAAAGACAATGCAGGGAATCCAGAGTATTTCATATGGACGCAAATTGTGTGTTAATTCGTCAATGTGAGGGAACGAGGGATGCAGTAAAGGAGGAATAATGCATCGGAAAAGAGATACTCGGAACCCCAAAGAAAATCGTATCGTTTCCGTAGAAACGTATCTCTATTTAGGAGGACAATGCAGGGAATCCAGAGTATTTCATATGGACACAAATTGTGTGTTAATTCGTCAATGTGAGGAAGCGAGGGATGCAGTAAAGGAGGAATAATGCATCGGAAAAGAGATACGCGGAACCCCAAAGAAAATCCTATCCTTTCCGTAGAAACGTATCTCGATTTAGAAGGACAATGCAGGGAATCCAGAGTATTTCATATGGACGCAAATTGTTTGTTAATTCGTCAATGTGAGGGAGCGAGGGATGCAGTAAAGGAGGAATAATGCATCGGAAAAGAGATACTCGGAACCCCAAAGAAAATCCTATCGTTTCCGTAGAAACGTATCCTGATTTAGAAGGACAATGCTGGGAATCCAGAGTATTTCATATGGACGCAAATTGTGTGTTAATTCGTCAATGTGAGGAAGCGAGGGATGCAGTAAAGGAGGAATAATGCATCGGAAAAGAGATACGCGGAACCCCAAAGGAAATCCTATCGTTTCCGTAGAAACGTATCTCGATTTGGAAGGACAATGCAGGGAATCCAGAGTATTTCATATGGACGCAAATTGTGTGTTAATTCGTCAATGTGAGGGAGCGAGGGATGCAGTAAAGGAGGAATAATGCATCGGAAAAGAGATACTCGGAACCCCAAAGAAAATCCAATCGTTTCCGTAGAAACGTATCTCGATTTAGGAGGACAATGCAGGGAATCCAGAGTATTTCATATGGACGCAAATTGTGTGTTAATTCGTCAATGTGAGGAAGCGAGGGATGCAGTAAAGGAGGAATAATGCATCGGAAAAGAGATACGCGGAACCCCAAAGAAAATCCTATCGTTTCCGTAGAAACGTATCTCGATTTAGAAGGACAATGCAGGGAATCCAGAGTATTTCATATGGACGCAAATTGTGTGTTAATTCGTCAATGTGAGGAAGCGAGGGATGCAGTAAAGGAGGAATAATGCATCGGAAAAGAGATACGCGGAACCCCAAAGGAAATCCTATCGTTTCCGTAGAAACGTATCTCGATTTAGAAGGACAATGCAGGGAATCCAGAGTATTTCATATGGACGCAAATTGTGTGTTAATTGGTCAATGTGAGGGAGCGAGGGATGCAGTAAAGGAGGAATAATGCATCGGAAAAGAGATACTCGGAACCCCAAAGAAAATCCTATCGTTTCCGTAGAAACGTATCTCGATTTAGGAGGACAATGCAGGGAATCCAGAGTTTTTCATATGGACGCAAATTGTGTGTTAATTCGTCAATGTGAGGAAGCGAGGGATGCAGTAAAGGAGGAATAATGCATCGGAAAAGAGATACGCGGAACCCCAAAGAAAATCCTATCGTTTCCGTAGAAACGTATCTCGTTTTAGAAGGACAATGCAGGGAATCCAGAGTATTTCATATGGACTCAAATTGTGTGTTAATTCGTCAATGTGAGGGAGCGAGGGATGCAGTAAAGGAGGAATAATGCATCGGAAAAGAGATACTCGGAACCCCAAAGAAAATCCTATCGTTTCCGTAGAAACGTATCTTGATTTAGAAGGACAAAGCTGGGAATCCAGAGTATTTCATATGGACGCAAATTGTGTGTTAATTCGTCAATGTGAGGGAGCGAGGGATGCAGTAAAGGAGGAATAATGCATCGGAAAAGAGATACTCGGAACCCCAAAGAAATTCCTATCGTTTCCGTAGAAACGTATCTTGATTTAGAAGGACAATGCTGGGAATCCAGAGTATTTCATATGGACGCAAATTGTGTGTTAATAAGTCAATGTGAGGAAGCGAGGGATGCAGTAAAGGAGGAATAATGCATCGGAAAAGAGATACGCGGAACCCCAAAGGAAATCCTATCGTTTCCGTAGAAACGTATCTCGATTTAGAAGGACAATGCAGGGAATCCAGAGTATTTCATATGGACGCAAATTGTGTGTTAATTCGTCAATGTGAGGGAGCGAGGGATGCAGTAAAGGAGGAATAATGCATCGGAAAAGAGATACTCGAAACCCCAAAGAAAATCCTATCGTTTCCGTAGAAACGTATCTCGATTTAGGAGGACAATGCAGGGAATCCAGAGTATTTCATATGGACGCAAATTGTGTGTTAATTCGTCAATGTGAGGAAGCGAGGGATGCAGTAAAGGAGGAATAATGCATCGGAAAAGAGATACGCGGAACCCCAAAGAAAATCCTATCGTTTCCGTAGAAACGTATCTCGATTTAGAAGGACAATGCAGGGAATCCAGAGTATTTCATATGGACTCAAATTGTGTGTTAATTCGTCAATGTGAGGGAGCGAGGGATGCAGTAAAGGAGGAATAATGCATCGGAAAAGAGATACTCGGAACCCCAAAGAAAATCCTATCGTTTCCGTAGAAACGTATCTTGATTTAGAAGGACAAAGCTGGGAATCCAGAGTATTTCATATGGACGCAAATTGTGTGTTAATTCGTCAATGTGAGGGAGCGAGGGATGCAGTAAAGGAGGAATAAAGCATCGGAAAAGAGATACTCGGAACCCCAAAGAAAATCCTATCGTTTCCGTAGAAACGTATCTCGATTTAGAAGGACAATGCAGGGAATCCAGAGTATTTCATATGGACGCAAATTGTGTGTTAATTCGTCAATGTGAGGGAGCGATGGATGCAGTAAAGGAGGAATAATGCATCGGAAAAGAGATACTCTGAACCCCATAGAAAATCCTATCGTTTCCGTAGAAACGTATCTTGTTTTAGAAGGACAATGCAGGGAATCCAGAGTATTTCATATGGACGCAAATTGTGTGTTAATTCGTCAATGTGAGGGAGCGAGGGATGCAGTAAAGGAGGAATAGATGCAGTAAAGGAGGAATAATGCATCGGAAAAGAGATACACGATTCCCAAAAGAAAATCCTATCGTTTCCGTAGAAACGTATCTCGTTTTAGAAAGATATTTCAGGGAACCCAGAGTGTTTCATATGGACGCAAATTGTGTGTTAATTCGTCAATGTGAGGAAGCGAGGGATGCAGTAAAGGAGGAATAATGCATCGGAAAAGAGATACGCGGAACCCCAAAGAAAATCCTATCGTTTCCGTAGAAACGTATCTCGATTTAGAAGGACAATGCAGGGAATCCAGAGTATATCATATGGACTCAAATTGTGTGTTAATTCGTCAATGTGAGGGAGCGAGGGATGCAGTAAAGGAGGAATAATGCATCGGAAAAGAGAAACTCGGAACCCCAAAGAAAATCCTATCGTTTCCGTAGAAACGTATCTTGATTTAGAAGGACAAAGCTGGGAATCCAGAGTATTTCATATGGACGCAAATTGTGTGTTAATTCGTCAATGTGAGGGAGCGAGGGATGCAGTAAAGGAGGAATAATGCATCGGAAAAGAGATACTCGGAACCCCAAAGAAATTCCTATCGTTTCCGTAGAAACGTATCTTGATTTAGAAGGACAATGCTGGGAATCCAGAGTATTTCATATGGACGCAAATTGTGTGTTAATAAGTCAATGTGAGGAAGCGAGGGATGCAGTAAAGGAGGAATAATGCATCGGAAAAGAGATACGCGGAACCCCAAAGGAAATCCTATCGTTTCCGTAGAAACGTATCTCGATTTAGAAGGACAATGCAGGGAATCCAGAGTATTTCATATGGACGCAAATTGTGTGTTAATTCGTCAATGTGAGGGAGCGAGGGATGCAGTAAAGGAGGAATAATGCATCGGAAAAGAGATACTCGAAACCCCAAAGAAAATCCTATCGTTTCCGTAGAAACGTATCTCGATTTAGGAGGACAATGCAGGGAATCCAGAGTATTTCATATGGACGCAAATTGTGTGTTAATTCGTCAATGTGAGGAAGCGAGGGATGCAGTAAAGGAGGAATAATGCATCGGAAAAGAGATACGCGGAACCCCAAAGAAAATCCTATCGTTTCCGTAGAAACGTATCTCGATTTAGAAGGACAATGCAGGGAATCCAGAGTATTTCATATGGACTCAAATTGTGTGTTAATTCGTCAATGTGAGGGAGCGAGGGATGCAGTAAAGGAGGAATAATGCATCGGAAAAGAGAAACTCGGAACCCCAAAGAAAATCCTTTCGTTTCCGTAGAAACGTATCTTGATTTAGAAGGACAAAGCTGGGAATCCAGAGTATTTCATATGGACGCAAATTGTGTGTTAATTCGTCAATGTGAGGGAGCGAGGGATGCAGTAAAGGAGGAATAAAGCATCGGAAAAGAGATACTCGGAACCCCAAAGAAAATCCTATCGTTTCCGTAGAAACGTATCTCGATTTAGAAGGACAATGCAGGGAATCCAGAGTATTTCATATGGACGCAAATTGTGTGTTAATTCGTCAATGTGAGGGAGCGATGGATGCAGTAAAGGAGGAATAATGCATCGGAAAAGAGATACTCTGAACCCCATAGAAAATCCTATCGTTTCCGTAGAAACGTATCTTGTTTTAGAAGGACAATGCAGGGAATCCAGAGTATTTCATATGGACGCAAATTGTGTGTTAATTCGTCAATGTGAGGGAGCGAGGGATGCAGTAAAGGAGGAATAGATGCAGTAAAGGAGGAATAATGCATCGGAAAAGAGATACACGATTCCCAAAAGAAAATCCTATCGTTTCCGTAGAAACGTATCTCGTTTTAGAAAGATATTGCAGGGAACCCAGAGTGTTTCATATGGACGCAAATTGTGTGTTAATTCGGCAATGTGAGGGAGCGAGGGATGCAGTAAAGGAGGAATAATGCATCGGAAAAGAGATACTCGGACCCCAAAGAAAATCCTATCGTTTCCGTAGAAACGTATCTCGATTTAGAAGGACAATGCAGGGAATCCAGAGTATTTCATATGGACGCAAATTGTGTGTTAATTCGTCAATGTGAGGGAGCGAGGGATGCAGTAAAGGAGGAATAATGCATCGGAAAAGAGATACTCGGAACCCCAAAGAAAATCCTATCGTTTCCGTAGAAACGTATCTCGATTTAGAAGGACAATGCAGGGAATCCAGAGTATTTCATATGGACGCAAATTGTGTGTTAATAAGTCAATATGAGGAAGCGAGGGATGCAGTAAAGGAGGAATAATGCATCGGAAAAGAGATACGCGGAACCCCAAAGGAAATCCTATCGTTTCCGTAGAAACGTATCTCGATTTAGAAGGACAATGCAGGGAATCCAGAGTATTTCATATGGACGCAAATTGTGTGTTAATTCGTCAATGTGAGGGAGCGAGGGATGCAGTAAAGGAGGAATAATGCATCGGAAAAGAGATACTCGGAACCCCAAAGAAAATCCTATCGTTTCCGTAGAAACGTATCTTGATGTAGAAGGACAATGCAGGGAATCCAGAGTATTTCATATGGACGCAAATTGTGTGTTAATTCGTTAATGTGAGGGAGCGAGGGATGCAGTAAAGGAGGAATAATGCATCGGAAAAGAGATACTCGGAACCCCAAAGAAAATCCTATCGTTTCCGTAGAAACGTATCTCGATTTAGAAGGACAATGCAGGGAATCCAGAGTATTTCATATGGACGCAAATTGTGTGTTAATTCGTCAATGTGAGGGAGCGAGGGATGCAGTAAAGGAGGAATAATGCATCGGAAAAGAGATACTCTGAACCCCATAGAGAATCCTATCGTTTCCGTAGAAACGTATCTTGATTTAGAAGGACAATGCAGGGAATCCAGAGTATTTCATATGGACGCACATTGTGTGTTAATTCGTCAATGTGAGGGAGCGAGGAATGCAGTAAAGGAGGAATAATGCATCGGAAAAGAGATACTCGGAACCCCAAAGAAAATCCTATCGTTTCCGTAGAAACGTATCTCGATTTAGAAGGACAATGCAGGGAATCCAGAGTATTTAATATGGACGCAAATTGTGTGTTAATTCGTCAATGTGAGGGAGCGAGGGATGCAGTAAAGGAGGAATAATGCATCGGAAAAGAGATACTCGACTCCCAAAAGAAAATCCTATCGTTTCCGTAGAAACGTATCCCGTTTTAGAAAGATAATGCAGGGAACCCAGAGTATTTCATATGGACGCAAATTGTGTGTTAATTCGTCAATGTGAGGGAGCGAGGGATGCAGTAAAGGAGGAATAATGCATCGGAAAAGAGATACTCTGAACCCCATAGAGAATCCTATCGTTTCCGTAGAAACGTATCTTGATTTAGAAGGACAATGCAGGGAATCCAGAGTATTTCATATGGACGCTAATTGTGTGTTAATTCGTCAATGTGAGGAAGCGAGGGATGCAGTAAAGGAGGAATAATGCATCGGAAAAGAGATACGCGGAACCCCAAAGAAAATCCTATCGTTTCCGTAGAAACGTATCTCGATTTAGAAGGACAATGCAGGGAATCCAGAGTATTTCAAATGGACGCAAATTGTGTGTTAATTCGTCAATGTGAGGGAGCGAGGGATGCAGTAAAGGAGGAATAATGCATCGGAAAAGAGATACTCGGAACCCCAAAGAAAATCCTATCGTTTCCGTAGAAACGTATCTTGATTTAGAAGGACAAAGCTGGGAATCCAGAGTATTTCATATGGACGCAAATTGTGAGTTAATTCGTCAATGTGAGGGAGCGAGGGATGCAGTAAAGCAGGAATAAAGCATCGGAAAAGAGATACTCGGAACCCCAAAGAAAATCCTATCGTTTCCGTAGAAACGTATCTCGATTTAGAAGGACAATGCAGGGAAACCAGAGTATTTCATATGGACGCAAATTGTGTGTTAATTCGTCAATGTGAGGGAGCGATGGATGCAGTAAAGGAGGAATAATGCATCGGAAAAGAGATACTCGGAACCCCAAAGAAAATCCTATCGTTTCCGTAGAAACGTATCTTGATTTAGAAGGACAAAGCTGGGAATCCAGAGTATTTCATATGGACGCAAATTGTGTGTTAATTCGTCAATGTGAGGGAGCGAGGGATGCAGTAAAGGAGGAATAAAGCATCGGAAAAAAGATACTCGGAACCCCAAAGAAAATCCTATCGTTTCCGTAGAAACGTATCTCGATTTAGAAGGACAATGCAGGGAATCCAGAGTATTTCATATGGACGCAAATTGTGTGTTAATTCGTCAATGTGAGGGAGCGATGGATGCAGTAAAGGAGGAATAATGCATCGGAAAAGAGATACTCTGAACCCCATAGAAAATCCTATCGTTTCCGTAGAAACGTATCTTGTTTTAGAAGGACAATGCAGGGAATCCAGAGTATTTCATATGGACGCAAATTGTGTGTTAATTCGTCAATGTGAGGGAGCGAGGGATGCAGTAAAGGAGGAATAGATGCAGTAAAGGAGGAATAATGCATCGGAAAAGAGATACACGATTCCCAAAAGAAAATCCTATCGTTTCCGTAGAAACGTATCTCGTTTTAGAAAGATATTGCAGGGAACCCAGAGTGTTTCATATGGACGCAAATTGTGTGTTAATTCGGCAATGTGAGGGAGCGAGGGATGCAGTAAAGGAGGAATAATGCATCGGAAAAGAGATACTCGGACCCCAAAGAAAATCCTATCGTTTCCGTAGAAACGTATCTCGATTTAGAAGGACAATGCAGGGAATCCAGAGTATTTCATATGGACGCAAATTGTGTGTTAATTCGTCAATGTGAGGGAGCGAGGGATGCAGTAAAGGAGGAATAATGCATCGGAAAAGAGATACTCGGAACCCCAAAGAAAATCCTATCGTTTCCGTAGAAACGTATCTCGATTTAGAAGGACAATGCAGGGAATCCAGAGTATTTCATATGGACGCAAATTGTGTGTTAATAAGTCAATATGAGGAAGCGAGGGATGCAGTAAAGGAGGAATAATGCATCGGAAAAGAGATACGCGGAACCCCAAAGGAAATCCTATCGTTTCCGTAGAAACGTATCTCGATTTAGAAGGACAATGCAGGGAATCCAGAGTATTTCATATGGACGCAAATTGTGTGTTAATTCGTCAATGTGAGGGAGCGAGGGATGCAGTAAAGGAGGAATAATGCATCGGAAAAGAGATACTCGGAACCCCAAAGAAAATCCTATCGTTTCCGTAGAAACGTATCTTGATGTAGAAGGACAATGCAGGGAATCCAGAGTATTTCATTTGGACGCAAATTGTGTGTTAATTCGTTAATGTGAGGGAGCGAGGGATGCAGTAAAGGAGGAATAATGCATCGGAAAAGAGATACTCGGAACCCCAAAGAAAATCCTATCGTTTCCGTAGAAACGTATCTCGATTTAGAAGGACAATGCAGGGAATCCAGAGTATTTCATATGGACGCAAATTGTGTGTTAATTCGTCAATGTGAGGGAGCGAGGGATGCAGTAAAGGAGGAATAATGCATCGGAAAAGAGATACTCTGAACCCCATAGAGAATCCTATCGTTTCCGTAGAAACGTATCTTGATTTAGAAGGACAATGCAGGGAATCCAGAGTATTTCATATGGACGCACATTGTGTGTTAATTCGTCAATGTGAGGGAGCGAGGAATGCAGTAAAGGAGGAATAATGCATCGGAAAAGAGATACTCGGAACCCCAAAGAAAATCCTATCGTTTCCGTAGAAACGTATCTCGATTTAGAAGGACAATGCAGGGAATCCAGAGTATTTAATATGGACGCAAATTGTGTGTTAATTCGTCAATGTGAGGGAGCGAGGGATGCAGTAAAGGAGGAATAATGCATCGGAAAAGAGATACTCGACTCCCAAAAGAAAATCCTATCGTTTCCGTAGAAACGTATCCCGTTTTAGAAAGATAATGCAGGGAACCCAGAGTATTTCATATGGACGCAAATTTTGTGTTAATTCGTCAATGTGAGGGAGCGAGGGATGCAGTAAAGGAGGAATAATGCATCGGAAAAGAGATACTCGGAACCCCAAAGAAAATCCTATCGTTTCCGTAGAAACGTATCTTGATTTAGAAGGACAAAGCTGGGAATCCAGAGTATTTCATATGGACGCAAATTGTGAGTTAATTCGTCAATGTGAGGGAGCGAGGGATGCAGTAAAGCAGGAATAAAGCATCGGAAAAGAGATACTCGGAACCCCAAAGAAAATCCTATCGTTTCCGTAGAAACGTATCTCGATTTAGAAGGACAATGCAGGGAAACCAGAGTATTTCATATGGACGCAAATTGTGTGTTAATTCGTCAATGTGAGGGAGCGATGGATGCAGTAAAGGAGGAATAATGCATCGGAAAAGAGATACTCAGAACCCCATAGAAAATCCTATCGTTTCCGTAGAAACGTATCTTGATTTAGAAGGAAAATGCAGGGAATCCAGAGTATTTCATATGGACGCAAATTGTGTGTTAATTCGTCAATGTGAGGGAGCGAGGGATGCAGTAAAGGAGGAATAGATGCAGTAAAGGAGGAATAATGCATCGGAAAAGAGATACACGATTCCCAAAAGAAAATCCTATCGTTTCCGTAGAAACGTATCTCGTTTTAGAAAGATATTGCAGGGAACCCAGAGTGTTTCATATGGACGCAAATTGTGTGTTAATTCGGCAATGTGAGGGAGCGAGGGATGCAGTAAAGGAGGAATAATGCATCGGAAAAGAGATACTCGGACCCCAAAGAAAACTCTACCGTTTCCGTAGAAACGTATCTCGATATAGAAGGACAATGCAGGGAATCCAGAGTATTTCATATGGACGCAAATTGTGTGTTAATTCGTCAATGTGAGGTAGCGAGGGATGCAGTAAAGGAGGAATAATGCATCGGAAAAGAGATACTCGGAACCCCAAAGAAAATCCTATCGTTTCCGTAGAAACGTATCTTGATGAAGAAGGACAATGCAGGGAATCCAGAGTATTTCATATGGACGCAAATTATGTGTTAATTCGTCAATGTGAGGGAGCGAGGGATGCAGTAAAGGAGGAATAATGCATCGGAAAAGAGATACTCGGAACCCCAAAGAAAATCCTATCGTTTCCGTAGAAACGTATCTCGATTTAGAAGGACAATGCAGGGAATCCAGAGTATTTCATATGGACGCAAATTGTGTGTTAATTCGTCAATGTGAGGGAGCGAGGGATGCAGTAAAGGAGGAATAATGCATCGGAAAAGAGATACTCTGAACCCCATAGAGAATCCTATCGTTTCCGTAGAAACGTATCTTGATTTAGAAGGACAATGCAGGGAATCCAGAGTATTTCATATGGACGCAAATTGTGTGTTAATTCGTCAATGTGAGGGAGCGAGGGATGCAGTAAAGGAGGAATAATGCATCGGAAAGGAGATACTCGGAACCCCAAAGAAAATCCTATCGTTTCCGTAGAAACGTATCTCGATTTAGAAGGACAATGCAGGGAATCCAGAGTATTTCATATGGACGCAAATTGTGTGTTAATTCGTCAATGTGAGGGAGCGAGGGATGCAGTAAAGGAGGAATAATGCATCGGAAAAGAGATACTCGACTCCCAAAAGAAAATCCTATCGTTTCCGTAGAAACGTATCCCGTTTTAGAAAGATAATGCAGGGAACCTAGAGTATTTCATATGGACGCAATTTGTGTGTTAATTCGGCAATGTGAGGGAGCGAGGGATGCAGTAAAGGAGGAATAATGCATCGGAAAAGAGATACTCGGAACCCCAAAGAAAATCCTATCGTTTCCGTAGAAACGAATCCCGATTTAGAAGGACAATGCAGGGACTCCAGAGTATTTCATATGGACGCAAATTGTGTGTTAATTCGTCAATGTGAGGGAGAGAGGGATGCAGTAAAGGAGGAATAATGCATCGGAAAAGAGATACTGGAACCCCAAAGAAAATCCTATCGTTTCCGTAGAAACGTATCTCGATTTAGAAGGACAATGCAGGGAATCCAGAGTATTTCATATGGACGCAAATTGTGTGTTAATTCGTCAATGTGAGGGAGCGAGGGATGCAGTAAAGGAGGAATAGATGCAGTAAAGGAGGAATAATGCATCGGAAAAGATATACTCGGTCCCCAAAGAAAATCCTATCGTTTCCGTAGAAACGTATCTCGATTTAGAAGGACAATGCAGGGAATCCAGAGTATTTCATATGGACGCAAATTGTGTGTTAATTCATCAATGTGAGGGAGCGAGGGATGCAGTAAAGGAGGAATAATGCATCGGAAAAGAGATACTCGGAACCCCAAAGAAAATCCTATCGTTTCCGTAGAAACGTATCTCGATTTAGAAGGACAATGCAGGGAATCCAGAGTATTTCATATGGACGCAAATTGTGTGTTAATTCGTCAATGTGAGGATGCGAGGGATGCAGTAAAGGAGGGATAATGCATCGGAAAAGAGATACGCGGAACCCCAAAGAAAATCCTATCGTTTCCAGAGAAACGTATCTCGATTTAGAAGAACAATGCAGGGAATCCAGAGTATTTCATATGGACGCAAATTGTGTGTTAATTCGTCAATGTGAGGGAGCGAGGGATGCAGTAAAGGAGGAATAATGCATCGGAAAAGAGATACTCGGAACCCCAAAGAAAATCCTATCGTTTCCGTTGAAACGTATCTTGATTTAGAAGGACAATGCAGGGAATCCAGAGTATTTCATATGGACGCAAATTGTGTGTTAATTCGTCAATGTGAGGGAGCGAGGGATGCAGTAAAGGAGGAATAATGCATCGGAAAAGAGATACTCGGAACCCCAAAGAAAATCCTATCGTTTCCGTAGAAATTTATCTCGATTTAGAAGGACAATGCAGGGAATCCAGAGTATTTTATATGGACGCAAATTGTGTGTTAATTCGGCAATGTGAGGGAGCGAGGGATGCAGTAAAGGAGGAATAATGCATCGGAAAAGAGATACTCTGAAACCCATAGAAAATCCTATCTTTTCCGTAGAAACGTATCTTTATTTAGAAGGACAATGCAGGGAATCCAGAGTATTTCATATGGACGCAAATTGTGTGTTAATTCGTCAATGTGAGGGAGCGAGGGATGCAGTAAAGGAGGAATAATGCATCGGAAAAGAGATACTCGGAACCCCAAAGAAAATCCTATCGTTTCCGTAGAAACGTATCTCGATTTAGAAGGACAATGCAGGGAATCCAGAGTATTTCATATGGACGCAAATTGTGTGTTAATTCGTCAATGTGAGGGAGCGAGGGATGCAGTAAAGGAGGAATAATGCATCGGAAAAGAGATACTCGACTCCCAAAAGAAAATCCTATCGTTTCCGTAGAAACGTATCTCGTTTTAGAAAGATAATGCAGGGAACCCAGAGTATTTCATATGGACGCAATTTGTGTGTTAATTCGGCAATGTGAGGGAGCGAGGGATGCAGTAAAGGAGGAATAATGCATCGGAAAAGAGATACTCGGAACCCCAAAGAAAATCCTATCGTTTCCGTAGAAACGAATCCCGATTTAGAAGGACAATGCAGATAATAAAGAGTATTTCATATGGACGCAAATTGTGTGTTAATTCGTCAATGTGAGGGAACGAGGGATGCAGTAAAGGAGGAATAATGCGTCGGAAAAGAGATACTCGGAACCCCAAAGAAAATCCTATCGTTTCCGTAGAAACGTATCTCGATTTAGAAGGACAATGCAGGGAATCCAGAGTATTTCATATGGACGCAAATTGTGTGTTAATTCGTCAATGTGAGTTAGCGAGGGATGCAATAAAGGAGGAATAATGCATCGGAAAAGAGATACTCGGAACCCCAAAGAAAATCCTGTCGTTTCCGTAGAAACGTATCTCGATTTAGAAGGACAATGCAGGGAATCCAGAGTATTTCATATGGACGCAAATTGTGTGTTAATTCGTCAATGTGAGGGAGCGAGGGATGCAGTAAAGGAGGAATAATGCATCGGAAAAGAGAAACTCGGAACCCCAAAGATAATCCTGTCGTTTCCGTAGAAACGTATCTCGATTTAGAAGGACAATGCAGGGAATCCAGAGTATTTCATATGGACGAAAATTGTGTGTTAATTCGTCAATGTGAGGGAGCGAGGGATGCAGTAAAGGAGGAATAATGCATCGGAAAAGAGATTCTCGGAACCCCAAAGAAAATCCTATCGTTTCCGTAGAAATGTATCTCGATTTAGAAGGACAATGCAGGGAATCCATAGTATTTCATATGGACGCAAATTGTGTGTTAATTCGTCAATGTGAGGGAGCGAGGGATGCAGTAAATGATGAATAATGCATCGGAAAAGAGATACTCGGAACCCCAAAGAAAATCCTATCGTTTCCGTAGAAACGTATCTCGATATAGAAGGACAATGCAGGGAATCCGGAGTATATCATATGGACGCAAATCGTGTGTTAATTCGTCAATGTGAGGGAGCGAGGGATGCAGTAAAGGAGGAATAGATGCAGTAAAGGAGGAATAATGGATCGGAAAAGAGATACACGACTCCCAAAAGAAAATCCTATCGTTTCCGTAGAAACGTATCTCGTTTTAGAAAGATATTGCAGGGAACCCAGAGTGTTTCATATGGACGCAAATTGTGTGTTAATTCGGCAATGTGAGGGAGCGAGGGATGCAGTAAAGGAGGAATAATGCATCGGAAAAGAGATACTCGGACCCCAAAGAAAATCCTATCGTTTCCGTAGAAACGTATCTCGATTTAGAAGGACAATGCAGGGAATCCAGAGTATTTCATATGGACGCAAATTGTGTGTTAATTCGTCAATGTGAGGGAGCGAGGGATGTAGTAAAGGAGGAATAATGCATCGGAAAAGAGATACTCGGAACCCCAAAGAAAATCCTATTGTTTCCGTAGAAACGTATCTCGATTTAGAAGGACAATGCAGGGAATCCAGAGTATTTCATATGGACGCAAATTGTGTGTTAATTCGTCAATGTGAGGGAGCGAGGGATGCAGTAAAGGAGGAATAATGCATCGAAAAGAGATACTCTGAACCCCATAGAGAATCCAATCGTTTCCGTAGAAACGTATCTTGATTTAGAAGGACAATGCAGGGAATCCAGAGTATTTCATATGGACGCAAATTGTGTGTGAATTCGTCAATGTGAGGGAGCGAGGGATGCAGTAAAGGAGGAATAATGCATCGGAAAAGAGATACACGGAACCCCAAAGAAAATCCTATAGTTTCCTTAGAAACGTATCTCGATTTAGAAGGACAATGCAGGGAATCCAGTGTATTTCATATTGACGCATATTGTGTGTTAATTCGTCAATGTGAGGGAGCGAGGGATGCAGTAAAGGAGGAATAGATGCAGTAAAGGAGGAATAATGCATCGGAAAAGAGATACACGACTCCCAAAAGAAAATCCTATCGTTTCCGTAGAAACGTATCTCGTTTTAGAAAGATATTGCAGGGAACCCAGAGTGTTTCATATGGACGCAAATTGTGTGTTAATTCGGCAATGTGAGGGAGCGAGGGATGCAGTAAAGGAGGAATAATGCATCAGAAAAGAGATACTCGGACCCCAAAGAAAATCCTATCGTTTCCGTAGAAACGTATCTCGATTAAGAAGGACAATGCAGGGAATCCAGAGTATTTCATATGGACGCAAATTGTGTGTTAATTCGTCAATGTGAGGGAGCGAGGGATGCAGTAAAGGAGGAATAATGCATCGGAAAAGAGATACTCGGAACCCCAAAGAAAATCCTATTGTTTCCGTAGAAACGTATCTCGATTTAGAAGGACCATGCAGGGAATCCAGAGTATTTCATATGGACGCAAATTGTGTGTTAATTCGTCAATGTGAGGGAGCGAGGGATGCAGTAAAGGAGGAATAATGCATCGAAAAGAGATACTCTGAACCCCATAGAGAATCCTATCGTTTCCGTAGAAACGTATCTTGATTTAGAAGGACAATGCAGGGAATCCAGAGTATTTCATATGGACGCAAATTGTGTGTGAATTCGTCAATGTGAGGGAGCGAGGGATGCAGTAAAGGAGGAATAATGCATCGGAAAAGAGATACACGGAACCCCAAAGAAAATCCTATCGTTTCCGTAGAAACGTATCTCGATTTAGAAGGACAATGCAGGGAATCCAGTGTATTTCATATTGACGCATATTGTGTGTTAATTCGTCAATGTGAGGGAGCGAGGGATGCAGTAAAGGAGGAATAATGCATCGGAAAAGAGATACTCCACTCCCAAAAGAAAATCCTATCGTTTCCGTAGAAACGTATCCCGATTTCGAAAGATAATGCAGGGAACCCAGAGTATTTCATATGGACGCAATTTGTGTGTTAATTCGGCAATGTGAGGGAGCGAGGGATGCAGTAAAGGAGGAATAATGCATCGGAAAAGAGATACTCGGAACCCCAAAGAAAATCCTATCGTTTCCGTAGAAACGAATCCCGATTTAGAAGGACAATGCAGATAATCCAGAGTATTTCATATGGACGCAAATTGTGTGTTAATTCGTCAATGTGAGGGAACGAGGGATGCAGTAAAGGAGGAATAATGCATCGGAAAAGAGATACTGGAACCCCAAAGAAAATCCTATCGTTTCCGTAGAAACGTATCTCGATTTAGAAGGACAATGCAGGGAATCCAGAGTATTTCATATGGACGCAAATTGTGTGTTAATTCGTCAATGTGAGGGAGCGAGGGATGCAGTAAAGGAGGAATAGATGCAGTAAAGGAGGAATAATGCATCGGAAAAGAGATACACGACTCCCAAAAGAAAATCCTATCGTTTCCGTAGAAACGTATCTCGTTTTAGAAAGATATTGCAGGGAACCCAGAGTGCTTCATATGGACGCAAATTGTGTGTTAATTCGGCAATTTGAGGGAGCGAGGGATGCAGTAAAGGAGGAATAATGCATCGGAAAAGAGATACTCGGACCCCAAAGAAAATCCTATCGTTTCCGTAGAAACGTATCTCGATTTAGAAGGACAATGCAGGGAATCCAGAGTATTTCATATGGACGCAAATTGTGTGTTAATTCGTCAATGTGAGGGAGCGAGGGATGCAGTAAAGGAGGAATAATGCATCGGAAAAGAGATACTCGGAACCCCAAAGAAAATCCTATCGTTTCCGTAGAAACGTATCTCGATTTAGAAGGACAATACAGGGAATCCAGAGTATTTCATATGGACGCAAATTGTGTGTTAATTCGTCAATGTGAGGAAGCGAGGGATGCAGTAAAGGAGGAATAATGCATCGGAAAAGAGATACGCGGAACCCCAAAGAAAATCCTATCGTTTCCGTAGAAACGTATCTCGATTTAGAAGGACAATGCAGGGAATCCAGAGTATTTCATATGGACGCAAATTGTGTGTTAATTCGTCAATGTGAGGGAGCGAGGGATGCAGTAAAGGAGGAATAATGCATCGGAAAAGAGATACTCGGAACCCCAAAGAAAATCCTATCGTTTCCGTAGAAACGTATCTTGATTTAGAAGGACAATGCAGGGAATCAAGAGTATTTCATATGGACGCAAATTGTGTGTTAATTCGTCAATGTGAGGGAGCGAGGGATGCAGTAAAGGAGGAATAATGCATCGGAAAAGAGATACTCAAAACCCCAAAGAAAATCCTATCGTTTCCGTATAAACGTATCTCGATTTAGAAGGACAATGCAGGGAATCCAGAGTATTTCATATGGACGCAAATTGTGTGTTAATTCGTCAATGTGAGGGAGCGAGGGATGCAGTAAAGGAGGAATAATGCATCGGAAAAGAGATACTCGGAACCCCAAAGAAAATCCTATCGTTTCCGTAGAAACGAATCCCGATTTAGAAGGACAATGCAGATAATAAAGAGTATTTCATATGGACGCAAATTGTGTGTTAATTCGTCAATGTGAGGGAACGAGGGATGCAGTAAAGGAGGAATAATGCGTCGGAAAAGAGATACTCGGAACCCCAAAGAAAATCCTATCGTTTCCGTAGAAACGTATCTCGATTTAGAAGGACAATGCAGGGAATCCAGAGTATTTCATATGGACGCAAATTGTGTGTTAATTCGTCAATGTGAGGGAGCGAGGGATGAAGTAAAGGAGGAATAATGCATCGGAAAAGAGAAACTCGGAACCCCAAAGATAATCCTGTCGTTTCCGTAGAAACCTATCTCGATTTAGAAGGACAATGCAGGGAATCCAGAGTATTTCATATGGACGCAAATTGTGTGTTAATTCGTCAATGTGAGGGAGCGAGGGATGCAGTAAAGGAGGAATAGATGCAGTAAAGGAGGAATAATGCATCGGAAAAGAGATACACGACTCCCAAAAGAAAATCCTATCGTTTCCGTAGAAACGTATCTCGTTTTAGAAAGATATTGCAGGGAACCCAGAGTGTTTCATATGGACGCAAATTGTGCGTTAATTCGGCAATGTGAGGGAGCGAGGGATGCAGTAAAGGAGGAATAATGCATCGGAAAAGAGATACTCGGACCCCAAAGAAAATCCTATCGTTTCCGTAGAAACGTATCTCGATTTAGAAGGACAATGCAGGGAATCCAGAGTATTTCATATGGACGCAAATTGTGTGTTAATTCGTCTATGTGAGGGAGCGAGGGATGCAGTAAAGGAGGAATAATGCATCGGAAAAGAGATACTCGGAACCCCAAAGAAAATCCTATCGTTTCCGTAGAAACGTATCTCGATTTAGAAGGACAATGCAGGGAATCCAGAGTATTTCATATGGACGCAAATTGTGTGTTAATTCGTCAATGTGAGGAAGCGAGGGATGCAGTAAAGGAGGAATAATGCATCGGAAAAGAGATACGCGGAACCCCAAAGAAAATCCTATCGTTTCCATAGAAACGTATCTCGATTTAGAAGGACAATGCAGGGAATCCAGAGTATTTCATATGGACGCAAATTGTGTGTTAATTCGTCAATGTGAGGGAGCGAGGGATGCAGTAAAGGAGGAATAATGCATCGGAAAAGAGATACTCGGAACCCCAAAGAAAATCCTATCGTTTCCGTAGAAACGTATCTTGATTTAGAAGGACAATGCAGGGAATCCAGAGTATTTCATATGGACGCAAATTGTGTGTTAATTCGTCAATGTGAGGGAGCGAGGGATGCAGTAAAGGAGGAATAATGCATCGGAAAAGAGATACTCGGAACCCCAAAGAAAATCCTATCGTTTCCGTAGGAACGTATCTCGATTTAGAAGGACAATGCAGGGAATCCAGAGTATTTCATATGGACGCAAATTGTGTGTTAATTCGTCAATGTGAGGGAGCGAGGGATGCAGTAAAGGAGGAATAATGCATCGGAAAAGAGATACTCGGAACCCCAAAGAAAATCCTATCGTTTCCGTAGAAACGTATCTCGATTTAGAAGGACAATGCAGGGAATCCAGAGTATTTCATATGGACGCAAATTGTGTGTTAATTCGTCAATGTGAGGGAGCGAGGGATGCAGTAAAGGAGGAATAATGCATCGGAAAAGAGATACTCGACTCCCAAAAGAAAATCCAATCGTTTCCGTAGAAACGTATCTCGTTTTAGAAAGATAATGCAGGGAACCCAGAGTATTTCATATGGACGCAATTTGTGTGTTAATTCGGCAGTGTGAGGGAGCGAGGGATGCAGTAAAGGAGGAATAATGCATCGGAAAAGAGATACTCGGAACCCCAAAGAAAATCCTATCGTTTCCGTAGAAACGAATCCCGATTTAGAAGGACAATGCAGATAATCCAGAGTATTTCATATGGACGCAAATTGTGTGTTAATTCGTCAATGTGAGGGAACGAGGGATGCAGTAAAGGAGGAATAATGCGTCGGAAAAGAGATACTCGGAACCCCAAAGAAAATCCTCTCGGTTCCGTTGAAACGTATCTCGATTTAGAAGGACAATGCAGGGAATCCAGAGTATTTCATATGGACGCAAATTGTGTGTTAATTCGTCAAATTGAGTTAGCGAGGGATGCAATAAAGGAGGAATAATGCATCGGAAAAGAGATACTCGGAACCCCAAACAAAATCCTGTCGTTTCCGTAGAAACGTATCTCGATTTAGAAGGACAATGCAGGGAATCCAGAGTATTTCATATGGACGCAAATTGTGTGTTAATTCGTCAATGTGAGGGAGCGAGGGATGCAGTAAAGGAGGAATAATGCATCGGAAAAGAGATACTCGGAACCCCAAAGAAAATCCTGTCGTTTCCGTAGAAACGTATCTCGATGTAGAAGGACAATGCAGGGATTCCAGAGTATTTCATATGGACGCAAATTGTGTGTTAATTCGTCAATGTGAGGGAGCGAGGGATGCAGTAAATGATGAATAATGCATCGGAAAAGAGATACTCGGAACCCCAAAGAAAATCCTATCGTTTCCGTAGAAACGTATGTCGATATAGAAGGACAATGCAGGGAATCCGGAGTATATCATATGGACGCAAATTGTGTGTTAATTCGTCAATGTGAGGGAGCGAGGGATGCAGTAAAGGAGGAATAGATGCAGTAAAGGAGGAATAATGCATCGGAAAAGAGATACACGACTCCCAAAAGAAAATCCTATCGTTTCCGTAGAAACGTATCTCGTTTTAGAAAGATATTGCAGGGAACCCAGAGTGTTTCATATGGACGCAAATTGTGTGTTAATTCGGCAATGTGAGGGAGCGAGGGATGCAGTAAAGGAGGAATAATGCATCGGAAAAGAGATACTCGGACCCCAAAGAAAATCCTATCGTTTCCGTAGAAACGTATCTCGATTTAGAAGGACAATGCAGGGAATCCAGAGTATTTCATATGGACGCAAATTGTGTGTTAATTCGTCAATGTGAGGGAGCGAGGGATGCAGTAAAGGAGGAATATTGCATCGGAAAAGAGATACTCGGAACCCCAAAGAAAATCTTATTGTTTCCGTAGAAACGTATCTCGATTTAGAAGGACAATGCAGGGAATCCAGAGTATTTCATATGGACGCAAATTGTGTGTTAATTCGTCAATGTGAGGGAGCGAGGGATGCGGTAAAGGAGGAATAATGCATCGAAAAGAGATACTCTGAACCCCATAGAGAATCCTATCGTTTCCGTAGAAACGTATCTTGATTTAGAAGGACAATGCAGGGAATCCAGAGTATTTCATATGGACGCAAATTGTGTGTGAATTCGTCAATTTGAGGGAGCGAGGGATGCAGTAAAGGAGGAATAATGCATCGGAAAAGAGATACACGGAACCCCAAAGAAAATCCTACCGTTTCCGTAGAAACGTATCTCGATTTAGAAGGACAATGCAGGGAATCCAGTGTATTTCATATTGACGCATATTGTGTGTTAATTCGTCAATGTGAGGGAGCGAGGGATGCAGTAAAGGAGGAATAATGCATCGGAAAAGAGATACTCGACTCCCAAAAGAAAATCCTATCGTTTCCGTAGAAACGTATCCCGTTTTAGAAAGATAATGCAGGGAACCCAGAGTATTTCATATGGACGCAATTTGTGTGTTAATTCGGCAATGTGAGGGAGCGAGGGATGCAGTAAAGGAGGAATAATGCATCGGAAAAGAGATACTCGGAACCCCAAAGAAAATCCTATCGTTTCCGTAGAATCGAATCCCGATTTAGAATGACAATGCAGATAATCCAGAGTATTTCATATGGACGCAAATTGTGTGTTAATTCGTCAATGTGAGGGAACGAGGGATGCAGTAAAGGAGGAATAATGCATCGGAAAAGAGATAATGGAACCCCAAAGAAAATCCTATCGTTTCCGTAGAAACGTATCTCGATTTAGAAGGACAATGCTGGGAATCCAGGGTATTTCATATGGACGCAAATTGTGTGTTTATTCGTCAATGTGAGGGAGCGAGGGATGCAGTAAAGGAGGAATAGATGCAGTAAAGGAGGAATAATGCATCGGAAAAGAGATACACGACTCCCAAAAGAAAATCCTATCGTTTCCGTAGAAACGTATCTCGTTTTAGAAAGATATTGCAGGGAACCCAGGGTGTTTCATATGGACGCAAATTGTGTGTTAATTCGGCAATGTGAGGGAGCGAGGGATGCAGTAAAGGAGGAATAATGCATCGGAAAAGAGATACTCGGAACCCCAAAGAAAATCCTATTGTTTCCGTAGAAACGTATCTCGATTTAGAAGGACAATGCAGGGAATCCAGAGTATTTCATATGGACGCAAATTGTGTGTTAATTCGTCAATGTGAGGGAGCGAGGGATGCAGTAAAGGAGGAATAATGCATCGGAAAAGAGATACTCGGAACCCCAAAGAAAATCCTATCGTTTCCGTAGAAACGTATCTCGATTTAGAAGGACAATGCAGGGAATCCAGAGTATTTCATATGGACGCAAATTGTGTGTTAATTCGTCAATGTGAGGGAGCGAGGGATGCAGTAAAGGAGGAATAATGCATCGGAAAAGAGATACTCGACTCCCAAAGGAAAATCCTATCGTTTCCGTAGAAACGTATCTCGTTTTAGAAAGATAATGCAGGGAACCCAGAGTATTTCATATGGACGCAATTTGTGTGTTAATTCGGCAATGTGAGGGAGCGAGGGATGCAGTAAAGGAGGAATAATGCATCGGAAAAGAGATACTCGGAACCCCAAAGAAAATCCTATCGTTTCCGTAGAAACGAATCCCGATTTAGAAGGACAATGCAGATAATCCAGAGTATTTCATATGGACGCAAATTGTGTGTTAATTCGTCAATGTGAGGGAACGAGGGATGCAGTAAAGGAGGAATAATGCGTCGGAAAAGAGATACTCGGAACCCCAAAGAAAATCCTCTCGTTTCCGTAGAAACGTATCTCGATTTAGAAGGACAATGCAGGGAATCCAGAGTATTTCATATGGACGCAAATTGTGTGTTAATTCGTCAATGTGAGTTAGCGAGGGATGCAATAAAGGAGGAATAATGCATCGGAAAAGAGATACTCGGAACCCCAAAGAAAATCCTGTCGTTTCCGTAGAAACGTATCTCGATTTAGAAGGACAATGCAGGGAATCCAGAGTATTTCATATGGACGCAAATTGTGTGTTAATTCGTCAATGTGAGGGAGCGAGGGATGCAGTAAAGGAGGAATAGATGCAGTAAAGGAGGAATAATGCATCGGAAAAGAGATACACGACTCCCAAAAGAAAATCCTATCGTTTCCGTAGAAACGTATCTCGTTTTAGAAAGATATTGCAGGGAACCCAGAGTGTTTCATATGGACGCAAATTGTGTGTTAATTCGGCAATGTGAGGGAGCGAGGGATGCAGTAAAGGAGGAATAATGCATCGGAAAAGAGATACTCGGACCCCAAAGAAAATCCTATCGTTTCCGTAGAAACGTATCTCGATTTAGAAGGACAATGCAGGGAATCCAGAGTATTTCATATGGATGCAAATTGTGTGTTAATTCGTCAATGTGAGGAAGCGAGGGATGCAGTAAAGGAGGAATAATGCATCGGAAAAGAGATACTCGGAACCCCAAAGAAAATCCTATCGTTTCCGTAGAAACGTATCTCGATTTAGAAGGACAATGCAGGGAATCCTGAGTATTTCAAATGGACGCAAATTGTGTGTTAATTCGTCAATGTGAGGGAGCGAGGGATGCAGTAAAGGAGGAATAATGCATCGGAAAAGAGATACTCGGAACCCCAAAGAAAATCCTATCATTTCCGTAGAAACGTATCTTGATTTAGAAGGACAATGCAGGGAATCCAGAGTATTTCATATGGACGCAAATTGTGTGTTAATTCGTCAATGTGAGGGAGCGAGGGATGAAGTAAAGGAGGAATAATGCATCGGAAAAGAGAAACTCGGAACCCCAAAGATAATCCTGTCGTTTCCGTAGAAACGTATCTCGATTTAGAAGGACAATGCAGGGAATCCAGAGTATTTCATATGGACGCAAATTGTGTGTTAATTCGTCAATGTGAGGGAGCGAGGGATGCAGTAAAGGAGGAATAGATGCAGTAAAGGAGGAATAATGCATCGGAAAAGAGATACACGACTCCCAAAAGAAAATCCTATCGTTTCCGTAGAAACGTATCTCGTTTTAGAAAGATATTGCAGGGAACACAGAGTGTTTCATATGGACGCAAATTGTGCGTTAATTCGGCAATGTGAGGGAGCGAGGGATGCAGTAAAGGAGGAATAATGCATCGGAAAAGAGATACTCGGACCCCAAAGAAAATCCTATCGTTTCCGTAGAAACGTATCTCGATTTAGAAGGACAATGCAGGGAATCCAGAGTATTTCATATGGACGCAAATTGTGTGTTAATTCGTCTATGTGAGGGAGCGAGGGATGCAGTAAAGGAGGAATAATGCATCGGAAAAGAGATACTCGGAACCCCAAAGAAAATCCTATCGTTTCCGTAGAAACGTATCTCGATTTAGAAGGACAATGCAGGGAATCCAGAGTATTTCATATGGACGCAAATTGTGTGTTAATTCGTCAATGTGAGGAAGCGAGGGATGCAGTAAAGGAGGAATAATGCATCGGAAAAGAGATACGAGGAACCCCAAAGAAAATCCTATCGTTTCCATAGAAACGTATCTCGATTTAGAAGGACAATGCAGGGAATCCAGAGTATTTCATATGGACGCAAATTGTGTGTTAATTCGTCAATGTGAGGGAGCGAGGGATGCAGTAAAGGAGGAATAATGCATCGGAAAAGAGATACTCGGAACCCCAAAGAAAATCCTATCGTTTCCGTAGAAACGTATCTTGATTTAGAAGGACAATGCAGGGAATCCAGAGTATTTCATATGGACGCAAATTGTGTGTTAATTCGTCAATGTGAGGGAGCGAGGGATGCAGTAAAGGAGGAATAATGCATCGGAAAAGAGATACTCGGAACCCCAAAGAAAATCCTATCGTTTCCGTAGGAACGTATCTCGATTTAGAAGGACAATGCAGGGAATCCAGAGTATTTCATATGGACGCAAATTGTGTGTTAATTCGTCAATGTGAGGGAGCGAGGGATGCAGTAAAGGAGGAATAATGCATCGGAAAAGAGATACTCGGAACCCCAAAGAAAATCCTATCGTTTCCGTAGAAACGTATCTCGATTTAGAAGGACAATGCAGGGAATCCAGAGTATTTCATATGGACGCAAATTGTGTGTTAATTCGTCAATGTGAGGGAGCGAGGGATGCAGTAAAGGAGGAATAATGCATCGGAAAAGAGATACTCGACTCCCAAAAGAAAATCCTATC
This sequence comes from Schistocerca nitens, assembly GCF_023898315.1. Classification (NCBI taxonomy): domain Eukaryota; kingdom Metazoa; phylum Arthropoda; class Insecta; order Orthoptera; family Acrididae; genus Schistocerca; species Schistocerca nitens. The sequence continues at coordinate 1,153,041,194 of NC_064615.1, forward strand.
GTTTCCGTAGAAACGTATCTCGTTTTAGAAAGATAATGCAGGGAACCCAGAGTATTTCATATGGACGCAATTTGTGTGTTAATTCGGCAGTGTGAGGGAGCGAGGGATGCAGTAAAGGAGGAATAATGCATCGGAAAAGAGATACTCGGAACCCCAAAGAAAATCCTATCGTTTCCGTAGAAACGAATCCCGATTTAGAAGGACAATGCAGATAATCCAGAGTATTTCATATGGACGCAAATTGTGTGTTAATTCGTCAATGTGAGGGAACGAGGGATGCAGTAAAGGAGGAATAATGCGTCGGAAAAGAGATACTCGGAACCCCAAAGAAAATCCTCTCGGTTCCGTTGAAACGTATCTCGATTTAGAAGGACAATGCAGGGAATCCAGAGTATTTCATATGGACGCAAATTGTGTGTTAATTCGTCAAATTGAGTTAGCGAGGGATGCAATAAAGGAGGAATAATGCATCGGAAAAGAGATACTCGGAACCCCAAACAAAATCCTGTCGTTTCCGTAGAAACGTATCTCGATTTAGAAGGACAATGCAGGGAATCCAGAGTATTTCATATGGACGCAAATTGTGTGTTAATTCGTCAATGTGAGGGAGCGAGGGATGCAGTAAAGGAGGAATAATGCATCGGAAAAGAGATACTCGGAACCCCAAAGAAAATCCTGTCGTTTCCGTAGAAACGTATCTCGATGTAGAAGGACAATGCAGGGATTCCAGAGTATTTCATATGGACGCAAATTGTGTGTTAATTCGTCAATGTGAGGGAGCGAGGGATGCAGTAAATGATGAATAATGCATCGGAAAAGAGATACTCGGAACCCCAAAGAAAATCCTATCGTTTCCGTAGAAACGTATCTCGATATAGAAGGACAATGCAGGGAATCCGGAGTATATCATATGGACGCAAATTGTGTGTTAATTCGTCAATGTGAGGGAGCGAGGGATGCAGTAAAGGAGGAATAGATGCAGTAAAGGAGGAATAATGCATCGGAAAAGAGATACACGACTCCCAAAAGAAAATCCTATCGTTTCCGTAGAAACGTATCTCGTTTTAGAAAGATATTGCAGGGAACCCAGAGTGTTTCATATGGACGCAAATTGTGTGTTAATTCGGCAATGTGAGGGAGCGAGGGATGCAGTAAAGGAGGAATAATGCATCGGAAAAGAGATACTCGGACCCCAAAGAAAATCCTATCGTTTCCGTAGAAACGTATCTCGATTTAGAAGGACAATGCAGGGAATCCAGAGTATTTCATATGGACGCAAATTGTGTGTTAATTCGTCAATGCGAGGGAGCGAGGGATGCAGTAAAGGAGGAATATTGCATCGGAAAAGAGATACTCGGAACCCCAAAGAAAATCTTATTGTTTCCGTAGAAACGTATCTCGATTTAGAAGGACAATGCAGGGAATCCAGAGTATTTCATATGGACGCAAATTGTGTGTTAATTCGTCAATGTGAGGGAGCGAGGGATGCGGTAAAGGAGGAATAATGCATCGAAAAGAGATACTCTGAACCCCATAGAGAATCCTATCGTTTCCGTAGAAACGTATCTTGATTTAGAAGGACAATGCAGGGAATCCAGAGTATTTCATATGGACGCAAATTGTGTGTGAATTCGTCAATGTGAGGGAGCGAGGGATGCAGTAAAGGAGGAATAATGCATCGGAAAAGAGATACACGGAACCCCAAAGAAAATCCTATCGTTTCCGTAGAAACGTATCTCGATTTAGAAGGACAATGCAGGGAATCCAGTGTATTTCATATTGACGCATATTGTGTGTTAATTCGTCAATGTGAGGGAGCGAGGGATGCAGTAAAGGAGGAATAATGCATCGGAAAAGAGATACTCGACTCCCAAAAGAAAATCCTATCGTTTCCGTAGAAACGTATCCCGTTTTAGAAAGATAATGCAGGGAACCCAGAGTATTTCATATGGACGCAATTTGTGTGTTAATTCGGCAATGTGAGGGAGCGAGGGATGCAGTAAAGGAGGAATAATGCATCGGAAAAGAGATACTCGGAACCCCAAAGAAAATCCTATCGTTTCCGTAGAATCGTATCCCGATTTAGAAGGACAATGCAGATAATCCAGAGTATTTCATATGGACGCAAATTGTGTGTTAATTCGTCAATGTGAGGGAACGAGGGATGCAGTAAAGGAGGAATAATGCATCGGAAAAGAGATAATGGAACCCCAAAGAAAATCCTATCGTTTCCGTAGAAACGTATCTCGATTTAGAAGGACAATGCTGGGAATCCAGGGTATTTCATATGGACGCAAATTGTGTGTTTATTCGTCAATGTGAGGGAGCGAGGGATGCAGTAAAGGAGGAATAGATGCAGTAAAGGAGGAATAATGCATCGGAAAAGAGATACACGACTCCCAAAAGAAAATCCTATCGTTTCCGTAGAAACGTATCTCGTTTTAGAAAGATATTGCAGGGAACCCAGGGTGTTTCATATGGACGCAAATTGTGTGTTAATTCGGCAATGTGAGGGAGCGAGGGATGCAGTAAAGGAGGAATAATGCATCGGAAAAGAGATACTCGGAACCCCAAAGAAAATCCTATTGTTTCCGTAGAAACGTATCTCGATTTAGAAGGACAATGCAGGGAATCCAGAGTATTTCATATGGACGCAAATTGTGTGTTAATTCGTCAATGTGAGGGAGCGAGGGATGCAGTAAAGGAGGAATAATGCATCGGAAAAGAGATACTCGGAACCCCAAAGAAAATCCTATCGTTTCCGTAGGAACGTATCTCGATTTAGAAGGACAATGCAGGGAATCCAGAGTATTTCATATGGACGCAAATTGTGTGTTAATTCGTCAATGTGAGGGAGCGAGGGATGCAGTAAAGGAGGAATAATGCATCGGAAAAGAGATACTCGGAACCCCAAAGAAAATCCTATCGTTTCCGTAGAAACGTATCTCGATTTAGAAGGACAATGCAGGGAATCCAGAGTATTTCATATGGACGCAAATTGTGTGTTAATTCGTCAATGTGAGGGAGCGAGGGATGCAGTAAAGGAGGAATAATGCATCGGAAAAGAGATACTCGACTCCCAAAGGAAAATCCTATCGTTTCCGTAGAAACGTATCTCGTTTTAGAAAGATAATGCAGGGAACCCAGAGTATTTCATATGGACGCAATTTGTGTGTTAATTCGGCAATGTGAGGGAGCGAGGGATGCAGTAAAGGAGGAATAATGCATCGGAAAAGAGATACTCGGAACCCCAAAGAAAATCCTATCGTTTCCGTAGAAACGAATCCCGATTTAGAAGGACAATGCAGATAATCCAGAGTATTTCATATGGATGCAAATTGTGTGTTAATTCGTCAATGTGAGGGAACGAGGGATGCAGTAAAGGAGGAATAATGCGTCGGAAAAGAGATACTCGGAACCCCAAAGAAAATCCTCTCGTTTCCGTAGAAACGTATCTCGATTTAGAAGGACAATGCAGGGAATCCAGGGTATTTCATATGGACGCAAATTGTGTGTTAATTCGTCAATGTGAGTTAGCGAGGGATGCAATAAAGGAGGAATAATGCATCGGAAAAGAGATACTCGGAACCCCAAAGAAAATCCTGTCGTTTCCGTAGAAACGTATCTCGATTTAGAAGGACAATGCAGGGAATCCAGAGTATTTCATATGGACGCAAATTGTGTGTTAATTCGTCAATGTGAGGGAGCGAGGGATGCAGTAAAGGAGGAATAGATGCAGTAAAGGAGGAATAATGCATCGGAAAAGAGATACACGACTCCCAAAAGAAAATCCTATCGTTTCCGTAGAAACGTATCTCGTTTTAGAAAGATATTGCAGGGAACCCAGAGTGTTTCATATGGACGCAAATTGTGTGTTAATTCGGCAATGTGAGGGAGCGAGGGATGCAGTAAAGGAGGAATAATGCATCGGAAAAGAGATACTCGGACCCCAAAGAAAATCCTATCGTTTCCGTAGAAACGTATCTCGATTTAGAAGGACAATGCAGGGAATCCAGAGTATTTCATATGGACGCAAATTGTGTGTTAATTCGTCAATGTGAGGAAGCGAGGGATGCAGTAAAGGAGGAATAATGCATCGGAAAAGAGATACTCGGAACCCCAAAGAAAATCCTATCGTTTCCGTAGAAACGTATCTCGATTTAGAAGGACAATGCAGGGAATCCTGAGTATTTCAAATGGACGCAAATTGTGTGTTAATTCGTCAATGTGAGGGAGCGAGGGATGCAGTAAAGGAGGAATAATGCATCGGAAAAGAGATACTCGGAACCCCAAAGAAAATCCTATCATTTCCGTAGAAACGTATCTTGATTTAGAAGGACAATGCAGGGAATCCAGAGTATTTCATATGGACGCAAATTGTGTGTTAATTCGTCAATGTGAGGGAGCGAGGGATGCAGTAAAGGAGGAATAATGCATCGGAAAAGAGATACTCGGAACCCCAAAGAAAATCCTATCGTTTCCGTAGAAACGTATCTCGATTTAGAAGGACAATGCAGGGAATCCAGAGTATTTCATATGGACGCAAATTGTGTGTTAATTCGTCAATGTGAGGGAGCGAGGGATGCAGTAAAGGAGGAATAATGCATCGGAAAAGAGATACTCGGAACCCCAAAGAAAATCCTATCGTTTCCGTAGAAACGTATCTTGATTTAGAAGGACAATGCAGGGAATCCAGAGTATTTCATATGGACGCAAATTGTGTGTTAATTCGTCAATGTGAGGGAGCGAGGGATGCAGTAAAGGAGGAATAATGCATCGGAAAAGAGATACTCGGAACCCCAAAGAAAATCCTATCGTTTCCGTAGAAACGTATCTCGATTTAGAAGGACAATGCAGGGAATCCAGAGTATTTCATATGGACGCAAATTGTGTGTTAATTCGTCAATGTGAGGGAGCGAGGGAAGCAGTAAAGGAGGAATAATGCATCGGAAAAGAGATACTCGACTCCCAAAAGAAAATCCTATCGTTTCCGTAGAAACGTATCTCGTTTTAGAAAGATAATGCAGGGAACCCAGAGTATTTCATATGGACGCAATTTGTGTGTTAATTCGGCAATGTGAGGGAGCGAGGGATGCAGTAAAGGAGGAATAATGCATCGGAAAAGAGATACTCGGAACCCCAAAGAAAATCCTATCGTTTCCGTAGAAACGAATCCCGATTTAGAAGGACAATGCAGATAATCCAGAGTATTTCATATGGACGCAAATTGTGTGTTAATTCGTCAATGTGAGGGAACGAGGGATGCAGTAAAGGAGGAATAATGCGTCGGAAAAGAGATACTCGGAACCCCAAAGAAAATCCTCTCGTTTCCGTAGAAACGTATCTCGATTTAGAAGGACAATGCAGGGAATCCAGAGTATTTCATATGGACGCAAATTGTGTGTTAATTCGTCAATGTGAGTTAGCGAGGCATGCAATAAAGGAGGAATAATGCATCGGAAAAGAGATACTCGGAGCCCCAAAGAAAATCCTGTCGTTTCCGTAGAAACGTATCTCGATTTAGAAGGACAATGCAGGGAATCCAGAGTATTTCATATGGACGCAAATTGTGTGTTAATTCGTCAATGTGAGGGAGCGAGGGATGCAGTAAAGGAGGAATAATGCATCGGTAAAGAAATACTCGGAACCCCAAAGAAAATCCTGTCGTTTCCATAGAAACGTATCTCGATTTAGAAGGACAATGCAGGGAATCCAGAGTATTTCATATGGACGCAAATTGTGTGTTAATTCGTCAATGTGAGGGAGCGAGGGATGCAGTAAAGGAGGAATAATGCATAGGAAAAGAGATTCTCGGAACCCCAAAGAAAATCCTATCGTTTCCGTAGAAACGTATCTCGATTTAGAAGGACAATGCAGGGAATCCAGAGTATTTCATATGGGCGCAAATTGTGTGTCAATTCGTCAATGTGAGGGAGCGAGGGATGCAGTAAATAATGAATAATGCATCGGAAAGGAGATTCCCGGAACCCCAAAGAAAATCCTATCGTTTCCGTAGAAACGTATCTCGATATAGGAGGACAATGCAGGGAATCCGGAGTATATCATATGGACGCAAATTGTGTGTTAATTCGTCAATGTGAGGGAGCGAGGGATGCAGTAAAGGAGGAATAGATGCAGAAAAGGAGGAATAATGCATCGGAAAAGAGATACACGACTCCCAAAAGAAAATCCTATCGTTTCCGTAGAAACGTATCTCGTTTTAGAAAGATATTGCAGGGAACCCAGAGTGTTTCATATGGACGCAAATTGTGTGTTAATTCGGCAGTGTGAGGGAGCGAGGGATGCAGTAAAGGAGGAATAATGCATCGGAAAAGAGATACTCGGACCCCAAAGAAAATCCTATCGTTTCCGTAGAAACGTATCTCGATTTAGAAGGACAATGCAGGGAATCCAGAGTATTTCATATGGACGCAAATTGTGTGTTAATTCGTCAATGTGAGGAAGCGAGGGATGCAGTAAAGGAGGAATAATGCATCGGAAAAGAGATACTCGGAACCCCAAAGAAAATCCTAATGTTTCCGTAGAAACGTATCTCGATTTAGAAGGACAATGCAGGGAATCCAGAGTATTTCATATGGACGCAAATTGTGTGTTAATTCGTCAATGTGAGGGAGCGAGGGATGCAGTAAAGGAGGAATAATGCATCGGAAAAGAGATACTCGGAACCCCAAAGGAAATCCTATCATTTCCGTAGAAACGTATCTTGATTTAGAAGGACAATGCAGGGAATCCAGAGTATTTCATATGGACGCACATTGTGTGTTAATTCGTCAATGTGAGGGAGCGAGGGATGCAGTAAAGGAGGAATAATGCATCGGAAATGAGATACTCGGAACCCCAAAGAAAATCCTATCGTTTCCGTAGAAACGTAGATCGATTTAGAAGGACAATGCAGGGAATCCAGAGTATTTCATATGGACGCAAATTGTGTGTTAATTCGTCAATGTGAGGGAGCGAGGGATGCAGTAAAGGAGGAATAATGCATCGGAAAAGAGATACTCTAAACCCCATAGAAAATCCTATCGTTTCCGTAGAAACGTATCTTGATTTAGAAGGACAATGCAGGGAATCCAGAGTATTTCATATGGACGCAAATTGTGTGTTAATTCGTCAATGTGAGGGAGCGAGGGATGCAGTAAAGGAGGAATAATGCATCGGAAAAGAGATACTCGGAACCCCAAAGAAAATCCTATCGTTTCCGTAGAAACGTATCTCGATTTAGAAGGACAATGCAGGGAATCCAGAGTATTTCATATGGACGCAAATTGTGTGTTAATTCGTCAATGTGAGGGAGCGAGGGATGCAGTAAAGGAGGAATAATGCATCGGAAAAGAGATACTCGGAACCCCAAAGAAAATCCTGTCGTTTCCGTAGAAACGTATCTCGATTTAGAAGGACAATGCAGGGAATCCAGAGTATTTCATATGGACGCAAATTGTGTGTTAATTCGTCAATGTGAGGGAGCGAGGGATGCAGTAAAGGAGGAATAATGCATCGGAAAAGAGATTCTCGGAACCCCAAAGAAAATCCTATGGTTACCGTAGGAACGTATCTCGATTTAGAAGGACAATGCAGGGAATCCAGAGTATTTCATATGGACGCAAATTGTGTGTTAATTCGTCAATGTGAGGGAGCGAGGGATGCTGTAAATAATGAATAATGTATCGGAAAAGAGATACTCGGAACCCCAAAGAAAATCCTATCGTTTCCGTAGAAACGTATCTTGATTTAGAAGGACAATGCAATGAAACCAGAGTATTTCATATGGACGCAAATTGTGTGTTAATTCGTCAATGTGAGGGAGCGAGGGATGCAGTAAAGGAGGAATAATGCATCGGAAAAGAGATACTCGGAACCCCAAAGGAAATCCTATCATTTCCGTAGAAACGTATCTTGATTTAGAAGGACAATGCAGGGAATCCAGAGTATTTCATATGGACGCACATTGTGTGTTAATTCTTCAATGTGAGGGAGCGAGGGATGCAGTAAAGGAGGAATAATGCATCGGAAATGAGATACTCGGAACCCCAAAGAAAATCCTATCGTTTCCGTAGAAACGTAGATCGATTTAGAAGGACAATGCAGGGAATCCAGAGTATTTCATATGGACGCAAATTGTGTGTTAATTCGTCAATGTGAGGGAGCGAGGGATGCAGTAAAGGAGGAATAATGCATCGGAAAAGAGATACTCTAAACCCCATAGAAAATCCTATCGTTTCCGTAGAAACGTATCTTGATTTAGAAGGACAATGCAGGGAATCCAGAGTATTTCATATGGACGCAAATTGTGTGTTAATTCGTCAATGTGAGGGAGCGAGGGATGCAGTAAAGGAGGAATAATGCATCGGAAAAGAGATACTCGGAACCCCAAAGAAAATCCTATCGTTTCCGTAGAAACGTATCTCGATTTAGAAGGACAATGCAGGGAATCCAGAGTATTTCATATGGACGCAAATTGTGTGTTAATTCGTCAATGTGAGGGAGCGAGGGATGCAGTAAAGGAGGAATAATGCATCGGAAAAGAGATACTCGGAACCCCAAAGAAAATCCTGTCGTTTCCGTAGAAACGTATCTCGATTTAGAAGGACAATGCAGGGAATCCAGAGTATTTCATATGGACGCAAATTGTGTGTTAATTCGTCAATGTGAGGGAGCGAGGGATGCAGTAAAGGAGGAATAATGCATCGGAAAAGAGATTCTCGGAACCCCAAAGAAAATCCTATGGTTACCGTAGGAACGTATCTCGATTTAGAAGGACAATGCAGGGAATCCAGAGTATTTCATATGGACGCAAATTGTGTGTTAATTCGTCAATGTGAGGGAGCGAGGGATGCTGTAAATAATGAATAATGTATCGGAAAAGAGATACTCGGAACCCCAAAGAAAATCCTATCGTTTCCGTAGAAACGTATCTTGATTTAGAAGGACAATGCAATGAAACCAGAGTATTTCATATGGACGCAAATTGTGTGTTAATTCGTCAATGTGAGGGAGCGAGGGATGCAGTAAAGGAGGAATAATGCATCGGAAAAGAGATACTCGGAACCCCAAAGAAAATCCTATCGTTTCCGTAGAAACGTAGATCGATTTAGAAGGACGATGCAGGGAATCCAGAGTATTTCATGTGGACGCAAATTGTGTGTTAATTCGTCAATGTGAGGGAGCGAGGGATGCAGTAAAGGAGGAATAATGCATCGGAAAAGAGATACTCTGAACCCCATAGAAAATCCTATCGTTTCCGTAGAAACGTATCTTGATTTAGAAGGACAATGCAGGGAATCCAGAGTATTTCATATGGACGCAAATTGTGTGTTAATTCGTCAATGTGAGGGAGCGAGGGATGCAGTAAAGGAGGAATAATGCATCGGAAAAGAGATACTCGGAACCCCAAAGAAAATCCTATCGTTTCCGTAGAAACGTATCACGATTTAGAAGGACAATGCAGGGAATCCAGAGTATTTCATACGGACGCAAATTGTGTGTTAATTCGTCAATGTGAGGGAGCGAGGGATGCAGTAAAGGAGGAATAATGCATCGGAAAAGAGATACTCGACTCCCAAAAGAAAATCCTATCGTTTCCGTAGAAACGTATCTCGTTTTAGAAAGATAATGCAGGGAACCCAGAGTATTTCATATGGACGCAATTTGTGTGTTAATTCGTCAATGTGAGGGAGCGAGGGATGCAGTAAAGGAGGAATAATGCATCGGAAAAGAGATACTCGGAACCCCAAAGAAAATCCTATCGTTTCCGTAGAAACGAATCGCGATTTAGAAGGACAATGCAGATAATCCAGAGTATTTCATATGGACGCAAATTGTGTGTTAATTCGTCAATGTGAGGGAACGAGGGATGCAGTAAAGGAGGAATAATGCATCGGAAAAGAGATACTCAGAACCCCAAAGAAAATCCTATCGTTTCCGTAGAAACGTATCTCGATTTAGAAGGACAATGCAGGGAATCCAGAGTATTTCATATGGACGCAAATTGTGTGTTAATTCGTCAATGTGAGTTAGCGAGGGATGCAGTAAAGGAGGAATAATGCATCGGAAAAGAGATACTCGGAACCCCAAAGAAAATCCTGTCGTTTCCGTAGAAACGTATCTCGATTTAGAAGGACAATGCAGGGAATCCAGAGTATTTCATATGGACGCAAATTGTGTGTTAATTCGTCAATGTGAGGGAGCGAGGGATGCAGTAAAGGAGGAATAATGCATCGGAAAAGAGATACTCCGAACCCCAAAGAAAATCCTGTCGTTTCCGTAGAAACGTATCTCGATTTAGAAGGACAATGCAGGGAATCATGGGTATTTCATATGGACGCAAATTGTGTGTTAATTCGTCAATGTGAGGGAGCGAGGGATGCAGTAAAGGAGGAATAATGCATCGGAAAAGAGATTCTCGGAACCCCAAGGAAAATCCTATGGTTACCGTAGAAACGTATCTCGATTTAGAAGGACAATGCAGGGAATCCAGTGTATTTCATATGGACGCAAATTGTGTGTTAATTCGTCAATGTGAGGGAGCGAGGGATGCAGTAAATAATGAATAATGTATCGGAAAAGAGATACTCGGAACCCCAAAGAAAATCCTATCGTTTCCGTAGAAACGTATCTCGATATAGCAGGACAATGAAGGGAATCCAGAGTATTTCATATGGACGCAAATTGTGTGTTAATTCGTCAATCTGAGGGAGCGAGGGATGCAGTAAAGGAGGAATAGATGCAGTAAAGGAGGAATAATGCATCGGAAAAGACATACACGACTCCCAAAAGGAAATCCTATCGTTTCCGTAGAAACGTATCTCGTTTTAGAAAGATATTGCAGGGAACCCAGAGTGTTTCATATGGACGCAAATTGTGTGTTAATTCGGCAATGTGAGGGAGCGAGGGATGCAGTAAAGGAGGAATAATGCATCGGAGAAGAGATACTCGGACCCCAAAGAAAATCCTATCGTTTCCGTAGAAACATATCTCGATTTAGAAGGACAATGCAGGGAATCCAGAGTATTTCATATGGACGCAAATTGTGTGTTAATTCGTCAATGTGAGGAAGCGAGGGATGCAGTAAAGGAGGAATAATGCATCGGAAAAGAGATACGCGGAACCCCAAAGAAAATCCTATCGTTTCTGTAGAAACGTATCTCGATTTAGAAGGACAATGCAGGGAATCCAGAGTATTTCATATGGACGCAAATTGTGTGTTAATTCGTCAATGTGAGGGAGCGAGGGATGCAGTAAAGGAGGAATAATGCATCGGAAAAGAGATACTCGGAACCCCAAAGAAAATCCTATCGTTTCCGTAGAAACGTATCTTGATTTAGAAGGACAATGCAGGGAATCCAGAGTATTTCATATGGACGCAAATTGTGTGTTAATTCGTCAATGTGAGGGAGCGAGGGATGCAGTAAAGGAGGAATAATGCATCGGAAAAGAGATACTCGGAACCCCAAAGAAAATCCTATCGTTTCCGTAGAAACGTATCTCGATTTAGAAGGACAATGCAGGGAATCCAGAGTATTTCATATGGACGCAAATTGTGTGTTAATTCGTCAATGTGAGGGAGCGAGGGAAGCAGTAAAGGAGGAATAATGCATCGGAAAAGAGATACTCGACTCCCAAAAGAAAATCCTATCGTTTCCGTAGAAACGTATCTCGTTTTAGAAAGATAATGCAGGGAACCCAGAGTATTTCATATGGACGCAATTTGTGTGTTAATTCGGCAATGTGAGGGAGCGAGGGATGCAGTAAAGGAGGAATAATGCATCGGAAAAGAGATACTCGGAACCCCAAAGAAAATCCTATCGTTTCCGTAGAAACGAATCCCGATTTAGAAGGACAATGCAGATAATCCAGAGTATTTCATATGGACGCAAATTGTGTGTTAATTCGTCAATGTGAGGGAACGAGGGATGCAGTAAAGGAGGAATAATGCGTCGGAAAAGAGATACTCGGAACCCCAAAGAAAATCCTCTCGTTTCCGTAGAAACGTATCTCGATTTAGAAGGACAATGCAGGGAATCCAGAGTATTTCATATGGACGCAAATTGTGTGTTAATTCGTCAATGTGAGTTAGCGAGGCATGCAATAAAGGAGGAATAATGCATCGGAAAAGAGATACTCGGAGCCCCAAAGAAAATCCTGTCGTTTCCGTAGAAACGTATCTCGATTTAGAAGGACAATGCAGGGAATCCAGAGTATTTCATATGGACGCAAATTGTGTGTTAATTCGTCAATGTGAGGGAGCGAGGGATGCAGTAAAGGAGGAATAATGCATCGGAAAAGAAATACTCGGAACCCCAAAGAAAATCCTGTCGTTTCCATAGAAACGTATCTCGATTTAGAAGGACAATGCAGGGAATCCAGAGTATTTCATATGGACGCAAATTGTGTGTTAATTCGTCAATGTGAGGGAGCGAGGGATGCAGTAAAGGAGGAATAATGCATAGGAAAAGAGATTCTCGGAACCCCAAAGAAAATCCTATCGTTTCCGTAGAAACGTATCTCGATTTAGAAGGACAATGCAGGGAATCCAGAGTATTTCATATGGGCGCAAATTGTGTGTCAATTCGTCAATGTGAGGGAGCGAGGGATGCAGTAAATGATGAATAATGCATCGGAAAGGAGATTCCCGGAACCCCAAAGAAAATCCTATCGTTTCCGTAGAAACGTATCTCGATATAGGAGGACAATGCAGGGAATCCGGAGTATATCATATGGACGCAAATTGTGTGTTAATTCGTCAATGTGAGGGAGCGAGGGATGCAGTAAAGGAGGAATAGATGCAGAAAAGGAGGAATAATGCATCGGAAAAGAGATACAAGACTCCCAAAAGAAAATCCTATCGTTTCCGTAGAAACGTATCTCGTTTTAGAAAGATATTGCAGGGAACCCAGAGTGTTTCATATGGACGCAAATTGTGTGTTAATTCGGCAGTGTGAGGGAGCGAGGGATGCAGTAAAGGAGGAATAATGCATCGGAAAAGAGATACTCGGACCCCAAAGAAAATCCTATCGTTTCCGTAGAAACGTATCTCGATTTAGAAGGACAATGCAGGGAATCCAGAGTATTTCATATGGACGCAAATTGTGTGTTAATTCGTCAATGTGAGGAAGCGAGGGATGCAGTAAAGGAGGAATAATGCATCGGAAAAGAGATACTCGGAACCCCAAAGAAAATCCTAATGTTTCCGTAGAAACGTATCTCGATTTAGAAGGACAATGCAGGGAATCCAGAGTATTTCATATGGACGCAAATTGTGTGTTAATTCGTCAATGTGAGGGAGCGAGGGATGCAGTAAAGGAGGAATAATGCATCGGAAAAGAGATACTCGGAACCCCAAAGGAAATCCTATCATTTCCGTAGAAACGTATCTTGATTTAGAAGGACAATGCAGGGAATCCAGAGTATTTCATATGGACGCACATTGTGTGTTAATTCGTCAATGTGAGGGAGCGAGGGATGCAGTAAAGGAGGAATAATGCATCGGAAATGAGATACTCGGAACCCCAAAGAAAATCCTATCGTTTCCGTAGAAACGTAGATCGATTTAGAAGGACAATGCAGGGAATCCAGAGTATTTCATATGGACGCAAATTGTGTGTTAATTCGTCAATGTGAGGGAGCGAGGGATGCAGTAAAGGAGGAATAATGCATCGGAAAAGAGATACTCTAAACCCCATAGAAAATCCTATCGTTTCCGTAGAAACGTATCTTGATTTAGAAGGACAATGCAGGGAATCCAGAGTATTTCATATGGACGCAAATTGTGTGTTAATTCGTCAATGTGAGGGAGCGAGGGATGCAGTAAAGGAGGAATAATGCATCGGAAAAGAGATACTCGGAACCCCAAAGAAAATCCTATCGTTTCCGTAGAAACGTATCTCGATTTAGAAGGACAATGCAGGGAATCCAGAGTATTTCATATGGACGCAAATTGTGTGTTAATTCGTCAATGTGAGGGAGCGAGGGATGCAGTAAAGGAGGAATAATGCATCGGAAAAGAGATACTCGGAACCCCAAAGAAAATCCTGTCGTTTCCGTAGAAACGTATCTCGATTTAGAAGGACAATGCAGGGAATCCAGAGTATTTCATATGGACGCAAATTGTGTGTTAATTCGTCAATGTGAGGGAGCGAGGGATGCAGTAAAGGAGGAATAATGCATCGGAAAAGAGATTCTCGGAACCCCAAAGAAAATCCTATGGTTACCGTAGGAACGTATCTCGATTTAGAAGGACAATGCAGGGAATCCAGAGTATTTCATATGGACGCAAATTGTGTGTTAATTCGTCAATGTGAGGGAGCGAGGGATGCTGTAAATAATGAATAATGTATCGGAAAAGAGATACTCGGAACCCCAAAGAAAATCCTATCGTTTCCGTAGAAACGTATCTTGATTTAGAAGGACAATGCAATGAAACCAGAGTATTTCATATGGACGCAAATTGTGTGTTAATTCGTCAATGTGAGGGAGCGAGGGATGCAGTAAAGGAGGAATAATGCATCGGAAAAGAGATACTCGGAACCCCAAAGAAAATCCTATCGTTTCCGTAGAAACGTAGATCGATTTAGAAGGACGATGCAGGGAATCCAGAGTATTTCATATGGACGCAAATTGTGTGTTAATTCGTCAATGTGAGGGAGCGAGGGATGCAGTAAAGGAGGAATAATGCATCGGAAAAGAGATACTCTGAACCCCATAGAAAATCCTATCGTTTCCGTAGAAACGTATCTTGATTTAGAAGGACAATGCAGGGAATCCAGAGTATTTCATATGGACGCAAATTGTGTGTTAATTCGTCAATGTGAGGGAGCGAGGGATGCAGTAAAGGAGGAATAATGCATCGGAAAAGAGATACTCGGAACCCCAAAGAAAATCCTATCGTTTCCGTAGAAACGTATCACGATTTAGAAGGACAATGCAGGGAATCCAGAGTATTTCATACGGACGCAAATTGTGTGTTAATTCGTCAATGTGAGGGAGCGAGGGATGCAGTAAAGGAGGAATAATGCATCGGAAAAGAGATACTCGACTCCCAAAAGAAAATCCTATCGTTTCCGTAGAAACGTATCTCGTTTTAGAAAGATAATGCAGGGAACCCAGAGTATTTCATATGGACGCAATTTGTGTGTTAATTCGTCAATGTGAGGGAGCGAGGGATGCAGTAAAGGAGGAATAATGCATCGGAAAAGAGATACTCGGAACCCCAAAGAAAATCCTATCGTTTCCGTAGAAACGAATCGCGATTTAGAAGGACAATGCAGATAATCCAGAGTATTTCATATGGACGCAAATTGTGTGTTAATTCGTCAATGTGAGGGAACGAGGGATGCAGTAAAGGAGGAATAATGCATCGGAAAAGAGATACTCAGAACCCCAAAGAAAATCCTATCGTTTCCGTAGAAACGTATCTCGATTTAGAAGGACAATGCAGGGAATCCAGAGTATTTCATATGGACGCAAATTGTGTGTTAATTCGTCAATGTGAGTTAGCGAGGGATGCAGTAAAGGAGGAATAATGCATCGGAAAAGAGATACTCGGAACCCCAAAGAAAATCCTGTCGTTTCCGTAGAAACGTATCTCGATTTAGAAGGACAATGCAGGGAATCCAGAGTATTTCATATGGACGCAAATTGTGTGTTAATTCGTCAATGTGAGGGAGCGAGGGATGCAGTAAAGGAGGAATAATGCATCGGAAAAGAGATACTCCGAACCCCAAAGAAAATCCTGTCGTTTCCGTAGAAACGTATCTCGATTTAGAAGGACAATGCAGGGAATCATGGGTATTTCATATGGACGCAAATTGTGTGTTAATTCGTCAATGTGAGGGAGCGAGGGATGCAGTAAAGGAGGAATAATGCATCGGAAAAGAGATTCTCGGAACCCCAAAGAAAATCCTATGGTTACCGTAGAAACGTATCTCGATTTAGAAGGACAATGCAGGGAATCCAGTGTATTTCATATGGACGCAAATTGTGTGTTAATTCGTCAATGTGAGGGAGCGAGGGATGCAGTAAATAATGAATAATGTATCGGAAAAGAGATACTCGGAACCCCAAAGAAAATCCTATCGTTTCCGTAGAAACGTATCTCGATATAGCAGGACAATGAAGGGAATCCAGAGTATTTCATATGGACGCAAATTGTGTGTTAATTCGTCAATCTGAGGGAGCGAGGGATGCAGTAAAGGAGGAATAGATGCAGTAAAGGAGGAATAATGCATCGGAAAAGACATACACGACTCCCAAAAGAAAATCCTATCGTTTCCGTAGAAACGTATCTCGTTTTAGAAAGATATTGCAGGGAACCCAGAGTGTTTCATATGGACGCAAATTGTGTGTTAATTCGGCAATGTGAGGGAGCGAGGGATGCAGTAAAGGAGGAATAATGCATCGGAGAAGAGATACTCGGACCCCAAAGAAAATCCTATCGTTTCCGTAGAAACGTATCTCGATTTAGAAGGACAATGCAGGGAATCCAGAGTATTTCATATGGACGCAAATTGTGTGTTAATTCGTCAATGTGATGGAGCGAGGGATGCAGTAAAGGAGGAATAATGCATCGGAAAAGAGATACTCGGAACCCCAAAGAAAATCCTATCGTTTCCTTAGAAACGTATCTCGATTTAGAAGGACAATGCAGGGAATCCAGAGTATTTCATATGGACGCAAATTGTGTGTTAATTCGTCAATGTGAGGAAGCGAGGGATGCAGTAAAGGAGGAATAATGCATCGGAAAAGAGATACGCGGAACCCCAAAGAAAATCCTATCGTTTCCGTAGAAACGTATCTCGATTTAGAAGGACAATGCAGGGGATCCAGAGTATTTCATATGGACGCAAATTGTGTGTTAATTCGTCAATGTGAGGGAGCGAGGGATGCAGTAAAGGAGGAATAATGCATCGGAAAAGAGATACTCGGAACCCCAAAGAAAATCCTATCGTTTCCGTAGAAACGTATCTTGATTTAGAAGGACAATGCAGGGAATCCAGAGTATTTCATATGGACGCAAATTGTGTGTTAATTCGTCAATGTGAGGGAGCGAGGGATGCAGTAAAGGAGGAATAATGCAACGGAAAAGACATACTCGGAACCCCAAAGAAAATCCTATCGTTTCCGTAGAAACGTATCTCGATTTAGAAGGACAATGCAGGGAATCCAGGGTATTTCATATGGACGCAAATTGTGTGTTAATTCGTCAATGTGAGGGAGCGAGGGATGCAGTAAAGGAGGAATAATGCATCGGAAAAGAGATACTCGGCTCCCAAAAGAAAATCCTATCGTTTCCGTAGAAACGTATCTCGATTTAGAAAGATAATGCAGTGAACCCAGAGTATTTCATATGGACGCTATTTGTGTGTTAATTCGTCAATGTGAGGGAGCGAGGGATGCAGTAAAGGAGGAATAATGCATCGTAAAAGGGATACTCGGAACCCCAAAGAAAATCCTGTCGTTTCCGTAGAAACGTATTTCGATTTAGAAGGACAATGCAGGGAATCCAGAGTATTTCATATGGACGCTAATTGTGTGTTAATTCGTCAATGTGAGTTAGCGAGGGATGCAGTAAAGGAGGAATAATGCATCGGAAAAGAGATACTCGGAACCCCAAAGAAAATCCTATCGTTTCCGGAGAAACGTATCTCGATTTAGAAGGACAATGCAGGGAATCCTGAGTATTTTATATGGACGCAAATTGTGTGTTAATTCGTCAATGTGAGGGAGCGAGGGAAGCAGTAAAGGAGGAATAATGCATCGGAAAAGAGATACTCGGAACCCCAAAGAAAATCCTATCATTTCCGTAGAAACGTATCTCGATTTAGAAGGACAATGCAGGGAATCCAGAGTATTTCATATGGACGCAAATTGTGTGTTAATTCGTCAATGTGAGGGAGCGAGGGATGCAGTAAAGGATGAATAATGCATCGGAAAAGAGATACTCGGAACCCCAAAGAAAATCCTATCGTTTCCGTAGAAACGTATCTCGATACAGAAGGACAATGCAGGGAATCCGGAGTATATCATATGGACGCAAATTGTGTGTTAATTCGTCAATGTGAGGGAGCGAGGGATGCAGTAAAGGAGGAATAGAAGCAGTAAAGGAGGAATAATGCATCGGAAAAGAGATACTCGACTCCAAAAAGAAAATCCTATCGTTTCCGTAGAAACGTATCTCGATTTAGAAGGACAATGCAGGGAATCCAGAGTATTTCATATGGACGCAAATTGTGTGTTAATTCGTCAATGTGAGGGGGCGAGGGATGCAGTAAAGGAGGAATAATGCATCGGAAAAGAGATACTCGACTCCCAAAAGAAAATCCTATCGTTTCCGTAGAAACGTATCTCGATTTAGAGAGATAATGCAGGGAACCCAGAGTATTTCATATCGACGCAATTTGTGTGTTAATTCGTCAATGTGAGGGAGCGAGGGATGCAGTAAAGGAGGAATAATGCATCGTAAAAGGGATACTCGGAACCTCAAAGAAAATCCTGTCGTTTCCGTAGAAACGTATCTCGATTTAGAAGGACAATGCAGGGAATCCAGAGTATTTCATATGGACGCTAATTGTGTGTTAATTCGTCAATGTGAGTTAGCGAGGGATGCAGTAAAGGAGGAATAATGCATCGGAAAAGAGATACTCGGAACCCCAAAGAAAATCCAATCGTTTCCGGAGAAACGTATCTCGATTTAGAAGGACAATGCAGGGAATCCTGAGTATTTTATATGGACGCAAATTGTGTGTTAATTCGTCAATGTGAGGGAGCGAGGGAAGCAGTAAAGGAGGAATAATGCATCGGAAAAGAGATACTCGGAACCCCAAAGAAAATCCTATCATTTCCGTAGAAACGTATCTCGATTTAGAAGGACAATGCAGGGAATCCAGAGTATTTCATATGGACGCAAATTGTGTGTTAATTCGTCAATGTGAGGGAGCGAGGGATGCAGTAAAGGATGAATAATGCATCGGAAAAGAGATACTCAGAACCCCAAAGAAAATCCTATCGTTTCCGTAGAAACGTATCTCGATACAGAAGGACAATGCAGGGAATCCGGAGTATATCATATGGACGCAAATTGTGTGTTAATTCGTCAATGTGAGGGAGCGAGGGTTGCAGTAAAGGAGGAATAGAAGCAGTAAAGGAGGAATAATGCATCCGAAAAGAGATACTCGACTCCCAAAAGAAAATCCTATCGTTTCCGTAGAAACGTATCTCGATTTAGAAGGACAATGCAGGGAATCCAGAGTATTTCATATGGACGCAAATTGTGTGTTAATTCGTCAATGTGAGGGAGCGAGGGATGCAGTAAAGGAGGAATAATGCATCGGAAAAGAGATACTCGACTCCCAAAAGAAAATCCTATCGTTTCCGTAGGAACGTATCTTGATTTAGAAGGACAATGCAGGGAATCCAGAGTATTTCATATGGACGCAAATTGTGTGTTAATTCGTCAATGTGAGGGAGCGAGGGATGCAGTAAAGGAGGAATAATGCAACGGAAAAGAGATACTCGGAACCCCAAAGAAAATCCTATCGTTTCCGTAGAAACGTATCTCGATTTAGAAGGACAATGAAGGGAATCCAGAGTATTTCATATGGACGCAAATTGTGTGTTAATTCGTCAATGTGAGGGAGCGAGGGATGCAGTAAAGGAGGAATAATGCATCGGAAAAGAGATACTCGACTCCCAAAAGAAAATCCTATCGTTTCCGTAGAAACGTATCTCGATTTAGAAAGATAATGCAGGGAACCCAGAGTATTTCATATGGACGCAAATTGTGTGTTAATTCGGCAATGTGAGGGAGCGAGGGATGCTGTAAAGGAGGAATAATGCATCGGAAAAGAGCTACTCGGAACCCCAAAGAAAATCCTTTCGTTTCCGTAGAAACGTATCTCGATTTAGAAGGACAATGCAAGGAATCCAGAGTATTTCATATGGACGCAAATTGTGTGTTAATTCGTCAATGTGAGGGAGCGAGGGATGCAGTAAAGGAGGAATAATGAATGGGAAAAGAGATACTCGGAACCCCAAAGAAAATCCTGTCGTTTCCGTAGAAACGTATCTCGATTTAGAAGGACAATGCAGGGAATCCAGAGTATTTCATATGGACGCAAATTGTGTGTTAATTCGTCAATGTGAGGGAGCGAGGGATGCAGTAAAGGAGGAATAATGCATCGGAAAAGAGATACTCGGAACCCCAAAGAAAATCCTATCGTTTCCGTAGAAACGTATCTCGATTTAGAAGGACAATACAGGGAATCCAGAGTATTTCATATGGACGCAAATTGTGTGTTAATTCGTCAATGTGAGGAAGCGAGGGATGCAGTAAAGGAGGAATAATGCATCGGAAAAGAGATTCGCGGAACCCCAAAGAAAATCCTATCGTTTCCGTAGAAACGTATCACAATTTAGAAGAACAATGCAGGGAATCCAGAGTATTTCATATGGACGCAAATTGTGTGTTATTTCGTCAATGTGAGGGAGCGAGGGATGTAGTAAAGGAAGAATAATGCATCGGAAAAGAGATACTCGGAACCCCAAAGAAAATCCTATCGTTTCCGTAGAATCGTATCTTCATTTAGAAGGACAATAAAGGGAATCCAGATTATATCATATGGACGCAAATTGTGTGTTAATTCGTCAATGTGAGGGAGCGAGGGATGCAGTAAAGGAGGAATAATGCATCGGAAAAGAGATACGCGGAACCCCAAAGAAAATCCTATCGTTTCCCGAGAAACGTATCTCGATTTAGAAGGACAATACAGGGAATCCAGAGTATTTCATATGGACACAAATTGTGTGTTAATTCGGCAATGTGAGGGAGCGAGGAATGCAGTAAAGGAGGAATAATGCATCGGAAAAGAGATACTCTTAACCCCAAAGAAAATCCTATCTTATCCGTAGAAACGTATCTCGATTTAGAAGTTCAATGCAGGGATTCCAGAGTATTTCATATGGACGCAATTTGTGTGTTAATTCGTCAATGTGGGGAAGCAAGGGATGCAGTAAAGGAGGAATAATGCATCGGAAAAGAGATACTCGGAACCCCAAAGAAAATCCAATCGTTTCCATAGAAACGTATCTCGATTTAGAAGGAAAATGCAGGGAATCCAGAGTATTTCATATGGACGCAAATTGTGTGTTAATTCGTCAATGTGAGGGAGCGAGGGATGCAGTAAATGATGAATAATGCATCGGAAAAGAGATACTCGGAACCCCAAAGAAAATCCTATCGTTTCCGTAGAAACGTATCTCGATATAGAAGGACAATGCAGGGAATCCGGAGTTTATCATATGGACGCAAATTGTGTGTTAATTCGTCAATGTGAGGGAGCGAGGGATGCAGTAAAGGAGGAATAGATGCAGTAAAGGAGGAATAATGCATCGGAAAAGAGATACACGACTCCCAAAAGAAAATCCTATCGTTTCCGTAGAAACGTATCTCGTTTTAGAAAGATATTGCAGGGAACCCAGAGTGTTTCATATGGACGCAGATTGTGTGTTAATTCGGCAATGTGAGGGAGCGAGGGATGCAGTAAAGGAGGAATAATGCATCGGAAAAGAGATACTCGGACCCCAAAGAAAATCCTATCGTTTCCGTAGAAACGTATCTCGATTTAGAAGGACAATGCAGGGAATCCAGAGTATTTCATATGGACGCAAATTGTGTGTTAATTCGTCAATGTGAGGAAGCGAGGGATGCAGTAAAGGAGGAATAATGCATCGGAAAAGAGATACTCGGAACCCCAAAGAAAATCCTATCGTTTCCGTAGAAACGTATCTCGATTTAGAAGGACAATGCAGGGAATCCAGAGTATTTCATATGGACACAAATTGTGTGTTAATTCGTCAATGTGAGGGAGCGAGGGATGCAGTAAAGGAGGAATAATGCATCGGAAAAGAGATACTCGGAACCCCAAAGAAAATCCTATCATTTCCGTAGAAACGTATCTTGATTTAGAAGGACAATGCAGGGAAGCCAGAGTATTTCATATGGACACAAATTGTGTGTTAGTTCGTCAATGTGAGGGAGCGAGGGATGCAGTAAAGGAGGAATAATGCATCGGAAAAGAGATACTCGGAACCCCAAAGAAAATCCTATCTTTCCGTAGAAACGTAGATCGATTTAGAAGGACAATGCAGGGAATCCAGAGTATTTCATATGGACGCAAATTGTGTGTTAATTCGTCAATGTGAGGGAGCGAGGGATGCAGTAAAGGAGGACTAATGCATCGGAAAAGAGATACTCTGAACCCCATAGAAAATCCTATCGTTTCCGTAGAAACGTATCTTGATTTAGAAGGGCAATGCAGGGAATCCAGAGTATTTCATATGGACGCAAATTGTGTGTTAATTCGTCAATGTGAGGGAGCGAGGGATGCAGTAAAGGAGGAATAATGCATCGGAAAAGAGATACTCGGAACCCCAAAGAAAATCCTATCGTTTCCGTAGAAACGTATCTCGATTTAGAAGGACAATGCAGGGAATCCAGAGTATTTCATATGGACGCAAATTGTGTGTTAATTCGTCAATGTGAGGGAGCGAGGGATGCAGTAAAGGAGGAATAATGCATCGGAAAAGAGATACTCGACTCCCAAAAGAAAATCCTATCGTTTCCGTAGAAACGTATCTCGTTTTAGAAAGATAATGCAGGGAACCCAGGGTATTTCATATGGACGCAATTTGTGTGTTAATTCGGCAATGTGAGGGAGCGAGGGATGCAGTAAAGGAGGAATAATGCATCGGAAAAGAGATACTCGGAACCCCAAAGAAAATCCTATCGTTTCCGTAGAAACGAATCCCGATTTAGAAGGACAATGCAGATAATCCAGAGTATTTCATATGGACGCAAATTGTGTGTTAATTCGTCAATGTGAGGGAACGAGGGATGCAGTAAAGGAGGAATAATGCATCGGAAAAGAGATACTCGAAACCCCAAAGAAAATCCTATCGTTTCCGTAGAAACGTATCTCGATTTAGAAGGACAATGCGGGGAATCCAGAGTATTTCATATGGACGCAAATTGTGTGTTAATTCGTCAATGTGAGGGAGCGAGGGATGCAGTAAAGGAGGAATAATGCATCGGAAAAGAGATACTCGGAACCCCAAAGAAAATCCTGTCGTTTCCGTAGAAACGTATCTCGATTTAGAAGGACAATGCAGGGAATCCAGAGTATTTCATATGGACGCAAATTGTGTGTTAATTCGTCAATGTGAGGGAGCGAGGGATGCAGTAAAGGAGGAATAATGCATCGGAAAAGAGATTCTCGGAACCCCAAAGAAAATCCTATGGTTACCGTAGAAACGTATCTCGATTTAGAAGGACAATGCAGGGAATCCAGAGTATTTCATATGGACGCAAATTGTGTGTTAATTCGTCAATGTGAGGGAGCGAGGGATGCAGTAAATAATGAATAATGTATCGGAAAAGAGATACTCGGAACCCCAAAGAAAATCCTATCGTTTCCGTAGAAACGTATCTCGATATAGAAGGACAATGCAGGGATTCCAGAGTATTTCATATGGACGCAAATTGTGTGTTAATTCGTCAATGTGAGGGAGCGAGGGATGCAGTAAAGGAGGAATTGATGCAGTAAAGGAGGAATAAAGCATCGGAAAAGAGATACATGACTCCCAAAAGAAAATCCTATCGTTTCCGTAGAAACGTATCTCGTTTTAGACAGATATTGCAGGGAACACAGAGTGTTTCATATGGACGCAAATTGTGTGTTAATTCGGCAATGTGAGGGAGCGAGGGATGCAGTAAAGGACGAATAATGCATCGGAAAAGAGATACTCGGACCCCAAAGAAAATCCTATCGTTTCCGTAGAAACGTATCTCGATTTAGAAGGACAATGCAGGGAATCCAGAGTATTTCATATGGACGCAAATTGTGTGTTAATTCGTCAATGTGAGGGAGCGAGGGATGCAGTAAAGGAGGAATAATGCATCGGAAAAGAGATACTCGGAACCCCAAAGAAAATCCTATCGTTTCCGTAGAAACGTATCTCGATTTAGAAGGACAATGCAGGGAATCCAGAGTATTTCATATGGACGCAAATTGTGTGTTAATTCGTCAATGTGAGGAAGCGAGGGATGCAGTAAAGGAGGAATAATGCATCGGAAAAGAGATACACGGAACCCAAAAGAAAATCCTATCGTTTCCGTAGAAACGTATCTCGATTTAGAAGGACAATGCAGGGGATCCAGAGTATTTCATATGGACGCAAATTGTGTGTTAATTCGTCAATGTGAGGGAGCGAGGGATGCAGTAAAGGAGGAATAATGCATCGGAAAAGAGATACTCGGAACCCAAAAAAAATCCTATCGTTTCCGTAGAAACGTATCTTGATTTAGAAGGACAATGCAGGGAATCCAGAGTATTTCATATGGACGCAAATTGTGTGTTAATTCGTCAATGTGAGCTAGCGAGGGATGCAGTAAAGGAGGAATAATGCAACTGAAAAGAGATACACGGAACCCCAAAGAAAATCCTATCGTTTCCGAAGAAACGTATCTCGATTTAGAAGGACAATGCAGGGAATCCAGAGTATTTCATATGGACGCAAATTGTGTGTTAATTCGTCAATGTGAGGGAGCGAGGGATGCAGTAAAGGAGGAATAATGCATCGGAAAAGAGATACTCGACTCCCAAAAGAAAATCCTATCGTTTCCGTAGAAACGTATCTCGATTTAGAAAGATAATGCAGGGAACCCAGAGTATTTCATATGGACGCAATTTGTGTGTTAATTCGGCAATGTGAGGGAGCGAGGGATGCAGTAAAGGAGGAATAATGCATCGGAAAAGAGATACTCGGAACCCCAAAGAAAATCCTATCGTTTCCGTAGAAACGTATCTCGATTTAGAAGGACAATGCAGGGAATCCAGAGTATTTCATATGGACGCAAATTGTGTGTTAATTCGTCAATGTGAGGGAGCGAGGGATGCAGTAAAGGAGGAATAATGCATCGGAAAAGAGATACTCGGAACCCCAAAGAAAATCCTATCTTTCCGTAGAAACGTAGATCGATTTAGAAGGACAATGCAGGGAATCCAGAGTATTTCATATGGACGCAAATTGTGTGTTAATTCGTCAATGTGAGGGAGCGAGGGATGCAGTAAAGGAGGAATAATGCATCGGAAAAGAGATACTCTGAACCCCATAGAAAATCCTATCGTTTCCGTAGAAACGTATCTTGATTTAGAAGGGCAATGCAGGGAATCCAGAGTATTTCATATGGACGCAAATTGTGTGTTAATTCGTCAATGTGAGGGAGCGAGGGATGCAGTAAAGGAGGAATAATGCATGGGAAAAGAGATACTCGGAACCCCAAAGAAAATCCTATCGTTTCCGTAGAAACGTATCTCGATTTAGAAGGACAATGCAGGGAATCCAGAGTATTTCATATGGACGCAAATTGTGTGTTAATTCGTCAATGTGAGGGAGCGAGGGATGCAGTAAAGGAGGAATAATGCATCGGAAAAGAGATTCTCGGAACCCCAAAGAAAATCCTATGGTTACCGTAGAAACGTATCTCGATTTAGAAGGACAATGCAGGGAATCCAGAGTATTTCATATGGACGCAAATTGTGTGTTAATTCGTCAATGTGAGGGAGCGAGGGATGCAGTAAATAATGAATAATGTATCGGAAAAGAGATACTCGGAACCCCAAAGAAAATCCTATCGTTTCCGTAGAAACGTATCTCGATATAGAAGGACAATGCAGGGATTCCAGAGTATTTCATATGGACGCAAATTGTGTGTTAATTCGTCAATGTGAGGGAGCGAGGGATGCAGTAAAGGAGGAATTGATGCAGTAAAGGAGGAATAAAGCATCGGAAAAGAGATACATGACTCCCAAAAGAAAATCCTATCGTTTCCGTAGAAACGTATCTCGTTTTAGAAAGATATTGCAGGGAACACAGAGTGTTTCATATGGACGCAAATTGTGTGTTAATTCGGCAATGTGAGGGAGCGAGGGATGCAGTAAAGGACGAATAATGCATCGGAAAAGAGATACTCGGACCCCAAAGAAAATCCTATCGTTTCCGTAGAAACGTATCTCGATTTAGAAGGACAATGCAGGGAATCCAGAGTATTTCATATGGACGCAAATTGTGTGTTAATTCGTCAATGTGAGGGAGCGAGGGATGCAGTAAAGGAGGAATAATGCATCGGAAAAGAGATACTCGGAACCCCAAAGAAAATCCTATCGTTTCCGTAGAAACGTATCTCGATTTAGAAGGACAATGCAGGGAATCCAGAGTATTTCATATGGACGCAAATTGTGTGTTAATTCGTCAATGTGAGGAAGCGAGGGATGCAGTAAAGGAGGAATAATGCATCGGAAAAGAGATACACGGAACCCAAAAGAAAATCCTATCGTTTCCGTAGAAACGTATCTCGATTTAGAAGGACAATGCAGGGGATCCAGAGTATTTCATATGGACGCAAATTGTGTGTTAATTCGTCAATGTGAGGGAGCGAGGGATGCAGTAAAGGAGGAATAATGCATCGGGAAAGAGATACTCGGAACCCAAAGAAAATCCTATCGTTTCCGTAGAAACGTATCTTGATTTAGAAGGACAATGCAGGGAATCCAGAGTATTTCATATGGACGCAAATTGTGTGTTAATTCGTCAATGTGAGCTAGCGAGGGATGCAGTAAAGGAGGAATAATGCAACTGAAAAGAGATACCCGGAACCCCAAAGAAAATCCTATCGTTTCCGAAGAAACGTATCTCGATTTAGAAGGACAATGCAGGGAATCCAGAGTATTTCATATGGACGCAAATTGTGTGTTAATTCGTCAATGTGAGGGAGCGAGGGATGCAGTAAAGGAGGAATAATGCATCGGAAAAGAGATACTCGACTCCCAAAAGAAAATCCTATCGTTTCCGTAGAAACGTATCTCGATTTAGAAAGATAATGCAGGGAACCCAGAGTATTTCATATGGACGCAATTTGTGTGTTAATTGGTCAATGTGAGGGAGCGAGGGATGCAGTAAAGGAGGAATAATGCATCGGAAAAGGGATACTCGGAACCCCAAAGAAAATCCTGTCGTTTCCGTAGAAACGTATCTCGATTTAGAAGGACAATGCAGGGAATCCAGAGTATTTCATATGGACGCTAATTGTGTGTTAATTCGTCAATGTGAGTTAGCGAGGGATGCAGTAAAGGAGGAATAATGCATCGGAAAAGAGATACTCGGAACCCCAAAGAAAATCCTATCGTTTCCGGAGAAACGTATCTCGATTTAGAAGGACAATGCAGGGAATCCTGAGTATTTCATATGGACGCAAATTGGGTGTTAATTCGTCATTGTGAGGGAGCGAGGGAAGCAGTAAAGGAGGAATAATGCATCGGAAAAGAGATACTCGGAACCCCAAAGTAAATCCTATCATTTCCGTAGAAACGTATCTCGATTTAGAAGGACAATGCAGGGAATCCAGAGTTTTTCATATGGACGCAAATTGTGTGTTAATTCGTCAATGTGAGGGAGCGAGGGATGCAGTAAAGGATGAATAATGCATCGGAAAAGAGATACTCGACTCCCAAAAGAAAATCCTATCATTTCCGTAGAAACGTACCTCGATTTAGAAAGACAATGCAGGGAATCCAGAGTATTTCATATGGACGCAAATTGTGTGTTAATTCGTCAATGTGAGGGAGCGAGGGATGCAGTAAAGGAGGAATAATGCATCGGAAAAGAGATACTCGACTCCCAAAAGAAAATCCTATCGTTTCCGTAGGAACGTATCTTGATTTAGAAGGACAATGCAGGGAATCCAGAGTATTTCATATGGACGCAAATTGTGTGTTAATTCGTCAATGTGAGGGAGCGAGGGATGCAGTAAAGGAGGAATAATGCAACGGAAAAGAGATACTCGGAACCCCAAAGAAAATCCTATCGTTTCCGTAGAAACGTATCTCGATTTAGAAGGACAATGCAGGGAATCCAGAGTATTTCATATGGACGCAAATTGTGTGTTAATTCGTCAATGTGAGGGAGCGAGGGATGCAGTAAAGGAGGAATAATGCATCGGAAAAGAGATACTCGACTCCCAAAAGAAAATCCTATCGTTTCCGTACAAACGTATCTCGATTTAGAAAGATAATGCAGGGAACCCAGAGTATTTCATATGGACGCAATTTGTGTGTTAATTCGTCAATGTGAGGGAGCGAGGGATGCAGTAAAGGAGGAATAATGCATCGGAAAAGGGATACTCGGAACCCCAAAGAAAATCCTGTCGTTTCCGTAGAAACGTATCTCGATTTAGAAGGACAATGCAGGGAATCCAGAGTATTTCATATGGTCGCTAATTGTGTGTTAATTCGTCAATGTGAGTTAGCGAGGGATGCAGTAAAGGAGGAATAATCCATCGGAAAAGAGATACTCGGAACCCCAAAGAAAATCCTATCGTTTCCGTAGAAACGTATCTCGATTTAGAAGGACAATGCAGGGAATCCTGAGTATTTCATATGGATGCAAATTGTGTGTTAATTTGTCAATGTGAGGGAGCGAGGGATGCAGTAAAGGAGGAATAATGCATCGGAAAAGAGATACTCGGAACCCCAAAGAAAATCCTATCATTTCCGTAGAAACGTATCTCGATTTAGAAGGACAATGCAGGGAATCCAGAGTATTTCATATGGACGCAAATTGTGTGTTAATTCGTCAATGTGAGGGAGCGAGGGATGCAGTAAAGGATGAATAATGCATCGGAAAAGAGATACTCGGAACCCCAAAGAAAATCCTATCGTTTCCGTAGAAACGTATCTCGATATAGAAGGACATTGCAGGGAATCCGGAGTATATCATATGGACGCAAATTGTGTGTTAATTCGTCAATGTGGGGTTGCGAGGGATGCAGTAAAGGAGGAATAGATGCAGTAAAGGAGGAATAATGCATCGGAAAAGAGATTCTCGACTCCCAAATGAAAATCCTATCGTTTCCGTAGAAACGTATCTCGTTTTAGAAAGATAATGCAGGGAACCCAGAGTATTTCATATGGACGCAAATTGTGTGTTAATTCGGCAATGTGAGGGAGCGAGGGATGCTGTAAAGGAGGAATAATGCATCGGAAAAGAGCTACTCGGAACCCCAAAGAAAATCCTTTCGTTTCCGTAGAAACGTATCTCGATTTAGAAGGACAATGCAAGGAATCCAGAGTATTTCATATGGACGCAAATTGTGTGTTAATTCGTCAATGTGAGGGAGCGAGGGATGCAGTAAAGGAGGAATAATGAATGGGAAAAGAGATACTCGGAACCCCAAAGAAAATCCTGTCGTTTCCGTAGAAAGGTATCTCGATTTAGAAGGACAATGCAGGGAATCCAGAGTATTTCATATGGACGCAAATTGTGTGTTAATTCGTCAATGTGAGGGAGCGAGGGATGCAGTAAAGGAGGAATAATGCATCGGAAAAGAGATACTCGGAACCCCAAAAAAAATCCTATCGTTTCCGTAGAAACGTATCTCGATTTAGAAGGACAATACAGGGAATCCAGAGTATTTCATATGGACGCAAATTGTGTGTTAATTCGTCAATGTGAGGAAGAGAGGGATGCAGTAAAGGAGGAATAATGCATCGGAAAAGAGATACGCGGAACCCCAAAGAAAATCCTATCGTTTCCGTAGAAACGTATCACGATTTAGAAGAACAATGCAGGGAATCCAGAGTATTTCATATGGACGCAAATTGTGTGTTATTTCGTCAATGTGAGGGAGCGAGGGATGTAGTAAAGGAAGAATAATGCATCGGAAAAGAGATACTCGGAACCCCAAAGAAAATCCTATCGTTTCCGTAGAAACGTATCTTCATTTAGAAGGACAATAAAGGGAATCCAGATTATATCATATGGACGCAAATTGTGTGTTAATTCGTCAATGTGAGGGAGCGAGGGATGCAGTAAAGGAGGAATAATGCATCGGAAAAGAGATACGCGGAACCCCAAAGAAAATCCTATCGTTTCCCGAGAAACGTATCTCGATTTAGAAGGACAATGCAGGGAATCCAGAGTATTTCATATGGACACAAATTGTGTGTTAATTCGGCAATGTGAGGGAGCGAGGAATGCAGTAAAGGAGGAATAATGCATCGGAAAAGAGATACTCTTAACCCCAAAGAAAATCCTATCTTATCCGTATAAACGTATCTCGATTTAGAAGTACAATGCAGGGATTCCAGAGTATTTCATATGGACGCAAATTGTGTGTTAATTCGTCAATGTGAGGGAGCGAGGTATGCAGTAAAGGAGGAATAATGCATCGGAAAAGAGATACTCGGAACCCCAAAGAAAATCCAATCGTTTCCATAGAAACGTATCTCGATTTAGAAGGAAAATGCAGGGAATCCAGAGTATTTCATATGGACGCTAATTGTGTGTTAATTCGTCAATGTGAGGGAGCGAGGGATGCAGTAAAGGAGGAATAATGAATCAGAAAAGAGATACTCGGAACCCCAAAGAAAATCCTATCGTTTCCGTAGAAACGAATCCCGATTTAAAAGGACAATGCAGGGAATCCAGAGAATTTCATATGGACGCAAATGTGTGTTAATTTGTCAATGTTAGGGAGCGAGGTATGCAGTAAAGGAGGAATAATGCATCAGAAAAGAGATACTCGGAACCCCAAAGAAAATCCTATCGTTTCCGTAGAAACATATCTTGATTTAGAAGGACAATGCAGGGAATCCTGAGTATTTCATATGGATGCAAATTGTGTGTTAATTGGTCAATGTGAGGGAGCGAGGGATGCAGTAAAGGAGGAATAATGTATCGGAAAAGAGATACTTAGAACCCCAAAGAAAATCCTATATTTTCCGTAGAAACCTATCTCGATTTAGAAGGACAATGCACGGAATCCAGAGTATTTCATATGGATGCAAATTGTGTGTTAATTCGTCAATGTGAGGGAGCGAGGGAAGCAGTAAAGGAGGAATAATGCATCGGAAAAGAGATACTCGGAACCCCAAAGAAAATCCTTTCGTTTCCGTAGAAACGTATCTCGATTTAGAAGGACAATGCAGGGAATCCAGAGTATTTCATATGGACGCAAATTGTGTGTTAATTCGTCAATGTGAGGGAGCGAGGGATGCAGTAAAGGAGGAATAATGCATCGGAAAAGAGATACTCGACTCCCAAAAGAAAATCCTATCGTTTCCGTAGAAACGTATCTCGATTTAGAAAGATAATGCAGGGAACCCAGAGTATTTCATATGGACGCAAATTGTGTGTTAATTCGGCAATGTGAGGGAGCGAGGGATGCTGTAAAGGAGGAATAATGCATCGGAAAAGAGCTACTCGGAACCCCAAAGAAAATCCTTTCGTTTCCGTAGAAACGTATCTCGATTTAGAAGGACAATGCAAGGAATCCAGAGTACTTCATATGGACACAAATTGTGTGTTAATTCGTCAATGTGAGGGAGCGAGGGATGCTGTAAAGGAGGAATAATGAATGGGAAAAGAGATACTCGGAACCCCAAAGAAAATCCTGTCGTTTCCGTAGAAACGTATCTCGATTTAGAAGGACAATGCAGGGAATCCAGAGTATTTCATATGGACGCAAATTGTGTGTTAATTCGTCAATGTGAGGGAGCGAGGGATGCAGTAAAGGAGGAATAATGCATCGGAAAAGAGATACTCGGAACCCCAAAGAGAATCCTATCGTTTCCGTAGAAACGTATCTCGATTTAGAAGGACAATACAGGGAATCCAGAGTATTTCATATGGACGCAAATTGTGTGTTAATTCGTCAATGTGAGGAAGCGAGGGATGCAGTAAAGGAGGAATAATGCATCGGAAAAGAGATACGCGGAACCCCAAAGAAAATCCTATCGTTTCCGTAGAAACGTATCACAATTTAGAAGAACAATGCAGGGAATCCAGAGTATTTCATATGGACGCAAATTGTGTGTTATTTCGTCAATGTGAGGGAGCGAGGGATGTAGTAAAGGAAGAATAATGCATCGGAAAAGAGATAGTCGGAACCCCAAAGAAAATCCTATCGTTTCCGTAGAAACGTATCTTCATTTAGAAGGACAATAAAGGGAATCCAGATTATATCATACGGACGCAAATTGTGTGTTAATTCGTCAATGTGAGGGAGCGAGGGATGCAGTAAAGGAGGAATAATGCATCGGAAAAGAGATACGCGGAAACCCAAAGAAAATCCTATCGTTTCCCGAGAAACGTATCTCGATTTAGAAGGACAATACAGGGAATCCAGAGTATTTCATATGGACACAAATTGTGTGTTAATTCGGCAATGTGAGGGAGCGAGGAATGCAGTAAAGGAGGAATAATGCATCGGAAAAGAGATACTCTTAACCCCAAAGAAAATCCTATCTTATCCGTAGAAACGTATCTCGATTTAGAAGTTCAATGCAGGGATTCCAGAGTATTTCATATGGACGCAATTTGTGTGTTAATTCGGCAATGTGAGGAAGCGAGGGATGCAGTAAAGGAGGAATAATGCATCGGAAAAGAGATACTCGGAACCCCAAAGAAAATCCAATCGTTTCCACAGAAACGTATCTCGATTTAGAAGGAAAATGCAGGGAATCCAGAGTATTTCATATGGACGCAAATTGTGTGTTAATTCGTCAATGTGAGGGAGCGAGGGATGCAGTAAATGATGAATAATGCATCGGAAAAGAGATACTCGGAACCCCAAAGAAAATCCTATCGTTTCCGTAGAGACGTATCTCGATATAGAAGGACAATGCAGGGAATCCGGAGTTTATCATATGGACGCAAATTGTGTGTTAATTCGTCAATGTGAGGGAGCGAGGGATGCAGTAAAGGAGGAATAGATGCAGTAAAGGAGGAATAATGCATCGGAAAAGAG
Source organism: Schistocerca nitens (assembly GCF_023898315.1). Classification (NCBI taxonomy): domain Eukaryota; kingdom Metazoa; phylum Arthropoda; class Insecta; order Orthoptera; family Acrididae; genus Schistocerca; species Schistocerca nitens. Next base: position 1,153,074,069 of record NC_064615.1, read on the forward strand.
ATACACGACTCCCAAAAGAAAATCCTATCGTTTCCGTAGAAACGTATCTCGTTTTAGAAAGATATTGCAGGGAACCCAGAGTGTTTCATATGGACGCAAATTGTGTGTTAATTCGGCAATGTGAGGGAGCGAGGGATGCAGTAAAGGAGGAATAATGCATCGGAAAAGAGATACTCGGACCCCAAAGAAAATCCTATCGTTTCCGTAGAAACGTATCTCGATTTAGAAGGACAATGCAGGGAATCCAGAGTATTTCATATGGACGCAAATTGTGTGTTAATTCGTCAATGTGAGGAAGCGAGGGATGCAGTAAAGGAGGAATAATGCATCGGAAAAGAGATACTCGGAACCCCAAAGAAAATCCTATCGTTTCCGTAGAAACGTATCTCGATTTAGAAGGACAATGCAGGGAATCCAGAGTATTTCATATGGACGCAAATTGTGTGTTAATTCGTCAATGTGAGGGAGCGAGGGATGCAGTAAAGGAGGAATAATGCATCGGAAAAGAGATACTCGACTCCCAAAAGAAAATCCTATCGTTTCCGTAGAAACGTATCTCGATTTAGAAAGATAATGCAGGGAACCCAGAGTATTTCATATGGACGCAAATTGTGTGTTAATTCGGCAATGTGAGGGAGCGAGGGATGCTGTAAAGGAGGAATAATGCATCGGAAAAGAGCTACTCGGAACCCCAAAGAAAATCCTTTCGTTTCCGTAGAAACGTATCTCGATTTAGAAGGACAATGCAAGGAATCCAGAGTATTTCATATGGACGCAAATTGTGTGTTAATTCGTCAATGTGAGGGAGCGAGGGATGCTGTAAAGGAGGAATAATGAATGGGAAAAGAGATACTCGGAACCCCAAAGAAAATCCTGTCGTTTCCGTAGAAACGTATCTCGATTTAGAAGGACAATGCAGGGAATCCAGAGTATTTCATATGGACGCAAATTGTGTGTTAATTCGTCAATGTGATGGAGCGAGGGATGCAGTAAAGGAGGAATAATGCATCGGAAAAGAGATACTCGGAACCCCAAAGAGAATCCTATCGTTTCCGTAGAAACGTATCTCGATTTAGAAGGACAATACAGGGAATCCAGAGTATTTCATATGGACGCAAATTGTGTGTTAATTCGTCAATGTGAGGAAGCGAGGGATGCAGTAAAGGAGGAATAATGCATCGGAAAAGAGATACGCGGAACCCCAAAGAAAATCCTATCGTTTCCGTAGAAACGTATCACAATTTAGAAGAACAATGCAGGGAATCCAGAGTATTTCATATGGACGCAAATTGTGTGTTATTTCGTCAATGTGAGGGAGCGAGGGATGTAGTAAAGGAAGAATAATGCATCGGAAAAGAGATAGTCGGAACCCCAAAGAAAATCCTATCGTTTCCGTAGAAACGTATCTTCATTTAGAAGGACAATAAAGGGAATCCAGATTATATCATACGGACGCAAATTGTGTGTTAATTCGTCAATGTGAGGGAGCGAGGGATGCAGTAAAGGAGGAATAATGCATCGGAAAAGAGATACGCGGAAACCCAAAGAAAATCCTATCGTTTCCCGAGAAACGTATCTCGATTTAGAAGGACAATACAGGGAATCCAGAGTATTTCATATGGACACAAATTGTGTGTTAATTCGGCAATGTGAGGGAGCGAGGAATGCAGTAAAGGAGGAATAATGCATCGGAAAAGAGATACTCTTAACCCCAAAGAAAATCCTATCTTATCCGTAGAAACGTATCTCGATTTAGAAGTTCAATGCAGGGATTCCAGAGTATTTCATATGGACGCAATTTGTGTGTTAATTCGTCAATGTGAGGAAGCGAGGGATGCAGTAAAGGAGGAATAATGCATCGGAAAAGAGATACTCGGAACCCCAAAGAAAATCCAATCGTTTCCACAGAGACGTATCTCGATTTAGAAGGAAAATGCAGGGAATCCAGAGTATTTCATATGGACGCAAATTGTGTGTTAATTCGTCAATGTGAGGGAGCGAGGGATGCAGTAAATGATGAATAATGCATCGGAAAAGAGATACTCGGAACCCCAAAGAAAATCCTATCGTTTCCGTAGAAACGTATCTCGATATAGAAGGACAATGCAGGGAATCCGGAGTTTATCATATGGACGCAAATTGTGTGTTAATTCGTCAATGTGAGGGAGCGAGGGATGCAGTAAAGGAGGAATAGATGCAGTAAAGGAGGAATAATGCATCGGAAAAGAGATACACGACTCCCAAAAGAAAATCCTATCGTTTCCGTAGAAACGTATCTCGTTTTAGAAAGATATTGCAGGGAACCCAGAGTGTTTCATATGGACGCAAATTGTGTGTTAATTCGGCAATGTGAGGGAGCGAGGGATGCAGTAAAGGAGGAATAATGCATCGGAAAAGAGATACTCGGACCCCAAAGAAAATCCTATCGTTTCCGTAGAAACGTATCTCGATTTAGAAGGACAATGCAGGGAATCCAGAGTATTTCATATGGACGCAAATTGTGTGTTAATTCGTCAATGTGAGGAAGCGAGGGATGCAGTAAAGGAGGAATAATGCATCGGAAAAGAGATACTCGGAACCCCAAAGAAAATCCTATCGTTTCCGTAGAAACGTATCTCGATTTAGAAGGACAATGCAGGGAATCCAGAGTATTTCATATGGACGCAAATTGTGTGTTAATTCGTCAATGTGAGGGAGCGAGGGATGCAGTAAAGGAGGAATAATGCATCGGAAAAGAGATACTCGTAACCCCAAAGAAAATCCTATCATTTCCGTAGAAACGTATCTTGATTTAGAAGGACAATGCAGGGAATCCAGAGTATTTCATATGGACACAAATTGTGTGTTAATTCGTCAATGTGAGGGAGCGAGGGATGCAGTAAAGGAGGAATAATGCATCGGAAAAGAGATACTCGGAACCCCAAAGAAAATCCTATCTTTCCGTAGAAACGTAGATCGATTTAGAAGGACAATGCAGGGAATCCAGAGTATTCCATATGGACGCAAATTGTGTGTTAATTCGTCAATGTGAGGGAGCGAGGGATGCAGTAAAGGAGGAATAATGCATCGGAAAAGAGATACTCTGAACCCCATAGAAAATCCTATCGTTTCCGTAGAAACGTATCTTGATTTAGAAGGACAATGCAGGGAATCCAGAGTATTTCATATGGACGCAAATTGTGTGTTAATTCGTCAATGTGAGGGAGCGAGGGATGCAGTAAAGGAGGAATAATGCATCGGAAAAGAGATACTCGGAACCCCAAAGAAAATCCTGTCGTTTCCGTAGAAACGTATCTCGATTTAGAAGGACAATGCAGGGAATACAGAGTATTTCATATGGACGCAAATTGTGTGTTAATTCGTCAATGTGAGGGAGCGAGGGATGCAGTAAAGGAGGAATAATGCATCGGAAAAGAGATACTCGGAACCCCAAAGAAAATCCTGTCGTTTCCGTAGAAACGTATCTCGATTTAGAAGGACAATGCAGGGAATCCAGAGTATTTCATATGGACGCAAATTGTGTGTTAATTCGTCAATGTGAGGGAGCGAGGGATGCAGTAAAGGAGGAATAATGCATCGGAAAAGAGATTCTCGGAACCCCAAAGAAAATCCTATGGTTACCGTAGAAACGTATCTCGATTTAGAAGGACAATGCAGGAAATCCAGAGTATTTCATATGGACGCAAATTGTGTGTTAATTCGTCAATGTGAGGGAGCGAGGGATGCAGTAAAGGAGGAATTGATGCAGTAAAGGAGGAATAATGCATCGGAAAAGAGATACATGACTCCCAAAAGAAAATCCTATCGTTTCCGTAGAAACGTATCTCGTTTTAGAAAGATATTGCAGGGAACACAGAGTGATTCATATGGACGCAAATTGTGTGTTAATTCGGCAATGTGAGGGAGCGAGGGATGCAGTAAAGGACGAATAATGCATCGGAAAAGAGATACTCGGACCCCAAAGAAAATCCTATCGTTTCCGTAGAAACGTATCTCGATTTAGAAGGACAATGCAGGGAATCCAGAGTATTTCATATGGACGCAAATTGTGTGTTAATTCGTCAATGTGAGGGAGCGAGGGATGCAGTAAAGGAGGAATAATGCATCGGAAAAGAGATACTCGGAACCCCAAAGAAAATCCTATCGTTTCCGTAGAAACGTATCTCGATTTAGAAGGACAATGCAGGGAATCCAGAGTATTTCATATGGACGCAAATTGTGTGTTAATTCGTCAATGTGAGGAAGCGAGGGATGCAGTAAAGGAGGAATAATGCATCGGAAAAGAGATACACGGAACCCAAAAGAAAATCCTATAGTTTCCGTAGAAACGTATCTCGATTTAGAAGGACAATGCAGGGAATCCAGAGTATTTCATATGGACGCAAATTGTGTGTTAATTCGTCAATGTGAGGGAGCGAGGGATGCAGTAAAGGAGGAATAATGCATCGGAAAAGAGATACTCGACTCCCAAAAGAAAATCCTATCGTTTCCGTAGAAACGTATCTCGATTTAGAAAGATAATGCAGGGAACCCAGAGTATTTCATATGGACGCAATTTGTGTGTTAATTGGTCAATGTGAGGGAGCGAGGGATGCAGTAAAGGAGGAATAATGCATCGGAAAAGGGATACTCGGAACCCCAAAGAAAATCCTGTGGTTTCCGTAGAAACGTATCTCGATTTAGAAGGACAATGCAGGGAATCCAGAGTATTTCATATGGACGCTAATTGTGTGTTAATTCGTCAATGTGAGTTAGCGAGGGATGCAGTAAAGGAGGAATAATGCATCGGAAAAGAGATACTCGGAACCCCAAAGGAAATCCTATCGTTTCCGGAGAAACGTATCTCGATTTAGAAGGACAATGCAGGGAATCCTGAGTATTTCATATGGACGCAAATTGGGTGTTAATTCGTCATTGTGAGGGAGCGAGGGAAGCAGTAAAGGAGGAATAATGCATCGGAAAAGAGATACTCGGAACCCCAAAGTAAATCCTATCATTTCCGTAGAAACGTATCTCGATTTAGAAGGACAATGCAGGGAATCCAGAGTTTTTCATATGGACGCAAATTGGGTGTTAATTCGTCAATGTGAGGGAGCGAGGGATGCAGTAAAGGATGAATAATGCATCGGAAAAGAGATACTCGACTCCCAAAAGAAAATCCTATCATTTCCGTAGAAACGTACCTCGATTTAGAAAGACAATGCAGGGAATCCAGAGTATTTCATATGGACGCAAATTGTGTGTTAATTCGTCAATGTGAGGGAGCGAGGGATGCAGTAAAGGAGGAATAATGCATCGGAAAAGAGATACTCGACTCCCAAAAGAAAATCCTATCGTTTCCGTAGGAACGTATCTTGATTTAGAAGGACAATGCAGGGAATCCAGAGTATTTCATATGGACGCAAATTGTGTGTTAATTCGTCAATGTGAGGGAGCGAGGGATGCAGTAAAGGAGGAATAATGCAACGGAAAAGAGATACTCGGAACCCCAAAGAAAATCCTATCGTTTCCGTAGAAACGTATCTCGATTTAGAAGGACAATGCAGGGAATCCAGAGTATTTCATATGGACGCAAATTGTGTGTTAATTCGTCAATGTGAGGGAGCGAGGGATGCAGTAAAGGAGGAATAATGCATCGGAAAAGAGATACTCGACTCCCAAAAGAAAATCCAATCGTTTCCGTAGAAACGTATCTCGATTTAGAAAGATAATGAAGGGAACCCAGAGTATTTCATATGGACGCAATTTGTGTGTTAATTCGTCAATGTGAGGGAGCGAGGGATGCAGTAAAGGAGGAATAATGCATCGGAAAAGGGATACTCGGAACCCCAGAGAAAATCCTGTCGTTTCCGTAGAAACGTATCTCGATTTAGAAGGACAATGCAGGGAATCCAGAGTATTTCATATGGTCGCTAATTGTGTGCTAATTCGTCAATGTGAGTTAGCGAGGGATGCAGTAAAGGAGGAATAATCCATCGGAAAAGAGATACTCGGAACCCCAAAGAAGATCCTATCGTTTCCATAGAAACGTATCTCGATTTAGAAGGACAATGCAGGGAATCCTGAGTATTTCATATGGATGCAAATTGTGTGTTAATTCGTCAATGTGAGGGAGCGAGGGATGCAGTAAAGGAGGAATAATGCATCGGAAAAGAGATACTCGGAACCCCAAAGAAAATCCTATCATTTCCGTAGAAACGTATCTCGATTTAGAAGGACAATGCAGGGAATCCAGAGTATTTCATATGGACGCAAATTGTGTGTTAATTCGTCAATGTGAGGGAGCGAGGGATGCAGTAAAGGATGAATAATGCATCGGAAAAGAGATACTCGGAACCCCAAAGAAAATCCTATCGTTTCCGTAGAAACGTATCTCGATATAGAAGGACATTGCAGGGAATCCGGAGTATATCATATGGACGCAAATTGTGTGTTAATTCGTCAATGTGGGGTTGCGAGGGAAGCAGTAAAGGAGGAATAGATGCAGTAAAGGAGGAATAATGCATCGGAAAATAGATTCTCGACTCCCAAATGAAAATCCTATCGTTTCCGTAGAAACGTATCTCGTTTCAGAAAGATAATGCAGGGAACCCAGAGTATTTCATATGGACGCAAATTGTGTGTTAATTCGGCAATGTGAGGGAGCGAGGGATGCTGTAAAGGAGGAATAATGCATCGGAAAAGAGCTACTCGGAACCCCAAAGAAAATCCTTTCGTTTCCGTAGAAACGTATCTCGATTTAGAAGGACAATGCAAGGAATCCAGAGTATTTCATATGGACGCAAATTGTGTGTTAATTCGTCAATGTGAGGGAGCGAGGGATGCAGTAAAGGAGGAATAATGAATGGGAAAAGAGATACTCGGAACCCCAAAGAAAATCCTGTCGTTTCCGTAGAAACGTATCTCGATTTAGAAGGACAATGCAGGGAATCCAGAGTATTTCATATGGACGCAAATTGTGTGTTAATTCGTCAATGTGAGGAAGCGAGGGATGCAGTAAAGGAGGAATAATGCATCGGAAAAGAGATACGCGGAACCCCAAAGAAAATCCTATCGTTTCCGTAGAAACGTATCACGATTTAGAAGAACAATGCAGGGAATCCAGAGTATTTCATATGGACGCAAATTGTGTGTTATTTCGTCAATGTGAGGGAGCGAGGGATGTAGTAAAGGAAGAATAATGCATCGGAAAAGAGATACTCGGAACCCCAAAGAAAATCCTATCGTTTCCGTAGAAACGTATCTTCATTTAGAAGGACAATAAAGGGAATCCAGATTATATCATATGGACGCAAATTGTGTGTTAATTCGTCAATGTGAGGGAGCGAGGGATGCAGTAAAGGAGGAATTATGCATCGGAAAAGAGATACGCGGAACCCCAAAGAAAATCCTATCGTTTCCCGAGAAACGTATCTCGATTTAGAAGGACAATGCAGGGAATCCAGAGTATTTCATATGGACACAAATTGTGTGTTAATTCGGCAATGTGAGGGAGCGAGGAATGCAGTAAAGGAGGAATAATGCATCGGAAAAGAGATACTCTTAACCCCAAAGAAAATCCTATCTTATCCGTATAAACGTATCTCGATTTAGAAGTACAATGCAGGGATTCCAGAGTATTTCATATGGACGCAAATTGTGTGTTAATTCGTCAATGTGAGGGAGCGAGGGATGCAGTAAAGGAGGAATAATGCATCGGGAAAGAGATACTCGGAACCCCAAAGAAAATCCAATCGTTTCAATAGAAACGTATCTCGATTTGGAAGGAAAATGCAGGGAATCCAGAGTATTTCATATGGACGCTAATTGTGTGTTAATTCGTCAATGTGAGGGAGCGAGGGATGCAGTAAAGGAGGAATAATGAATCAGAAAAGAGATACTCGGAACCCCAAAGAAAATCCTATCGTTTCCGTAGAAACGAATCCCGATTTAAAAGGACAATGCAGGGAATCCAGAGAATTTCATATGGACGCAAATTGTGTGTTAATTTGTCAATGTTAGGGAGCGAGGTATGCAGTAAAGGAGGAATAATGCATCAGAAAAGAGATACTCGGAACCCCAAAGAAAATCCTATCGTTTCCGTAGAAACATATCTTGATTTAGAAGGACAATGCAGGGAATCCTGAGTATTTCATATGGATGCAAATTGTGTGTTAATTGGTCAATGTGAGGGAGCGAGGGATGTAGTAAAGGAGGAATAATGTATCGGAAAAGAGATACTTAGAACCCCAAAGAAAATCCAATATTTTCCGTAGAAAGCTATCTCGATTTAGAAGGACAATGCACGGAATCCAGAGTATTTCATATGGATGCAAATTGTGTGTTAATTCGTCAATGTGAGGGAGCGAGGGAAGCAGTAAAGGAGGAATAATGCATCGGAAAAGAGATACTCGGAACCCCAAAGAAAATCCTTTCGTTTCCGTAGAAACGTATCTCGATTTAGAAGGACAATGCAGGGAATCCAGAGTATTTCATATGGACGCAAATTGTGTGTTAATTCGTCAATGTGAGGGAGCGGGGGATGCAGTAAAGGAGGAATAATGCATCGGAAAAGAGATACTCGGAACCCCAAAGAAAATCCTATCGTTTCCGTAGAAACGAATCCCGATTTAGAAGGACAATGCAGGGAACCCAGAGTATTTCATATGGACGCAATTTGTGAGTTAATTCGTCAATGTGAGGGAGCGAGGGATGCAGTAAATTAGGAATAATGCATCGGAAAAGAGATACTCGGAACCCCAAAGAAAATCCTATCGTTTCCATAGAAACGTATCTCGATTTACAAGGACAATGCAGGGAATCCAGAGTATTTCATATTGAAGCAAATTGTGTGTTAATTCGTCAATGTGAGGGAGCGAGGGATGCAGTAAAGGAGGAATAATGCATCGGAAAAGAGATACTCGGAACCCCAAAGAAAATCCTATCGTTTCCGTAGTAACGTATCTCGATTTAGAAGGACAATGCAGGGAATCCAGAGTATTTCATATGGACGCAAATTGTGTGTTAATTCGTCAATGTGAGGGAGCGAGGGATGCAGTAAAGGAGGAATAATGCATCGGAAAAGAGATACTCGGAACCACAAAGAAAATCCTATCGTTTCCGTAGAAACGTATCTCGATTTAGAAGGACAATGCAGGGAATCCAGAGTATTTCATATGGACGCAAATTGTGTGTTAATTCGTCAATGTGAGGGAGCGAGGGATGCAGTAAAGGGGGAATAATGCATCGAAAAAGAGATACACGGAACCCCAAAGAAAATCCTATCGTTTCCATAGAAACGTATCTCGATTTAGAAGGACAATGCAGGGAATCCAGAGTATTTCATATGGACGCAAATTGTGTGTTAATTCGTCAATGTGAGGGAGCGAGGGATGCAGTAAAGGAGGAATAATGAATCAGAAAAGAGATACTCGGATCCCCAAAGAAAATCCTATCGTTTCCGTAGAAATGAATCCCTATTTAAAAGGACAATGCAGGGAATCCAGAGAATTTCAAATGCACGCAAATTGTGTGTTAATTTGTCAATGTGAGGGAGCGAGGTATGCAGTAAAGGAGGAATAATGCATCAGAAAAGAGATACTTGGAACCCCAAAGAAAATCCTATCGTTTCCGTAGAAACATATCTTGATTTACAAGGACAATGCAGGGAATCCTAAGTATTTCATATGGCTGCAAATTGTGTGTTAATTGCTCAATGTGAGGGAGCGAGGGATGCAGTAAAGGAGGAATAATGTATCGGAAAAGAGATACTTAGAACCCCAAAAAAAATCCTATCGTTTCCGTAGAAACCTATCTCGATTTAGAAGGACAATGCAGGGAATCCAGAGTATTTCATATGGATGCAAATTGTGTGTTAATTCGTCAATGTGAGGGAGCGAGGGATGCAGTAAAGGAGGAATAATGCATCGGAAAAGGGATACTCGGAACCCCAAAGAAAATCCTATCGTTTCCGTAGAAACGTATCTCGATTTAGAAGGACAATGCAGGGAATCCAGAGTATTTCATATGGACGCAAAATGTGTGTTAATTCGTCAATGTGAGGGAGCGAGGGATGCAGTAAAGGAGGAATAATGCATCGGAAAAGAGATACTCGGAACCCCAAAGAAAATCCTACCGTTTCCTTAGAAACGAATCCCGATTTAGAAGGACCATGCAGGGAACCCAGAGTATTTCATATGGACGCAATTTGTGTGTTAATTCGTCAATGTGAGGGAGCGAGGGATGCAGTAAACGAGGAATAATGCATCGGAAAAGAGATACTCGGAACCCCAAAGAAAATCCTATCGTTTCCATAGAAACGTATCTCGATTTAGAAGGACAATGCAGGGAATCCAGAGTATTTCATATGGACGCAAATTGTGTGTTAATTCGTCAATGTGAGGGAGCGAGGGATGCAGTAAAGGAGGAATAATGCATCGGAAAAGAGATACTCGGAACCCCAAAGAAAATCCTATCGTTTCCGTAGAAACGTATCTCGATTTAGAAGGACAATGCAGGGAATCCAGAGTATTTCATATGGACGCAAATTGTGTGTTAATTCGTCAATGTGAGGGAGCGAGAGATGCAGTAAAGGGGGAATAATGCTTCGGAAAAGAGATACTCGGAACCCCAAAGAAAATCCTCTCGTTTCCGTAGAAACGTATCTCGATTTAGAAGGACAATGCAGTGAATCCAGAGTATTTCATATGGACGCAATTGTGTGTTAATTCGTCAATGTGAGGGAGCGAGGGATGCAGTGAAGGAGGAATAATGCATCGGAAAAGAGATACTCGGAACCCCAAAGAAAATCCTATCGCTTCCGTAGAAACGTATCTCGATTTAGAAGGACAATGCAGGGAATCCAGAGTATTTCATATGGACGCAAATTGTGTGTTAATTCGTCAATGTGAGGGAGCGAGGGATGCAGTAAAGGAGGAATAATGCATCGGAAAAGAGATACTCGGAACCCCAAAGAAAATCCTATCGTTTCCGTAGAAACGTATCTCGATTTAGAAGGACAATGCAGGGAATCCAGAGTATTTCATATGGACGCAAATTGTGTGTTAATTCGTCAATGTGAGGGAGCGAGGGATGCAGTAAAGGGGAAATAATGCATCGGAAAAGAGATACTCGGAACACCAAAGAAAATCCTATCCTTTCCGTAGTAACGTAGCTCGATTTTGAAGGACAATGCAGGGAATCCAGAGTATTTCATATGGACGAAAATTGTGTGTTAATTCGTCAATGTGAGGGAGCGAGAAATGCAGTAAAGGAGGAATAATGCATTGGAAAAGAGATACTCGGAACCCCAAAGAAAATCCTATCGTTTCCGTAGAAACGTATCTCGATTTAGAAGGACAATGCAGGGAATCCAGAGTATATCATATGGACGCAAATTGTGTGTTAATTCGTCGATGTGAGGGAGCGAGGGATGCAGTAAAGGAGGAATAATGCATCGGAAAAGAGATACTCGGAACCCCAGAGAAAATCCTATCGTTTCCGTAGAAACGTTTCTCGATTTAGAAGGACAATGCAGGGAATCCAGAGGATTTCATATGGACGCAAATTGTGTGTTAATTCGTCAATGTGAGGGAGCGAGGGATGCAGTTAAGGAGGAATAATGCATCGGAAAAGAGATACTCGGAACCCCAAAGAAAATCCTATCGTTTCCGTAGAAACGTATCTCGATTTAGAAGGACAATGCAGGGAATCCAGAGTATTTCATATGGACGCAAATTGTGTGTTAATTCGTCAATGTGAGGGAGCGAGGGATGCAGTAAAGGAGGAATAATGCATCGGAAATGAGATACTCTGAACCCCATAGAAAATCCTATCGTTTCCGTAGAAATGTATCTTGATTTAGAAGGACAATGCAGGGAATCCAGAGTATTTCATATGGACGCAAATTGTGTGTTAATTCGTCAATGTGAGGGAGCGAGGGATGCAGTAAAGGAGGAATAATGCATCGGAAAAGAGATACTCGGAACCCCAAAGAAAATCCTATCGTTTCCGTAGAAACGTATCTCGATTTAGAAGGACAATGCAGGGAATCCAGAGTATTTCATATGGACGCAAATTGTGTGCTAATTCGTCAATGTGAGGGAGCGAGGGATGCAGTAAAGGAGGAATAATGCATCGGAAAAGAGATACTCGACTCCCAAAAGAAAATTTTATCGTTTCCGTAGAAACGTATCTCGTTTTAGAAAGATAATGCAGGGAACCCAGAGTATTTCATATGGACGCAATTTGTGTGTTAATTCCGCAATGTGAGGGAGCGAGGGATGCAGTAAAGGAGGAATAATGCATCGGAAAAGAGATACTCGGAACCCCAAAAAAAATCCTGTCGTTTCCGTAGAAACGAATCCCAATTTAGAAGGACAATGCAGATAATCCAGAGTATTTCATATGGACGCAAATTGTGTGTTAATTCGTCAATGTGAGGGAACGAGGGATGCAGTAAAGGAGGAATAATGCATCGGAAAAGAGATACTCGGAACCCCAAAGAAAATCCTATCGTTTCCATAGAAACGTATCTCGATTTAGAAGGACAATGCAGGGAATCCAGAGTATTTCATATGGACGCAAATTGTGTGTTAATTCGTCAATGTGAGTTAAGGAGGGATGCAGTAAAGGAGGAATAATGCATCGGAAAAGAGATACTCGGAACCCCAAAGAAAATCCTGTCGTTTCCGTAGAAACGTATCTCGATTTAGAAGGACAATGCAGGGAATCCAGAGTATTTCATATGGACGCAAATTGTGTGTTAATTCGTCAATGTGAGGGAGCGAGGGATGCAGTAAAGGAGGAATAATGCATCGGAAAAGAGATACTCGGAACCCCAAAGAAAATCCTGTCGATTCCGTAGAAACGTATCTCGCTTTAGAAGGACAATGCAGGGAATCCAGAGTATTTCATATGGACGCAAATTGTGTGTTAATTCGTCAATGTGAGGGAGCGAGGGATGCAGTAAAGGAGGAATAATGCATCGGAAAAGAGATTCTCGGAACCCCAAAGAAAATCCTATCGTTTCCGTAGAAACGTATCTCGATTTAGAAGGACAATGCAGGGAATATAGAGTATTTCATATGGACGCAAATTGTGTGTTAATTTGTCAATGTGAGGGAGCGAGGGATGCAGTAAATGATGAATAATGCATCGGAAAAGAGATACTCGGAACCCCAAAGAAAATCCTATCGTTTCCGTAGACGCGTATCTAGATATAGAAGGACAATGCAGGGAATCCGGAGTATATCATATGGATGCAAATTGTGTGTTAATTCGTCAATGTGAGGGAGCGAGGGATGCAGTAAAGGAGGAATAGATGCAGTAAAGGAGGAATAATGCATCGGAAAGGACATACACGACTCCCAAAAGAAAATCCTATCGTTTCCGTAGAAACGTATCTCGTTTTAGAAAGATATTGCAGGGAACCCAGAGTGCTTCATATGGACGCAAATTGTGTGTTAATTCGGCAATGTGAGGGAGCGAGGGATGCAGTAAAGGAGGAATAATGCATCGGAAAAGAGATACTCGGACCCCAAAGAAAATCCTATCGTTTCCGTAGAAACGTATCGCGATTTAGAAGGACAATGCAGGGAATCCAGAGTATTTCATATGGACGCAAATTGTGTGTTAATTCGTCAATGTGAGGGAGCGAGGGATGCAGTAAAGGAGGAATAATGCATCGGAAAAGAGATACTCGGAACCCCAAAGAAAATCCTATCGTTTCCGTAGAAACGTATCTCGATTTAGAAGGACAATGCAGGGAACCCAGAGTATTTCATATGGACGCAAATTGTGTGTTAATTCGTCAATGTGAGGAAGCGAGGGATGCTGTAAAGGAGGAATAATGCATCGGAAAAGAGATACGCGGAACCCCAAAGAAAATCCTATCGTTTCCGTAGAAACGTATCTCGATTTAGAAGGACAATGCAGGGAATCCAGAGTATTTCATATGGACGCAAATTGTGTGTTAATTCGTCAATGTGAGGGAGCGAGGGATGCAGTAAAGGAATAATAATGCATCGGAAATGAGATACTCGGAACCCCAAAGAAAATCCTATCGTTTCCGTAGAAACGTATCTCGATTTAGAAGGACAATGCAGGGAGTCCTGAGTATTTCATATGGACGCAAATTGTGTGTTAATTCGTCAATGTGAGGGAGCGAGGGATGCAGTAAAGGAGGAATAATGCATCGGAAAAGAGATACTCGGAACCCCAAAGAAAATCCTATCGTTTCCGTAGAAACGTATCTCGATTTAGAAGGACAATGCAGGGAATCCAGAGTATTTCATATGGACGCAAATTGTGTGTTAATTCATCAATGTGAGGGAGCGAGGGATGCAGTTAAGGATGAATAATGCATCGGAAAAGAGATACTTAGACCCCAAACAAAATCCTATCGTTTCCGTAGAAACGTATCTCGATATAGAAGGACAATGCAGGGAATCCGGAGTATATCATATGGACGCAAATTGTGTGTTAATTCGTCAGTGTGAGGGAGCGAGACATGCAGTAAAGGAGGAATAGATGCAGTAAAGGAGGAATAATGCATCGGAAAAGAGATACTCGGCCCCAAAAGAAAATCCTATCGTTTCCGTAGAAACATATCTCGATTTAGAAAGATAATGCAGGGAACCCAGAGTATTTCATATAGACGCTAATTGTGTGTTAATTCGGCAATGTGAGGGAGCGAGGGATGCAGTAAAGGAGGAATAATGCATCGGAAAAGAGATACTCGGAACCCCAAAGAAAATCCTGTCGTTTCCGTAGAAACGAATCCCGATTTAGAAGGACAATGCAGGGAATCCAGAGTATTTCATATGGACGCAAATTGTGTGTTAATTGGTCAATGTGAGGGAGCGAGGGATGCAGTAAAGGAGGAATAATGCATCGGAAAAGAGATACTCGGAACCCCAAAGAAAATCCTATCGTTTCCGTAGAAACGTATCTCGATTTAGAAGGACAATGCAGGGAATCCAGAGTATTTCATATAGACGCAAATTCTGTGTTAACTCGTCAATGTGAGTTAGCGAGGGATGCAGTAAAGGAGGAATAATGCAACGGAAAAGAGATACTCGGAACCCCAAAGAAAATCCTATCGTTTCCGTAGAAACGTATCTCGATTTAGAAGTACAATCAGGGAATCCTGAGTATTTCATATGGACGCAAATTGTGTGTTAATTCGTCAATGTGAGGGAGCGAGTGATGCAGTAAAGGAGGAATAATGAATCGGAAAAGAGATACTCGAAACCCCAAAGACAATCCTATCGTTTCCGTAGAAACGTATCTCGATTTAGGAGGACAATGCCGGGAATCCGGAGTATTTCATATGGACGCAAATTGTGTGTTAATTCGTCAATGTGAGGGAGCGAGGGATGCAGTAAAGGAGGAATAATGCATCGGAAAAGAGATACTCGGAACCCCAAAGAAAATCCTATCGTTTCCGTAGAAACGTATCTTGATTTAGAAGGACAATGCAGGGAGTCCAGATTATATCATATGGACGCAAATTGTGTGGTAATTCGTCAATGTGAGGGAGCGAGGGATGCAGTAAAGGAGGAATAATGCATCGGAAAAGAGATCCTCGGAACCACAAAAAAAATCCTATCCTTTTCTGTAGAAACGTATCTTGATTTACAAGGACAATGCAGGGAATCCAGAGTATTTCATATGGACGCAAATTGTGTGTTAATTCGTCAATGTGAGGGAGCGAGGGATGCAGTAAAGGAGGAATAATGCATCGGAAAAGAGATACTCGGAACCCCAAAGAAAATCCTATCTTTCCGTAGAAACGTAGATCGATTTAGAAGGACAATGCAGGGAATCCAGAGTATTTCATATGGACGCAAATTGTGTGTTAATTCGTCAATGTGAGGGAGCGAGGGATGCAGTAAAGGAGGAATAATGCATCGGAAAAGAGATACTCGGAACCCCAAAGAAAATCCCATCGTTTCCGTAGAAACGTATCTCGATTTAGAAGGACAATGCAGGGAATCCTGAGTAATTCATATGGACGCAAATTGTGTGTTAATTCGTCAATGTGAGGGAGCGAGGGATGCAGTAAAGGAGGAATAATGCATCGGAAAAGAGAGACTCGGAACCCCAAAGAAAATCCTATCGTTTCCGTACAAACGTATCTCGATTTACAAGGACAATGCAGGGAATCCAGAGTATTTCATATGGACGCAAATTGTGTGTTAATTCGTCAATGTGAGGGAGCGAGGGATGCAGTATAGGAGGAATAATGCATCGGAAAAGAGATACTCGGAACCCCAAAGAAAATCCTATCGTTTCCGTAGAAACATATCTCGATTTAGAAGAACAATGCGGGGAATCCAGAGTATTTCATATGGACACAAATTGTGTGTTAATTCGTCAATGTGAGGGAGCGAGGAATGCAGTAAAGGAGGAATGATGCATCGGAAAAGAGATACTCTTAACCCCAAAGAAAATCCTATCTTATCCGTAGAAACGTATCTCGATTTAGAAGGACAATGCAGGGAATCCAGAGTATTTCATATGGACGCAAATTGTGTGTTAATTCGTCAATGTGAGGGAGCGAGGGATGCAGTAAAGGAGGAATAATGCATCGGAAAAGAGATACGCGGAACCCCAAAGAAAATCCTATCGTTTCCGTAGAAACGTATCTCGATTTAGAAGAACAATGCAGGGAATCCAGAGTATTTTATATGGACGCAAATTGTGTGTTAATTCGTCAATGTGAGGGAGCGAGGGATGTAGTAAAGGAAGAATAATGCATCGGAAAAGAGATACTCGGAACCCCAAAGAAAATCCTATCGTTTCCGTAGAAACGTTTCTTCATTTAGAAGGACAATGCAGGGAATCCAGAGTATTTCATATGGACGCAAATTGTGTGTTAATTCGTCAATGTGAGGGAGCGAGGGATGCAGTAAAGGAGGAATAATGCATCGGAAAAGAGATACTCGGAACCCCAAGGAAACTCCTATCGTTTCCGTAGAAACGTATCTCGATTTAGAAGGACAATGCAGGGAATCCAGAGTATTTCATATGGACGCAAATTGTGTGTTAATTCGTCAATGTGAGGGAGCGAGGAAAGCTGTAAAGGAGGAATAATGCATCGGAAAAGAGATACTCGACCCCAAAAGAAAATCCTATCGTTTCCGTAGAAACATATCTCGATTTAGAAAGATAATGCAGGGAACCCAGAGTATTTCATATGGACGCAATTTGTGTGTTAATTCGGCAATGTGAGGGAGCGAGGGATGCAGTAAAGGAGGAATAATGCATCGGAAAAGAGATACTCGGAACCCCAAAGAAAATCCTGTTGTTTCCGTAGAAACGAATCCCCATTTAGAAGGATAATGCAGGGAATCCAGAGTATTTCATATGGACGCAAATTGTGTGTTAATTCGTCAATGTGAGGGAGCGAGGGATGCAGTAAAGGAGGAATAATGCATCGGAAAAGAGATACTAGGAACCCCAAAGAAAATTCTATCGTTTCCGTAGAAACGTATCTCGATTTAGAAGGACAATGCAGGGAATCCAGAGTATTTCATATAGACGCAAATTGTGTGTTAATTTGTCAATGTGAGTTAGCGAGGGATGCAGTAAAGGACGAATAATGCAACGGAAAAGAGATAATTCGGAACCCCAAAGAAAATCCTATCGTTTCCGTAGAAACGTATCTCGATTTAGAAGTACAATGCAGGGAATCCTGAGTATTTCATATTTACGCAAATTGTGTGTTAATTCGTCAATGTGAGGGAGCGAGGGATGCAGTACAGGAGGAATAATGAATCGGAAAAGAGATACTCGAAACCCCAAAGAAAATCCTATCGTTTCCGTAGAAACATATCTCGATTTAGGAGGACAATGCCGGGAATCCAGAGTATTTCATATGGACGCAAATTGTGTGTTAATTCGTCAATGTGAGGGAGCGAGGGATACAGTAAAGGAGGAATAATGCATCGGAAAAGAGATACTCGGAACCCCAAAGAAAATCCTATCGTTTCCGTAGAAACGTATCTCGATTTAGAAGGACAATGCAGGGAATCCAGATTATATCATATGGACGCAAATTGTGTGTTAATTCGTCAATGTGAGGGAGCGAGGGATGCAGTAAAGGAGGAATAATGCATCGGAAAAGAGATCCTCGGAACCACAAAGAAAATCCTATCCTTTCTGTAGAAACGTATCTTGATTTACAAGGACAATGCAGGGAATACAGAGTATTTCATATGGACGCAAATTGTGTGTTAATTCGTCAATGTGAGGGAGCGAGGGATGCAGTAAAGGAGGAATAATGCATCGGAAAAGAGATACTCGACTCCCAAAAGAAAATCCTATGGTTTCCGTAGAAACGTATCTCGATTTAGAAAGATAATGCAGGGAACCCAGAGTATTTCATATGGACGCAATTTGTGTGTTAATTCGGCAATGTGAGGGAGCGATGGATGCAGTAAAGGAGGAATAATGCATCGGAAAAGAAATACTCGGAACCCCAATGAAAATCCTGTCGTTTCCGTAGAAACGAATCCCGATTTAGAAGGACAATTCAGGGAATCCAGAGTATTTCATATGGAAGCAAATTGTGTGTTAATTCGTCAATGTGAGGGAGCGAGGGATGCAGTAAAGGAGGAATAATGCATCTGAAAAGAGATTCTCGGAACCCCAAAGAAAATCCTATCGTTTCCGTAGAAACGTATCTCGATTTAGAAGGACAATGCAGGGAATCCAGAGTATTTCATATGGACGCAAATTGTGTGTTAATTCGTCAATGTGAGGGAGCGAGGGATGCAGTAAAGGAGGAATAATGCGTCGGAAAAGAGATACTCGGAACCCCAAAGAAAATGCTATCGTTTCCGTAGAAACGTATCTCGATTTACAAGGACAATGCAGGGAATCCAGAGTATTTCATATGGACGCAAATTGTGTGCTAATTCTTCAATGTGAGGGAGCGAGGGATGCAGTAAAGGAGGAATAATGCATCGGAAAAGAGATACTCGGAACCCCAAAGAAAATCCTATCGTTTCCGTAGAAACGTATCTCGATTTAGAAGAACAATGCAGGGAATCCAGAGTATTTCATATGGACACAAATTGTGTGTTAATTCGTCAATGTGAGGGAGCGAGGAATGCAGTAAAGGAGGAATAATGCATCGGAAAAGAGATACTCTTAACCCCAAAGAAAATCCTATCTTATCCGTAGAAACGTATCTCGATTTAGAAGTACAATGCAGGGAATCCTGAGTATTTCATATGGACGCAAATTGTGTGTTAATTCGTCAATGTGAGGGAGCGAGGGATGCAGTAAAGGAGGAATAATGCATCGGAAAAGAGATACTCGGAACCCCAAAGAAAATCCTATCGTTTCCGTAGAAACGTATCTCGATTTAGAAGGACAATGCAGGGAATCCTGAGTATTTCATATAGACGCAAATTGTGTGTTAATTCGTCAATGTGAGTTAGCGAGGGATGCAGTAAAGGAGGAATAATGCAACGGAAAGAGATACTCGGAACCCCAAAGAAAATCCTATCGTTTCCGTAGAAACGTATCTCGATTTAGAAGTACAATGCAGGGAATCCTGAGTATTTCATATGGACGCAAATTGTGTTAATTCGTCAATGTGAGGGAGCGAGGGATGCAGTAAAGGAGGAATAATGAATCGGAAAAGAGATACTCGAAACCCCAAAGAAAATCCTATCGTTTCCGTAGAAACGTATCTCGATTTAGGAGGACAATGCCGGGAGTCCGGAGTATTTCATATGGACGCAAATTGTGTGTTAATTCGTCAATGTGAGGGAGCGAGGGATGCAGTAAAGGAGGAATAATGCATCGGAAAAGAGATACTCGACTCCCAAAAGAAAATCCTATCCTTTCCGTAGAAACGTATCTTGATTTAGAAAGATAATGCAGGGAACCCAGAGTATTTCATATGGACGCAATTTGTGTGTTAATTCGGCAATGTGAGGGAGCGAGGGATGCAGTAAAGGAGGAATAATGCATCGGAAAAGAAATACTCGGAACCCCAATGAAAATCATGTCGTTTCCGTAGAAACGAATCCCGATTTAGAAGGACAATTCAGGGAATCCAGAGTATTTCATATGGACGCAAATTGTGTGTTAATTCGTCAATGTGAGTTAGCGAGGGATGCAGTAAAGGAGGAATAATGCACCGGAAAAGAGATACTCGGAACCCCAAAGAAAATCCTATCGTTTCCGTAGAAACGTATCTCGATTTAGAAGGACAATGCAGGGAATCCAGGGTATTTCATATGGACGCAAATTGTGTGTTAATTATTCAATGTGAGTTAGCGAGAGATGCAGTAAAGGAGGAATAATGCCACGGAAAAGAGATACTCGGAACCCCAAAGAAAATCCCATCGTTTCCGTAGAAACGTATCTCGATTTAGAAGGACAATGCAGGGCATCCTGAGTATTTCATATGGACGCAAATTGTGTGTTAATTCGTCAATGTGAGGGAGCGAGGGATGCAGTAAAGGAGGATGAATGCATCGGAAAAGAGATACTCGGAACCCCAAAGAAAATCCTATCGTTTCCGTAGAAACGCATCTCGATTTACAAGGACAATGCAGGGAATCCAGAGTATTTCATATGGACGCAAATTGTGTGTTAATTCTTCAATGTGAGGGAGCGAGGGATGCAGTAAAGGAGGAATAATGCATCGGCAAAGAGATACTCGGAACCCCAAAGAAAATCCTATCGTTTCCGTACAAACGTATCTCGATTTAGAAGAACAATGCAGGGAATTCAGAGTATTTCATATTGACACAAATTGTGTGTTAATTCGTCAATGTGAGGGAGCGAGGAATGCAGTAAAGGAGGAATAATGCATCGGAAAAGAGATACTCTTAACCCCAAAGAAAATCCTATCTTATCCGTAGAAACGAATCCCGATTTAGAAGGACAATTCAGGGAATCCAGAGTATATCATATGGACGCAAATTGTGTGTTAATTCTTCAATGTGAGGGAGCGAGGGATGCAGTAAAGGAGGAATAATGCATCGGAAAAGAGATACCCGGAACCCCAAAGAAAATCCTATCGTTTGCGTAGAAACGTATCTCGATTTACAAGGACAATGCAGGGAATCCAGAGTATTTCATATGGACGCAAATTGTGTGTTAATTCGTCAATGTCAGGGAGCGAGGGATGCAGTAAAGGAGATATAATGCATCGGAAAAGAGATACTCGGAACCCCAAAGAAAATCCTATCGTTTCCGTAGAAACGTATCTCGATTTAGAAGGACAATGCAGGGAATCCAGAGTATTTCATATGGACAAAATTGTGTGTTAATTCGTCAATGTGAGGGAGCGAGGGATGCAGTAAAGGAGGAATAATGCATCGGAAAAGAGATACTCGGAACCCCAAAGAAATTCCTATCGTTTCCGTAGAAACGTATCTCGATTTAGGAGGACAATGCAGGGAATCCAGAGTATTTCATATGGACGCAAATTGTGTGTTAATTCGTCAATGTGAGGGAGCGAGGGATGCAGTAAAGGAGTAATAATGCATCGGAAAAGAGATACTCGGAAACCCAAAGAAAATCCTATCGTTTCCGTAGAAATGTATCTCGCTTTAGAAGGACAATGCAGGGAATCCAGAGTATATCATATGGACGCAAATTGTGTGTTAATTCGTCAATGTGAGGGAGCGAGGGATGCAGTAAAGGAGGAATAATGCATCGGAAAAGAGATACTCGGAACCCCAAAGAAAATCCTATCGTTTCCGTAGAAACGTATCTCGATTTACAAGGACAATGCAGGGAATCCAGAGTATTTCATATGGACGCAAATTGTGTGTTAATTCGTCAATGTCAGGGAGCGAGGGATGCAGTAAAGGAGATATAATGCATCGGAAAAGAGATACTCGGAACCACAAAGAAAATTCTATCGTTTCCGTAGAAACGTATCTCGATTTAGAAGGACAATGCAGGGAATCCAGAGTATTTCATATGGACGCAAATTGTGTGTTAATTCGTCAATGTGAGGAAGCGTGGGATGCAGTAAAAAAGGAATAATGCATCGGAAAAGAGATACGCGGAACCCCAAAGAAAATCCTATCGTTTCCGTAGAAACGTATCTCGATTTAGAAGGACAATGCAGGGAATCCAGAGTATTTCATATGGACGCAAATTGTGTGTTAATTCGTCAATGTGAGGGAGCGAGGGATGCAGTAAAGGAGGAATAATGCATCGGAAAAGAGATACTCGGAACCCCAAAGAAAATCCTATCGTTTCCGTAGAAACGAATCCCGATTTAGAAGGACAATGCAGGGAATACAGGGAATTTCATATGGACGCAAATTGTGTGTTAATTCGTCAATGTGAGGGAGCGAGGGATGCAGTAAAGGAGGAATAATGCATCGGAAAAGAGATACTCGACTCCCAAAAGAAAATCCTATCGTTTCCGTAGAAACGTATCTCGATTTAGAAAGATAATGTAGGGAACCCAGAGTATTTCATATGGACGCAATTTGTGTGTTAAATCGGCAATGTGAGGGAGCGAGGGATGCAGTAAAGGAGGAATAATGCATCGGAAAAGAGATACTCGGAACCCCAAAGAAAATCCTATCGTTTCCGTAGAAACGAATCCCGATTTAGAAGGACAATGCAGGGAATACAGAGAATTTCATATGGACGCAAATTGTGTGTTAATTCGTCAATGTGAGGGAGCGAGGGATGCAGTAAAGGAGGAATAATGCATCGGAAAAGAGATACTCGACTCCCAAAAGAAAATCCTATCGTTTCCGTAGAAACGTATCTCGATTTAGAAAGATAATGTAGGGAACCCAGAGTATTTCATATGGACGCAATTTGTGTGTTAAATCGGCAATGTGAGGGAGCGAGGGATGCAGTAAAGGAGGAATAATGCATCGGAAAAGATATACTCGGAACCCCAAAGAAATTCCTATCGTTTCCGTAGAAACGTATCTCGATTTAGGAGGACAATGCAGGGAATCCAGAGTATATCATATGGACGCAAATTGTGTGTTAATTCGTCAATGTGAGGGAGCGAGGGATGCAGTAAAGGAGGAATAATGCATCGGAAAAGAGATACTCGGAACCCCAAAGAAAATCCTATCGTTTCCGTAGAAACGTATCTCGATTTACAAGGACAATGCAGGGAATCCAGAGTATTTCATATGGACGCAAATTGTGTGTTAATTCGTCAATGTCAGGGAGCGAGGGATGCAGTAAAGGAGATATAATGCATCGGAAAAGAGATACTCGGAACCACAAAGAAAATTCTATCGTTTCCGTAGAAACGTATCTCGATTTAGAAGGACAATGCAGGGAATCCAGAGTATTTCATATGGACGCAAATTGTGTGTTAATTCGTCAATGTGAGGAAGCGTGGGATGCAGTAAAAAAGGAATAATGCATCGGAAAAGAGATACGCGGAACCCCAAAGAAAATCCTATCGTTTCCGTAGAAACGTATCTCGATTTAGAAGGACAATGCAGGGAATCCAGAGTATTTCATATGGACGCAAATTGTGTGTTAATTCGTCAATGTGAGGGAGCGAGGGATGCAGTAAAGGAGGAATAATGCATCGGAAAAGAGATACTCGGAACCCCAAAGAAAATCCTATCGTTTCCGTAGAAACGAATCCCGATTTAGAAGGACAATGCAGGGAATACAGGGAATTTCATATGGACGCAAATTGTGTGTTAATTCGTCAATGTGAGGGAGCGAGGGATGCAGTAAAGGAGGAATAATGCATCGGAAAAGAGATACTCGACTCCCAAAAGAAAATCCTATCGTTTCCGTAGAAACGTATCTCGATTTAGAAAGATAATGTAGGGAACCCAGAGTATTTCATATGGACGCAATTTGTGTGTTAAATCGGCAATGTGAGGGAGCGAGGGATGCAGTAAAGGAGGAATAATGCATCGGAAAAGAGATACTCGGAACCCCAAAGAAAATCCTATCGTTTCCGTAGAAACGAATCCCGATTTAGAAGGACAATGCAGGGAATACAGAGAATTTCATATGGACGCAAATTGTGTGTTAATTCGTCAATGTGAGGGAGCGAGGGATGCAGTAAAGGAGGAATAATGCATCGGAAAAGAGATACTCGACTCCCAAAAGAAAATCCTATCGTTTCCGTAGAAACGTATCTCGATTTAGAAAGATAATGTAGGGAACCCAGAGTATTTCATATGGACGCAATTTGTGTGTTAAATCGGCAATGTGAGGGAGCGAGGGATGCAGTAAAGGAGGAATAATGCATCGGAAAAGATATACTCGGAACCCCAAAGAAATTCCTATCGTTTCCGTAGAAACGTATCTCGATTTAGGAGGACAATGCAGGGAATCCAGAGTATTTCATATGGACGCAAATTGTGTGTTAATTCGTCAATGTGAGGGAGCGAGGGATGCAGTAAAGGAGTAATAATGAATCGGAAAAGAGATACTCGGAACCCCAAAGAAAATCCTATCGTTTCCATAGAAATGTATCTCGCTTTAGAAGGACAATGCAGGGAATCCAGAATATATAATATGGACGCAAATTGTGTGTTAATTCGTCAATGTGAGGGAGCGAGGGATGCAGTAAAGGAGGAATAATGCATCGGAAAAGAGATACTCGGAACCCCAAAGAAAATCCTATCGTTTCTGTAGAAACGTATCTCGATTTACAAGGACAATGCAGGGAATCCAGAGTATTTCATATGGACGCAAATTGTGTGTTAATTCGTCAATGTCAGGGAGCGAGGGATGCAGTAAAGGAGATATAATGCATCGGAAAAGAGATACTCGGAACCCCAAAGAAAATCCGATCGTTTCCGTAGAAACGTATCTCGATTTAGAAGGACAATGCAGGGAATCCTGAGTATTTCATGTGGACGCAAATTGTGTGTTAATTCGTCAATGTGAGGGAGCGAGGGATACAGTAAAGGAGGAATAATGCATCGGAAAAGAGATACTCGGAACCCCAAAGAAATTCCTATCGTTTCCGTAGAATCGTATCACGATTTAGGAGGACAATGCAGGGAATCCAGAGTATTTCATATGGTCGCAAATTGTGTGTTAATTCGTCAATGTGAGGGAGCGAGGGATGCAGTAAAGGAGTAATAATGCATCGGAAAAGAGATACTCGTAACCCCAAACAAAATCCTATCGTTTCCGTAGAAATGTATCTCGCTTTAGAAGGACAATGCAGGGAATCCAGAGTATTTCATATGGACGCAAATTGTGTGTTAATTCGTCAATGTGAGGAAGCGAGGGATGCAGTAAAAAAGGAATAATGCATCGGAAAAGAGATACGCGGAACTCCAAAGAAAATCCTATCGTTTCCGTAGAAACGTATCTCGATTTAGAAGGACAATGCAGGGAATCCAGAGTATATCATATGGACGCAAATTGTGTGTTAATTCGTCAATGTGAGTTAGCGAGGTATGCAGTAAAGGAGGAATAATGCATCGGAAAAGAGATACTCGGAACCACAAAGAAAATCCTATCGTTTCCGTAGAAACGTATCTCGATTTACAAGGACAATGCAGGGAATCCAGAGTATTTCATATGGACGCAAATTGTGTGTTAATTCGTCAATGTCAGGGAGCGAAGGATGCAGTAAAGGAGATATAATGCATCGGAAAAGAGATACTCGGAACCCCAAAGAAAATCCTATCGTTTCCGTAGAAACGTATCTCGATTTAGAAGGACAATGCAGGGGATCCAGAGTATTTCATATGGACGCAAATTGTGTGTTAATTCGTCAATGTGAGGAAGCGAGGGATGCAGTAAAAAAGGAATAATGCATCGGAAAAGAGATACGCGGAACCCCGAAGAAAATCCTATCGTTTCCGTAGAAACGTATCTCGATTTAGAAGGACAATGCAGGGAATCCAGAGTATTTCATATGGACGCAAATTGTGTGTTAATTCGTCAATGTGAGGGAGCGAGGGATGCAGTAAAGGAGGAATAATGCATCGGAAAAGAGATACTCGGCACCCCAAAGAAAATCCTATCGTTTCGGTAGAAACGTATCTCGATTTAGAAGGACAATGCAGGGAATCCAGGGTATTTCATATGGACAAAATTGAGTGTTAATTCGTCAATTTGAGGGAGCGAGGGATGCAGTAAAGGAGGAATAATGCATCGGAAAAGAGATACTCGGAACCCCAAAGAAAATCCAATCGTTTCCGTAGAAACGAATCCCGATTTAGAAGGACATTGCAGGGACTACAGAGAATTTCATATGGAAGCAAATTGTGTATTAATTCGTTAATGTGAGGGAGCGAGGGATGCAGTAAAGGAGGAATAATGCATCGGAAAAGAGATACTCGACTCCCAAAAGAAAATCCTATCGTTTCCGTAGAAACGTATCTCGATTTAGAAAGATAATGTAGGGAACCCAGAGTATTTCATATGGACGCAATTTGTGTGTTGAATCGGCAATGTGAGGGAGCGAGGGATGCAGTAAAGGAGGAATAATGCATCGGAAAAGAGATACTCGGAACCCCAAAGAAAATCCTGTCGTTTCCGTAGAAACGAATCCCGATTTAGAAGAACAATGCAGGGAATCCAGGGTATTTCATATGGACGCAAATTGTGTGTTAATTCGTCAATGTGAGGGAGCGAGGGATGCAGTAAAGGAGGAATAATGCATCGGAAAAGAGATACTCGGAACCCCAAAGAAAATCCTATCGTTTCCGTAGAAACGTATCTCGATTTAGGAGGACAATGCAGGGAATCCAGAGTATTTCATATGGACGCAAATTGTGTGTTAATTCGTCAATGTGAGGGAGCGTAGGATGCAGTAAAGGAGTAATAATGCATCGGAAAAGAGATACTCGGAACCCCAAAGAAAATCCTATCGTTTCCGTAGAGATGTATCTCGCTTTAGAAGGACAATGCAGGGAATCCAGAGTATATAATATGGACGCAAATTGTGTGTTAATTCGTCAATGTGAGGGAGCGAGGGATGCAGTAAAGGAGGAATAATGCATCGGAAAAGAGATACTCGGAACCCCAAAGAAAATCCTATCGTTTCCGTAGAAACGTATCTCGATTTACAAGGACAATGCAGGGAATCCAGAGTATTTCATATGGACGCAAATTGTGTGTTAATTCGTCAATGTCAGGGAGCGAGGGATGCAGAAAAGCTGATATAATGCATCGGAAAAGAGATACTCGGAACCCCAAAGAAAATCCTATCGTTTCCGTAGAAACGTATCTCGATTTAGAAGGACAATGCAGGGAATGCTGAGTATTTCATGTGGACGCAAATTGTGTGTTAATTCGTCAATGTGAGGGAGCGAGTGATGCAGTAAAGGAGGAATAATGCATCGGAAAAGAGATACTCGGAACCCCAAAGAAATTCCTATCGTTTCCGTAGAAACGTATCACGATTTAGAAGGACAATGCAGGGAATCCAGAGTATTTCATATGGACGCGAATTGTGTGTTAATTCGTCAATGTGAGGGAGCGAGGGATGCAGTAAAGGAGTAATAATGCATCGGAAAAGAGATACTCGGAACCCCAAAGAAAATCCTATCGTTTCCGTAGAAATGTATCTCGCTTCAGAAGGACAATGCAGGGAATCCAGAGTATATCATATGAAGGCAAATTGTGTGTTAATTCGTCAATGTGAGGGAGCGAGGGATGCAGTAAAGGAGGAATAATGCATCGGAAAAGAGATACTCGGAACCCCAAAGAAAATCCTATCGTTTGCGTAGAAACGTATCTCGATTAACAAGGACAATGCAGGGAATCCAGAGTATTTCATATGGACGCAAATTGTGTGTTAATTCGTCAATGTCAGGGAGCGAGGGATGCAGTAAAGGAGATATAATGCATCGGAAAAGAGATACTCGGAACCCCAAAGAAAATCCTATCGTTTCCGTAGAAACGTATCTCGATTTAGAAGGACAATGCAGGGAATCCAGAGTATTTCATATGGACGCAAATTGTGTGTTAATTCGTCAATGTGAGGAAGCGAGGGATGCAGTAAAAAAGGAATAATTCATCGGAAAAGAGATACGCGGAACCCCAAAGAAAATCCTATCGTTTCCGTAGAAACGAATCCCGATTTAGAAGGACAATTCAGGGAATACAGAGAATTTCATATGGACGCAAATTGTGTGTTAATTCGTCAATGTGAGGGAGCGTGGGATGCAGTAAAGGAGGAATAATGCATCGGAAAAGAGATACTCGACTCCCAAAAGAAAATCCTATCGTTTCCATAGAAACGTATCTCGATTTAGAAAGATAATGTAGGGACTCCCGAGTATTTCATATGGACGCAATTTGTGTGTTAAATCGGCAATGTGAGGGAGCGAGGGATGCAGTAAAGGAGGAATAATGCATCGGAAAAGAGATACTCGGAACCCCAAAGAAAATCCTGTCGTTTCCGTAGAAACGAATCCCGATTTAGAAGAACAATGCAGGGAATCCAGAGTATTTCATATGGACGCAAATTGTGTGTTAATTCGTCAATGTGAGGGAGCGAGGGATGCAGTAAAGGAGGAATAATGCATCGGAAAAGAGATACTCGGAACCCCAAAGAAAATCCTCTCGTTTCCGTAGAAACGTATCTCGATTTAGAAGGACAATGCAGGGAATCCAGAGTATTTCATATGGACGCAAATTGAGTGTTAATTCGTCAATGTGAGTTAGCGAGGTATGCAGTAAAGGAGGAATAATGCATCGGAAAAGAGATACTCGGAACCCCAAAGAAAATCCTATCGTTTCCGTAGAAACGTATCTCGATTTAGGACAATGCAGGGAATCCTGAGTATTTCATGTGGACGCAAATTGTGTGTTAACTCTTCAATGTGAGGAAGCGAGGGATGCAGTAAAAAAGGAATAATGCATCGGAAAAGAGATACTCGGAACCCCTAAGAAATTCCTATCGTTTCCGTAGAAACGTATCTCGCTTTAGAAGGACAATGCAGGGAATCCAGAGTATTTCATATGGACGCAAATTGTGTGTTAATTCGTCAATGTGAGGATGCGAGTAATGCAGTAAAAAAGGAATAATGCATCGGAAAAGAGATACGCGGAGCCCCAAAGAAAATCCTATCGTTTCCGTAGAAACGTATCTCGATTTAGAAGGACAATGCAGGGAATCCAGAGTATTTCATATGGACGCAAATTGTGTGTTAATTCGTCAATGTGAGGGAGCGAGGGATGCAGTAAAGGAGGAATAATGCATCGGAAAAATGATACTCTTAACCCCAAAGAAAATCCTATCTTATCCGTAGAAACGTATCTCGATTTAGAAGGACAATGCAGGGAATCCAGAGTATTTCATATGGACGCAAATTGTGTGTTAATTCGTCAATGTGAGGGAGCGAGGGATGCAGTAAAGGAGGAATAATGCATCGGAAAAGAGATACTCGGCACCCCAAATAAAATCCTATCGTTTCCGTAGAAACGTATCTCGATTTAGAAGGACAATGCAGAGAATCCTGAGTATTTCATGTGGACGCAAATTGTGTGTTAATTCGGCAATGTGAGGGAGCGAGGGATGCAGTAAAGGAGGAATAATGCATCGGAAAAGAGATACTCGGAAACCCAAAGAAAATCCTATCGTTTCCGTAGAAACGAATCCCGATTTAGAAGGACAATGCAGGGAATACAGAGAATTTCGTATGGACGCAAATTGTGTGTTACTTCGTCAATGTGAGGGAGCGAGGGATGCAGTAAAGGAAGAATAATGCATCGAAAAAGAGATACTCGACTCCCAAAAGAAAATCCTATCGTTTCCGTAGAAACGTATCTCGATTTAGAAAGATAATGTAGGGAACCCAGAGTATTTCATATGGACGCAATTTGTGTGTTAAATCGGCAATGTGAGGGAGCGATGGATGCAGTAAAGGAGGAATAATGCATCGGAAAAGAGATACTCGGAACCCCAAAGAAAAACCTGTCGTTTCCGTAGAAACGAATCCTGATTTAGAAGAACAATGCAGGGAATCCAGAGTATTTCATATGGACGCAAATTGTGTGTTAATTCGTCAATGTGTGGGAGCGAGGGATGCAGTAAAGGAGGAATAATGCATCGGAAAAGAGATACTCGGAACCCCAAAGAAAATCCTATCGTTTCCGTAGAAACGTATCTCGATTTAGAAGGACAATGCAGGGAATCCAGAGTATTTCATATGGACGCAAATTGTGTGTTAATTCGTATATGTGAGTTAGCGAGGTATGCAGTAAAGGAGGAATAATGCATCGGAAAAGAGATACTCGGAACCCCAAAGAAAATCCTATCGTTTCCATAGAAACGTATCTCGATTTAGAAGGACAATGCAGGGAATCCTGAGTATTTCTTGTGGACGCAAATTGTGTGTTAATTCGTCAATGTGAGGGAGCGAGGGATGCAGTAAAGGAGGAATAATGCATCGCAAAAGAGATACTCGGAACCCCAAAGAAATTCCCATCGTTTCCGTAGAAACGTATCTCGATTTAGGAGGACAATGCAGGGAATCCAGAGTATTTCATATGGACGCAAATTGTGTGTTAATTCGTCAATGTGAGGGAGCGAGGGATGCAGTAAAGGAGTAATAATGCATCGGAAAAGAGATACTCGGAACCCCAAAGAAAATCCTATCGTTTCCGTAGAAATTTATCTCGCTTTAGAAGGACAATGCAGGGAATCCAGAGTATATCATATGGACGCAAATTGTGTGTTAATTCGTCAATGTGAGGGAGCGAGGGATGCAGTAAAGGAGGAATAATGCATCGGAAAAGAGATACTCGGAACCGCAAAGAAAATCCTATCGTTTCCGTAGATACGTATCTCGATTTACAAGGACAATGCAAGGAATCCAGAGTATTTCATATGGACGCAAATTGTGTGTTAATTCGTCAATGTCAGGGAGCGAGGGATGCAGTAAAGGAGATATAATGCATCGGAAAAGAGATACTCGTAACCCCAAAGAAAATCCTATCGTTTCCGTAGAAACGTATCTCGATTTAGAAGGACAATGCAGGGAATCCAGAGTATTTCATATGGACGCAAATTGTGTTTTAATTCGTCAATGTGAGGAAGCGAGGTATGCAGTAAAAAAGGAATAATGCATCGGAAAAGAGATACGCGGAACCCCAAAGAAAATCCTATCGTTTCCGTAGAAACGTATCTCGATTTAGAAGGACAATGCAGGGAATCCAGAGTATTTCATATGGACGCAAATTGTGTGTTAATTCGTCAATGTGAGGGAGCGAGGGAAGCAGTAAAGGAGGAATAATGCATCGGAAAAGAGATACTCGGAACCCCAAAGAGAATCCTAACGTTTCCGTAGAAACGTATCTCGATTTAGAAGGACTATGCAGGGAATCCAGAGTATTTCATATTGACGCATATTGTGTGTTAATTCGTCAATGTGAGTTAGCGAGGTATGCAGTAAAGGAGGAATAATGCATCGGAAAAGAGATACTCGGAACCCCAAAGAAAATCCTATCGTTTCCATAGAAACGTATCTCGATTTAGAAGGACAATGCAGGGAATCCTGAGTATTTCGTGTGGACGCAAATTGTGTGTTAATTCGTCTATGTGAGGGAGCGAGGGATGCAGTAAAGGAGGAATAATGCATCGGAAAAGAGATACTCGGAACCCCAAAGAAATTCCTATCGTTTCCGTAGAAACGTATCTCGATTTAGGAGGACAATGCAGGGAATCCAGAGTATTTCATATGGACGCAAATTGTGTGTTAATTCGTCAATGTGAGGGAGCGAGGGATGCAGTAAAGGAGTAGTAATGCATCGGAAAAGAGATACTCGGAACCCCAAAGAAAATCCTATCATTTCCGTAGAAATTTATCTCGCTTTAGAAGGACAATGCAGGGAATCCAGAGTATATCACACGGACGCAAATTGTGTGTTAATTCGTCAATGTGAGGGAGCGAGGGATGCAGTAAAGGAGGAATAATGCATCGGAAAAGAGATACTCGGAACCCCAAAGAAAATCCTATCGTTTCCGTAGAAACATACCTCGATTTACAAGGACAATGCAGGGAATCCAGAGTATTTCATATGGACGCAAATTGTGTGTTAATTCGTCAATGTCAGGGAGCGAGGGAAGCAGTAAAGGAGATATAATGCATCGGAAAAGAGATACTCGGAACCCCAAAGAAAATCCTATCGTTTCCGTAGAAACGTATCTCGATTTAGAAGGACAATGCAGGGAATCCAGAGTATTTCATCGGAAAAGAGATACTCGGAACCCCAAAGAAAATCCTATCGTTTCCGTAGAAACGTATCTCGATTTAGAAGGACAATGCTGGGAATCCAGAGTATTTCATATTGACGCAAATTGTGTGTTAATTCGTCAATGTGAGTTAGCGAGGTATGCAGTAAAGGAGGAATAATGCATCGGAAAAGAGATACTCGGAACCCCAAAGAAAATCCTATCGTTTCCGTAGAAACGTATCTCGATTTAGAAGGACAATGCAGGGAATCCTGTGTATTTCATGTGGACGCAAATTGTGTGTTAATTCGTCAATGTGAGGGAGCGAGGGATGCAGTAAAGGAGGAATAATGCATCGGAAAAGAGATACTCGGAACCCCAAACAAATTCCTATCGTTTCCGTAGAAACGTATCTCGATTTAGGAGGACAATGCAGGGAATCCAGAGTATTTCATATGGACGCAAATTGTGTGTTAATTCGTCAATGTGAGGGAGCGAGGGATGCAGTAAAGGAGTAGTAATGCATCGGAAAAGAGATACTCGGAACCCCAAAGAAAATCCTATCATTTCCGTAGAAATGTATCTCGCTTTAGAAGGACAATGCAGGGAATCCAGAGTATATCATATGGACGCAAATTGTGTGTTAATTCGTCAATGTGAGGGAGCGAGGGATGCAGTAAAGGAGGAATAATGCATCGGAAAAGAGATACTCGGAACCCCAAAGAAAATCCTATCGTTTCCGTAGAAACGTACCTCGATTTACAAGGACAATGCAGGGAATCCAGAGTATTTCATATGGACGCAAATTGTGTGTTAATTCGTCAATGTTAGGGAGCGAGGGATGTAGTATAGGAGATATAATGCATCGGAAAAGAGATACTCGGAACCCCAAAGAAAATCCTATCGTTTCCGTAGAAACGTATCTCGATTAAGAAGGACAATGCAGGGAATCCAGAGAATTTCATATGGACGCAAATTGTGTGTTAATTCGTCAATGTGAGGAAGCGAGGGATGCAGTAAAAAAGGAATAATGCA
The DNA here is from genome assembly GCF_023898315.1 of Schistocerca nitens. Classification (NCBI taxonomy): domain Eukaryota; kingdom Metazoa; phylum Arthropoda; class Insecta; order Orthoptera; family Acrididae; genus Schistocerca; species Schistocerca nitens. The sequence goes on from NC_064615.1 coordinate 1,153,107,220, forward strand.
TCGGAAAAGAGATACGCGGAACCCCAAAGAAAATCCTATCGTTTCCGTAGAAACGTATCTCTATTTAGAAGGACAATGCAGGGAATCCAGAGTATTTCATATGGACGCAAATTGTGTGTTAATTCGTCAATGTGAGGGAGCGAGGGATGCAGTAAAGGAGGAATAATGCATCGGAAAAGAGATACTCGGAACCCCAAAGAAAATCCTATCGTTTCCGTAGAAACGTATCTCGATTTAGAAGGACAATGCAGGGAATCCAGAGTATTTCATATGGACGCAAATTGTGTGTTAATTCGTCAATGTGAGGGAGCGAGGGATGCAGTAAACGTGGAATAATGCATCGGAAAAGAGATACTCGGAACCCCAAAGAAAATCCTGTCGTTTCCGTAGAAACGAATCCCGATTTAGAAGGACAATGCAGGGAATCCAGAGTATTTCATATGGACGCAAATTGTGTGTTAATTCGTCAATGTGAGGGAGCGAGGGATGCAGTAAAGGAGGGATAATGCATCGGAAAAGAGATACTCGGAACCCCAAAGAAAATCCTATCGTTTCCATAGAAACGTATCTCGATTTAGAAGAACAATGCAGGGAATCCAGAGTATTTCATATGGACACAAATTGTGTGTTAATTCGTCAATGTGAGGGAGCGAGGAATGCAGTAAAGGAGGAATAATGCATCAGAAAAGACATATTCTTAACCCCAAAGAAAATCCTATCTTATCCGTAGAAACGTATCTCGATTTAGAAGGACAATGCAGGGAATCCAGAGAATTTCATATGGACGCAAATTGTGTGTTAATTCGTCAATGTGAGGAAGCGAGGGATGCAGTAAAAAAGGAATAATGCATCGGAAAAGAGATACGCGGAACCCCAAAGAAAATCCTATCATTTCCGTAGAAACGTATCTCTATTTAGAAGGACAATGCAGGGAATCCAGAGTATTTCATATGGACGCAAATTGTGTGTTAATTCGTCAATGTGAGGGAGCGAGGGATGCAGTAAAGGAGGAATAATGCATCGGAAAAGAGATACTCGGAACCCCAAAGAAAATCCTATCGTTTCCGTAGAAACGTATCTCGATTTAGAAGGACAATGCAGGGAATCCAGAGTATTTCATATGGACGCAAATTGTGTGTTAATTCGTCAATGTGAGGGAGCGAGGGATGCAGTAAAGGTGGAATAATGCATCGGAAAAGAGATACTCGGAACCCCAAAGAAAATCCTGTCGTTTCCGTAGAAACGAATCCCGATTTAGAAGGACAATGCAGGGAATCCAGAGTATTTCATATGGACGCAAATTGTGTGTTAATTCGTCAATGTGAGGGAGCGAGGGATGCAGTAAAGGAGGGATAATGCATCGGAAAAGAGATACTCGGAACCCCAAAGAAAATCCTATCGTTTCCGTAGAAACGTATCTCGATTTAGAAGAACAATGCAGGGAATCCAGAGTATTTCATATGGACACAAATTGTGTGTTAATTCGTCAATGTGAGGGAGCGAGGAATGCAGTAAAGGAGGAATAATGCATCGGAAAAGACAAATTCTTAACCCCAAAGAAAATCCTATCTTATCCGTAGAAACGTATCTCGATTTAGAAGGACAATGCAGGGAATCCAGAGTATTCCATATGGACGCAAATTGTGTGTTAATTCGTCAATGTGAGGGAGCGAGGGATGCAGTAAAGGAGGAATAATGCATCGGAAAAGAGATACTCGGAACCACAAAGAAAATCCTATCGTTTCCGTAGAAACGTATCTCGATTTAGAAGGACAATGCAGGGAATCCAGAGTATTTCATATGGACGCAAATTGTGTGTTAATTGGTCAATGTGAGGGAGCGAGGGATGCAGTATGGGAGGAATAATTCTTCGGAAATCAGATACTCGGATCCCCAAAGAAAATCCTATCGTTTCCGTAGAAACGAATCCCGATTTAGAATGACAATGCTGGGAATCCAGAGAATATCATATGGACGCAAAATGTGTGTTAATTTGTCAATGTGAGGGAGCGAGGTATGCAGTAAAGGAGGAATAATGCATCGGAAAAGAGATACTCGGAACCCCATAGAAAATCCTATCGTTTCCGTAGAAACGTATCTCGATTTACAAGGACAATGCAGGGAATCCAGAGTATTTCATATGGACGAAAATTGTGTGTTAATTCGTCAATGTGAGGGAGCGAGGGATGCAGTAAAGGAGGAATAATGCATCGGAAAAGAGATACTCGGAACCCCAAGGAAAATCCTATCGTTTCCGTAGAAACGTATCTCGATTTAGAAGGACAATGCAGGGAATCCAGAGTATTTCATATGGACGCAAATTGTGTGTTAATTGGTCAATGTGAGGGAGCGAGGGATGCAGTAAAGGAGGAATAATGTATCGGAAAAGAGATACTTGGAACCCCAAAGAAAATCCTATCGTTTCCGTAGAAACGTATCTCGATTTAGAAGGACAATGCAGGGAATCCAGAGTATTTCATATGGACGCAAATTGTGTGTTAATTCGTCAATGTGAGGGAGCGAGGGATGCAGTAAAGGAGGAATAATGCATCGGGAAAGAGAGACTCGGAACCCCAAAGAAAATCCTATCGTTTCCGTAGAAACGAATCCCGATTTAGAAGGACAATGCAGGGAACCCAGAGTATTTCATATGGACGCAAATTGTGTGTTAATTCGTCAATGTGAGTGAGCGAGAGCTGCAGTAAAGGAAAAATAATGAATCGGAAAAGAGATACTCGACTCCCAAAAGAAAATCCTATCGTTTCCGTATAAATGTATCTCGATTTATAAGGAAAAGGCAGGGAACCCAGAGTATTTTATATGGATGCAAATTGTGTGTTCATTCGTCAATGTGAGGGAGCTAGGGATGCAGTAAAAAAGGAATAATGCATCGGAAAAGACATACTCGACTCCCAAAAGGAAATCCTATCGTTTCCGTAGAAACGTATCTCTATTTTGAAGGACAATGCAGGGAACCAAGAGTATTTCATATGGACGCAAAATGTGTGTTATTTCGTCAATGTGAGGGACCGAGGGATGCAGTAAAGGAGGAATAATGCATCGGAAAAGAGAACTCGATTCCCAAAAGAAAATCCTATCGTTTCCGTAGAAACGTATCTCGAATAAGAAGGATAATGAAGGGAACCCAGAGTATTTCATGTGGACGCAAATTGTGTGTTAATTCGACAATGTGAGGGAACGAGCGATGCAGTAAAGGAGGAGTAATGCATCGGAAAAGACATACTCGAATCCCGAAAGAAAATCCTATCGTTTCCATTGAAACGTATCTCTATTTAGAAGGACAATCCAGGGAACCCGGAGTATTTCATATGGATGCAAAATGTGTGTTATTTCGTCAATGTGAGGGAGCGAGGGATGCAGTAAAGGGGGAATAATGCATCGGAAAAGAGATACACGACTCCAAAAAGAAAATCCTAATATTTCCGTAGAAACGTATCTCGATTTAGAAGGAAATTGCAGGGAATCCAGAGTATTTCATAAGGACGCAAATTGTGTGTTAATTCGTCAATGCGTGGGAGCTAGGGATACAGTAAGGGAGGAATAATGCATCGGAAAAGAGATACTCGACTCTCAAAAGAAAATCCTATTGTTTCCGTAGAAACGTATCTCGATTTAGAAGGACATTGCAGGGAACCCAGAGTATTTCATATGGACGCAAATTGTGTGTTAATTCGTCAATGTGAGTGAGCGAGAGCTGCAGTAAAGGAGGAATAATGAATCGGAAAAGAGATACTCGACTCCCAAAAGAAAATCCTATCGTTTCCGTATAAATGTATCTCGATTTATAAGGAAAAGGCAGGGAACCCAGAGTATTTTATATGGATGCAAATTGTGTGTTCATTCGTCAATGTGAGGGAGCTAGGGATGCAGTAAAAAAGGAATAATGCATCGGAAAAGACATACTCGACTCCCAAAAGGAAATCCTATCGTTTCCGTAGAAACGTATCTCTATTTAGAAGGACAATGCAGGGAACCAAGAGTATTTCATATGGACGCAAAATGTGTGTTATTTCGTCAATGTGAGGGACCGAGGGATGCAGTAAAGGAGGAATAATGCATCGGAAAAGAGAACTCGATTCCTAAAAGAAAATCCTATCGTTTCCGTAGAAACGTATCTCGAATAAGAAGGATAATGAAGGGAACCCAGAGTATTTCATGTGGACGCAAATTGTGTGTTAATTCGACAATGTGAGGGAACGAGCGATGCAGTAAAGGAGGAATAATGCATCGGAAAAGACATACTCGAATCCCGAAAGAAAATCCTATCGTTTCCATTGAAACGTATCTCTATTTAGAAGGACAATCCAGGGAACCCGGAGTATTTCATATGGATGCAAAATGTGTGTTATTTCGTCAATGTGAGGGAGCGAGGGATGCAGTAAAGGAGGAATAATGCATCGGAAAAGAGAACTCGATTCCCAAAAGAGAATCCTATCGTTTCCGTAGAAACGTATCTCGATTTAGAAGGATAATGAAGATAACCCATAGTATTTCATATGGTATCAAATTGTGTGTTAATTCGTCAATGTGAGGGAGCGAGTGATGCAATATGGGAGGATAAATGCATCGGAAAAGAGATACTCGACTCCCAAAAGAAAATCCTATCGTTTCTGTAGTATCTCGATTTAGGAAGACAATGCAGAGAACCCAGAGTATTTCATATGGACGCAAATTGTGTGTTAATTCGTCAATGTGAGGGAGCGAAGGATGCAGTAAAGGAGGAATAATGCATCGGAAAATAGATACTCTACTCCCAAAAGAAAATCCTATCGTTTCAGTAGAAATGTATCTCGATTTAGATGGACAATGCCGGGAACCCAAGGTATTTCATATGAACGCAAATTGTTTGTTAATTCGTCAATGTGAGGGAGCGAGGGATGCAGTAAAGAAGGAATAAATCATTGGAAAAGAGATACTCGACTCCCAAAAGAAAATCCTAGCGTTTCTGTAGAAACGTATCTCGATTTAGAAGGAGATGGCAGGGAACCCAGAGTATTTCATATGGACTCAAATTGTGTGTTAATACGTCAATGTGAGGAAGCGAGGGATGCATTAAAGGAGGAATAATGCATCGGAAAAGAGATACTCGACTGCCAAAAGAAAATCCTGTCGTTTCAGTAGAAACGTATCTCGATTTAGAAGGACAATGCAGGGAACCCGGGGTATTTCAAATGAAGGCAAATTGTTTGTTAATTCTTCAATGTGAGGGAGCGAGGGATGCAGTAAAGAAGGAATAATTCATCGGAAAAGAGATACTCGACTCCCAAAAGAAAATCCTATAGTTTCCGTAGAAACGTATCTCGATTTAGAAGGATAATGAAGGGAACCCATAGTATTTCATATGGACTCAAATTGTGTGTTAATTCGTCAATGTGAGGGTGCGAGGGATGCAGTAAAGGAGGAATAATGCATCGGAAAAGAGATATACGACTCCCAAAAGAAAATCCTATCGTTTCCGTAGTATCTCAATTTAGAAGGACAATGCAGGGAACCCAGAGTATTTCATATGGACGAAAATTGTGTGTTAATTCGTTAATGTGAGGGAGCGAGGGGTGAAGCAAAGGAGGAATAATGCATCGGAAAATAGATACTCGACTCCCAAAAGAAAATCCTATCGTTTACGTAGAAACGTATCTCGATTTAGAATGATAATGCAGGGAACCCAGAGTATTTCATATGGACGCAAATTGTGTGTTAATTCGTCAATGTGAAGGAGCGAGGGATGCAGTAAGGGAGGAACAATGCATCGGAAAAGAGATACTCGATTCCCAATAGAAAATCCTATCGTTTCAGTAGAAACGTATCTCGATTTGGAAGGACAATGCAGGGAACCCAGGGTCTTTCATATGAACGCAAATTGCTTGTTAATTCGTCAATGTGAGGGAGCGACGGATGCAGTAAAGAAGGAATAAATCGTTGGAAAAGAGATACTCGACTCCCAAAAGAAAATCCTAGCGTTTCTGTAGAAACGTATCTCGATTTAGAAGGAGATGGCAGGGAACCCATAGTATTTCATATGGACTCAAATTGTGTGTTAATTCGTCAATGTGAGGGAGCGAGGAATGCAGTAAAGGAGGAATAATGCATCGGAAAAGAGATACTCGACTCCCAAAAGAAAATCCTATCGTTTCCGTAGTATCTCGATTTAGAAGGACAATGCAGGGAACCCAGAGTATTTCATATGGACGCAAATTGTGTGTTAATTCGTCAATGTGTGGGAGCGAGGGATGCAGCAAAGGACGAATAATGCATCGGAAAATAGATACTCGACTCCCAAAAGAAGGAAATGCAGGGAACCCAGGGTATTTCATATGAACGCAAATTGTTTGATCATTCGCCAATGTGAGGGAGCGAGGGATGCAGTAAAGGAGGAATAATGCATCGGAAAAGAGATACTCGACTCCTAAAAGAAAATCCTATCGTTTCAGTAGAAACGTATCTCGATTTAGAAGGACAATGCAGGGAACCCAGGGTATTTCATATGAGGGCAAATTGTTTGTTAATTCTTCAATGTGAGGGAGCGAGGGATGCAGTAATAAAGGAATAATGCATCGGAAAAGAGATACTCGACTCCCAAAAGAAAATCCTTTCGTTTCCGTAGAAACGTATTACGATTTAGAAGGATAATGAAGGGAACCCATAGTATTTCATATGGACTCAAATTGTGTGTTAATTCGTCAATGTGAGGGAGCGAGGGATGCAGTAAAGGAGGAATAATGCATCGGAAAAGAGATACTCGATTCCCAATAGAAAATCCTACCGTTTCAGTAGGAACGTATCTAGATTTAGAAGGATAATGCAGGGAACCCAGGGAATTTCATATGAAGGCAAATTGTTTGTTAATTTGTCAATGTGAGGGAGCGAGGGATGCAGTAAAGAAGGAATAATTGATCGGAAAAGAGATACTCGACTCCCAAAAGAAAATCCTATCGTTTCCGTATAAATGTATCTCGATTTATAAGGAAAAGGCAGGGAACCCAGAGTATTTTATATGGATGCAAATTGTGTGTTCATTCGTCAATGTGAGGGAGCTAGGGATGCAGTAAAAAAGGAATAATGCATCGGAAAAGACATACTCGACTCCCAAAAGGAAATCCTATCGTTTCCGTAGAAACGTATCTCTATTTAGAAGGACAATGCAGGGAACCAAGAGTATTTCATATGGACGCAAAATGTGTGTTATTTCGTCAATGTGAGGGACCGAGGGATGCAGTAAAGGAGGAATAATGCATCGGAAAAGAGAACTCGATTCCTAAAAGAAAATCCTATCGTTTCCGTAGAAACGTATCTCGAATAAGAAGGATAATGAAGGGAACCCAGAGTATTTCATGTGGACGCAAATTGTGTGTTAATTCGACAATGTGAGGGAACGAGCGATGCAGTAAAGGAGGAATAATGCATCGGAAAAGACATACTCGAATCCCGAAAGAAAATCCTATCGTTTCCATTGAAACGTATCTCTATTTAGAAGGACAATCCAGGGAACCCGGAGTATTTCATATGGATGCAAAATGTGTGTTATTTCGTCAATGTGAGGGAGCGAGGGATGCAGTAAAGGAGGAATAATGCATCGGAAAAGAGAACTCGATTCCCAAAAGAGAATCCTATCGTTTCCGTAGAAACGTATCTCGATTTAGAAGGATAATGAAGATAACCCATAGTATTTCATATGGTATCAAATTGTGTGTTAATTCGTCAATGTGAGGGAGCGAGTGATGCAATATGGGAGGATAAATGCATCGGAAAAGAGATACTCGACTCCCAAAAGAAAATCCTATCGTTTCTGTAGTATCTCGATTTAGGAAGACAATGCAGATAACCCAGAGTATTTCATATGGACGCAAATTGTGTGTTAATTCGTCAATGTGAGGGAGCGAAGGATGCAGTAAAGGAGGAATAATGCATCGGAAAATAGATACTCTACTCCCAAAAGAAAATCCTATCGTTTCAGTAGAAATGTATCTCGATTTAGATGGACAATGCCGGGAACCCAAGGTATTTCATATGAACGCAAATTGTTTGTTAATTCGTCAATGTGAGGGAGCGAGGGATGCAGTAAAGAAGGAATAAATCATTGGAAAAGAGATACTCGACTCCCAAAAGAAAATCCTAGCGTTTCTGTAGAAACGTATCTCGATTTAGAAGGAGATGGCAGGGAACCCAGAGTATTTCATATGGACTCAAATTGTGTGTTAATACGTCAATGTGAGGAAGCGAGGGATGCATTAAAGGAGGAATAATGCATCGGAAAAGAGATACTCGACTGCCAAAAGAAAATCCTGTCGTTTCAGTAGAAACGTATCTCGATTTAGAAGGACAATGCAGGGAACCCGGGGTATTTCAAATGAAGGCAAATTGTTTGTTAATTCTTCAATGTGAGGGAGCGAGGGATGCAGTAAAGAAGGAATAATTCATCGGAAAAGAGATACTCGACTCCCAAAAGAAAATCCTATAGTTTCCGTAGAAACGTATCTCGATTTAGAAGGATAATGAAGGGAACCCATAGTATTTCATATGGACTCAAATTGTGTGTTAATTCGTCAATGTGAGGGTGCGAGGGATGCAGTAAAGGAGGAATAATGCATCGGAAAAGAGATATACGACTCCCAAAAGAAAATCCTATCGTTTCCGTAGTATCTCAATTTAGAAGGACAATGCAGGGAACCCAGAGTATTTCATATGGACGAAAATTGTGTGTTAATTCGTTAATGTGAGGGAGCGAGGGGTGAAGCAAAGGAGGAATAATGCATCGGAAAATAGATACTCGACTCCCAAAAGAAAATCCTATCGTTTACGTAGAAACGTATCTCGATTTAGAATGATAATGCAGGGAACCCAGAGTATTTCATATGGACGCAAATTGTGTGTTAATTCGTCAATGTGAAGGAGCGAGGGATGCAGTAAGGGAGGAACAATGCATCGGAAAAGAGATACTCGATTCCCAATAGAAAATCCTATCGTTTCAGTAGAAACGTATCTCGATTTAGAAGGACAATGCAGGGAACCCAGGGTCTTTCATATGAACGCAAATTGCTTGTTAATTCGTCAATGTGAGGGAGCGACGGATGCAGTAAAGAAGGAATAAATCGTTGGAAAAGAGATACTCGACTCCCAAAAGAAAATCCTAGCGTTTCTGTAGAAACGTATCTCGATTTAGAAGGAGATGGCAGGGAACCCATAGTATTTCATATGGACTCAAATTGTGTGTTAATTCGTCAATGTGAGGGAGCGAGGAATGCAGTAAAGGAGGAATAATGCATCGGAAAAGAGATACTCGACTCCCAAAAGAAAATCCTATCGTTTCCGTAGTATCTCGATTTAGAAGGACAATGCAGGGAACCCAGAGTATTTCATATGGACGCAAATTGTGTGTTAATTCGTCAATGTGAGGGAGCGAGGGATGCAGCAAAGGACGAATAATGCATCGGAAAATAGATACTCGACTCCCAAAAGAAGGAAATGCAGGGAACCCAGGGTATTTCATATGAACGCAAATTGTTTGATCATTCGCCAATGTGAGGGAGCGAGGGATGCAGTAAAGGAGGAATAATGCATCGGAAAAGAGATACTCGACTCCTAAAAGAAAATCCTATCGTTTCAGTAGAAACGTATCTCGATTTAGAAGGACAATGCAGGGAACCCAGGGTATTTCATATGAGGGCAAATTGTTTGTTAATTCTTCAATGTGAGGGAGCGAGGGATGCAGTAATAAAGGAATAATGCATCGGAAAAGAGATACTCGACTCCCAAAAGAAAATCCTTTCGTTTCCGTAGAAACGTATTACGATTTAGAAGGATAATGAAGGGAACCCATAGTATTTCATATGGACTCAAATTGTGTGTTAATTCGTCAATGTGAGGGAGCGAGGGATGCAGTAAAGGAGGAATAATGCATCGGAAAAGAGATACTCGATTCCCAATAGAAAATCCTACCGTTTCAGTAGGAACGTATCTAGATTTAGAAGGATAATGCAGGGAACCCAGGGAATTTCATATGAAGGCAAATTGTTTGTTAATTTGTCAATGTGAGGGAGCGAGGGATGCAGTAAAGAAGGAATAATTGATCGGAAAAGAGATACTGACTCCCAAAAGAAAATCCTAGCGTTTCCGTTGAAACGTATCACGATTTAGAAGGAGATGGCAGGGAACCTAGAGTATTTCTTATGGACGCAAATTGTGTGTTAATTCGTCAATGTGAGGGAGCGAGGGATGCAGTAAAGGAGGAATATTGCATCGGAAAAGAGATACTTGACTCCAAGAAGAAAATCCTATCGTTTCCGTAGAAACGTATCTCGATTTCGAAGGACAATGCAGGGAACCCAGAGTATTTCATATGAACGCAAATTGTGTGTTAATTCGTCAATGTGAGGGAGCGAGGGATGCAGTAAAGGAGGAATAATGCATCGGAAAAGAGATACTCGACTCCCAACAGAAAATCCCATCGTTTCCGTAGAAACGATTCTCGATTTAAAAGGTCAATGCAGGGAACCTAGAGTATTTCTTATGGACGCAAATTGTGTGTTAATTCGTCAATGTTAGGGAGCGAGGGATGCAGTAAAGGAGGAAAAATGCATCGGAAAAGAGATACTCGTTTACCAAAAGAAAATCCTATCGTTTCCGTAGAAACGTATCTCGATTTAGAAGGAAATTGCATGGAATCCAGAGTATTTCATAAGGACGCAAATTGTGTGTTAATTCGTCAATGTGTGGGAGCTAGGGATACAGTAAAGGAGGAATAATGCATCGGAAAAGAGATACTCGACTCCCAAATGGAAATCCTATCGTTTCCGTAGAAACGTATCTCGATTTAGAAGGACAAAGCAGGGAACCCAGAGTATTTCATATGGACGCAAATTGTGTCTTAATTCGTCAATGTGAGTGAGCGAGGGATTGAGTAAAGGAGGAATAATGCATCGGAAAAGAGATACTCGACTGACAGAGGAAAATCCTATCGTTTCCGTTGAAACGTATCACGATTTAGAAGGAGATGGCAGGGAACCTAGAGTATTTCATATGGACGCAAATTGTGTGTTAGTTCGATAATGTGAGGGAGCGAGGGATGCAGCAAAGGACGAATAATGCATCGGAAAATAGATACTCGACTCCCAAAAGAAGGAAATGCAGGGAACCCAGGGTATTTCATATGAACGCAAATTGTTTGTTCATTCGCCAATGTGAGGGAGCGAGGGATGCAGTAAAGGAGGAATAATGCATCGGAAAAGAGATACTCGACTCCCAAAAGAAAATCCTTTCGTTTCCGTAGATAAGTATCTCTATTTAGAAGGGCAATGCAGGGAACCCAGAGTATTTCATATGGACGCAAATTGTGTGGTAATTCGTGAATGTGAGGGAGCGAGGGATGCTGTAAAGGAGGAATTATGCATCGGAAAAGAGATACTCGATTCCCAAAAGAAAATCCTATCGCTTCCGTAGAAACGTATCTCGATTTAGAAGGATAATGGAGGGAACCCAGAGTATTTCATATGGACGCAAATTGTGTGTTAATTCGTGAATGTGAGGGAGCGAGGGATGCAGTAAAGAAGGAATAATTTCTTCGGAAAAGAGATACTCGACTCCCAAAAGAAGATCCTATTGTTTCCGTAGAAACGTATCTCGATTTAGAAGGACATTGCAGGGAACCCAGAGTATTTCATATGAATGCAAATTGTGTGTTAATTCGTCAATGTGAGGGAGCGAGGGATGCAGTAAAGAAGTAATAATTCATCGGAAAAGAGATACTCGACTCCCAAAAGAAAATCCTATCGTTTCCGTAGTATCTCGATTTAGAAGGGCAATGCAGGGAACCCAGAGTATTTCATATGGACGCAAATTGTGTGTTAATTCGTCAATGTGAGGGAGCGAGGGATGCAGCAAAGGACGAATAATGCATCGGAAAATAGATACTCGACTCCCAAAAGAAGGAAATGCAGGGAACCCAGGGTATTTCATATGAACGCAAATTGTTTGATCATTCGCCAATGTGAGGGAGCGAGGGATGCTGTAAAGGAGGAATAATGCATCGGAAAAGAGATACTCGATTCCCAAAAGAAAATCCTATCGCTTCTGTAGAAACGTATCTCGATTTAGAAGGATAATGGAGGGAACCCAGAGTATTCCATATGGACGCAAATTGTGTGTTAATTCGTGAATGTGAGGGAGCGAGGGATGCAGTAAAGAAGGAATAATTTCTTCGGAAAAGAGATACTCGACTCCCAAAAGAAAATCCTATTGTTTCCGTAGAAACGTATCTCGATTTAGAAGGACATTGCAGGGAACCCAGAGTATTTCATATGAATGCAAATTGTGTGTTAATTCGTCAATGTTAGGGAGCGAGGGATGCAGTAAAGGAGGAAAAACGCATCGGAAAAGAGATACTCGTTGTCAAAAGAAAATCCTATCGTTTCCGTAGAAACGTATCTCGATTTAGAAGGATAATGCAGGGATCCCAGAGTATTTCATATGGACGCAAATTGTGTGTTATTTCGTCAATGTGAGGGAGCGAGGGATGCAGTAAAGGGGGAATAATGCATCGGAAAAGAGATACTCGACTCCAAAAAGAAAATCCTAACATTTCCGTAGAAACGTATCTCGATTTAGAAGGAAAATGCAGGGAATCCAGAGTATTTCATAAGGACGCAAATTGTGTGTTAATTCGTCAATGTGTGGGAGCTAGGGATACAGTAAAGGAGGAATAATGCATCGGAAAAGAGATACTCGACTCTCAAAAGAAAATCCTATTGTTTCCGTAGAAACGTATCTCGATTTAGAAGGACATTGCAGAGAACCCAGAGTATTTCATATGAATGCAAATTGTGTGTTAATTCGTCAATGTTAGGGAGCGAGGGATGCAGTAAAGGAGGAATAATGCATCGGAAATAGATACTCGTTTCCCAAAAGAAAATCCTATCATTTCCGTAGAAACGTATCTCGAGTTAGAAGCAGATGGCAGGGAAAACATTGTCTTTCATATGGACGCAAATTGTGTGTTAATTCGTGAATGTGAGGGAGCGAGGGATGCAGTACAGGAGGAATAATGCATCGGATAAGTGATACTCGACTCCCAAAAGAAAATCCTATCGTTTCCGTAGAAACGTATCTCGATTTAGACGGAAAATGCAGGGAACCCAGAGTATTTCATATGGACGCAAATTGTGTGTTAATTAGTCAATGTGAGGGAGCGAGGGATGCAGTAAAGGAGGAATAATGCATCGGATAAGTGATACTTGACTCCCAAATGGAAATCCTATCGTTTCCGTAGAAACGTATCTCGATTTAGAAGGACAAAGCAGGGAACCCAGAGTATTTCATATGGACGCAAATTGTGTCGTAATTCGTCAATGTGAGTGAGCGAGGGATTGAGTAAAGGAGGAATAATGCATCGGAAAAGAGATACACGTCTCCCAAAAGAAAATCCTATCTTTTTCGTTGAAACGTATCACGATTTAGAAGGAGATGGCAGGGAACCTAGAGTATTTCATATGGACGCAAATTGTGTGTTAGTTCGATAATGTGAGGGAGCGAGGGATGCAGCAAAGGACGAATAATGCATGGGAAAATAGATACTCGACTCCCAAAAGAAGGAAATGCAGGGAACCCAGGGTATTTCATATGAACGCAAATTGTTTGTTCATTCGCCAATGTGAGGGAGCGAGGGATGCAGTAAAGGAGGAATAATGCATCGGAAAAGAGATACTCGACTCCAAAAAGAAAATCGTATCGTTTCAGTAGAAACGTATCTCGATTTAGAAGGACACTGCAGGGAACCCAGGGTATTTCATATGAAGGCAAATTGTTTGTTAATTCTTCAATGTGAGGGAGCGAGGGATGCAGTAAAAAAGGAATAATTCATCGGAAAAGAGATACTCGACTCCCAAAAGGAAATCCTATCGTTTCCGTAGAAACGTATTACGATTTAGAAGGATAATGAAGAGATCCCATAGTATTTCATATGGACTCAAATTGTGTGTTAATTCGTCAATGTGAGGGAGCGAGGGATGCAGTAATGGAGGAATAATGCATCGGAAAAGAGATACTCGATTCCCAATAGAAAATCCTACCGTTTCAGTAGAAACGTATCTCGATTTAGAAGGACAATGCAGGGAACCCAGGGAATTTCATATGAAGGCAAATTGTTTGTTAATTTGTCAATGTGAGGGAGCGAGGGATGCAGTAAAGAAGGAATAATTAATAGGAAAAGAGATACTCGACTCCCAAAAGAAAATCCTAGCGTTTCCGTTGAAACGTATCACGATTTAGAAGGAGATGGCAGGGAACCTAGAGTATTTCATATGGACGCAAATTGTGTGTTAATTCGTCAATGTGAGGGAGCGAGGGATGCAGTAAAGGAGGAATATTGCATCGGAAAAGAGATACTTGACTCCAAGAAGAAAATCCTATCGTTTCCGTAGAAACGTATCTCGATTTAGAAGGACAATGCAGGGAAGCCAGAGTATTTCATATGAACGCAAATTGTGTGTTAATTCGTCAATGTGAGGGAGCGAGGGATGCAGTAAAGGAGGAATAATGCATCGGAAAATAGTTACTCGACTCCAAAAAGAAAATCCCATCGTTTCCGTAGAAACGATTCTCGATTTAAAAGGTGAATGCAGGGAACCCAGAGTATTTCATATGGACTCAAATTGTATGTTAATTCGACAATGTGAGGGAACGAGCGATGCATTAAAGGAGGAATAACGCATGGGAAAAGAGATACTCGACTCCCAAAAGAAAATCCTTTCGTTTCCGTAGATAAGTATCTCTATTTAGAAGGGCAATGCAGGGAACCCAGAGTATTTCATATGGACGCAAATTGTGTGGTAATTCGTGAATGTGAGGGAGCGAGGGATGCTGTAAAGGAGGAATTATGCATCGGAAAAGAGATACTCGATTCCCAAAAGAAAATCCTATCGCTTCCGTAGAAACGTATCTCGATTTAGAAGGATAATGGAGGGAACCCAGAGTATTTCATATGGACGCAAATTGTGTGTTAATTCGTGAATGTCAGGGAGCGAGGGATGCAGTAAAGAAGGAATAATTTCTTCGGAAAAGAGATACTCGACTCCCAAAAGAAAATCCTATTGTTTCCGTAGAAACGTACCTCGATTTAGAAGGACATTGCAGGGAACCCAGAGTATTTCATATGAATGCAAATTGTGTGTTAATTCGTCAATGTTAGGGAGCGAGGGATGCAGTAAAGGAGGAATAATGCATCGGAAAAGAGATACTCGTTTCCCAAAAGAAAATCCTATTGTTTCCGTAGAAACGTATCTCGATTTAGAAGGATAATGCAGGGAACCCAGAGTATTTCATATGGACGCAAATTGTGTGTTAATTCGTCAATGTGAGGGAGCGAGGGATGCAGTAAAGGGGGAATAATGCATCGGAAAAGAGATACTCGACTCCAAAAAGAAAATCCTAACATTTCCGTAGAAACGTATCTCGATTTAGAAGGAAAATGCTGGGAATCCAGAGTATTTCATAAGGACGCAAATTGTTTGTTAATTTGTCAATGTGAGGGAGCGAGGGATGCAGTAAAGAAGGAATAATTGATCGGAAAAGAGATACTCGACTCCCAAAAGAAAATCCTAGCGTTTCCGTTGAAACGTATCACGATTTAGAAGGAGATGGCAGGGAACCTAGAGTATTTCATATGGACGCAAATTGTGCGTTAATTCGTCAATGTGAGGGAGCGAGGGATGCAGTAAAGGAGGAATATTGCATCGGAAAAGAGATACTTGACTCCAAGAAGAAAATCCTATCGTTTCCGTAGAAACGTATCTCGATTTTGAAGGACAATGCAGGGAACCCAGAGTATTTCATATGAACGCAAATTGTGTGTTAATTCGTCAATGTGAGGGAGCGAGGGATGCAGTAAAGGAGGAATAATGCATCGGAAAAGAGATACTCGACTCCCAAAAGAAAATCCCATAGTTTCCGTAGAAACGATTCTCGATTTAAAAGGTCAATGCAGGGAACCCAGAGTATTTCATATGGCCGCAAATTGTATGTTAATTCGATAATGTGAGGGAACGAGCGATGCATTATAGGAGGAATAACGCATGGGAAAAGAGATACTCGACTCCCAAAAGAAAATCCTTTCGTTTCCGTAGATAAGTATCTCTATTTAGAAGGGCAATGCAGGGAACCCAGAGTATTTCATATGGACGCAAATTGTGTATTAATTCGTGAATGTGAGGGAGCGAGGGATGCAGTAAAGAAGGAATAATTTCTTCGGAAAAGAGATACTCGACTCCCAAAAGAAAATCCTATTGTTTCCGTAGAAACGTATCTCGATTTAGAAGGACATTGCAGGGAACCCAGAGTATTTCATATGAATGCAAATTGTGTGTTAATTCGTCAATGTTAGGGAGCGAGGGATGCAGTAAAGGAGGAATAATGCATCGGAAAAGAGATACTCGTTTCCCAAAAGAAAATCCTATCGTTTCCGTAGAAACGTATCTCGATTTAGAAGGATAATGCAGGGAACCCATAGTATTTCATATGGACTCAAATTGTTTGTTAATTCGTCAATGTGAGGGAGCGAGGAATGCAGTAAAGGAGGAATAATGCATCGGAAAAGAGATACTCGACTCCCAAAAGAAAATCCTATCGTTTCCGTAGTATCTCGATTTAGAAGGACAATGCAGGGAACCCAGAGTATTTCATATGGACGCAAATTGTGTGTTAATTCGTCAATGTGAGGGAGCGAGGGATGCAGCAACGGACGAATAATGCATCGGAAAAATGATACTCGACTCCCAAAAGAAGGAAATGCAGGGAACCCAGGGTATTTCATATGAACGCAAATTGTTTGATCATTCGCCAATGTGAGGGAGCGAGGGATGCAGTAAAGGAGGAATAATACATCGGAAAAGAGACACTCGACTCCTAAAAGAAAATCCTATCGTTTCAGTAGAAACGTATCTCGATTTAGAAGGACAATGCAGGGAACCCAGGGTATTTCATATGAGGGCAAATTGTTTGTTAATTCTTCAATGTGAGGGAGCGAGGGATGCAGTAAAAAAGGAATAATGCATCGGAAAAGAGATACTCGACTCCCAAAAGAAAATCCTATCGTTTCCGTAGAAACGTATTACGATTTAGAAGGATAATGAAGGGAACCCATAGTATTTCGATTGGACTCAAATTGTGTGTTAATTCGTCAATGTGAGGGAGCGAGGGATGCAGTAAAGGAGGAATAATGCATCGGAAAAGAGATACTCGATTCCCAATAGAAAATCCTACCGTTTCAGTAGGAACGTATCTCGATTTAGAAGGACAATGCAGGGAACCCAGGGAATTTCACATGAAGGCAAATTGTTTGTTAATTTTTCAATGTGAGGGAGCGAGGGATGCAGTAAAGAAGGAATAATTGATCGGAAAAGAGATACTCGACTCCCAAAAGAAAATCCTAGCGTTTCCGTTGAAACGTATCACGATTTATAAGGAGATGGCAGGGAACCTAGAGTATTTCATATGGACGCAAATTGTGTGTTAATTCGTCAATGTGAGGGAGCGAGGGATGCAGTAAAGGAGGAATATTGCATCGGACAAGAGATACTTGACTCCAAGAAGAAAATCCTATCGTTTCCGTAGAAACGTATCTCGATTTAGAAGGACAATGCAGGGAACCCAGAGTATTTCATATGAACGCAAATTGTGTGTTAATTCGTCAGTGTGAGGGAGCGAGGGATGCAGTAAAGGAGGAATAATGCATCGGAAAAGAGATACTCGACTCCCAAAAGAAAATCCCATCGTTTCCGTAGAAACGATTCTCGATTTAAAAGGTCAATTCAGGGAACCCAGAGTATTTCATATGGACGCAAATTGTATGTTAATTCGACAATGTGAGGGAACGAGCGATCATTATAGGAGGAATAACGCATGGGAAAAGAGATACTCGACTCCCAAAAGAAAATCCTATCGTTTCCGTAGAAACGTATCTCGATTTAGAAGGATAATGCAGGGAATCCAGAGTATTTCATATGGACGCAAATTGTGTGTTATTTCGACAATGTGAGGGAGCGAGGGATGCAGTAAAGGGGGAATAATGCATCGGAAAAGAGATACTCGACTCCAAAAAGAAAATCCTAACATTTCCCTAGAAACGTATCTCGATTTAGAAGGAAAATGCAGGGAATCCAGAGTATTTCATAAGGACGCAAATTGTGTGTTAATTCGTCAATGTGTGGGAGCTAGGGATACAGTAAAGGAGGAATAATGCATCGGAAAAGAGATACTCGACTCTCAAAAGAAAATCCTATTGTTTCCGTAGAAACGTATCTCGATTTAGAAGGACATTGCAGGGAACCCAGAGTATTTCATATGAATGCAAATTGTGTGTTAATTCGTCAATGTTACGGAGCGAGGGATGCAGTAAAGGAGGAATAATGCATCGGAAATAGATACTCGTTTCCCAAAAGAAAATCCTATCATTTCCGTAGAAACATATCTCGAGTTACAAGCAGATGGCAGGGAAAACATTGTCTTTCATATGGACGCAAATTGTGTGTTAATTCGTGAATGTGAGGGAGCGAGGGATGCAGTACAGGAGGAATAATGCATCGGATAAGTGATACTCGACTCCCAAAAGAAAATCTTATCGTTTCCGTAGAAATGTATCTCGATTTAGACGGAAAATGCAGGGAACCCAGAGTACTTCATATGGACGCAAATTGTGTGTTAATTAGTCAATGTGAGGGAGCGAGGGATGCAGTAAAGGAGGAATAATGCATCAGATAAGTGATACTCGACTCCCAAATGGAAATCCTATCGTTTCCGTAGAAACGTATCTCGATTTAGAAGGACAAAGCAGGGAACCCAGAGTATTTCATATGGACGCAAATTGTGTCTTAATTCGTCAATGTGAGTGAGCGAGGGATTGAGTAAAGGAGGAATAATGCATCGGAAAAGAGATACTCGACTCCCAAAAGAAAATCCTATCATTTCCGTTGAAACGTATCACGATTTAGAAGGAGATGGCAGGGAACCTAGAGTATTTCATATGGACGCAAATTGTGTGTTAGTTCGATAATGTGAGGGAGCGAGGGATGCAGCAAAGGACGAATAATGCATCGGAAAATAGATACTCGACTCCCAAAAGAAGGAAATGCAGGGAACCCAGAGTATTTCATATGGACGCAAATTGTGTGGTAATTCGTGAATGTGAGGGAGCGAGGGATGCTGTAAAGGAGGAATTATGCATCGGATAAGAGATACTCGATTCCCAAAAGAAAATCCTATCGCTTCCGTAGAAACGTATCTCGATTTAGAAGGATAATGGAGGGACCCAGAGTATTTCATATGGACGCAAATTGTGTGTTAATTCGTCAATGTGAGGGAGCGAGGGATGCAGTAAAGAAGGAATAATTTCTTCGGAAAAGAGATACTCGACTCCCAAAAGAAAATCCTATTGTTTCCGTAGAAACGTATCTCGATTTAGTAGGACATTGCAGGGAACCCAGAGTATTTCATATGAATGCAAATTGTGTGTTAATTCGTCAATGTTAGGGAGCGAGGGATGCAGTAAAGGAGGAATAATGCATCGGAAAAGAGATACTCGTTTCCCAAAAGAAAATCCTATCGTTTCCGTAGAAACGTATCTCGATTTAGAAGGATAATGCAGGGAACCCATAGTATTTCATATGGACTCAAATTGTTTGTTAATTCGTCAATGTGAGGGAGCGAGGAATGCAGTAAAGGAGGAATATTCCATCGGAAAAGAGATACTCGACTCCCAAAAGAAAATCCTATCGTTTCCGTAGTATCTCGATTTAGAAGGACAATGCAGGGAACCCAGAGTATTTCATATGGACGCAAATTGTGTGTTAATTCGTCAATGTGAGGGAGCGAGGGATGCAGCAACGGACGAATAATGCATCGGAAAATAGATACTCGACTCCCAAAAGAACGAAATGCAGGGAACCCAGGGTATTTCATATGAACGCAAATTGTTTGATCATTCGCCAATGTGAGGGAGCGAGGGATGCAGTAAAGGAGGAATAATACATCGGAAAAGAGACACTCGACTCCTAAAAGAAAATCCTATCGTTTCAGTAGAAACGTATCTCGATTTAGAAGGACAATGCAGGGAACCCAGGGTATTTCATATGTGGGCAAATTGTTTGTTAATTCTTCAATGTGAGGGAGCGAGGGATGCAGTAAAAAAGGAATAATGCATCGGAAAAGAGATACTCGACTCCCAAAAGAAAATCCTATCGTTTCCGTAGAAACGTATTACGATATAGAAGGATAATGAAGGGAACCCATAGTATTTCATATGGACTCAAATTGTGTGTTAATTCGTCAATGTGAGGGAGCGAGGGATGCAGTAAAGGAGGAATAATGCATCGGAAAAGAGATACTCGATTCCCAATAGAAAATCCTACCGTTTCAGTAGGAACGTATCTCGATTTAGAAGGACAATGCAGGGAACCCAGGGAATTTCATATGAAGGCAAATTGTTTGTTAATTTTTCAATGTGAGGGAGCGAGGGGTGCAGTAAAGAAGGAATAATTGATCGGAAAAGGGATACTCGACTCCCAAAAGAAAATCCTAGCGTTTCCGTTGAAACGTATCACGATTTATAAGGAGATGGCAGGGAACCTAGAGTATTTCATATGGACGCAAATTGTGTGTTAATTCGTCAATGTGAGGGAGCGAGGGATGCAGTAAAGGAGGAATATTGCATCGGACAAGAGATACTTGACTCCAAGAAGAAAATCCTATCGTTTCCGTAGAAACGTATCTCGATTTAGAAGGACAATGCAGGGAACCCAGAGTATTTCATATGAACGCAAATTGTGTGTTAATTCGTCAATGCGAGGGAGCGAGGGATGCAGTAAAGGAGGAATAATGCATCGGAAAAGAGATACTCGACTCCCAAAAGAAAATCCCATCGTTTCCGTAGAAACGATTCTCGATTTAAAAGGTCAATGCAGGGAACCCAGAGTATTTCATATGGACGCAAATTGTATGTTAATTCGACAATGTGAGGGAACGAGCGATGCATTATAGGAGGAATAACGCATGGGAAAAGAGATACTCGACTCCCAAAAGAAAATCCTATCGTTTCAGTAGAAACGTATCTCGATTTAGAAGGATAATGCAGGGAACCCAGAGTATTTCATATGGACGCAAATTGTGTGTTATTTCGTCAATGTGAGGGAGCGAGGGATGCAGTAAAGGGGGAATAATGCATCGGAAAAGAGATACTCGACTCCAAAAAGAAAATCCTAACATTTCCCTAGAAACGTATCTCGATTTAGAAGGAAAATGCAGGGAATCCAGAGTATTTCATAAGGACGCAAATTGTGTGTTAATTCGTCAATGTGTGGGAGCTAGGGATACAGTAAAGGAGGAATAATGCATCGGAAAAGAGATACTCGACTCTCAAAAGAAAATCCTATTGTTTCCGTAGAAACGTATCTCGATTTAGAAGGACATTGCAGGGAACCCAGAGTATTTCATATGAATGCAAATTGTGTGTTAATTCGTCAATGTTACGGAGCGAGGGATGCAGTAAAGGAGGAATAATGCATCGGAAATAGATACTCGTTTCCCAAAAGAAAATCCTATCATTTCCGTAGAAACGTATCTCGAGTTACAAGCAGATGGCAGGGAACCCAGAGTATTTCATATGGACGCAAATTGTGTGTTAATTAGTCAATGTGAGGGAGCGAGGGATGCAGTAAAGGAGGAATAATGCATCAGATAAGTGATACTCGACTACCAAATGGAAATCCTATCGTTTCCGTAGAAACGTATTTCGATTTAGAAGGACAAAGCAGGGAACCCAGAGTATTTCATATGGACGCAAATTGTGTCTTAATTCGTCAATGTGAGTGAGCGAGGGATTGAGTAAAGGAGGAATAATGCATCGGAAAAGAGATACTCGACTCCCAAAAGAAAATCCTATCATTTCCGTTGAAACGTATCACGATTTAGAAGGAGATGGCAGGGAACCTAGAGTATTTCATATGGACGCAAATTGTGTGTTAGTTCGATAATGTGAGGGAGCGAGGGATGCAGCAAAGGACGAATAATGCATCGGAAAATAGATACTCGACTCCCAAAAGAAGGAAATGCAGGGAACCCAGGGTATTTCATATGAACGCAAATTGTTTGTTCATTCGCCAATGTGAGGGAGCGAGGGATGCAGTAAAGGAGGAATAATGTATCGGAAAAGAGATACTCGACTCCAAAAAGAAAATCCTATCGTTTCCGTAGAAACGTATTTCGATTTAGAAGGACAATGCAGGGAACCCAGGGTATATCATATGAAGGCAAATTGTTTGTTAATTCTTCAATGTGAGGGAGCGAGGGATGCAGTAAAAAAGGAATAATTCATCGGAAAAGAGATACTCGACTCCCAAAAGAAAATCCTATCGTTTCCGTAGAAACGTATTACGATTTAGAAGGATAATGAAGAGAACCCATAGTATTTCATATGGACTCAAATTGTGTGTTAATTCGTCAATGTGAGGGAGCGAGGGATGCAGTAATGGAGGAATAATGCATCGGAAAAGAGATACTCGATTCCCAATAGAAAATCCTACCGTTTCAGTAGAAACGTATCTCGATTTAGAAGGACAATGCAGGGAACCCAGGGAATTTCATATGAAGGCAAATTGTTTGTTAATTCTTCAATGTGAGGGAGCGAGGGATGCAGTAAAAAAGGAATAATTCATCGGAAAAGAGATACTCGACTCCCAAAAGAAAATCCTATCGTTTCCGTAGAAACGTATTACGATTTAGAAGGATAATGAAGAGAACCCATAGTATTTCATATGGACTCAAATTGTGTGTTAATTCGTCAATGTGAGGGAGCGAGGGATGCAGTAATGGAGGAATAATGCATCGGAAAAGAGATACTCGATTCCCAATAGAAAATCCTACCGTTTCAGTAGAAACGTATCTCGATTTAGAAGGACAATGCAGGGAACCCAGGGAATTTCATATGAAGGCAAATTGTTTGTTAATTCGTCAATGTGAGGGAGCGAGGGATGCAGTAAAGGAGGAATAATGCATCGGAAAAGAGTTACTCGACTCCCAAAAGAAAATCCCATCGTTTCCGTAGAAACGATTCTCGATTTAAAAGGTGAATGCAGGGAACCCAGAGTATTTCATATGGACGCAAATTGTATGTTAAATCGACAATGTGAGGGAACGAGCGATGCATTAAAGGAGGAATAACGCATGGGAAAAGAGATACTCGACTCCCAAAAGAAAATCCTTTCGTTTCCGTAGATAAGTATCTCTATTTAGAAGGGCAATGCAGGGAACCCAGAGTATTTCATATGGACGCAAATTGTGTGGTAATTCGTGAATGTGAGGGAGCGAGGGATGCTGTGAAGGAGGAATTATGCATCGGAAAAGAGATACTCGATTCCCAAAAGAAAATCCTATCGCTTCCGTAGAAACGTATCTCGATTTAGAAGGATAATGGAGGGAACCCAGAGTATTTCATATGGACGCAAATTGTGTGTTAATTCGTGAATGTGAGGGAGCGAGGGATGCAGTAAAGAAGGAATAATTTCTTCGGAAAAGAGATACTCGACTCCCAAAAGAAAATCCTATCGTTTCCGTAGAAACGTATTACGATTTAGAAGGATAATGAAGGGAACCCATAGTATTTCGATTGGACTCAAATTGTGTGTTAATTCGTCAATGTGAGGGAGCGAGGGATGCAGTAAAGGAGGAATAATGCATCGGAAAAGAGATACTCGATTCCCAATAGAAAATCCTACCGTTTCAGTAGGAACGTATCTCGATTTAGAAGGACAATGCAGGGAACCCAGGGAATTTCACATGAAGGCAAATTGTTTGTTAATTTTTCAATGTGAGGGAGCGAGGGATGCAGTAAAGAAGGAATAATTGATCGGAAAAGAGATACTCGACTCC
The DNA here is from genome assembly GCF_023898315.1 of Schistocerca nitens. Lineage (NCBI taxonomy): Eukaryota > Metazoa > Arthropoda > Insecta > Orthoptera > Acrididae > Schistocerca > Schistocerca nitens. The sequence goes on from NC_064615.1 coordinate 1,153,131,142, forward strand.
CAAAAGAAAATCCTAGCGTTTCCGTTGAAACGTATCACGATTTAGAAGGATAATGCAGGGAATCCAGAGTATTTCATATGGACGCAAATTGTGTGTTATTTCGACAATGTGAGGGAGCGAGGGATGCAGTAAAGGGGGAATAATGCATCGGAAAAGAGATACTCGACTCCAAAAAGAAAATCCTAACATTTCCCTAGAAACGTATCTCGATTTAGAAGGAAAATGCAGGGAATCCAGAGTATTTCATAAGGACGCAAATTGTGTGTTAATTCGTCAATGTGTGGGAGCTAGGGATACAGTAAAGGAGGAATAATGCATCGGAAAAGAGATACTCGACTCTCAAAAGAAAATCCTATTGTTTCCGTAGAAACGTATCTCGATTTAGAAGGACATTGCAGGGAACCCAGAGTATTTCATATGAATGCAAATTGTGTGTTAATTCGTCAATGTTACGGAGCGAGGGATGCAGTAAAGGAGGAATAATGCATCGGAAATAGATACTCGTTTCCCAAAAGAAAATCCTATCATTTCCGTAGAAACATATCTCGAGTTACAAGCAGATGGCAGGGAAAACATTGTCTTTCATATGGA